>NC_092879.1:61608080-62296795 GCF_028372415.1 Notamacropus eugenii
GTTTACAACAACTTTGGATGATCTTAATATTAACCAAAAATTTTTGGCTCCTGTTAAATCATCTGTCGAACAAACAGATGATCTTCCCCTTAGTAATCAAAAGGTACTAGTTTCTTTGTTGAGAATTTGCCACAGGGAAACAAATACATAGGAATTAGGAGAAGACACCACCATTTGCATCCCAATATTTAAAGTCTTCAGATACTGTTATCCTATTGTGGTGATTTTCCTCCTTGGCTCCCATAGGTGTGGGTATAACTCTGAACTACAGTGTTTTCTCTGCCCCTTTAGAATCACATCTTCCTGTTTATTTGCATTTCCTTCTCCTGGTCCGAATTACTATGTTTCTGCTTTTAGCTTGGTGACTTGACTCTGACTCACTTTCACTTCCATGGCTTTATCATTTGGTTCAATATTCGTGAGTCTGGGCTTGACCCTGACACCCCTATCAGAGGGGCCCAGCAGGAATTACTAGAGCCCTTCCCTGTGGCACTTGAAAATGGAGTCTTTTTTTTTCTTTTGCTTCCTCCACTTTCAGGTGAATTAGATAATTTTTAGAACTTTCAGTTTTCTTAGTAGAAAATTTAGTGACAAAAATTGGATTCAATGTATAACAAAAAAAATGTGAATTAGTTTTTAAGCTATATGGATAGTTTTTCCCTTTTACTTTCACTTATTCCCAGAAAGGGAAGGGAGATGGTGTAATTTAATGGGTCACTGTCTGCTGTCATTACTGGTATCCTTGATGGCTGACATGTTGATATTGACAATCCCCAAAGGTACTAGAGACTGTATTCCTAGATTAAGTAGTGTTATCCTACATAATTTTTTTCCATTCTTTTTGATTCAAATATGTCTCAAAACTACATGCTTAATTTGGAAATTCACCTTACCAGGACAGAATTAGAAACAAAACTTCTATAAAAATCTAGGGTTACACAGCTGATATCTCTTTCGAGGAATGCTTGATAAGTACATAGGATGCACCTACTGGTTCTTTGGCTACTTGTGTGCATTCCCACCTGTTTCAAATGCATCACGTCCATTCCAGACTTGGTTGGGTGATTATTCTGGGAATGAGAAACAGGAAGTCTGAATAACACTGCTGATTTTTCTATAGAAAGTCTGCTGTTCACGCCAGCATCAGAGCCCAGGCCCCGCAATCACATGCTGATAATGATGTGCCAAAAACCCGAATAGAGAAGGAAAAAAGAGAGGGAGAGAGAGGGAATTCATGGGCATGTATTTGCCAAGAAGAGAGCTTATATTAAGTATCTTGAAAAAGCATAAAGACCACCTGGGATGTTAAAATTTATGTACGGTAATGAGAAAATGCTGTCTGCAAGCAGCACTGTGTCAAAGAGTGACACCAGAGAGTAAATTGAATTTGGTCTTGTGGGAGGCATGCAAGAGACCATTTCAAATTGAGATTTTTGGGGCTTACTAATGTCCAGTCTTCTTCCCCCACTCCAGCTGGAAGTCTGGGTGACAGGTTACCTATCAAAGCACGTGAGACAGAGCTGACTGGAAAGGGAACTAAAGGGGCTTGTTGGCATAGTTCCAATCGAGATGGTAAATGTGCTTAAATTACTTCAGCAGAACCAGTCTTTACTAGGTCTTCTGGGTAGCTGGGGACATGGTGAATGGCAATAGTACCAGATCAGGTCCTTCTCTTGCTTTAAGCAATTAACTATCTGAAAACACATGAGCCAGCTTCATTGTTTGGTGTCGAGAGGACATGAGGGAAAAAATGCAATTTAAATACACACACCTAGTTCATGGGATTCATTATTTACACTAATTGGACCTAGCTCAGTGTATGTATATGTATGCAGACATACATATATATATACACACATATATATGCAAACATACAACTTCATACAAATGTATATATAAAGATATGTATGTAAGATCTGCAATTTCATTGGCATAGGAAACCTGTGCTGTGGAAACTTTCTTCACTGTTGCAAATGATCGATTCACCTTAGAGTTGTTAGAATATTATAGAGGAAGTTCCTCTTTGAATAATTCAGTCTTAGAGAAGTGATACTTTAGTACATGGAAAGGTTAAATAAACTTACTCATGGTATGCACCAAAGGCAGTACCAACTCAGGACTTTGTGCCTCTGAGGCCAGGTCTTTGGTCATATCTCATTCTGCCTCAAACCAGTATGTTTTCTTGGATCTTTACTCTATCTCAGTGTGTTATTGCTCCACAGACTTCAGAATTGAAGAGTATATGGTCCCCTACAGATAAGAAGGAAATTTGAGTTTTTGTTTCTTTGCAGGAGGTGGGGGAAAGGTACAAAGGTAGAAAGAAGCATGAAAAACCAGCTCTTGCTGGTGATTATTTCAAATGAATCCTGTATACAGCTTTTTTGGGTACATGGTTGTTTGTATGTTGTGTATTGAATTAGACTGTGAGCTCCTTGAGATCAAGGACTTCTTTTTTTGTCTTTTTTTTATATCTCCAGCCTTACAGTGCCTGGAAATAGTAAGCACTTAAATGCTTATTGACTGACTCACTGACTGACTTATTGCTGCTTTTCTTGGACAGCTAGGTGGTGCAGTGGATAGAGCACCGGTGTAGGAGTCAGGAGGACCTGAATTCAAATCTCACTTCAGACACTTGACACTCACTAGCTGTGCAACCTTGGGCAAGTCACTTAACCCCAATTGCCTCATCCTGGGTCATCTCCAGTCATCCTGATGAATACCTGGTCATTGGATTCAGATGGCTCTGGAGGAAAAGTGAGACTGGTGACCTGCATAGTCTAGGGCAAGTCACATCATTATTTCTCTGATGGCATGGTCTTCTTCGGCAATGAAGGACGAACACACTGCTTTTCTACAGACTTATGGAGCTTTAAGAAAACATTATGTGGATGTTCTTCATCCATGTTTTGCCCAAAAAAAGATTTCTCTTTTTTTATATTTGTATCTTCTGCTTTCCTGAGTAGGGTCTGAAGACTCTGGATGGGTTTGGTGGAAGGAAGAGTGATGGATTTGTAATCAGAGGACCTGACTTTGCCAATTACTACCTGCATGACCTTGGATAAGTCATTTAATTTCTTTGGGCCTAAGTTTATTCCTCTGTAAAATGAAGGGATTGGGTTAAATGACATCTTAGGCCCCTTTCACCTTAGACTCTAAGGACTTTCCTTGTAATTCCATATTAGGCGAGAGAGAGAGAGAGAGAGAGAGAGAAAGAGAGAGAGAGAGAGAGAGAGAGAGAGAGACAGGGAGACAGAGAGAGAGAGAGAGGAAGAGAGAGAGAAAGAGAGAGAGGGAGACAGGGAGACAGAGACAGACAGAGACAGAGACAGACAGAGAGACAGAGAGAGAATGCTCTATTAGAAATATTTTCTCGAAGAAAATAAGTGCTCCTATGTAGAGTGCCATGCCTTGGAAGAACAAGACTGGCACAGCAGGTGTCCCTCAATGGGAATATTTTCTTCTTGACTGGACCAAAATTAAAGAATTCCCATTTTGAACTGAAAATAGCCAACTAGGAATTCTCATTACTCAGTACTTTTCATTTTAATAGAAAGTAGACTTTAGCTTGATAACTCAGAGCATTTATTTATTTGTTGAGGTCTCAGTTAATTTGAAATTCAGTATTGGGTTAAAATCTATTCCTCTCAGAGCAAATCTTTGGTTAGGATAAGCTTGACAAGATCATTAAGTAAGGGGCAAGTTGGGGAACTTATTGGAGGCTGAGCCTAAGGAGGCTGTAGGCTTTGCAGCAGGATATGAAAGTTTTTGTGTAGCCTGAAAACTAGAAATTGAATTAACTAGAAGACTGCTGTGTAAAAAGATCATCTATACTAGTTAGTTTTCAGCTAAGAATATTTCAGAAATGGGAAAGAAGATAAGCTTTCTTTTAGTCAATTTCATGCATATTTTGGAGAGTGCAAAGGATCTCTCTACATTATAGTGGATCCAGGTGAAGGCTTCATCTCTGTCTCATAGACTTAGCACGGGCTTCTGAAAGGGGAAGGGGGAGAGAAAAGAGCCCAGGTGGGGGAAATGTGGAGCAAACCTTATAAAAGGAGTATCACTTAACTCTTAGGAGTTTCAAGAAGTTAAGCTTTCAAATCCAGACGAGGCTTTTTCAAAGCTTCCCTTAAACCACCAATGTGGAATACCTTGTTAATGACTCTGCCTGAATGCTAGTGAGAGACTTCCACCCCTTCAACAGGCTAAAAGCTTATATGAAAAATGTTTATGAAATGACTCCACTGATCACTGAACTTTACATAGCATCTGCTTTTAATGACCTTTGATGAGACACTGCCTGGCCCTTGTTTATCTAGGAATTTGAAAATAAACAAGGCACCATGTTAATGGAGTGTATCTGTTCTTGGGAATGACAAGATCAAATAGAGAATAGAGGAAAGAATGCCTACTCTGATTAGCATGAAGGATCAGATGGTAGGAGGTAAGGGAAGCTGAAAAATAGAAGTGAAGCTGCTGTGGGTTAGTGGTTCTTTCTTGGTGTGGCAATAACAGTCAGTCAACCAGGACTTGTTAAGTGCTGATTATGCTCCAGGCCCTAGGCTACCAGCACCCTAGCTGTACCAGGTTTTGCCCTTGGGTATTAGCCTAGGGGAAGGGAATGCTCCATGTGCCCCTCCCTCTTTGACTAACTGTGCCCCAGGGACAGCTTTGGCTCCATAACATAAGACCAAAGGTAGACTTAGCTCCTAGACTAATCTGTGGTGCTTTGAGATACCATTTGAAATTTACAAAGCCCTTGACATTCTTCATCTAAGTAGAGTCTCACAACAGCCCTACCTGTGAGACTATAGGACAGGCATTATTGATTATTATCATTTTCCACCTGAAATCACCAAGGGTTACTAACGATCTACAAGTGTTAGATGCCAAGTGTTGGGCATACAAAACCACAGAGCAAACAGGTCCTGATCTCTGGGAGCTCTTTTGTGCAATCCATATCCAACGTGCTTGATTTGCAGAAGTAGAAGCTCACTGGGCCAAGGTAAGAGACTTGCTCAGGGTTGTCATAAGGGGTGACTCAAACTTGTCTCTTCTGAGTCTTTAGTTAAATGCTCTTTTCAGTCATACAGCACAGCTTTATGCACCCTTCTGTTCTTAGATTATTACAATCAAGTAAACTAAGCAGTCAAAAGTAAGCTAGATTATGCCATTCTGTCACCTGTTTTGCAAAGATTTCATGTTTTTGATTGAGAAATGAATGATTCAGTTGCTCATAGTAAGAGACGAAATGGAGTTTGGGCATCTTTGGAGAGAAGGGAAGGAGATTGTCCTTATATCTCTTTGCTTAGAAGGAATAAATGTTTGAAATAGTCATTCACTTGTGCCTAAATTCTTTCCTCATCTGCAGTGATATCGTTGCTAAATTTGTAGTATGAATATATATAGTCTGTGATGTTTCTGGAAACAAATATATTTCTGGCCTTTAGAAAGCAAGTTACCTAACCAGTTTCATTTGTGGAATAATGAAATCCTTTTGTGAAAGAGATTCTGGAGACAAAAAGCATTATGGTACTGACTTCTCTAACCTGACCTCATGGTGGTTATCCCTGACCTCCAGGGGGTTATTTCAACTGCCTTTTAGAGAATTCTGATAAGCCCAAAGTAACTTACATAGCTCTCTCTGAGGGTGACCTCCACAAATGTTATTTGAATTTGGCCTCTGGCCTTCTCTGCATTTCATGTACTAAGCAAAGAACACACTGATAGGGATCAAAAACCAAAATAACAGCATGCAGAATGAAGAGCTTTCTAATGACCGTTGTATGTGCAGCCACAAGTGTCCAAGGACAAAAAGTGACAATTCTTTCAGAGTCCTCAGAATCCAAACTCTTTATGTGACTCCAAAGGAAACTGAGTCCCTAGAGAGCTGGATAGCCCAGTGTAAGATCACTAACAAGATCCTAGGATTAAAAATGTCAAGGCCGTTAAAGGCATTAAAGCCAGACCCCACTGTGTGACTGTAGGAGAAACAGAGGCCTAGGGAGCTTCAGTCACCAGTATGTAATCACTCACAGGTTCCTAGGCCTAGAACTAATAGGACCTTAAGAGCATTTACATTAGAGACCCCTCCATGCATTCTGCCTGAAACTGCGGCCTAGAGAGCCAAATGTGCTTTCTAAGATTGAGCCTACTTTTTCCCACAGACCTTGTGTGTAGCTGTGGGAGGGCATATCCCATACTTTTGAAGGGACTCTTTTTTTGTATCAGTTGTTCATATTCTACCATATAGATAAACATCTGTTAATGGAGACTCTTGAATAACAATCTTAGAAAACTTGGGGTTATGCTTAGACTCTTGAGTGGATTTTTACCTTTCGTCTTGGGACCCAACCTGCTGATTCTCCTGGGAGCTGGGGAAATAGCCGTAAGGTATATGTTGCCCTCCTATGATCCAGGCTATGTGTCAGGCAGAATCTTTCCTTATTATTACTCTATGGGGCACTTTAGAACAGGGAAGACAGCCTGCCATGGTACATGATAGAGTTAGGCCTTCAGATTCATGCCATCTGATTCCCAAGTCCAGTGCTTTTTCCACCATGCTATGCTTTTTCTCAATCTATTCATTTAATTTACAGTTCTAACTCATTCAATGACATAAAATCCTGTCTCTTTCTCTTTTCATTTATATTGGCTTCATTTTTGGTGCTATTTTCCCTTTCCATGGAGAAAGAAAAACCTAACCTTTCCCAGCACTAAGTTGACTAGTTTAATGATCACCACACTGGCTCCTAACGAGTTATGCTGGAAACAGCTCCCAGTTATTGGCTGGCTACTATTGCGTGACTACATCCTAGAGCACTGCGGCTGGGTGTTTTTGTCCCTTTTGGGTACGTGCCTCTTGTTTGGTTTCTATCAGAGCTTATTCAATTTCTCATTGTGCTAATGATGAAAATGCCTCCCACTCTTCCTCCCCTACACTATGTAGCTTTCCCTTTAGCTTCTCTTCCTGCTGCATCTGAAATTATGCTTCCTATCTGTTACGCTGTCACTTAGGGGCTGGATTCCTTTCCTCTTTAAGGTGTGCCTATAGTGTCCTTGTTCTTACTCCTGCATTCGTAAATTTGTCCTTTCAGACACAGCTTCTTATTCTCAGACTCTGACACTGGCTAGTTGAATGATCTTTGTTGACTTATCTTAATTCTCTGAGCCTCAGTTTTCTTCTCTATAAAAGGGAAATTATAATTCTTTCCATCTACCTCCTAGGTTTGTTATGAGGAAAGCACTTTACAATATATGAAGTGGTATGTAAATTTTTACTATTAATGCTACAACTACCACAACTGTTTTGAATGAATCTCCTCTCTCTGATTTCAACTATTTCCCCAGCAAAAGCAAAACTAAGACTATATTTAAAATCAGTGTGAGAGAGAAGTGTCATACAGATTATGGAAATTACAATAAAGTATTTCATATGTAAATGGATTAGCATCGAACATATTTTACATAACAAAATATTCTGCATAACTGAGAGAACAAAGATCCTATCTAGGCTTTACTGAAGACTGCCAATAAATGAAGAAATCATTGTAGCTTTGGATCCAAACTTGTGATTTCATGGATATGTGTAACTTCCAGTGTGAAAACTCACTCTGCTTATGCAGATTATGAACTCATATTTAACTTAGGCTTTTAGAGAGTTGGCTGGAGCACTGAGAGGTTAAGTGACTTACTCACAGTCACATAACTAATACATGGCAGATGTTAGACCAGCACCCAAATCTTCATGAGACTTTGTAGCTAGCTCTGTCTAATCTATCATACTGGTTTTTCAGGTCATTGTAATAAGACTGATGAATAATTTTCTAAAATATTCAGTGAGAGTGTCAGATGATATTAACTCTAAGTGTCTAGGGTGCTAGCTTCATGAAGTAAGAGTTTAGAAACTGTGCTTTGTTATTCACTTTTGTTTGACTTTTTGTGACCCCATTTGAGGTTTTCTTGGCAAAAATCCTGGCATTCATCTCTTTCTCCAGCTCATTTTACAGAGGAGGAACCTGAGGCAAATAAGGTGAAGTGACTTGACCAGGGTCACACACCTAGTAAGTATCTGAGGCCGGATTTGGATTTTGGTCTTCCTGATTGTAGGCCCCGCACTCTATGTACTGTACCTCCTGGCTTTACAACATGCCTTGTATAGATTCTTTTCCATTAACTGTGAACCCAAGAACTTCTGGACCACTGGCAGGGTGGGGATTCCCATAGCAGCCAAACATTGCTTCCTTGTAGCTATCCTCTGAAATTTCAGTTGGTTGAAAATGTGTACAACTGATATTTGGAGATGGGAGAAGGAGGTAGGCTTTAGCTTTTCTCCTGTCTCAATTGTTAGGTAGTATCATCTGACCTTTCTTCTACTGTTTGTTTGCTTTTTGGGCTTATCATCTATCTGTGACAGACATGGTGAAGTGGAGAGTAAGCTGACCTTGGAGTCAGGAGAACTTAAGGCTGAGTCCCACCTGTGTCACGTACTGGATGTGCGATTCTAGGCGAGTCACTCAACTTCTCATTGACTACATTGACGAGATGGTGTTGACCTGCATTTGTAGATGGAGTTCCTCCCTGGAAGCTTTCTGTGCCAGTGAAATTACAGGCATGGCCCCTTTCCTCATCTGTCAGTTGGGCATGATTCATACTGGAGACACTTTGTGAGACTGGGACTCCATTCACCAAGTGGAGATTTTGAACTGACTTCTCATGGCTGAGGAATTTTTGGTTTCTGGCCATCATGAGACCTATATTTATTCATTGCAAACTTTCTTTGGATGATTTCTATAAAACCAAGTTGCTGTGAAATAACACAGACAGCTGGGGTTGCTGGTACAAATTGTACTAATTTTTAATGCATGTGATTTTCACACAATAGACAGTTTAGGCTGAAGTAAAATTTTCAACCCAGTAGGAAAAAATATTCCTTTTAAAGCTTATTATATTCTTATCAGTCCTCACAAAATCCCTTTCTGATATCTCATCGATGTGTGGAGGGGACCTGGGTTATTAAAGGCTATGCCAGCGGCCAGCCTCTGGCCCTTTCTATCAGTATGGAAAGACTTTGAGCATGGGCCCAGGATAGATTGTGTCTGCCTAAAGGTGAAAGGATTTGTCGCAAGAGGGTTGGCTACAAGGTGATGGATTTCTTGCCCGTAATAATCCATGAAAAAGATAAAAATACAAAATGATCTTCAGACCTGTGCCCCTTTTGTTTCAACAATACCGTGGCCGACTGGAGGAAGAGGGAACCACAGGCACAAAGAATCAGTATTTAAACTGTTCTTACATATGAATTTAAATGTTAGTATTCTAAAATGCAGTCTTTGTCAGCAACGAGCATGCCAATATACTATTGGAGAAACTGAACCACACCTAATACTGCTATCCTTTTGATATATGAAACCAGAAGACAAAAGAATTTGTGTCTGATTTGAAGCTTGGTTCACAGGCTCTCTTTGTAGACATGAATAAAAGAGCTGGTGAACTTGCTTTCACAGTACACGCAAGGGCAACTGGTGATGTTTAATGGGATACCAGGTCACCTTACTTAATGATGCTCTTGACAAACAGAAGCAAATAGACCATACGAATATAAGTGCAGCTTATATAACCATATCTGTTAGGAAAGGTAGAGAAGTCAGGAAATTCCATGAAGATCTTGAAAGGATCCTGCAAATGAAATCAACATATAGCTTGATACTCAGTGACTTCAATGCAAAGGAACAGAAGATGGTGGTAAAAATGTTGGAAATGTGGCTCAGGATCAAAACATGAAAAAACCCAAAGTTGAGGAGACTATGCAAAAAGCTTATGCATTAATATTTCCTTCAAGAAGACAGAAGGCTCTTGATGAAGGGAGCACCAAGCAAAACTCCATTCCATTTAACAAACATGTTATGGTCCTGCGATGCACAAGGAACCATGGGATACAAAGATAAAATGGAGGATTATAGGAATTTAGTTGAGTGGAGGAGGAATGAAACATGTACAGAGATAATTATAATACAATGTAAAGTATGATAGGCATAAGGGAGAGATCCAGGCAAAGTGCTCGAGGAAAATTGGAGGAGTGTGGCAACATTTTACATTGATGGAGTGGAGGGGTGGATCAGGGAATGCCTCGTGAAAGACATGGGAACTAAGTTGAACCTTGAAGGAAGAGAATTCTAAGAATTTAATAGTTTCATAGTGCAGCTTGGCCTGGAGTCAAGAAGACCTGACTTCCAATCAGGCCTCAGATATGTATTAGCTATGTGAGCCTGGGCAAGTCACTTAATCTCTGTCTGCCTCAGTTTCCTTATCTGTAAAATGAAGATAACGATTATACCAACTTCCTGGGGTTGTTGTGAGGATAGAATGAGACATTGTTTTGTAAAGTGCTTTAAAAACTTTAAGATGCCATATAAATGCTAAATTCACAGGCCATATGGACGTTAGGTGGTGCATTAGATAAGATTAGAGTGTTGGACTTGGAGTCAGGATTACCTGAGTTTAAATACTGCCTCACACACTCCATAGTTTGGGACCTTGAGCAAGTGTCTTAATTTATTCTGGCCTCACTTTCCTCATCTGTAAAATGAAGATAATAATGGAACTTAATAGGGTTATTGTAAGGATTAAGCAAACCTTCGCATGATACAACTGCTTTTACTACTATCATGGTAATCATCATCGTTTTATGACTTAGAGCTGGAGAAGACCTGAACCAATAGACGTGCTTATTTCTTAAGTGCTTACCATGTGCCAAGTACTGTGCTAAGTGCTGGGGATACCAAGAGTGGACGTGAAACAATCTCTGCTTTCAAGAAGCTCTCACTCTAATTGGGGGAGGCAACACAGGAAGTTCTGCTATGGTGGGGATAGAAAGACCTGACCGTTATATGAGTTCAGGGTGGGGTGGGCAACAAGGCTGGGAAGTCCTTAGGTTAAGTCACTAGGTCAGATGACAATGTGTGGAATCTTTAGGGCAAATAGAAAGGTCCCAGGGTTCTCCATTTCACCATAAAGAATGGAACGGGCAACTGCCATTTCATGCAAGATGTGTGCGTTTGTCCTTTGTTGCCGAAGAAGACCATGCCATCAGAGAAATAATGACATGACTTGCACTTGACTTTGCTCTTTTTGAGTGAGGGGGGGCTGTGCAGGTTACCAGCCTCATTTCTCCTCCAGAGCCATCTGAATCCAGTGACAAGATATTCATCAGGATGACTAGAGATGACCCAGGATGAGGCAATTGGAGTTAAGTGACTTGCCCAAGGTCACACAGTAGTGCGTGTCAAGTGTCTGAGGTGAAATTTGAACTCAGGTCCTTCTGACTCCTGCACTGGTGCTCTATCCACTGTACCACCTAGCTGCCTCATGCAAGATAAATGAATGATGAAGCAGCTCTGGTGGGTTCTGGGGGTCCAAGCAGGGGCAGGGGTAAAGGGGACAGGACAGGGAGAAAGGGTACCCCCCCTAAGGGATGACCTCATTTGATAGATGATTAAACTGGGCCCAGAGAAATTAAGTGACTTGGCCAAAATCACACAAATAATGTCAGAACTCAAATTCAAACCCAGGTCTTGTGGCTCAAAACCACATTACCTTCCCTGCTGCCTGTGTGAATGCTTGAAGACAGCTTATTCAGTTTGGGAAGTAGTTAATAGCCTAATTTGGTTGTAATGTAGTTTCTGAAGAGGAGTAATGCAAAATAAAATTGTCTTCAGTTTGGAGAAGCCCTTGAATATTAGGCTGAGAGGTTTGTGTTTTATCTTAGAAGCAGTAGAGAGATACAGAAGATTGTTGAGCAGAAGAGGGATGTGGTTAGGATTAGGAATATTATTTTGGTAACTTTGTGGAAGATGAATTGGATAGATGGTTCTCACTGCAATTCTATGGAGAAGTGAGGCTGGTGACCTGCACAGCCCTCCCTCACTCAAAACAAAGTCAAGTCCAAATCATGTCATCATTTCTCTGATGGCATGGTCTCCTTTGGCAATGAAGGACGAACATACTACTGTGAGGTAGACATTGCAGGGACTGTTATCACCATTTGACAGATGATCAAATAGAAGTTCAGAGATATAAAGTAATTGGCCCACATTGGCAGAGCTAGTGAGGATAAGAGATGGCATTTGACCCCAGGTCTTCTTAACTCCCAGCTCAGCATACTGTCTCCAGGAGTGGGGAACCTGTGGCCTTGAGGCCACATGTGGCCTTCTAGGTCCTCAGTACAGCCTTTTGACTGAGTCCAAGTTTTACAGAATAAATCCTTTTATTAAGAGGGTTTGTTCTGTGAAGTTTGAATTTAGTCAAACGGCCACACTTGAGGACCTTGAAGGTCACATGAGCCTATGCCATGATGTGGCAGTAGAATTGACTTGAGGAATGATTGGAATAGGTAGGGATTGGTAAAAGGGAGATAAGAGTCAAAGATTTCTAGGTTTCAAGTCTGGGTGACTCAGAGGATGGTATCTATCAGTAGACATAAGAAACTTAGAGAACCTTTTAAGGGAAAACATAATTAATTCAATTTTGGACATGGTGATTTTGAGGTACTAGTATTACTTTTAGGTAGAGATGCAAGAGAGATTAGGGCTAGATACAGCTTTGGGAGTCAGTTGACCAGAGGTGATATTTGAATGCATGAGATCTCCAAACAAAACACCATAGGGAAATAAGAAAAGAGAGCCCAGGATAGAGTTCAGGGGTATTTAGGTTTGCTCCTAGCTCTAACCAATTTCTGTGCTTTGTCACATACACTTTTTCTTGTCACATATTCTGCATTATAGTTTCACTGTTCCCATGCTTGACCTGCCCTTTTCTGTCTTCGTGCCATTCCTTGTGTTCTTCCCCATGGTTGAAATGGATTTTTCCCTACTTCGTTAGCCCCACCTTACTTACATCTTTGCCTTTTGAAACCCATCCCTTCCTTTAAGACTCAACTCAGATCCCATTTCTCAGTGAAGTTTTCCCTGACTCTCCTCCACCCTTAAACTGGAGACTTTCCCCTTATTCAGTTTCTTGGAGCACTTTGAACTTCTCAAAAGCAAATCTGTATTATAGATATTTCTATACATGCCTTATCTTCTCCAACTAAAGTATAAATTTCCTGAGAAAAGGATCTATATTACATTTAATATTTGAACCCCTAGTATATAGTGCAGTGCTTTGCACATGGGTGCTTAATAAATATCGCTTCAGCTCATTTGGGTTTGAATTGACTAACATGAGCTACAAGGAGGACATTTCAGAGTGACTATTAAACCCACCCAAGGCCAAGCCTCTGCTGATCTCTGTAATGTTTAGGCAAGTAAATGCCTGGGCTGTTCATCTATGAACTTACTGGAAATCACCTTGACTTTGGTCATTACAATGCAATTTCATTTTCAAGTAGATTTTTCTCTGGCTGTATGAAAATGAATTAGCTGTGGGGACTCTCTTTAGAGAACTGAAGAAAATGATTAGTTCTAAAATTGTAAAATCAATTTCTTAGTGCCCAACATTTAAATATAAATTCCAAGAGGGACATGTAAATAACCATGTCCACAAAAGTTGAAAAAGCTTGCTATTTTGATGTTGTTCCTGACGGAATCCATTCTCATTGAAAGAAATTTAGGACTGATTGGACCTGTGGGAAAATTATTAGCAGTGGTTAAGGATATTTTCAAGTCATCAGCAAATAGAAATCCAAGTATTATTTCTTCAGCATGACAATCTACTGGTTCATCACCAAAACTTAATGAACATTTTGGCCGTAACAGCTCCTGAAACCGTGGGATATCATAGACCCAGACATGTTGTACTCTGCATCGATGGAGGGAACACCTACTTCGATGAAATGAAATTCAGTTCAACCAACGTTTATGAAGCATGAAACCTTTTTTTTTTTAAATTTATTTATTTAACTTTTAACATTCATTTTCACAAAATTTTGGGTTACAAATTTTCTCCCCTTTTATCCCCTCCCCCCCAACACCAAGCATTCTAATTGCCCCTATGACCAATCTGCTCTCTCTTCTATCATCCCTCTCTGCCCTTGTCTCTGTCTTCTCTTTTGTCCTGTAGGGCCAGATAGCTTTCTATACCCCTTTACCTGTATTTCTTATTTCCTAGTGGCAAGAACATTACTCGACAGTTGATCCTATCACTTTGAGTTCCAACTTCTTTACCTCCCTCCCTCTCCACCCCTTCCCTTTGGAAGGCAAGCAATTCAATATAGGCCAAAATCTGTGTAGTTTTGCAAATGACTTCCATAATATTTGTGTTGTATAGGACTAACTATATTTCCCTCCATCCTATCCTGTCCCCCATTACTTCTATTCTCTTTTGATCCTATCCCTCCCCATGAGTGTTGACCTCGAATTGCACTCTCCTCCCCATGCCCTCCCTTCTATCATCCCCCCCACCCTGCTTGTCCCCTTATCCCCCACTTTCCTGTATTGTGAGATAGGTTTTCCTACCAAAATGAGTGTGCATTTTATTCTTTCCTTTAGTGGAATGTGATGAGAGTAGACTTCATGTTTTTCTCTCACCTCCCCTCTTTATCCCTCCACTAATGAGTCTTTTGCTTGCCTCTTTTATGAGAGATAATTTGCCCCATTCCATTTCTCCCTTTCTCCTCCCAATATATTTCTCTCTCACTGCTTGATTTCATTTTTTTTAAAGATATGATCCCATCCTCTTCAATTCACTCTGTGCACTCTGTCTCTATGTATGTGTGTGTGTGTGCATGTGTGTGTGTGTGTAATCCCACCCAGTACCCAGATACTGAAATGTTTCAAGAGTTACAAATATTGTCTTTCCATGTAGGAATGTAAACAGTTCAACTTTAGTAAGTCCCTTATGACTTCTCTTTGCTGTTCACCTTTTCATGGTTCTCTTCATTCTTGTGTTTGAAAGTCAAATTTTCTTTTCAGCTCTGGTCTTTTCATCAAGAATACTTGAAAATCCTCTATTTCATTGAAAGACCAATTTTTCCCCTGAAGTATTATACTCAGTTTTGCTGGGTAGGTGATTCTTGGTTTTAGTCCTAGTTCCTTTGACTTCTGGAATATCCTATTCCATGCCCTTCAATCCCTTAATGTAGAGGCTGCTAGATCTTGTGTTATCCTGATTGTATTTCCACAATACTTGAATTGTTTCTTTCTAGCTGCTTGCAATATTTTCTCCTTGACCTGGGAACTCTGGAATTTGGCCACAATGTTCCTAGGAGTTTCTCTTTTTGGATCTCTTTCAGGCGGTGTTCTGTGGATTCCTTGAATATTTATTTTGCCCTCTGGCTCTAGAATCTCAGGGCAGTTTTCCTTGATAATTTCATGAAAGATGATGTCTAGGCTCTTCTTTTGATCATGGCTTTCAGGTAGTCCCATAATTTTTAAATTGTCTCTCCTGGATCTATTTTCCAGGTCTGTTGTTTTTCCAATGAGATATTTCACATTATCTTCCATTTTTCCATTCTTCTGGCTTTGTTCTGTGATTTCTTGGTTTTGCATAAAGTCATTAGCCTCCATCTGTGCCATTCTAATTTTGAAAGAACTATTTTCTTCAGTGAACTTTTGAATCTCCTTTTCCATTTGGCTAATTCTGCTTTTGAAAGCATTCTTCTCCTCATTGGCTTTTTGAGCCTCTTTTACCAATTGAGTTAGGCTAGTTTTCAAGGTGTTAATTTCTTCAACATTTTTTTGGTTCTCCTTTAGCAGGGAGCTGATCTTCTTTTCATGCTTTTCTTTCATCTCTCTCATTTCTCTTCCCAGTTTTTCCTCCACCTCTCTAACTTGATTTTCAAAATTCTTTTTGAGGTCTTCCATGGCCTGAGCCCATTGGGTGGGCTGGGGCACAGAAGCCTTGATTTCTGTGTCTTTGCCTGATGGTAAGCATTGTTCTTCCTCATCAGAAAGGAAGGGAGGAAATGCCTGTTCCCCAAGAAAGTAACCTTCTATAGTCTTATTTCTTTTCCCTTTTCTGGGCATTTTCACAGCCAGTGACTTGACCTCTGAATATTCTCCTCACACCCACCTCGCCTCCTAATCCTCCCAGCCAGTGTTTGGGGTCTGAGATTCAAATGCTGCTTCCAGCCTTAGGGCTTTTGGCAGGGGCAGGGCTGCTATTCAGTGTGAGATTAAGTTCAGATGGTCAGGTTGGGGCAGGGCCGCCTCTCAGGCTCAGTTCCCTCAGGGGATTTGTGCACAGACCTTCAACAATGGATCCAGGCTCCTGCCCCCTTGGGGAGCCCCGGTCTGTAGCCGCCTCTCAGCTTCTACCTCCTGGGGGGAGGGGCCTGAGTTACGGGGGGCACCCCACTCCCCTCTCAACCCACCAAAGAGATTCTCTCACCGACCCCGTCACCTGTGGGCGGAGGGACTTGTGCGGCCGCTGGTGATCCCGTCCCTGAAGCCTGCTCGGATCTGTATCTCTTGGTGCCGCGGCCGCAGCAGGTCTGGGCTGGGCTCTGCGTCTGCAACGCAATGGACCTTTTGCGAGAGGTTTGCAGGTCCCTCTGTGGGTGGAGGGACCCGCGTGGCCGCTGGAGATCCCGTCCCTGAAGCCCGCTCGGATCTTTTCCTCTCGGTGCCGCGGCCGTGGCAGGGCTGCACTCAGCTCCCAGTCCCGGTGCCCAGTCCGCAGCACGAAGGACCCCCGCGAGAGGTTTGCAGGTCTCTCTGGAACAGAAATCTCCCTCTCTCCAATGTTCCGTGGCCTCTGGGTGCAGAATTCACCGTGAGTTACTTCCCTGTAGCCGTTCTATGGGTTGTGGGTCAGCATGAAACCTTGTGGTACAAAGATCAAATAGAAAAATAGTTTCTGTACTCAAGAAATTTACATTGGGGGATGGGAAGGTTGAAGAATTGATGTAATGTCATAATAGCTAGCATTTAAATGGCCCATTAGGGTTTGCAAAATACTTCACACATTTTATTTCACTTGATCCTCACAATAATACTGGGAGGTAGGTGCTATTATTATCGCTATTTTATAGTTGAAGAAACTGAGGTAAGCAAAGGTTAAATGACTTGCCCAGGGTTACACAGCTAGTAAGTGTCTGAGGCAGAATTTGAACTCTGATCTTCCTGCCAATAGAGTTATCCACCATACCATCCACTTGGCTGCCTAAGCTGTATTTATTTTATGGCAAAAGCTCCAGCTTTGACTAATGTCCATAAACAGAAAACTCATTCATGACAAAGAAGACTTTGTTTATTAAATCTCAGTTTTCATTCAGGGAAGTTCATGCCTATAAGTACCAAGATGACTGTTTTAAGGTGGTTTCACCTGTAAAGAAGGTAGTCTCACAGCGTGGACCCTGAGAACAGTTCCAGTCTACAGAATTCATAGAATAAGAGGATTTCAGAGTTGGAAGGTACTCCAGAGACCCTATAGTCTAACCCATATTTGAAAGAGAATCTCTTTTCCAATACATTCAGTAAGTAGGGATCCAGTCTTTGCTTAGAGACTCCCATTGAGAAGTGACACAGTACCTCCCACGGCAGCCAATTCCAGTTTTGAGTAGCTCAGTTCTTAGGAAGTTTTTCCATGATATCAAGCCTTCATCAGTCTCTTTGTAACTTCCAACCATTGTTCCTTGTTCTGCTCCTTGGGACTGGGCAGAACCCTTCCTCCATGTTTTTTATATGACAGCTAACAGTTAATCAGAAAACATATATATAGCATTTCTAGTACCTGAAGACAGCTTCCATATCTTCCTTCAGCGTTTCTTTCTGTAGGCTACAGATTCCCACCAAAGCTGACATGAAGTCAGGTGTCCAAAAGTGGAAATGGCTTCCTTAAAAGGTAGAATGTTCCTAGAGGTTCTCACTTATTCCTAGATCCTATACTTCTCTTAATACCACACAAGATATTAATTTTCGTGGCAGTCACATCACATGTACATTGATTGATAACTTCACTAAAGCTCTGAGATCTTTTTCAGATAAACTGCCATCTAGCCATAGCTCTCCCAACTTACACTTATGATGTTGATTTTTTGAACACAATTTGAAAAAACTTCATTTATCGCTGTTACAACTCATCTTGTCCAATTTGTTCCAAAGTTATATTCTATTAGCATCTTTTTGGATGCTCACACGTTCATCCCACATTTAATTATCTCACTTATCTATGTATCATCTATATATCTGAAAAGCATACCACTTATACCTTTATCTAAGGCACTGATAACAATGTTCAATAGATCATGAACAGGCAGTAATTTGTGGGTCATTGCCTCATTCAGTTAGAGAGAGCTAGTTCCAGATCCAGGGAGATCTGGCTTTGGGCCCCTCTGCTGTTTCACGTTGGCTTGTTAACTGTTGGCACATCCCTTCCTCTCTCAATCCTTGAGGCAACTCTCTAATGCCAGAGCTTGCAGAGAAGTTTCTCACTTTCATTGGGCGAGGGAGTTTACTCATCTGGGAATTCTGTTCAATGAAATCCAGGACTAGTCCCTGTCCTTATAATATGTCTGGAATTTTGGGAGGTGCCAGGATGCAAAGACAAAGCAGATCAGCCCCTTGCCATAGCTTACATTCAATTAAGTTTGAAATAGCATTTACACATAAAAATAAACATATAATATGTCCAAAGTGATTTCTGCCTATGAGGGATGAGGTGGACACCAGCAGCAGGGCAGATCAGAGAAGTGGCACTCAAACTGAGTTTTGAGTCCACCAGCATTGTTCCACCAGCTTCAAAGTCATTTACCTGTACTATAATCAAACTCTTATGTCTTCTTCTTGTCCAAAAAGTTACCTGAGAGACTGTCAAAATATTTAGAGAAAGCTAAGTAAGCTCATAAAAATTTTTAGTCTTCTCCAGTGTGCTGTTCTAGTAACCCTGACAAAAAAGCAGCTGAAGTTCGTATGACATGGCCAGTTTTTGAGGAGGCCCTGCTGATTGTTTGTGATCACCACTTCTTTTTCTAAATGGTCACTAACATTCTCTTTGGAAAATTCATCAATTAGGGTCCTATTTGTAGTTCTTAGCTTAAGTGCCCGTCTTGATGACAATTTCATAATATGAAAATATTGAGGTGGTCTGGGCCCCTATAACGGAATATTTTACTTATATGGTTCACACAGACTTGTGGAAATTCAAATACATTATCTGTTACTGAGAGGCAGTAATGACTATAATAAACTGATGGGGCCTTGTTTCAAACACATGATTATAGTTGACAATAGAAATGTAATCAGGGCCTTGATTAATGGATTTGCTAATAGATGTTTCCCCTTTTACTAGCATTAGCTCAAATTTGGTTTTCTGCTGGGAAAAATATACACAATTAAATACAAATTTGCAGTGATTTTTTAAATTAAAAGAAACACCCAAATATCTTTATGTTACCTTTTAGATTGAATCAATCTTTAAGTACAAGTCTACAAGCTAACTGTATATTAAGATGGAAGTTTTGGGTGACTTTGGAATCTTTAAAATATATCAAGAATTCCTTAAAAAACTAAAAGGAAAGACACATTACTTCTTAATTTTACTTAATGGATCATTAGAGGTCATTTGCTCCATTTTACTATTGCTCAAAATCCCTTGACATTTCCCTTTATTCTCTCCTGCAGCTAGGTGGCACAGTAGATGGAGTGCCAGACCTTCAGTCAGGAAAACTTGAGTTCAAATTCTACCTCAGTTACTAGCTGTGTGATCTCAGGCAAGTCAGTTAATCTCTGTGTACCTCAGTTTCCTCAGTTGTTAAATGGGGCTCATCATAGCACCTACCTCCCAGGGCCGTTGTGAAGATCAAACGAGAAAATAAGTACTTAGTATGTTAGTTATTATTATTCCTCATACACAATACTCCATTTTTGTGTCTTTGTATGTCTTCTTCCTCATGACTGAATAGACTCTGTTCTCACTTTTATCTTTAAGCATCTCTAGGTTCTTTTGAATTTTAACTCAAGTGCTATTTTCTGCATGAGACCTTTCCTGATCCCCTAGATGTAAGGGCTTCTTTCCCTCAAATTACCTTGTATAGTTACATCCTCTTGGCTCATTCTCCCAACTTGTGCTTCTCTGGTAGGTTAGAGTACCCAGAGTGAATTCTAGGGGTAATGAGCCCCAACCAGTGTGCTTCCTCTTAACAATTGGTTCAGAAGACATATTCTGAAATGACATATCAAGAACAATAATTACAAAACCTTTCCCCCAAAATACGGGAGTATGCTTTCCCATAAAGACACACAGGGACTGAAGCAGAGGAGACAATGGCAATGAGGCATACAGTCTCCAACCACCTCCAACCAGATGTTTGTTTGACTGGGTGTTACTGTGCTCTTTTAGCTGAGTGTTACAGTGTTATCTTCAGCAGGTGTGTTTTTATGTGCTTTCAAAAAGAGTAAAGATTCTTGATCTAGAATTGACAGACGCCTCTCCAATTTCGTTCCCAAGGGCATTGGCCCTAAAGATTTTAATCTCCCAGGCAAGAGGGTAGGACAGGTGTAGTTCTCCTATTGGACAATTCTTCCCAGTTCATAGATAGGTTCCTTCAGTGAGGGACTTCATCCTATCTTATGGTGTCTATACACTCACATTTCCCCTGTTCCTGTTGGGTCTGATGCAGATGAGGAGCTGGGAACAAGGGTGTGGATGCAGGCTGTGCCTTGGGACAAATTCGTTGTCTCTGCTGTTTTTCTTATATAAAATTGAGTTACTCAAAGCCCTAGAATCTCTTCCAAGGTGTGGAATGCTTCATTCACTGTAACACCAATCAGGGAAGGTGAAAACTAATACTCAGAAAGGTTAAATGACTCGTTCAAAGTCACACAGTAAAAATAGAAGGAAACATTTGTTAAGTATCAATTTTGCATCAGGGTAGCCATCTACGGTTTTCCTGATCTATATCTGGCCACTGGACCCAGATGGCTCCAGAGGAGGAAGTGACGCTGGTGACTCTGCACAGCCCTCCCTCACTTAAATCTAATTCACTTGCAAACCATGGCATCAACTTCTTGTTGTTGTCATGGTTCTTTGAGAATGAAGGACAAGCAGCAACAATGATGCACCAGGCATGCTAAGTGCTTTACAAATATCTTATTTGATCCTCACAACAACCCTGGGAAGTAGGTGCTATTATGATCCTCATTTTACAGATGAGGAAACTCAACAGAGGTTGAGTGACTTGGCCAAGGTCACATGACTAGTAAGTGTTTGAGGCCTGATTTGAACTCTGGTCCTCCTGATTCCAAGTCCAGTGTTCTATCCACTCAGCCACTGAACTGCATATAGTATTCCAGTTATAATTCAAACCCAGGTCCACTAACTCTAAATCCATCACTCTTTCCATTATACCATGTAGGCTTCTGTTGGAGAAGCAAAGATTGTAAATATTATTGATTACTATAATCTCATACATCGGCTCCCAATACTGGTGCAGTATGGATTAGGCTTATTTTAATTGTTGATTTAGTTTCTATCTTGACCAGAACAAAGATGTTCAAGATCGTACACTCAATGATCAATGCAAAAATTATTGGAAGTTCTATATTTTGTCTATCTGTCTGTCTGTCTGTCTGTCTGTCTGTCTGTCTGTCTGTCTATCTATCTATCTATCTATCTATCTATCTATCTATCTATCTATCTATCTATCTATCTCAACATTTGAATTAAAAAATCACTTCTACATCCTTCCCCCTGAAAAGCATTCAAGGTTTAGGCAAATTCCCAGTTGCCCTGTGGGGTGGGTAGGGAGCCAATAGCATTTGTTCCCAGCTGAGGATAGAATTCCCATATTTTCTATCAGTTCCTAACAAAGTTGGATTATATCTCTACATGAGTCTTAACTAGGGAAGAAGAGCTGAGATTTGCTGAAGGATAACAAAATTTAAAAGGTGTTACTAGCACTTGTATTCCAGTAGCTATAAACAGGCAAGTTTAGTTTTAATTAGCTGAAATATGAAGCTCTCAGATGGCCCCATAGTATCCTCTGACCCTTACCCTCATCCTCTTTCCCTTGCCATGACTAGATCCCAGGTATGCATCTACTTAGCTACTATCATTTATTCCCATGCCTTCCTCATGGCCTTGGGAGGAACAATCTTGCATTGACCCAGGGTTTCTGTTTACAGGATCATTGTCCTTAGGTCTCAGTCTTCCTAGCATGGGTCAATGTTCTGAGGTCTGAGGTCTCTCCCCATCCTTAACCAAATTTGTCTTAGAAAGTTAATTTGAGAGTACCTTTAGTGGTGCTTGTCCTGGGTGCCCAAACTGCTAATTATGACTCTTCTTTGAACTTTTCCTTTCAACTGGACCTTGGATACTTAGTCCTTTCTTTCTCACTTTGTCCACTTGTTTGTCTCAGCACCCAGTTATTATCTTCCTTTCATTATGAGACATGTATGTGATATGATAGGTAAAGTACTGGATTTGGTATCAGGAAGACCTAAATTCTGGCCCTGCCTCAGATGATGTCAAATAGGAACAATAATAGCACGCCCCCACCCCAGGTAGTTGTGAGGATCAAATAAAGTGCTTTGTAAACCTTGAAGCACTATAGAAATGTTAGCTATTATTATTATTGACAAGATACATTTATTAAGCGCCTTCTTTGTGCCAGGCACTGTGCTGGTGGTAATACTGGTGATATAAGGAAAGACAAAAGACCCTGCTCTCAAGGAGATCTCCGTATAATGGGAGAGACAACATGCAAACAGCTGTCTGCAAGACAAGCTGTATATAAGATGGGTAAAGAAGATCGGAAAGAATTCTCGTAGAATGTAGAATTTTAGCTGAAACTTGAAGAAAGCCGCGGAAGACAGGAGGTGTCATTGTATCACAGGGAACGTGGGGGAAGTAGGATGCAAGAAGACTGGAAAGGTGGAAGGGGTCCAGGTTATGAAGGACTTTATTTTGTAGCCTGTAACTTTGCTGAATTTATTGCCTCAATCAGTATTCTTACTCATTCCTTTGGATGATCTACTTAGAAAATCCTAAGGAATCAGGGTTTGTTGTGTTGCCACATTGTTCACACATTATTTTATTGATTTAATAATTTTCCCCGTTTTATTTAATCAGGCTAGTTAAAGATTTATTCAATTTTACTAGTCTTTTCAAAGACTAAGAAAAAAACTTTATTTGTTGGCTTTCTCATTTTAAGAAATGAACATTCATTTCATTGATCTTTTCTGTTTTGTTATTTGTGTTTTTAGGGATACAATTTTTCATCTGAAGATTGCTTTAGCTGCATCCCAGAAATTTTGGCGTGATGTTTCATAATTATAATTTTCCTTCACAAAATTATTATTTATATGTTTTTTAACCCATTCATTATTTAGGATTTCATTGCTAAATCTCCATTTCTGTCTGTATCATTTATTTGTACTTCTTGAACTGATGATTAAGTTTATCTTGTTTGTAAAGAGCCTGATTATTATTTCTACTTTTTACATTTATTTTAAGTATTTTTGTGCTCTTTTACATGATCAGTTTTTTGTAAAAGTTCATTGTGGTACTGAGAAATATTTCCATTCTTCAGCATTCCCATTTAGAAGATTTCATATATCTTTTTACCTCTAGTTTCTCCAGTAATATACTCAATTCTATATTTTCCCTTGTGTTTATCTTTGTGTAAGATTTCCCCCCAAATCTCAGAGAACATTAAAATCTCTTACTGCTATTTTATGATTGTCTATATTTTCTAATAATTCACTTAATTTTTACTTTATAAATTTAGATGCTAAAGTATATAGACCCTGTAAGCTTAATATTGATATTGATGCATTGTTCCTTTCAATGTATTGTAGTTTTTTTGTCTCTCTTGGTCTTGTGAATCATTGTTTTTGCTTTGTCTCATTGCATGATTGTAGTTGCTGCTTTTTTGGATTCACCTGATGCATAGTAAATTTTGTTGTAGTGTCTCATTTTTCTTCTGTTAATGTCTTTTTTTAGATGAGTTCCTTGTAAGCAAAAGACTATGGGGTTCTGTGTTCTTACCCAATCTGTCACTATTTTTTCATTTTATTGGATTGTTTAATCCATTCACCTCTAAAGTTGGGAGAATTAAGTTTATAATTTTCTTATATCTCTATATTCTTTTATTTAAATGAGGATTTACCTAACCCTTCCCCTTCCTCTGTAAAGACAGTACTTGTCTTCCATTATTTTTGCTTAATTTATTTCAAGGTATCCCTATTCCACTGGTTCCCTTCCCCTTCCCTTCAGGCCAACCCCTATCCAGTTTGTCACCCATTTCTCTAATTTTGTTTAATGTGTTAATTTCTTCCTTCTTTCCTTCCTATTATTTAATTCTTTACCCTCCTTTTTTTCTCTTAGCTAAGTAGTTAAATAAAATTTCCCATCCTTTCTGTCCTTCAATTTTTCTAATTTTTTAGTTTCACTTTCTACACTTTTTTTCTAAAAAATGATTTTCCTCTCAATTTTTTGTTATTTCCTCTTCTCTTTCCATTTTAAACTTTTCTTCTTTGACTCATGTCCTTTATTCTTATATATTCCTTCTTTAGTTTTCTCTATTCCTCATGAAATTAAAGCTTCTAGGCTACCTATTTTGAATTCTATTTTCTGAATAGTTTCTTTGTTATTGCCTTGTAAATCTTGCCACCCCCCCCCCCACTCCCTTTCTGTTGCACCGCACCCTTAAATATACCAATTTCTTTAGGAGAGAATTTTCCTGTGTCCTTGATCCTTCAGTTAATTACTATCTCTTGCCTTCCCCACGATCATTTTCCTCCATTTTCCATAAATTCTTCTCCTCATCCTCTGACTCTTCTGGCTGTCCTTTGCCCCTGGGACCTCTTCTCTTGAGGCAAGATGCTGTCTGTGGAAGTACAGCATTCTGTCAGAGGGTAGCGGTCTCTCTGAGTACCAAATCCTTGAAGATTATACCTGTTTTAAGTTTCCTATCTCCTATTTTATATCTTTCTTTAGTGGAACTTTCCCTTATCACTGACTCAATATATTTCTCTTATTCTTTCCCCCTTTTTCATTCTTTCCCTTTTCCATCTCATCCGTTCTTCTGTAAGCCCCCTTCTTTGTGAGAGATTATAGGAATTATTTTCCCTTTCCCTTTGACTTGATTAGTGTACAGCATGTTTGCTCTTCTATGTTCTTTCTCCCCTCTCCCCTTTAATGTGCCCTATCATTCTGCAGTTTAGTCCCATAAAAAAAAAAAAAAAACAAAAAACCATTGACTCACCTCTAGGTAGAATGTTGTGAGTTTAGCCCATGGTATTTCAGCCCATGATTTTAATTTTTATCTTGGTTTCTTTGTGTACTTTTGGAAAGAATTCTCTTTGTGATCTCTGCCCTCTGTGACTTATTGTGGGCAGAATTAACCTCAGCGAAATGGCGGTTCCCTTTCTTTCAGGTCTGATGAAGTCCCTTCTACGTGTGCTGACACCTTCCTCCATTTGTCTTTGTTCTTCATACTCTGCTTAAATATTGTTGCATCCCAGCACACTGCCACACTGCAGTACGATGCTCTTCAGATAGAACCTGTTTCCCACTTTTGTGGTACAGGTTCTAGGGGAGCAGAGTTGACTTATTTCACAATCCTTGGATTTGTGAAGCTTTCCCAGAGTGTGATGGTTGGTGGGGGTTCTGAGTTAGCCTTTTTTGTTGTTGTTAATTCATTGGGTCATTACCTCAGTAGGGTTCCTGATGTCTCATACCATGGAGACAACAAAAATTTCTTTATCTCTTGCGTATAATTTCTGTTTTGGAGCAGTTTGAAAGTCATGAGGAGTAGAAAAAATTTCTAGTTCTACCTTCTTGGTTCCATAGAACTGTTGATTTTCCAAAGTAAAATGAACTGTTTGTAAAAATGTAGGTTTTCATTTTAATATTAGAAAATGAAATGACTCACTTTGAACTCATTTCTCTCACCAATTACTAAGTTTCAGAACCAAATCTATTACTTTTCATGCAATGTGAACCTGTACATTCTTAAGGGATCGTTGGAGACATGGCAACTTCAGAAATAAAATATCTGTTGATCCAGTCAGTCTCAAATTAGAATCATTTCCATGACAACCTAGTCATTCTTCTTTCATAAAACATATTTTGCACAATTCACATACAGAATAAACAGTCTGTTGTTTGGCTCTAAGGATGTTACTTTTATGTACAAAATGTAGTCTCATTTTCTGATAGTTTTAAATACCAGAAAATGATGCTATTACTTAATTGCTACTATGCCATCACTGCTGCATTAGCTTTGACCAAATACCTCCTAGGTGAGGGCTCTGTGCTGGCCTCTGTGGATAAAATATGGTATAAGACCTTGAGGACCTTACAGTCTGTTTAGGGAGAAGGTTATACAGATAATGCCAGAGGGTGGTACACAATAGTCAGTGCATTACTGTTTTCCTGCAACCCCTCTACCAATTGTCATTTTCATGTTATGTCATCTTTGCCAATCAACTGGATGTGAGGTTGAACTTCAGCTTCTCTGATTTGTCTTTCTATAATTATTAGTATGTATCAGTATAGATGACACAGTGGTTATGGAGTACTGAGCCTGGAGTCAAGAAGTCCTGAGTTCAAATGTGGCCCTTGACATTCATTAGCTGTATGACCTCGAGCAAGTTGCTTAGCTCTGTCTGCTTCAGTTTCCTCATCTGTGAAATGGGCATAGTAATAGCATCTCCTTTCCTGGGTTGTTGTGAGGATCAAATTAAGTAATATTTGTAAAGTACTTAGCACAGTGCCTGGTACATAGTAGACATTTAAATGCTTGTTCCTTTTCCCCTCCCAAAGCTGTTTTTAAAATATAGGTGATCTAGATTTGAAGGAAAAACCTGAGTTTGATTCTAGACTCTACCCCTTAGTAATAGTGACCTTCAGCAAGTGGCATAATATCCATAGGCTTCATTTCCTTCTTTGTAAAGTAATATTTTGGAAACAGAAATAATGTTCAAAATAAAATACATGTGTGTATGTACATGTATGCTTGTGGATATGCATATACATGTATTTTTTCTCTCTCTTGATCTGCAGGAAATGCACACAATACATGCTGCCTGAAAATCTTTGTGGGAAAAAAACAAAACAAAAACCTTTATCCATGTCTATTGTCAAATCAGTCGGAAAATGGATCTTCAGGATTAGCGGGCTGCTCCCTGGGGCTAGAAGGACAGAAGGCTCCCAGGTGGACATGGTGCCAACTGTGTCCACAGGAAAGGTTGGGGAAGTATGTTTGTTCTCATGAGTGTATGGGAAGGTGGAGTGAGATGAAGAGGAACTCCTCTCTTTGTTGAATACTAGAGAATAAGGCAGTTAGGCAGCTTCCGTAGGTGTTACATTTCAAATCTGAAGCACTTAAATGCCTCTCTGAAGAGAACCTGGAGTGCCTATGGATTCTCTCCTCTCAAGTTCCTTTTTCTCAAATATGGATTTCAGTGCAGACCATTACCTGAGGTTGAAGTACAAAAAAATTGAGAAAAAAAATGATCGTTTAGAAGTACCAAGAAATGGGCCTTTGAGTAGGATAGTGATTCTCTTCTAGTAGAGAGTAATAAAATACATTTGCTGTCCAAGGCCCATGGTCCAAAAGGACATTGATTTCCAAAGTGCAATATCTGGCAATTGATGAAGGTGTATAAGCTGCTTGAGACTTATATAGGCTACTTGTTCTGAACATCTTATTTTTTTTAATTTTCATTCGAGAAAAATTAGACTAAATGACTAAAGTGGTAGCTTTTTCATTTTAATTCTTTTTTTTTTTTTTTTTATAAATAATACATTATCTGTCCTGCCCCACAGGGAAGAATGTAGCTGAAATACTGTATTCATTTCTTGGAGACAGAAATAGTAAGAGGTAATGGCTTTCCATGAAACAAGAGCTGCATTTTGGAATCCCTGGGAGATGGCAAGGTTGGTGCAACATTGTCACTTTTGTGTTAGAAACACACTTCTTCCTCTTATGATTTCATTGTTAAGAAAATATTCTTTTCTATTGTGTTTTGAGTTAAAGAACATTCCCTTCCTAGGTAAGGTGTGATCACTTCTGAGATTTCTACTGAAGCATGGTATGCATTCTGGAGATAAAAGATGAACAGTTTGACACAATATTCTGCTGTTTAAAGATATCTGTTGCTCTCATTGAGGAAGGTTGCTTTCAGAGCCAAGGAATGAACCATATCGGGGGGGGGTGGGGGGATTAAGGACAGCAATGAACTAATCTGAGTCCTGTAAATTTGGGATATCACCATTTCTGTAAGCATATCATAGTGCTGCAGACACAACTACAGCTCCTCAGAGGATCTCTGACTACTTTGGATAGTAGTGTATTACACTATTTATAGCTCTTTGAATTTCCTAAATATAGACCATAACTCAGGTGGCATGAGTGGGAATTTTGTCTAATGGAAATCTGGGGACATTTTCCCCTTGACATCTAGTGGCACACTTCTTAAATTCAACTCAGGGGGCTAAGTTGCAGAGTACGGATGACCCAGGCATGATAAATATGTGTGTGTGTGTGTGTGTGTGTGTGTGTGTGTGTATACATATATATATTATACATATCTTACCTGTTGAAGAAATTAGGATATTGACTTCCTATTAACTAGAATTCCCAACGTACCCTTGTTAGTAGTGTTGTTAATCTTTTCCCCAAAGTTTTTATTGAGAAATTAATGTATATGCTGCTTGGATTTATAATGTGATGCCTGCTGTTGTAGAGTAGATACAGATGGTGATTTGTTTGTAAATTCCACTAGAACTTTACCTACATCATCCCAAATCTTCTCCCCCTCCCTTGACCAAATTGTATTGATCATATGTGTCCTCTACGTGTGAGCCTCTATATTTGTGAACTTGTTGCTGTTGTTTTGCTATGACAGTCATTCAGTAAACATTCATTAAACACCTGTTATGTGCCAGGCACTGTGCTAAGTACTAGGGATACAAAGAAGGGCAAAAGACTTAAAGAATTCACAGTCTAATGGGGGGACAACATGAAAAAAAATTGTGTATGAAAAAGATATACTTATGTACATACACAAACACATACACATATACACTCACACATGTGTACACTCACACACATACACACCCACACACAAAGGATAAATTGGAAATGACCAACAAAAGGAAGACACTAGAACTTAAGGAGATTGACAAAGGCTTCTTAAAGAAAGCAGGATCTTTTTGAGAAGACAAAGTTGGGGAGAGAGAATTCTAGGCATGAAGGACAGTCAGTAGACCAATGTCGCTGGATTGCAGAGTATAAGTGTAAGGTATAAAAGGACAGAAAGGCGCCCGCGTGTGTGTGTGTGTGTGTGTGTGTGTGTGTGGCGGGGGGGGGGTAGGGGTGGTGGTGAGGGTGGTTGATGAAGAACTTTGAATGCCAAGCAGAGAATTTTTTATTTGATCCTGGAGGTGATAGGGATATCCAGAGGAGTTTGTTGAGGAGGGGGTGGCATAGTTAGATCTGCTCTTTCATTTCTGTAAATACCTTTATCTTGAACTTATTGTGTCAACTGGCTGACTATTGAGGATAAATCTGTGGTGGATCCTTGTGAGCTATAATCATAGAAATATGGACCCATAGACTTCCTTGAACCTGGGGCTATCATGTCCAGGGATACAATCTCAGAATTCTAATTCAGTGGTCTGCCTAGAAGGGAAACTATATGCATCCCTTCTACAAATAGTGCTTCTGGGGATTGAACCCAAATCTTCCACTCAGATGTTCAGGATTTTTCTCTTTATAATTACAGGGCTGCAAGATTAACCATCAGATGCTGTATTTATAGAGTAGTGGTAGTCCACTAGCCTTATATATGTATCCTGGGTGGATTTAAGATTTTACAAGAAAATCAGGATTTGTACCTTTAACTGAGTTTACTTAACTATGTTTAAATTGATAGTGATACTAAAAAAAAATTCAGGCAAAGCTTATCAGTTATACAACAACAACTTCCACTGGTTAGAATCGACATGGGAATAATCTTAAACTGGTACCTTTGCATCCTGGACATATGAATTTTATTCTCTAAGTTGTTACTGCTCTCCTGGCTTCCTCCCTTTCCCCTTAAATATGTATTGTGAATAAATTATTTTCCCAACAGAATGTAAATTCTTCAAAAGCAGGGACTGTTTCACTTTTTAAAAATTACTTTTATATCCTCAGTGCACAGAGTGTGTGTTTAATAAAGGCTTGTTGAGTTCAGTTGAATTTTTTTTCTGGGTGGATGTTCCATCAGCATCTTCTATAAAAGCTGGGGAACCCAAAATTTAAAGGTGATATGATCACCTTATGCCTCTCTAATACAAAGTTGGGTGTCATTTGCACATTATATAATGGTTAGATAATTGAAGAGAAGAGATTACAATCCAGTTACTGTATGAAAGTTTTCTGTCTTAGAGCTACCTACATCATAAGTTAACTTTATTTCTTCCTGTTCAGGATATCTTGCCCCAGAATGTGTCCTAGTAAAATTTCAAGATCTTCTACTGGACTTTGGTCATTTTAGAGATGGCAACCTCATGGTCTTTGGCTTTGTATGTGGATGGTCACCTGTAGTGTGAATTGAATGGACACCGAAAGATCTCCTGTCCAAAAATATTTTCGCTTTCAGCTTTGTGAGCTTCCCATTACACTTGTGGGCTGCAAATTATCACCTAGAAAGGCCCTGAGGGAGTGCAATGCATGTGGCTGGGGGAGGGGGAGGAGTAAGGTCCTAGTTGTTACAGGAGTTCATGTGGTGGGTAAATGCTGCCAAGTATATATTTACCACAATGCAGAAATTCTAGAAGCAAAAGCCTAGGGTTTATTATTCTGCTCAAGTTCAGGCCTCAGAAAAAACCTTCACCACTCTCAGGATTCTAACAAGGTTTTTTTTTAGGAAAAATCATGTCAGAGTGACAGAAATAATTCATTTACATATTGCAGTCTTGTATATTCCTGTTAGGCCTTAAAAGTTAAAGAGTAGATCCTTAATCCCATATTTCCTTCAATGTCATGAAAGTTGAACAAATTTACAGTCATAATTTTATACACCTCCTAAGGAAACAAATTTCATCAAAAGGTAAACTAAGTCAGAGTACAGAGTAAACTACATTTAGGGGATTCACAATAGAGGATTGAGGAGGAGGATATATTTGTCACCAAAGAGTCAGGGACAGTTGAGATTTTGCCTCTGGCTTCTTATCTGAGGAATATTTAAGGCTGTTAAGTACATTTTTACATCCCACGGGACAGGTTTGGATCAGGTGAGGTTAATATTAAAATGGACTTTCACTTAACCAAAAATTGCAGGAGGAAAAACCTGAACGATAAAAGAGTAAAAAAAAAAATTCCTGTAACTGTCCTGAAAAGCACTGTCAGAAGGTCAGGGGCTTAGTACTATGAGGGGGATGCAGAGCCAACCTTGCCCTACTTCACCTTTCAGTCTTGGGTCAGTTTAGGTAATGCAGATGACCCTGGGCAGAAGCAATTAAAGTACCTGTTGAAGATTATATCAGATTCAAGTAGCATAACAAGAGAAGAAAAACAGAAAAAGAGAAAGGCATTGAAGGCTGAAATCTAAAAATCTGATAGTTGCACAGTTAAAGCAGAGTTTAACTAAAATGAAAAGGAATTGGAAGTAGAGGAATTGTTCTGGAAGGTATGGAGGTGGAGAGTGGAAACCAGTGACATCATTTGCAACTAATAAGCCTCTGCATTATCAGAAAAATTCCTTATTTGAATCAGTGCTCCAGGAGATCTCATTTGAGCTGCCTTAAAATGCCAGTAATCTCCAGGCCTAGTAATGATTAAACACAATGTACAGAGAGATATTAAAAGCTGCAGAGATCAAGGCCAAGAGAATGATTCTCATTTTGATTAAGAATTGCTTCCTAGATGTCTTTTCCAAGTGTGGCAGGAGGTCAGTGTGTCAGCCCTTTTATTACAAATTCCAAAAATTCCTGACTGAGGTCATGTAGGGAGAGAGCAGACATATTGACATGTTTTAACACAATGAAAAACTCAGTTATTTTCCCCCTTCTTTCTTAAAATAAAATCTACTAAACACAAAAATGTAGAGGGGCATTGTATATTTCACAAAGGCTAGAATATGGTTTTGGTGCAGGGGGAGAGGAGAGTTGTCTTTAAATTGGGCTTTGGGTAAGGGATCTCTGTGGGTTTTTAATGTTTTATATAGATGGCTGATACAGTACTCACCTGTGAGATTGTATAATTTGAGGTGAGGCTTTGGACAGCTGCCACATCCATTTTGCTGGTGAGGGAGTAGTGTGATCAGTAGGACCTGTTAGTCTCTCTGTATATTTCAAGGCCATTCTAATTTGGAACCATGGTGGCAATTTGAAGGGCTTCCCACAAAGATGCATTTTCTGCCTGCATTCTCAAAGGTTTCCTAGCACTGTCAAGTTTCACATAGTATTACTTCAATGCTGTCCTTGATGAATATATTTCAGTATAACAGCTAGAGTCCTTGGCTTGGATATTCTGATGCCCCACTGGCTTGGCAAAGTTAATTTCAGTGGTTATTGATTTAGGATTGTGTACCCATTGGGGGCAAGAGGATGTTTTCATGTGAATCAGGACAGTATGTTTCCATGGCTTGATTTGATTTTGAATTCTCTTTCGTTATTTTGTCTACCAATGTCAAGTTTGTTAGGAGTAGTAGGTAAATCGTAAATCTTTAAGGTTGGATGGCTTGTTTACAGTCAATTGACTTCCACCTTCAAGAGATAGGAAATTAATGAACTCTACCTTTTCTATGGCAATGGAGTTTATTCAGTACTTTTCAAGGTGCTGGGAAGGATTCCTTTTGCCTCTTTCAATTGTGCAGGGCTTCTTACTGATGTTATTTGGTTTAGGGAAACCCTGCTCAACCACTGATGTGTACACTCATTAGTACAGTTTGTGTGTATGTTGCATTTTTTTCCTCTTTAGGACCAATTATTTTACCAAGGCCCCAATTTCAAATTTTTCCTTAATGAGTGTACTTACATGAACAGATAGGAAATGTGACCAGTGGGATAGAATTAAGGGCTGGGAATCAGGAAGCCATGGGTTAAAATCAAACCTCTGATGATCACTCTGTGTGATGTTAGCCAAGTTGCTTCACTTTTCTAGGCTTTATTTGCCTTATCTGTAAAATACAGGGAATTGGACGGTGTGACCTCTGAGGGTCTTTCTAGCTCTTACGTATGAATTACAAACTATAAAACTGTGTGCCCCAGGCAGCTTCTTCGGACTTTCTACCAAGTCATAGATAATGTAAGATAAGATCATTCTTGCTTTATGTTTCTAAGTTCAAGCATCTTTCCTTTTTTAATTTACTGTTCTCGGTGTTTTTTTTTTTTATTTACAATCTTTCTTGTCTAATATCTGTTAAGATATTTGAAAGGATAAAGTCCTAAAATTAGCTTGTCTCCAAAGTGTATTTTTATATTGCTATGTTAATTATTTTGATATTTTCCAGTCATGTGAAGTCATTCATCTTTTCTATTTAAGCCATTTTTCTGATTACCAAAAATGAGAATATATTATTAACTACCACCAGTTCTTCAGGAATACAAAACATTACTATTTCAATATGAGACCATTTTGGGGGGGGGTTGCAATTAATTAGAATGCATACTTCCATACTGCCAACCATGTTTGACTCTCTATTTGGAAGACAGATAGGAATACTTTCAGACGTTCATGCACAAATTCCTTGTACACCTGCTCCTTTACTCAGGCAGAGTCATCCTCATCTCCTCTTGAGGGTAAATTACTCATGAAGCAGAGTAGATTCTTCTTCTCAAGGTTGCTTCGTACCTAATAGTAGCAGCTGAAAGATTGGTTTCATGCAAAGTGTTATATACTTAAATATCTTTATTTCATTTTTTTATTCACAACTTTGTGTATTCTTATTCTTATAACTTATTCTCTGACTCATAAACATACTTTTGAACAAAATTTTTCTGTTTTATTGGCATTTTTGTTTTTATATCCCATTCATTTCTGAATATATCCTTTCACCTTTCTCTAACCAGGAAGCCATCCATTGTAAGATAGATTAGAAAGAAAGAAGAACAAAACCTGGCAATGATAGTGGAGTGGGAGGAAACACTCCCTCTCCAGCTGCCTCCCACAACTACTCCGATAATGAACTTGAATGAGTACTTGACCAAGACTAAGGAGATATCACAGTGGGCCGTTTTTCCAGGCTAGGTTGTCACAGGGAGATATTCAAAGGTCTATGGAAACTGAGGAGGTTTAGCCAGGAAGACCCATGGATAATATTCCAAAATGGCTATTGGGCTGGGCCTATTGCTTTGTATTAGGAAAGGGTATGGGGTTGCAAATCTATCACAGAAGGGACCCAAGGCTATATACCATGCAGGTTAAAGGAATAGGGGTTAGCCAGGAGCTGTGCTGCTTTGACCCTAGAATTGGGTCATGAATCCAGCAAGGAGCCCTTGGCTATATGACACATCAAGTAAGCTAACTAGGTCTGAATCTGTGTACTTGGCATAGAGCAATAACAGAAGTTGTAGCTGTGTCTGCCCCCAGAGAGAAGCTGCAGATTCAGTACACAGGCACAGGCTGGGGCCTATGGCTGAGTAACCAGGACAGGGAACTTACAACAAGTGCAAGCCTGCAGTTTTCTCACCCTGAGCTGACAGAGCCTTCCAGCTAGATGACAGACTGAGGGCAGCAGCAGTCTATTAAATCTCCAACCAGGGGCAAGCCTACATTTATGTTTCTCAGATGCAAATCTCAGACCAAGATACAATCAGACTCTACTCTAAAATCAAATTGCTTAGATGCACTGAAATTTTGCAGGCCTCCAACCTGAACTTCACCTGAGATCTTTAAAGAATGCAGCACTCAGTACTCAGTTATTGTAGCAGCAATTCCCCAGAGGATGCAGATTAAACAAGGCCACAACATTTCATATGGAAGGGGATAGAAACTGGCCCAATCATAAAGAACCAGTTTGAGAAGTAAGTCTGGAAGCATTACTAAACAAACAATAAGACACTTATGATAAAGGGCTGTTATGGATCCAGGGATGCCAAAAACACAAATATGTACAAGTAAAGCCTCAAAGAAAAACAAAGCTTGTTCACAAGGTCAACTAAGATTACCTGGAAGAAATGAAAAATGAGTTTTAAAAAGTCATTTAAATGAAATGCAATATTTAGAGGAATGAATTGGAACAGAGAGCCTTTACCTAGTGAAAAGGCTTAGAAGAGGAATTTACAGCATAGTGTAAGAGGTACAAAATATTACCTAAGTAACATATTCCTTAAAAATTAGAATGGACTGAAGTTAATGACTCCATGAAATAGCAAGACATATCAAAACAAAATCAAAAGACTGAAAAATAGGAAAAAATATAAGGTATCTTACGTAAAAAACAACTTGACTTGGAAAACAGGTAAGAAGAAAAAAATCTAAGAATCTTTGGAACATCTGAAAACCATGAACAAAAAAACCCCCGAATATCAAGAAGTTATGAATAAAAATTGCCCAGCTCTTTTAGAATCAGAGAGCAAAGTAAAAATAGAATTAATTTGTTGCTCATCTCATAAAAGAAAATCCAGTATGAAAACTCCCAGTTGCCATATCCAAAATCCAGTTTCCAAGTCAACAAGAAAAAAGTATTCCAATCACCATAGAAGAATGAATTTAAATATAAAGGAGTCATAGTAAGGATCACACAAATTTGGAAGCTACCTTCATAAATGAGAGGAGACTTTGGAATACAATTCTACTAAAGCACAAGAATAAAGGCTTCTAACCAAAAATAACCTGCCCAGCAAAATTAAGTGTAAATCTTGGGTGAGGGGAATAGATCTTTAATGGAATAAAAGCTTTCCAAGTATTCCTAATGAAAAGACTAGAGTGATATAGAAACTTTGAAATGTATAGGACTTAAATGAAGCATAACAAGGTAAATACTTTGAGCAGTTTAAAGAGAATATATAATTATGAAGTTTTGAAATTCTAAGAGTGGGAGAAGAAACAAATATTCCATTATAACCTTAATGTCATCAGGGGTCATTGAGGGAATTAAATAATTTAAAGAACCTGGAATTCTTCAGGAATTTTAGGAACTTTAAATTTTAATGTTATAAGAAGAAATAAAGCAAATTGGAAAAGGAAAACACTTGAGAAGAAAGGGGAAGACTTAGTATCTCACATAATCTCCAGTGCACAGGCAGACTATTTGTATTTGTCCTTCATTCCTGAAGTGGACCATGATATCGAGATGATGACATGACTTGTAGTTGACTTTGATTTGAATGAGGGAGGGTTGTGCAAGGAGAGTACTATGTAAGCGAGGAGGAAGAGATGGGGAGAGTGGGCATCACTTGAACCTCACTCTCATTTTTTAACTGATTGAAGGAGGGTAGAACACATATACACATTCAATTCAACAGAGAAAGAGGAAACAAGGATAGAGAAAATGGATAGTAAAAGGAAGGTTACATTTAGTGAAGGGTTAGTTGTAAGCAAAACAGACTCCAACTTTGAAAGGTGATCATGAAGACAGTGAGGATTAAAAGAAAAGAGACTAAAGACTTGTGGCAAAGGGAAGAAAAAATAATGATTAGGGCTGTGCACACTCCTTTCTTACCACTCTCTTCTTTTTTGTAGAGGAAATCAGGGGGCAAAGAGAGAGGATCGTATAAGAGAATAGTATGAAACGATATGCATAATTAATGAACATGACAACTGATTGTGAATGGGCCAGATTCACCCATGAAACAGAAAGAGCATTAGAAAAGTATTAGAAACTGAACCAACAGTATGTTGTTTATACAAAACTCATTTGGAAAATAAAGACACACAGAATTAAGAAACTGGAGCAGATTTAACACGTTTCAACTGAACTCAGTCATGATCTCAGACAACGTAAAAGTAAAAGTAAGCATAGGTCCATGAGAGACAAAGGGAAATAATATTATACTGAAAGGCACCATAAACAATGAATTAGTATTAATATTTAACCTATATTAACCAAATGGCATAGCATCTAAGTGCTTAAATGAAAAGCTAAATGAAAGATAGGGAGAAATAAACCATAATAATTGGGGATCTCAATTTATCCCTGTCAGGGACAGGCAAATCTAATAAAACATCAAACAAGAAAGAAGCTAGGGCTTAAATGGAATTTTAGAAAAGTTAAGCAAGATAGATCTCTGATATTTATTAAATATGAAAAGGAGTAGTGTATATATGTTTCTCAGCTACATATTAGCCATAAAATATTATGAACAAATACAGAAATATTAAACAACCCTTTTACTGAATATAATACAAATTATATTCAGTAAAAGATTACTGATGAAAGGACTAGAAATTTATTGGACATTAAGTAACTTAATCCTAAAGAATTGGTAAGTAAACAAACCTTAGAAACAATAGATAATCTCATTAAAGAAAATTAAAACGATGAGACAACATACCAAAATTTTGGGATGCAGTCAATGCCATCTTTAGGGAAAAATTTATATTTCTAAACAAAGCAAGAACAGATCAATGAATTGGACGTGCAACAATGACAGCAAAGCTGGAGAAACTACAATTTGAAAAATAAATACCAAAATAGTAATTTTGTAATTTAGAAAGATTAATAAAATTAAGAGTAAAAAATGGAACAAAACTTAAAGGTATTTTTTTCTTAGGAAAAAAGTAACGAAATAGATAAACCCTTAGCTAATTTGACATAGAAAGAGGAAAAATAAATGATCAGAATGCAAAATGAAGGAGAAATTACGATAAGTTAAAGCATAGAGGAAATTATTTAAAAGATTTTGCCTGACTGTATGCTAATAAAACTTTCAACTTAAGTGAAATAGATGACTTATAAAAATATTAAATGTTTAGATTAACATAGCAAGAAATGGAGAATTTAAGTCACCCAATCTCAGTAAAAGAAAATAAACTAACCATTAATGAACCCCCAAAGAGAAAAAATTGCTTGTGACCAGATTTAAAAATGAACTTTATCGAATATTCAAAGAATAATTAATTCAGTATTTCATAAACTGTTTGAAAAGTCAGGAAAAGATAGGACGTCATCAGATTCTTTCTAGGATTGAAATATTGAATTGAAACCTGAACTAGGAAGAACCAAAACAAAGAAAAATATAGAGAATATTTTTAATGAATGTTGATGCAAAAATTTTAGATAAAATGTCATCAAAATAGTCCATCCAAAATAATTTTACTATAACCAGGTATAAATCCCAGGAATGAAGATTTGGTTTAGCATTAGAAAAATTATCATTATAATGTATATTAATAATAAGAACAACAATCATATAATTATATTAGGAGATATAGAAAAAGCTTTTGACAAAATACAAAAGTCATTTCTGTCTTAAAAATAAGAAGGAACTAAAGGAATATTTGAATCTTTCCTTAATAAGATAAGTTCTATTTATCTAAAACCAAAACTCGGCACTCTATATAATGGATATAAGCTAAAGGCCTTTTCAGTAAGATTTCCATTTTAACCACCAATATAGTGTTAAAAATGCCACCCCAAATATTTACACAGTCTATCTGTGCCCAACCTGTGGTAGAGCATTCCGAGCTCATGTTGGTCTCATCAGCCATAGTCAGATACACTGAAATTTTACTTTATCATGGTGATGTCATTTTGGTCCTCTTTGAGAATGAAGGACAACAACCAATCAACCAAGAAATGCTAGCTGTTACAATAAGGCAAGAAAAAGAAACTGGGGAAATTAGCATAAGAAAAAATGGAGAGAAAATGATCAGTTTTAGCCAATGATAGTAGTGTACTTAGATAACTATAGAGAGTCACCTAAAATTAATTGCAGCAATTAATAATTGCAATAAAATTTTAGAGGGCAACAATCAGTTGGCTTTTCCATATATTGGCAACAAATTCCAACAGGAAAAGTTAAAAGAGAAATTCCACTTAAAATAGCTATAGAATATATAAAACATTTGAATTTCTATCTAACAAGGCACAGAGAAACTATCAACAATTTTTTTCATAAATAGAGACAGGCCTAAATAATTGTAGAAATATTAATTGCCAGTGGGTGACCTGAGTCAATGTAACAAAAATGACCATAATACCCAAATTAATTTACTTATTTAGTGCTACACCAGTCAGACTACCAAGATATTACTTTATAGAGCCAGAAGAAATTCATCTGGAGGAACAAAAAAGTCAAGGATCTCAAAGAAAATAATGAAAAAAAAGTGATAAGGAAGAGGGCATAGTAGTACCAGATCTCAAACTACACTATAAAACTGGAATGATCAAAACTATTTGGTACTTGTTAAAAAATGGAGGAGTCAATGGGTGGGACAAATTAGGTACACAACCTACAGAAACAAATGAACCTAGTAGCCTAGTGTTTGATAAACTCCCAAACCCCAGCTATTGGGCTAAGAATTGACTTTTCCCAAAAAATTTCTAACAGAACTAGAAATCAGTTTGGCAAAAATTATGTTCAGACCAACACCTCATACCATATATCCATATAAATTAAAAATGGCTACATGTTTATGCAGCAAGTTTCTCTGAGAAATATCTCATTTCCAAGATGTATAAGGAATTGATTCAAATCTAAAAGATAAAAGAGCTATTTCCATATTGAGAAATGGTCAAAGGATATGAAATCGCAGTTTTCAAACACAGAGATCCTAACTAACAACAACTGTAGAAAAAGGCTATAGATCACTAGTAATTAGAGAAATGCAAATTAAAGCAACCCTGAGGTTCCATTTCACACCTGTCAGATTGGCAAAGATGACAAAAGATGAAAATGACAGTTTTGAACGGGTTTGCAAAAACATGCTGACCAATTCACTATCATGGGAGCTGTGGATTAGTCCATTCATTCTGAAAACTAATTGGAAACTATGCCTAAAAAGTGACTAGATTATTCATATCCTCCAACCAAGTGATACCACTTTTAGGCCTTAACTCCAAAGAGATCAAAGAAAAAAGAAAATTTGTGTAAAAATACTTATATCATCTCTTTTTGTAGTGGCCAGGAATTGGAAACTAAGTGGTTGCCTATCAGTTGGGAAATAGCTGAATAAATTATGGTCCAGGAATATAAGGGAAGTGATAATGTTTGAGGATAGTTTGAAGATGTGGGAAGACCAGAGTGAAGTTAGCAGAAGTAGGACAAGAATTTACACAATAATGATAACATTATAAAGCAAAACTACTTTGAAAGACTTAAGAATTCTGATTAATGCTGGAACCATCTACATTCTTTCAGAGGTAATGGACTCAAAATGCAGAATTAGACCTCAATAATACAAGATTTTTTTTTTTTTGCTTGACCCTGTATATGTTTCAAGGGTTTTGTTTTTCTTCTATCTTTCTATCTATGTATTATTTATTTATCTATCTATCCATTTGTTTATTCATTAATTCATTCATTTATCTATCCATTCATCCATCTATTTATCTATCTATCTATCATCTATCTACCTATCTATCTATCAACTATCTATCTATCTATCTATCTATCTATCCATCTATCTATCTAATCTGTCTTTACCAGTTTTAGATTTGGGAGGTAAGAATGAGAGAAAATAAATGTTAATTGAAAAAAAAGATTAAGAAAAAAGAAAGAGAAAGAAATTCAGTTGAACCAAACTAACCAATATGATCTACTGCAATATTTTACATCCCTGACACCTCCCCTGAGATAAGTAGAGGACTTGGCATAGTATTTCACATAGTTGCTAATAGTTTGCAAACTCTTCCTTTAACAATTGTTCATATCTTTTGACTGCTTATTCTTTAGCAAATGTTTCTTAGTCTTACATATTTGAATTGATTACGGTGTTTTCTATCTTGGGTATTAGACCTTTATCAGTTACTTCATGCAAAGTTGTTTTTTTTTTAATCTATAGTTTTCTTTCTTGTCCTCGCTATATTAATTTTTTCTCATAAAAGCATACATTCATTTTCATATAATTTCTAGAGCTAAAAGAGACATTATAACCCATCTATTCTAATCCCCTTAGTTTTACAGAGGAAGAAACTGAGTCCCAGAGGGGAAGAATGACTTGTTCAGAGTCATACAGATGGTTTATGGCATAGCTGCTACTATAAATATAGATTTTCCTGACATGCAGACCATTAATCTTTTTTTTTTGTTCTTTTCATTTAGATTTATTTTTTCTCAATTACATGTAAACAAAAACTTTTAACCTTTGTTTTTTAAACAGTTTGAGTTCTCCCTCTCTCTTTCCCCTTCACTCTCCCTGAAAAGGCAAGCAATTTAATGTAGATTACAGAGGTGCATTTGTGCAAAACATTAACTGTGTTGCAAAAGAAAACATAGACCAAAAAAACAAGCATAATAAGGAAGGTTTAACAAAAAGTAAGATTCAATCTGTATTCAGATATCATCAGTTCTTTCTCTGGATGTAGATAGCATTTTTCACCATAAGTCTTTTGGAAATATCTTAGATCATTGTATTGCTGAGAATAACTGTCATTCGCAGTTGATCATATTGCTCATACAACATTGCTGTTACTGTGTGCAATGTTCTCCTTGTTCTGCTCATTTCACTTTTCATTATTTCGTCTAAATCTTTCCATGTTTTTCTAAAATCATCCTGCTCATCATTTCTTTATAGCACAATAGTATTCCGTCATAATATTATACCAAAACTTGTTCAGCCATTCCCCAGTTGATGGGCATCCCCTCAATTTCTAATTCTTTGTCATCACAACAAAGCTACTATAAATATTTATGTAAATATAAGTCCTTTTCCTTTTTATTTCTTATTTCTTTGGGTTATAGATCTAGTAGTGGTATTGCTGAATATGCACATTTTTGTAGCCTTTTGGGCATAGTTCCAAATTGTTCTCCACAATGGTTGGATTAGTTCACAACTCTACCAGCAGTGCATTTGTGTCCTTGTTTTTCCACATCTCCTCTAACATTAATCATTTTCCTTTTCTGTCATATTAGCTAATCTGATAGATGTGAGATAGTACTTCAGAACTGTTTTAAATTGTATTTCTCTAATCAGTAGTAAGGGGTAGCTGGTAGTTCAGGGGATAGAGTCCTGGTCCTGGAATCAGGAAGACCTGCATTCAAATCCAACCTCAAATATTATCTATGTGACCCTGGGGAAGTAACTTAAATGTATTTTCCTAAGTTTCTTCATCTGGAAAATGAACTGGAGAAGGAAATGGCAAATCTCTCCAGTGTCTTTGGAAACCCCAAATGAGGTCACAAAGAGTTGGAAATGACTAAGAGGACGGAACAACAACAAATCAGTAGTGATTTAGGGCATTTTTTCATATGAATATAAATAGCTTTGATTTCTTCTTTTGAGAACTGCCTGTACAAATCCTTTGACAATTTATCAACTGGGAAACGACTGATATTCTTATAAATTTGACCCACTTCTCTTTGTATTTGAGAAGTGAAGCCTGTAGCATAAAAAACCCTTGTTATTAACCTCCCCCTCCCCAGTTTCCTGTTCCCCTTCTAATCTTGACTGTATTGGTTTTATTTGTGCAAATGCTTTCTAATTCTGTGTAATCAAAACTATTCATTCTATATCCCATAATGCACTCTATCTCTTATTTAGTTATAGATTTTTTAATCCATAAATTTCACAGGTAAAATATTCCATACTCCTCTAATTTGCTTATGATATCACCCTTTCTGTCAAAATCATGCACCCATTTTGACCTTATCTTGCTATATGGTGTTAGATGTTGGTCTATACCTAGCTTCTGCAAAATTGCTTTCCAGTTTTCTCAGCAATTTTTCTCAAATAGTTCTTGGTCCAAAAGCTTAGATCTTTGATTTTGTCATACATTAGATTACTGTGGACATGTATCAAATCTATTTAAGCACTCTATTCCTTGGCCAGTACCAGATTGTTTTGACGATTGTAGCTTTGTAATACAGTTTGAGATTTTGTACTGCTGTGCCACCTTCCTTCATTTTTTATTGATTCTTTTGATGTTCTTGACCTTTTGTTCTTCCAACTGACTTTGATAAAGATTTTTTTCCCTCTGAAATAATTTTTTGATAATTTGATATATCACTGAATAAATAAATGAATTTGGATATAATTGTCATTTTTGTTATATTGTCTTGGCCTACCGGTAAGCAATTAATATTTCTCCAGATGTTTAGATCTGATTTTATTTGTGTGAAAAGTATTTTATAATCGTGTTCATATGGTCCCTAGGTTTGTCTTGAGAGGTGGACTCCCCGGTATCATATATTATCTGCAGTTATTTTAAATGGATTTTCTCTTTCTCTTGCTGCTGGACTAGTATTTTGGCAAAAGCTTTTTCTGCATCTACTGAGATAATCATATGATTTTTCTTGTTTTTGTTATTGGCATGGTCAATTGTGCTGATAGTTTTCCTCATATTGAACCCCTGCTCCCCTGTGTTCACAAGTGTTATTGTTCCTTTTGCTCCTGGGACTCGGACCTGGAAATTTGTATGGGCAATGCAATAGGGTTCTGAACCTACAACCATCAGAGGGTCCCCTGTAATCTCCTTCTGATCTGTTGTCCAACCCCACCATGGTCCGTGGACTGACATCTCCTGAAGCTGCTGTTGTCACTGCCAATGCAATTTCCCCCAAGATGAGACCTGTACTGTGCTCCTGCAGCCCACCACCACTTGGGTGAGACAGACCTTTCCTGCCGACCTCTTCAGTTGTCTTGGGCTGGAAAATTGTTTCACCCAATCTTTTGTTGGTTCTGCCATTACAGAATTTGATTTAGGCATTATTTTTGAACTATTTGGAGGGGAATTAGGGAGAGCTCAGCTGAGTTCTTCTCTGCGCTTCCAACTTGTCTATTATTCTTTCTGTTGTACATGCTGTCTTTTACTTTTGATACTCAAATAGCTGACTGAAATCCTTTATTAAATGCCATTTGCCTTCTAGGTAGCAAATATTGATCTTTATGACGTTTCCCTGTTTTCCTGTCCATCTACTGGGATAGACAGATGTTTTTTTTTCATGTCTTCTACACCATTTTGTGTGTGTTCATCCTCCATTGCCAAAGACCATGCCATCAGAGAAATCATGACCTGACTTGCACCTGACTTCATTTTGAGGGAGGGAGGGCTGGGCAGGTCACCAGCCTCACTTCTCCTCCAGAGCCATCTGAATCCAGTGACCATATATTCATCAGGATGAGTGGAGATGACCCAGGATGAGGTACAATTGGGGTTAAGTGACTTGCCCAAGGTCACACAACAGCTAGTGAGTGTCAAGTGTCTGAGGTGAGATTTGAACTCAGGTCCTCCTGATTCCTACACTGGTGCTCTATTCACTGCACCACCTAGCTGCCACACCATTTTGTATATTTCATTTGTTAAATCTCATGCTGGAAAGATTTTTTGAGTACATTTAATCTAATCTGTAATAGGAGCAAATTAAAACTCAGGGAAGGGAAGTGACCTGCCTAACATTACAGACCTGGGCAGTGAGAGAGATACCTTGCTGCCATCTATAATAAGGAGAAAACTGAGGCACAGATATTATTCTACCACAGTAGAAACATATATCTTTCAAAAATTGATGGTGCACAGAATATAGTCTGTTGGAGATTTAAGAGTAAAGTCCAAATGAAGCCACATCTAAAGTACTGTATTTAATTCTGGAGGTCAAATTTTCTAAGCATATTAGTAAACTGGAGGGCATCCATAGGGAGATGACCAGGGTGATGAAATTATTATTATTTGAGGAAATAACGGGAGATCTTTAGCCTGGAGAAGAGTAATGGCAAGTAAAGTAAGATCTTTTGCTATTTTTGTGTTAGCATAATCAGGAAGTATAATGCCTCCATTTATTCCAGGATCCATGGCCATTTAGGTTGTAAGGACAATGATCCTGGAAGTGTGGATTATAAGGACAAACAAAGTAGGATCTTTTGCTGTTTTTGTTTGACTTTAAGTGCCTCTGAATAATGTGATTGAGGAGGATCTTTCCCACCCATTAATGGGCCTGGGAAGATTTGTAGGAAGGCCCACACCATTTTGTTAATGAGGTGCTAGTTCTCAAGGGATGTGATGCCCTCTGGCTCTAAAAAGTATATAAAAACTCTGAGATGTGGTTTTACTTTGGGGCTTAGTTTTTAAAAGAAACTTTGTGTGACAACAAAACTCTAGGAAGCCTAAGGAGCCCCCTGAGCTTTGAAAACCCATATGTTGATGCTTCTTTCTCTGGTAACTATGGTCAGACATTTGGACCTGTCAGTTGATTTGTGATATATATATACACACACACACACACATATATATACACACATGTATATATGTATACACACATATACATATATGATATATATGTATATATGTATATATGTGTGCATATATGTGTATTTATGTGTATATATATGTATATGTATATACATATCTCCATTATGATCAGACAGAGGAAGCCATGTCTGTTGATCTTTGATTTCTCTGTATTTTCTCTGAAGTTCAGGGTGCTGATTCCCCTGAACTAGGTGAATGATATATGTTTGATTAAAGTGATTATTCACCCCTCAAAATTTGCCTTTCCTTTTATGAATGAAGATCTAAGATCCTGTGATAGCAGGCCCCCTGTGTACGTCTGGGTGCTTACTGTTACACATAGGTGTGACACGGTCACTCCAGGAATTAGAGTCATTCTGTTTCATCTAAGGATTGAACTAGGAACAATGAATGACAGTTGCACAAAGGTGAATTTAGATTTAGAACTGATATTAGAAAAACTTTCTAAGCATAATAATTATCCAGAGGTGAAATGAAGTATCTTGGAAGATAGTGAGTTTCCCCTTACCAATGGCCTTCACGCAAAGGTTGGTGGACTACTCGTGGAGTATGCTGAGGAAGTAATTCCTGGTCAGGTTCAGATTAGACATGGAGACCTTCAAGTTTCCTTCCAACTCTCATTCCATCTTCCTTAGCATTTCCCTGTTAGCTTTAGGCTCCTTTTTTGTTCCTATGTGTTTGTTGAGTGTATACTTGCTTGTTAACCCTTTTGGGGAAGGTGACTAGAAGTATGTATAGTATGTTATCGTGTGGTATACCAGAGGCTGGACACAGTGTAATCCAGAATGGGGAGCTAAGTAAACATTAGCACTGTGGCAACCTTAACCCAAGTATTGTATATCTGATCATACCAGCTTACTGTCCTATTCCTACTGACTAGTGCCTGGCCACAGGCACCAGGATGTAAAAGCCTGGTTCACCGACAACAGATCTAGAAGAGAAGGAAGTTGTGCCCATGTATTCTCTCTCCAGAAGATAAAAAATCATACAGGATGAAGGCAGTGGAGCAGAGAGTGAAATCACCCATTAACTAAACAAGGACAGTGTTTTTCCAGTGCACTGTGAGGAATTGCTTAATAAGCATTTATAGTGTTAAATCAATCGCTTATTATACCATTCTGTAGTGGTGACCTATTAAGAGGAACGGGAAAGTGCAATTATCTGGCAACTCAACCCACAGAGAATAGGCAAGGTGATTACAGACATCAAAATAAACATACAATGGTATGCTTAGGGGAACATTTAAACCACACTGTGGGATTAAACTACAAATAATTAATAATGTTAATTTAAAATATGCAAAGTACCAGAAACCAAAGCAAACAGACAAACCCAAGAATTTTCTTTCCTGCTAACCCCAAATGAACTCCATTTCCACAATGGTGAGCAGCAGCTAAGGCCCCACCATCTATCTGCATCAACAGGTCTAAGATTTTTTTGATTCAATTCAATTCAGCACGTACTTAATTGAGCCTGTACTATGTGATAGATGTTTTGTGGGGAAAAAAGATGTTCTCTGCCTTTGAAAAACTTAAGACACTAGTAGGTGTGGCCATAGTTAGGGAGGCAGGGGAGTTGAGTTGTGAGAGCAGAAAGGCAGCAGATTCTTCCAATAGTTGTGTTAAAGACACCAGTTTCTCTTCCCCTATGAGTCTGCTTGCACAAAACTTACAAAAGTCGACATAGACCAGGGCTTTGGGCTGGCTTCCTAGACTTATCCTTGTACTCTGTTTAGGGACCTGAGAATTTTGGAAGAAGAGAGCCCGGTGTGACCTCATTGGAGCAGAGAAATATGTCTTTGAGTAGTTTAGTTACATGGTGACTTTCTGTACGTGTCTACATTTGTTTACTTGCATATGTTCCTTGAGAAGTATTATACATTAGGTTGTATTGTAGGCCACTTGAAATCTGAGGTAGAGAGAACACCAAAGGCTTGGGGGTGACAATGACTCTGGGTCACAAGGCAGTTCCATCCCTGATATTACTTGTGGAATCCTTCCTAATTCTTTTGGGTGGGCCTCTATAAGAAGAAGTAGAATTCTAGTGTAAGAGATCTCTTATGCATACATGTATGCCTCGAGCTCTTGAGCTCTTAGTGCTCTCAAGGAACTCACACTTTCATTTTAGAGACTATAGAGATCTCAAAATCTTGTTGATTCAAGTAAGGATTGGATTGGAATCTTCTACTGCATTGGTATAGCCAATTCCTGAGTGAGGAAACGTCTATTATTAGTGCAGACAAGAACCTTCTCTGCAACTTACAATATTAGGAAGTTGCCTAGAGTGCTCAGAGGACTTGCCTAGAAACACGCAGCTAATATGTTTCAAAGGTAGGTATTGAATGAGGTTCTCCTGGCCTCAATTCTGGCTCTGTATCCACAGTGACATTTTTCCTCAGGTGAATCATACAAAATCACTCTCTTCATTACTTCCCAATACTGGTATTTCTTCATGAAGGAATTACTAGAAACCAGGACTCTGCATTTGATTGAATTGTACTCAAATTGGATATAAGGTATTCTCTGGGGGTAATTCTAGCCTTAGGTAATACTCATTCTTACAGCTCTATAATGCAACTCAGCAAATATTCATTAAATATAAAGACCTCGAAATGAAATCATTGTAGTACCCATAAAATTTATATTCTATTGAGGAGACACAGCATGTAAATAGAAGTTAATTTGATGAGGGAAATAGCACTAGCAGCTAGGCATGATCAACAAAGGCTTCACATAGGAGATGGCCCTTGACTTAACCTAGAAAGAAAATAAAGATTTTGAGAAGCAGAGTTGAGGATGGGAGTGCATTCCAGGAGTGGATGATAACCTATGAAAAGAATAGAAAGTGAAGATGAAATGTTGTTTCACGGTTGTAGAACATTGTCTGACACATGGTAGATATTTAACAAATGTTGAATGGAAGAAAAGGGCAGCAGATCAACCAATTTGGTTGAAAAAAAGAATGTGCAGAGAGAGAAAAATATGAATTTACTCTAGACAAGTAGGTTGGAATCTAGGTGTTGGGGTTTTAAATGCTTGACTGAGGAGTTTGTATCTTTATCCTAGAGGCAATATGGAGTCACTAATGGTTTATGAGCCAAGACATGGTCAGATTTGTGCTTTATGAAGATTATTTTGGTAGTGATGTGGACAAAAGAGAGCAGCTAGGTGGCTCAGTGGATAGAATGCCAGGCCTGGAGTCCGGAAGATTTATCTTTCTGAGTTAAAATCTGGCTTCAGACACTGACTAGCTGTGTGACCTTGGGCAAGTCACTGCACCCTGCTTGCCTTAATTTCCTCATCTGCAAAATGAGCTAGAGAAGTAAATGGTAGACTACTCCAGGACCTTTTCCAAGAAAATCCCAAATAGGATCATGAAGAGTCAGGTGCAACTGAAATAATTGAATAACAAGTGGAGTAGGAATTGAAAAGAAGAGAGAATGGGAACAGAGAGACAAATTAAGAGTCTTTTTCAATAGTCTAGGCAAGAAATGCTGAGAGCTTGAATTATGGAGGTACCTTTGAAAGTGGAGAAAAAGTATTCTAGAGATATTGTGAAGGTGAAATTGATAGGACTTGATAGCTAGATATAAGGATGGAAAGAATCAAGAGCGACTCTGAGATTGTGAACGTGGGTTATGAGGAAGAAGGTGGTGTTCTCAATCTACATGGGAAAGTTTGGAAAAAGTACAACAATGATGAGTTCTATTTTGTACATGGATAGGTGGGGTGTTTGGGGTGTTCAAGGAGAACTAGTACCTCTTGTTTGAGGGCTAGCCAAGCCCTTTTCAGGGCTGCTCGTTCACCTCTGATGTCTGCCTTTACCCAATTCTTGCCTGTGGCTCCAAGAGACTGGAACATGCATTGCTGTCAAACCCTGGTAAAACTGTCTCAGCAGATGGGCTAACCAACAGGTCTTGAAACCATTGGTGAGTTAGGGAGTTGTCTTCCTCAAACGTGTGTGTGTGTGTGTGTGTGTGTGTGTGTGTGTTCGTCCTTTGTTGCCAAAGAAGACCATGCCATCAGAGAAATGATGACATGACTTGCACTTGACTTTATTTTGAGTGAGGGAGGGCTGTACAAGTCATGAGCCTCTCTTCTCCTCCAGAGTCATCTGAATCCAGTGACCAGATATTCATCAGGATGACTGGAGATGACCCAGGATGAGGCAATTGGGGTTAAGTGACTTGCCCAAGGCCACACAACAGCTAGTGAGTGTCAAGTGTCTGAAGTAAGATCTGAACTCAGGTCTTCCTGATTCCTACACTGGTGTTCTATCCACTGCTCCACCTAGATGCCCCCTCAAACATGTGAAGACTTCCCCTGGTGAAAAGGGTAAATGAGAAAATTTTGTTCCAATGACCATGAAGGCAGCTGAAGTGGGTGCTGTGGAGTACTTAGAGCTTGGTCAGATATCAAAGATACCAAGGTCATCCACTGCATCCCAGGTCATCACTGTTCACCTTTACTTTTGTCTTGTCACTGGATTTTGATGGCTCTGAAAGGGAGAGTGAGGCTGACAACTTTGTGCATCTCTGCCTCACTTAAATCCAGTTCATGCACAAATCATGATATCACCTTGTGATGACATGGGTCCTTTTCAAAAATGAAGGACAAACAACATGGATAGGTTTGAGATGCCTACGGAATATCATTCTCAATAGACAAGTAATGTATGATTGAACAAAAGAGATTTCAAAAGGACAATAACACAGTTGAGAGGAGAACTAGGCCAAGAACAATGCCATGGAAACCAAAAAATGAGAGAATATCTAGGAGGGAAGGGGAAGGTTGGTGTTCAGAACAGTGAGGAGATCACAGTCAGCTTCTAACTCAACTGAACTACTTTTCTTGACCTCTGAATATTCTCCTCACACCCACTTTGCCTCCTGATCCTCCCAGCCAGAGCTTGGGGTCTGAGATTCAAATGCTGCTTCCCAGCCTCCTGGCTTCCGCAGGGGCAGGGCTGCTATTCAGTGTGAGATTAAGTTCAGGTACTCAGGTCAGGGCAGGGCCACCTCTCAGGCTCAGTTCCCTCAGGGGGTTTATGCAGAGACCTTCAACAATGGATCCAGGCTCCTGCCTGCTTGGGGAGCCCTGGTCTGCTGCTGCGTCAGCTACTGCCTCCCGAGGGGACCTGAGTTATGGGGGCACCCCACTCCCCTCTCGACCTGCCAAGAAGACCCTCTCACTGACCCCTGTCACCTGTGGGTGGAGGGACCCGCACGGCCGCTGGAGATCCTGTCCCTGAAGTCCGCTCAGATCTGCTCCTCTCCGTGCTGCGGTGGGGCTGGGCTGGGCTGGGCTCCGCGTCCGCAGCGTGACAGACCTTTTGCAAGAGGTTTGCAGGTCCCTCTGGAACAGAAATCTCCTTTGCTCCACTGTGCTGTGGCCTCTACTACTCCAGAATTCTCCATGAGTTTCTTTTTACCGATATTCTATTTCGGAGCTATGTGTATATGCGTCTTTCTACTCCGCCATCTTGGCTCCGCCCCATGAACTACTTTTCTCTAGAACAACCCACTCACTTTCTCTCTCTTTTTCCCTTAGAGCCAGCACAAAAACATGTTCCTGCGATAATAAAACTTGAAACGAGTATGTGATAGAGGGAAAGGGTATGATGACAGTTTTACCACATAGTATTGTATTGACTTGAGAACTATGTGAGAGAAGGAAAAGTGAAGGCAAAAGAGGTATAAACAATTTATTCTAAGACCACAGCTATGTGTAAGATACTACTATGTGTAAGATACTATAGATGTATGTAAGATATGGGAGCACTTTGGTTATTAAAGGAAGAAGAAAATGGATTTTTAGGGTTCAAAATGAAATTATGTGCAAAGAAAGAGATTTAAAACACTATTGCCCCTTTTGTTTGTAAACAGTTTGCGGAAAAGGAACTTTTATTTACAAAAAAGCTAATGAAATTCAAGTGTGAGTAGAAAACTGAGAGAGCCTGTTTGAGGATAAGTAAATGACTAAGGGTATGGAATATTGTGATCCCTTGGCAATTGGCATATAAATGTTTTTAGAGCTTGAGAAGTTAAAGCTGACAATGTGTTAAATTAAATAACTTCATGAAAGACTCTGGAGTGATTAAATAAGAATTAATGGATTTCATAAATAACAAAAAAGTGAATATTTGTGATTTTTACATCACAAGGGAAAGATGAGCCTTTGAGCATCTGGAGGCTCTGATTTGACTCATTGCAGAATAGTAAGGAAGTCATTCAGGGGAGAGGGGATAAAAAAATGGTAGAAACAGTTAAGAAGGCAGGAGGAGCTAAGTGATTGTAGCAATACAGATTAAGTTTAAAAATGAGTATGCATACATTCCTCTTTGCCCCCCATCTCCATTTACCAGCACACATCTGTTTTGTTCTATGAGCTTTGCTTAAGTTCAGCTGCTTTAAAATATAGTTAGGGTTAGGGTTAGGGTTAGAAAGTGCTATGCCTCCATCTCTCCTTTTAAAATTCTTTCCCTGGATACTCTAAATCTTTATCCAAATGAATTTTGGTATTTTATTGAATTCTATAAAGTATGACTTTGCTGATGTGATTAGTATAGCATTAAAACTATACATTAACTTTGGTAGTATTGTTATTTTAATTACATTGGCATGGCCCAGCCACTGGCATGGAATATTTCTTTTTGAGAATCACTTTGTAATTGAATCTCTGCAAGTATTTTGCGTGCTTTGATAGATATATCCCCAGATATTTTATGCATTTTGTAGTCGTTTGGCATATAATTTCCCTTTTTCTTATTGCCTCATGGATTTTGTTATTCATACAGAAATGTAGTTGATTTTTTGAGGGTTTCCTATAATTTTGCTGAAGCTGTTATCTCAATTAGTATCTCTGCTGATTACCTGGGATTTTCCAGGTATCATTAGTAAATAGAGGTAGTTTTATTTCCTCATTGTCTATCTTTATGCCTTCAATTTCTTTCTCTTGTGTTACTACTAAGCCTAGCATTTTCAGAACTGTATCAAATAGTAGTGAGAGGAGTGGGCATCCTTAGTTTATTCCTGTTGAGAATGGTTTGAGTATATAACCACTGCATATGATGCCTGGTTTTGGTTTTACATGCATACTTTTTATGGTATTTTAAAAAGATCAATCTATACTTACAATGATTTTTTTAACATATATGAGTGTTGCACTTTGTTAAATCCCTTTCTGTATCTATTGAGATAACTATATGATTTTGGATGTTTTTATTTTAATATGATTAATTACATTGATTGTTTTCCCAATGTTGAACTGTTCTTACATTGCTGGCAAAAATCCTACAATGGTCATAATACCCATGATGAATGATTTCTTGGATGAATTATTTGTATCTGACAAGATTTTATTTAAAATTTTGACATCAGTTTTCACTAATGATATTGGCTTATAGTTCTGTGCTTTATCCTTCCCTGATGTCTGTATTATAACTGTTCTTGTCTCATAAAAGGAATCTGCTAGGGTAAAAGGAGGCAAGAAATCCTAGGATAGAGAATAATTTATACATGATTTGGTCATGTTTAGGGTTGCTTTTTCCTTGCAACCTTCCTTAAACAGCTGTTCCCTCTATGTTAGTAATCTCAGAGTTTGCAACTTGGGAGGCAGAGTCACAGGACTCTGATAGCAGAGAAGCTAAGGTGTGGACACAAAGTACTATAAGCATTTTCCCATTCCAGCCCCATAAGGCACAAGTACAAATGTAATGTTGCTAAATTCTTTTTTTCCTTTCCTTTTTTCTCAATTATATGTAAAATTTTTTGACATTCATTTAAAAGCGTTTTTGAGTTTCAAAATGTCTCCTACCCTCTGTTGCCTTCACTTTTCTTAGAAGGCAAGCAATTTGATACAGATAATATGAGTGCAGTCATGTAAAACATTCCCATATTAACCATGTTGCAAAAGAAAACACAGACCAAAAAAAAGGAAAAGAAAGTGAAAAAAAAGATGCTTCAATCTGCATTTATGCTCCATCAGTTTTTTCACTGAAGGTAGATAACATTTTTCATCATAAGTCCTTCAGAATTGTCTTGGATCATTGTACTGCTGAAAATAGCCCAGTCATTTGCAGTTGATCATCGTGCAGTATTGCTGTTACTGTGTACGATGTTCTTCTCACTTCATATAGTGTAATAACATTTCTTTACAAACATATGCTACAACTTACTCAGCCAGTCTCTAGTTGATGGGCATCCCCTCGATTTCCATTTTTTCTATAAAAAAGGAGCTGCTATAAATATTTTTTGTACATATAAGTCCTTTTCCTTTTATCTGTGTGGGATACAGACCTGGTAGTGGTATTGCTAGGTCAAAGGGTATGTACAGTTTTATAGCACATTGGGCATAGTTCCAAATTGCTCTCCAGAATGGTTGAATCTGTTCACAACTCAACCAACGGTGCATTAGTGTTCCAGTTTCTCTACATCCCCTCCAACATTTCTCATTTTCTTTTTCTGCCATGTTAGCCAGTCTGATAGGTGTGAAGTAATGTCTCAGAGTTGTTTTAATTTGCATTTCTTTAATCAAAAGTGTGAAAGAAAAATTGTTTTCATATGACTATAGATAGCTTTGATTTCTTCTTCTTAAAACTGCCTGTTCATATCCTTTGATCATTTATCAATTGAAGGATGACATATTCTTACAAATTTGACTCAGTTCTCGTGTTTGAGAAATGAAACTTTTATCAAAGAAACTTGCTATGTTTCCTCCCCTCCCCCCCAATTTCTTGCATTTCTTCTAATTTTGGCTGAATTGCTTTTGCTTGTGTGAAAACTTTTTTATTCTATGTAATCAAAATTTTCCATTCTACATCCTGTAGTGCTCTCTGTCTCTTATTTGGTCCTAAGTTCTTACCTTATCCTGTGTGATCCTAGGCAAATCACTTAACACTGATTGCCTCCAAAAAAATTCTTCCCTTATCTACAGTTTTGACAGTTAAAATATTCCATGCTCCCCTAATTTGCTTATATTACCTTTCATATCTAAATCATGTATACATTTTCATCTTATCTTGACATATGATGTGAAATGTTCTATACCTCGTTTTTTCCAAACTACTTTCCAGTTTTTTCAGCAATTTTTGTCAGATAGTTAGTTCTTGTTCCAAAAGCTTGACTCTTTGTACTTATCGAATGCTGGATTACTATGGGCATTTACTACTGTGTACCTAAGCTGTTTCATTGATTGAGTACACTTATTTTTTAGGCAGTATAAGATGGTTTTGATGATTATAGCTTTGTAATGAAATTTGAGATCTGGTACTGCTAGACCAGCTTCCTTCACAAATTTTTTATTGATTCTTTTGATGTTGCTGACCTTTTGTTCTTCCAGATGAGTTTTGTTAGGATTTTTTTCTAGCTCTCTAAAATAATTTTCTGGTAATTTGATTGGTATGGCACTGAATAAGTAAATGAATTTGGGTAGAATTATCATTTTTGTTATATTGGTTTGATCTACTAATGAACAATTAATATTTCACCACTTCTTTAGATCTGTCTTTATTTGTGGGGAAAATTATTTATAATTGTATTCATATAGTCTCTGGATTTGTCTTGGCAGGTAGATTCCCAAGTATTGTCTGTAGCTATTGTAAATGAAATTACTCTTTCTATCTCTTGCTGCTGGTCTTTGTTGGTAATATATAGAAATGCTGATGCTCTATGTGAGTTTATTCTATATGCTGCAACTATACTGAAGTTAATTATTTCAACTAGTTTTTAGTTGATTCTCCAGGATTCTCTAAGAATAACATCACATCATCTTCAAAGAGTGATAATTTTGTTTCCTTATCTTCTCTTCTAATTCCTTCAATTTCTTTTTCTTGTGTTATTTCTATAGGTAGCATTTCTAGAACAAATATGGCATAATAGTGGTGATAATGGGCATCATTGCTTCAGCCCTGATCTTATTGGGAAGGCAAATAGCTTATTTCCATTATAGATAATGCTTACTGATGCTTATAGATAGATACTACTTATTATTTTAAGGAAAATTTCATTTATTCCTATGCTTTATAGTGTTTTTAATAGAAATGAATATTGCATTTTGTTAAAAGCTTTTTCTGCATCTACCAAAGTAATCATATGATTTTTGTTGTTTTTGTTATTGGAACAGTCAATTGTGCTGATAGTTTTCCTAGTATTTAACTAACCTTGCATTACTGGCATAAATCTCACCGGGTCACAGTATATGATTCCTGCAATACATTGCTGTAATCTCCTGGCTAATATTTTATTTAATTTTTTTGCATCAGTGTTCATTAAGGAAATTGAACTATATCTTTTTTTCCTCTGGTTTTACTCTTTCTGGTTTTAGTATCATTACTGTATTTGTGTCATAGAAGCAATTTGGCAGGATTCCTTTGCCTGTTAATCCAAATAGTTTATAGCATATTGAAATAATTTTTTTTAGATATTTGGTAGAATTTACTTGTAAATCCATCTGGTCCTTGGGATTTTTTTCTTAGGGAGCTCATTTATGACTTATTCAATTTCTTTTTCTCAGATAGGATTATTTAAGTATTCCATTTTTCTTTTGTTATTCCATGTTTTCTTTTGTTTCTGGGCAATTTATATTTTTGTAAATATTCATTTACTCCATTTAAATGGTTAGATTTATTGGCACATAATTGGGCAAAATAGCTCCTAATAATTGAATTTGATCTTCGTTGGTGGTGAATTCACCCTTTTCCTTTTTGGTACTGATAATTTAGTCTTCTTTCTGTTTTTAAAATCAAATTTATCAAATGTTTATCTGTTTTATTGTTTTCCCCCCAATACAATCAGCTCCAATTTTTATTAGGTTCAGTGGTTTTCTTTTTCTTTTAAAATATTCATTTTATTTATTTTTAATGTTCTACAATCACTACCATAAAACTTAGATTTTTCCCCCATCTACCCCTCCCCCCCCACCCCTCTCCTTCCCCAAGATGGCATACAATTCTATATAGGGTATATATAGTTTTAAACTATATAATTTAAAACAAGTATAAGAATCATATTTCAAGAATTTTTCAGGGAAAATTGCCCTGATATTCTGGAATGAAAGAATCCACCAAGCACCTCCAGAAAGAGTTCCCAAAATGAAAGCTCCCAGGAATATGAGAGTCAAATTTTGGAGTCCTAAGGTCAAGGAAAAAATATTACAAGTAAACAAAAAGAAACAAACCAAATATCATGGAGCCATGGACAGGATTACACAAGATTTAGCAGCTTCCACATTAACTGTAAATGTGAATGGGATAGGCTGATCCATAAAATATAAGTACATAGAACAGAATAAAAACCAGAATGCAACAATATGTTGTTTACATAAAATGTACTTCAATCAGGGAGGTACAGACAGAGTAAACATAAGTGGCTAGAACAGAATTTATTGTGTTTCAGCTGAGGTTAAAAAAAGCCAAAAACTGGAAGTCAGGGGGATGTCCATCAATTGGGGAATGGCTGAATAAATTATGGTATATGAATGTAATGGAGTACTATTGTGCCATAAGAAATGAGGAACAAGAAGACTTCAGAGAGGCCTGGAAGGACTTATATGACCTGATGCTGAGTGAAAGGAGCAGAACCAGGAGAACTTTGTGCACAGCAACAACCACAGTGTGCGAGAGTTTTTTCTGGTAGACTTGGAATTTTGTAATAACACAAGAACTTCTTAAAAAAAAATCCCAGCGGTGGTTCTCTAAGGCAAAATGCCTTCCACACTCAGAGAAAGAAATATGGAAGTCATTCGCAGAATGTAGCAGATCATGTTTGTGTATGTGTATCATGTTTTGATTTGTTATATGATTTCTTCTATTTATTTTAGTCCGACTACATAGCATGACTATAGTGAAAATGTACTCCATAGGAAAGTATATGTAGAACCTATACAGAATTGTATGCAGTCGTGGGGAGAGAGGGGGGTAGTGGGGGGTAGGTGTGGGAGGGATAAAATCTCAATTGTATGGCAGTGATTGTTAAACATTAAAAAATAATAAAAAAAAACAAAAAAAAGCTGGGGTCATAATCATAATCTCAGACAAAGCAAAAGGAAAAAAATGGACCTTATGGAGAGGATTCTGAGAAGATGGCAGAGTAGGTCAGAAAATTTCAAGCACTTAAGACTGGCAAGATGACGAAGTAGAAAGAAAGACCTGCTCTAGCTCTCCCCACATAACCCATAAAACATCTGTAAAAATGGCTCTAAACAAATTCTAGAGCAGGAGAAGCCACAAAATGATAGAGTGAAACAGATTTCCAGGCCAAGACAGCCTGGAAGGCTGACAGGAAAGGTCTATCACACCGGGTTTGGAGTAGAGTGCAGCTCAGCCTGGGCTATGTGGCATGGACAGGACTGGAGCAGGCTTCAGAGCATGGAATCACTGGTAGCAGCTGCCATTCCCGTATTTCTCAACCCACAAATGCCAAATACAGCTTCAAAGGTCAGTAAGAAAGCTCTTCCACCTGGGTGAGAGGAGAGCATGGTCTGGCCCCAGCTCTAGCTCCAGGGCAACAGCAGCCACTGCGACTGTAGCAGGAGCTTCAGCTTTGCAGCCCTGATATACAGACACTGGGGGAATTGAGTGGCTGATCTGGAAGCTGAGTGGCAGTCCTGGGGTGAGGAGGAGCATTGGTATGCTGGAGCTGGTGGTGGCTGTGGAGAGGGAGCCCTACTCACAGTTCTAGGGTAGAAAAGACTGATTTTGGTTTCTCACAGACCAGAGCTCAGGCCATTAGAGGAGTAAACTCCTCTCCCATGACTGTGCTACCTTGGAGGAACTGAGACCTTACAGGTCCCTAGAGATAGCTCAGAGAAGAGCTGCCCCAAACCTCTGAAGCCTAGGGTAGTGTACCCTGCACTTGACAAAGGACTCAAAAGTCAAGTAACTGGCTGGGGAAATGCCCTAGAAGTGGAAAAGTAAGACTACAGAAGGTTGCTTTCTTGGTGAAAAGGGATTTTCTTCCATCCTTTTGGATGAGGAAGAACAAAGCATGCCATCAGAGGAAGATATCAAAGTCAAAACTTCTACATTCACAACCTCCAAAAAATATATGCAATGGTCTCAGGCCATGGAAGAGCTCAAAAAGGATTTTGAAAATCAAGTAAGAGAGGTGGAGGAAAAATTGGGAAGAGAAGTGAAAGTGATGCAAGAAAATCATAAAAAGCAAGTCAACAGCTTGCTAAAGGAGACCCAAAGAAATGCTGAAGAAAATTACAGCTTTAAAAATAGACTAACCCAAATGGCAGGAGGTCCAAAAAGCCAATGAGGAGCAGCAGAATTGGCCAAATAGGAAAGGAGGTTCCAAAGCTCCCTGAAGAAAATAGTTCTTTAAAAATTAGAATGGAGCAGATGGAAGCTAAAGACTTTATGAGAAACCAAGAAATTATAAAACTAAACCAAAAGAATGAAAAGATAGAAGAGAATGTGAAATATCTCATTAGAAAAACAACTGACCTGGAAAATAGATCCAAGAGAGACAATTTAAAAGTATTGGTCTACCTGAAAGCCATGATCAAAAAAGAGCCTAGCCATCATCTTCCAAGAAATTATTAAGGAAAACTGCCCTGTTATTCTAGAACCAGAGGGTAAAATAGAAATGGAAAGAATTCACCGAATACCTCCTGAACTAGATGACAAAAGGAAAACTCCTAGAAATAGTGTAGCCAGATTCCAGAGTTCCCAGGTCAAGGAGAAAATACTACAAGCAGCTGGAAAAAAACAGTTCAAGTATTGTAGAAATACAGTCAGGATAACACAGGACTGAGCAGCTTCTACACTAAGGGATTGAAGGCCCTGGAATATAATATTCTAGAGGTCAAAGGAGCTAGGATTAAAACCAAGAATCACCTACCCATCAAAACTGAGTATAATACTTCAGGGGAAAAATGGAATTTCAATGAAATAGAGGACTTCCAAGCATTCTTGTTGAAAAGACCAGAACTGAATAGAAAATTTGACTTTCAAATACAAGAATCAAGAGAAACATGAAAAGGTAAATAGGAAAGAGAAACATTAAGGAACTCATTAAAGTGAAGTGTTTACATTCCTACATGGAAAGATGTTATTTGTAACTCATGACACCTTTTAAAGTATTAGGGGAGTTAGAGGGAATGTATATGTAGGCATATATGCTTAGGTATGTGTGTGTATATTATGTATGTGTAGGTATGTATATGTATATGGGTGTATATGTGTATGTATATATACATATGTATTTGTGTGTATATATGCATATATATGTGTGTATGTATACATATGTGTGTATGTGTGTGTGTACACATAGACAGAGGGCACAGGGTGAGTTGAATATGAAGGGAGAATACCTAAAAAAATATAAAATTTACAGTTGAATGGAGTGTTCTAGGAGTAAGAGAATGGGAGAGGTAGAATGAAGCAAATCATCTCACCTAAAAGAGGGAAGAAAGAGCTTTTATAATAGAGGGGAAGTGGGGTAGAAGTGATAAGTGAGCCTTACTCTCATGGGATTTGGCTTAAGGAGGAATAACACACACTCCATTGAATATGAAAATCTATTTTACCCTGCAGGAAGGCAAAGGGAAAGAGGATAAGAGAGGGAAGAGAATAGAAGGGACAGCAAATTGGGGAAAGGGATAATCAGAAGCAAGCACTATTGTGGGAGGACAGGTCAAGGGAGAGAATGGAATAAATGAAGGACAGGATTGGACAGAGGGAAATGTAGTTAGTCTTTTACAATATAACTATTATGAAAGTGCTTTGCATCAGTACACATGTATGACCTATATTGAATTCCTTGTTTTCTCAATGAGGGTAGGTGGGGAGGGAAGGAGAGAATATGGAACTCAAAGCTTTAATAATGAATGTTAAAAATTGTTTTAGCATGCAAGTAGAAATTAAGATATACAGGCAATGGAATATAGAAATCTGTTTTGCCTTACAGGAAAACAAAAGGGAAGGGGGATGGAAGAAGTGTGGGTAATAGAAGAGAGGACAGATGGGAGGAAAGGGTGGATGGGATGCATGCTGTCCTGGGGTGGAGGTAGGGAGAGATGGGGAGAAAATTTTGAATTCAAATTCTTGTGGAAGTAAATGTTGAGAACTGAAAAATAAAGTATATGTTTAAAAAATGTATTTTCCCCCACAAAAGAATTAAAATATCTCCTTAAGGCAAACAAAGTGTGGGTGGAGATAAATAAGAATAGGAATACAACTGATAATTTGGGAGGATCAGAAAAAAAATATCAGGACAGGTTTGGTCCCTGAGAAGAGTCAATACCTCCAGGCTAGGTGCCATTTTAACAAATGGCATGCCCTAGGGTTAGTTGGTTTCAGAGGCTCCCTTGGCTCCAGCCACAGGAACTTTCACCGCTGAGATAGTGAGGCGAGCTGGGCATTTGTGCCTGGGAAGATTGAGAGAACCTTTACTGATAATGAACGCCAGACCCAGCTGTGCTGCAAAGAGCATGGGCAGCGTGGGGGTGAGTGGGGGTGGGGAAGGGCCAAGTAGTATCCAGCCTAGTGAATGCAGAAGCAGTGAAGCAGAAAGCCCCTGGCTGTGGGCACTTAAAGAGGTTGGAGGTTTGGCTTTGGTTCCAGGCTTGAGAGGAGAACTGAAGATGTGGGACAAAAGGCACCATTTCCCATACCCCAGGGCTAGAGGGGATTACAAAAATTAAGCTATCACCGCAAAAAATGCACAAGCAAAGCAGAAAGAATCCAATCATAGAAAGCTATTATGGGAATAGAGGTGACTGGGGTTCATCTTCAGAGAAGGATACTGAAGTAAAGAAACTCCCAGAGAGGAATATCAAATGGTCACTTGCCCAAAAATAATTCTTAGAAGATCTTTAAAAAAAGAGTTTAAAAACCAAATGACAGAGATGGAGGAAAAATTAAAGGAAAAATAAGAATAATCCAAGAAAAACAAGGAGGTTATGAAAAGAAAGTCAACCAATTAGAAAAGGAAATCCAGAATCTTAAAGAAGAAAACAACACCTTGAAAATTATAACTGGCAAAGTGAATCCAGCAAAATTATAAGAGATCAATAAATAATTAACCAAAATATGAAGAAAAAAAGAAGAGAAGCTCAAACATTTTACAAGAAAAACAACAGATCTGGAGAATAACTCAAGAAGAGAAAATATTAAAATAATTGGACTAAATAAAAGTTATGATTAAAAAATGAATCTTGATACAATAATACAAGAAATAATTAAAGAAAATTGTCCTGAAGCATTAGAACAAAGGGGAAAAGAAAAAATAGACAAAAAAAATCCATCAACCACTATTTAAAAGAGATCCTATGAGGAAAACTCATAGGAATATCATAGTCAAATTCAGAAACCCACAGCTCAAGGATAAAATATTAAAAGCATCAAGATTAAAAAAAATTAAATATGGTGGTGACACAATTAGATTCACATAAGACCTAGCAGCAAAGATATTAAAGGACCACAGGGTTCAGAACATAATATATCAAAGAATTTGAGCTCAAAACCAAAAATATCATACCCTGCAAGGTTAAGTATTACCCTGAATGAAAAAAAATGGATATTTGGGAAATTCTCAGACTTTTAAGACTTTGTTTTTAAAAAATCCTGAACTTTTTTTTTTTTACCCTCAAGGAACTAAGATTTTATTAGGAGAATCAAAGGGGAGCTTGTTTTGCATAATGGAGATGTTCTCTCTCTTTGTCTTTCACTATGCACGTCTGGCTCTCTGCCTCTCTGTGTTCCTGTCTCTCTCGTTTTTTTTCAATTTACTCATTTATTTTTGGTTTTCAACATTCATTTCCACAAGATTTTGAGTTCCAAATTTTCTCCTCATCTCTCCCCTCCTCCACCCCAAAACGCCATGCATTCTGTTTATCACTTCCCCGAATCTGCCCTTCTATCATCCCCCACACTCCCTATATATCCCCTTCTCCCCTACTTTCCTGTAGTGTAAGGTAGATTTTCATACCAAATTGAGTGTGCATGTTATTCCCTCCTTAAGCCAAATGTGATGAGAGTAAGCTTCACTTTTCCCCTCTCACCTCCCGCTTTTCCCCTCCACTGAAAAAACTTTTTCTTGCCTTTTCTTATGAGAGAGAATTTACCCCATTCCATTTCTCCCTTTCTCCTTCCAATATATTCCTCTCTCACCCCTTAATTTTATTTTTTTAGATATCATACCTTCCTATTCAACTCACCCTGTTCCCTGTGTCTATATGTATACAATCCCTCCACCTACCCAAATACTGAGAAGAGTTTCAAGAGTTACAAATATTATCTTTCCATGTAGGAATGAAAACAGTTCAACTTTAGTAAGTCCCTTATGATTTCTCTTTCCTGTCTGCCTTTTCATACCTCATACCTTGATTCTTGTGTTTGAAAGTCAAATTTTCTATTCAGCTCTGGTGTTTTCATCAAGAATGCTTGAAAGTCCTCTATTTCATTGAATGGCCATTTTTCCCCTGAAATATTATACTCAGTTTTTCTGGGTAGATGATTCTTTGTTTTAATGCTAGCTCCTTTGACTTCTGGAATATCATATTCCAAGTCCTTTGATCCCTTAATGTAGAAGCTACAAGATCTTGTGTTATCCTGATTGTATTTCCACACTACTTGAATTATTTCTTTTGGGCTGTTTGCGATACTTTCTCCTTAGCCTGGGAACTCTTGAATTTGGCTGCAGTATTCCTAGGAGTTTTTCTTTTTGGAACTCTTTCAGGGGGTGATTGGTGAATTCTTTCAATATTTATTTTACCCTCTGATTCTAGAATATCAGGGCAGATTTCCTTGATAGTTTCATGAAAGATAATGTCTAGGCTCTTTTTTTCATCATGGCTTTCATATAGTCCCATAATTTTTAAATTGTCTCTTCTGGGTCTATTTTCCAGGTCAGTTGTTTTTCCAGTGAGATATTTTACATTGTCTGCTGTTTTCTCATTCCTTTGGTTTTGTTTTATAATTTCTTGATTTTTCATAAAGTCATTAGCTTCCATCTGCTCCATTCTAATCTTTAAGGAATTTTTTCTTTGATGAGCATTTGGATCTCCTTTTCCATCTGGCCAGTTCTGCTTTTTAGGGCATTGTCCTCATTAGCTCTTTGAATCTCTTTTGCTATTTGGGTTAGTCTGTTTTTTAAAGTGTAATTTTCTTCAACATTGTTTTGGATCTCCTTTTGGAAGTAGTTGACTCATATTTCATGATTTTCTTGCATCACTCTCATTTCTCTTCCCAATTTTTGCTCTACTTCTTTTACTTGATTTTCAAAATCCTTTTTGAACTCTTCTGGGACCTGAGACCAATTCATATTTTTCTTGCAAGCTTTGGATGTAAGCTTTGACTTTGTTTTCTTCTCTTTATATGGTTTGGTCTTCCTTGTCACCAAAGTAAGATTCTATAGTCTGATTCCTTTTTTTGTTTTTGCTCATTTCCCCAGTCATTTGCTTGACTTCTGAGCCCTTTGTCAGGGTAGTTCTCTGCTTCCAGTGGGAGTGGGGGGTGTGCTGTCAGCTGCTGGATCCTTCCCCCATCAATTTGCGCACTTAGAGCTCCAAAAACAGTTGCTTTCTCTGCCCCGTTGCTGCTGTTCCTGCAGGTTCTTCTGCCCCCTTTCCCCTCTGCTGCCCTGGGACTGGGACCCAGACCACTCCATTCTCCTCCACTGGTCCCACAGGCTTTTCCCACTGACCTTCCAATTTAATTTATCTTCTGCATTTTGGGGTTCTGAAGTCTGGAAACCACCACACCTGAGAGAAATTCAGTCTCCTCAAGGCCTGCTCCCATCCCCTCTGTGCACTCATGGCCCACACTGAATTGCACTTCACTCCCAGTGTGGTGCAATAGACATTTCTCAGCGACCTTACTGGCTGTCTTGAGCTGGAGATTTGCTTCACTCCGTCGTTCTGTGGTTACTGCAGCTCCAGAATTTGTTTAGGGCCATTTTTTACAGGTACTTGGCTGGCCTTGGGGGGCAGCACTCTAGAAAATCCATGCTATTACTCTGCCATCTTGACCTCACCCCCGATGCTGTTTTCAAAGCTAGTTCTGGGAATCTCTAGGTTTTTAGTGCTTCCATGGAGGTATGACCTAAGGAGTGGCATGATCACTGTGCTCCTAGCCTGTGTTCTGATCTTTACCTAGGAAGGGTAAAGATGTTCCCATGTCACCACAAGTGCTAGCATTTCTCTTTGTCTTAGAATTATGACCATGGTCTGTCTCTGCTCTCTTCTGAGTAACCACAAATGCTCTTCTCCACCTTGCGACTGTGACCAAGGCCCCTACCCCATACAGCCACAAGCATTTGTGTTCCTCTTTTCCCTGGGTCTGTGACAGGGAAGCACATATGGATAATGTAACAGGATCAAGAACCCAGCCCCAGCAAATGGTTTCCTGTAATCTCTTTATGACCAGTTGTTCAACCACCACCTTACCTCTGTGGACTGAGGTCTCCCGAAGTTGCTGCTCCTACTGTAGCTGCCTCCATGGCCTACTTCTGGTGTATGGTTTACACTATACTCCAGGCCAACCACCACTCAATGAAACAGACATTTCTTGCTGACCCCCTAAGTTGTCTTAGGCTGGAAAATTCTTTCTTCTGACCTTCTGTTGATTCTGCTACTCCAGAATTTGATTTGAGGCATTATTTTAAAGTTGTGTGGAGGGAAATTTGGGAGAGCTCTTACTCTGCTATCTTGGCTCTGCCCTCTTCCATTTTCATGTTATAAATTTTCAACAAATTTGTTGGAACTTCTGCACACAAATCTTCATAATAAATACTGTTGCCTTTTTAAGTAGCTACCTCAGGAGGGCACACTTGTTCCATTTGTAAAATTTTAGTTACCACTAGTTTGAGAGCTACAAGAGAAATTATTTCATCACTTTGCCAGCACCTTTTTCTCTGATTCAATGTTATTCTCTGGTTTAATTCAGTTTTGTTTGCTTGTGTATCCCTAGTACCTGGCACAAGCTTGAGTGAATTGATATATGTAAATGCTTTGTAAGGCTTAAAATAGTATATATGTGTGTATGGTACTATAAAATGTATCCTATATAGGTATGTGTATGTATGTTTTTATGTGTGTCTATACACACATATATACATAGTACACATGTACATGTATATACACATGTATTTGTATACATACATATGTATGTTGGTATATATGTTTGTGTGTATATATGTATATACATATATACATACATACATATATATTATATATATAAATATATATCTAAGATCTCTGGGAAAACGAAATAATTCTGCTGTGTCTGCAGCCAGAAAAAGATGAATCAGAATCACTTTTTAAATGTCCTCTGATATGAATGAAAAAGTTATTTATTGAACACTTATTGTGTACAAAACATTGCACTAAGCTCTAGGGATATAGCTACCAAAATAGAGATAGTCTTGGACCTTAAAGAGTTTGCATTCTCATGGAGAAAAGAACATATGTAGGGAGTGGTTGCCAGGGAGAGAGGCTTCTTTGGTCCAGGAAATTACAAGGGGAGTAAATGCGAACTTAGGAGCATAGGAACAGTAACAGATTCTAGTTGATCATGCTTTGTTCATGGTTCCAGAACTGAAAGGGGTGTGACAAGGAAAGGGTGCATGCATGGTGTTGGGGTTGTTGGCAAGGAAGCTGTGGAGGAGGCAGCTGGAGAAGAGGGAATGAAGCAAAGCATGCGTGGTGGGGGCTTTCCAGGAGAGGCAATCACAAGTGAGGATAGTAGGGCTCCCTGGTATAGGCTCATGCTGACAGCAAGGCAGTCGAGGATTAGGTGGTGGAAGAGTTGCCTGAAGAGGAGAGAGTAAAGACATCAACTCTAATAGCTCAGTGATCTGTGGGGGATTGCTTTGTCATTCCCAAAGTACCCTGCTCTTCCAAGGTGAGTTTTCATTTCCCTGAAAAAGAAAGTTTTGGCCCTGAAATTTCATCAGACTGGGGAATATTGCAGTGTGGAAGTGTCTACTAATGCAGATCAGTTACTTGTCTGTAAGTGCTTGGGGCACTGAGAAGAGATGTGCCCAGGTTCATATCACCATGATGGATGGATAGAGTGTGAATGAACATTTATTAAACAGTTCCTAATGCACTGCATTGAGTGCTGAAGATGCAAAATCGAGGTAAATAGACAACCTCTCCTCTCCAGGAGCTTTCATTGTCATAGGGGAATAGAGGGAAGGAAGGGTAAGGAATGAAGGAGACTTTCTGAGCTGGGGCAAGGCAGACAGGATGTTGGGGGAGCAGGCTGGAAAGTGAGTTGGGAACAAAGTGGGAAGTACTATGGGGGCTTCTCATAATACAGGTCTAGACAGGGAATCACCAGTTATGGAGTTGTTCTCAGGGCAGCTGGTGTGGAGGTGAAGCAGACTCAACGGTGAGCTGGAAGGAAGTGTTGCGTCAAAGATAGGACTTGATCCATTAGCTTGTAAACTCCTTGAAATCACAGATTGTCCTCTGCCTCTTTTTGTATATCCAGGTACTTCGCACAGTACCTGGTACAAAGTAGGCACTTAATAAATGTTTATTTATTGATTAATTGAACTCAGATCTCCCTGATCCAAGGGCAGCCCACTATTTTTCCATACCACACTTCCTCTCATCTTATAGATGATAAATTCAGGCCCAGAGAGAAAGGGTAACTTTCCCAAAGTCATACCCTGCTAAGGGGCAGAGACAGGAAGTATTTGTTACATGACTTGAATACAGTAATCCGGGGTACGTTCTCTTTGACAGCCTTGGTTCATTTCTCAGAATGATGGTAGGTTCATTTGGGTACAGCCATTTCTTTCAGATACAGGACCCTGAGATAAATGGTTATGGGTTCTTTTAGGGGTGAGAGGAAGAGGTAACCCTTTGGAAGAGCCATCCGGGTAGCTCAGTGTTATGGTTGAGCAGTAGGGATTTTCTGCCTAACACAGTGAAAACTTCAACAAGCACTTTTTACTCAATCTTCAGTTTCTTCAGGATAATGAATACCTTCTAGCACTGCATTGGGAAAAAAAAAAGATCTATTACTGACCTTCCTTCTCCACCCACTCTTCCTTTCCATCTTGAACCAGTTACCAAGAAAAAGTCATGATTCAAAAGGCAAAGGGCATAGCCAAAAAAAAAATATATTTTCAAAGTGAGTTATAAGAATTGTCTCCACTATTCTAATTAAAAGTTGAAGAACATAGGTCACTCAGGGAATTGTGTGGGGAAAAATATTGGTAAATCTTGAAAATCATGAGCTGTGGTTTATTTATAAACCATGATGCATATTTAGAGTCCTTGTGCCCTGCTATGTACCTAGTCCCAATTGCATGGCTGCGGATATTTGGGACTAAGAGGCAAATGGGACCTGTGACTTTGTACTTTCTTCCTATCTTGCAAATCCTGAAAGTCCTGGGAGTTTGTTACTGGCTTCTATTGTGAAGGATTTATCAAACTTGATTCTTCAGTTATAGTGAACCCCACGGGTCAGACTTACATTCAGGCAACTAGGAAGCAACTAGGAGCTGACTAGGAATAGTGGGCCCTAAAGTTTTGAGGATAAGAATCTCCATTTCCAAATCATCATCATTACCTCCAAGACATGTTGCTCATTAGCTTATGTTGGGACTGGTAAAACTATCTGGATTCTTTTTATTAGGTTACTGAAATCCTTACACTTGAAGATGGTTGTCATTTTTTATGTTCAGATTTAGCTCTTGAGGTATACATTTGGCATTCTGTACTCCACGAAGGTTCTTTTAGGATTCATCATGCTGGAGATCTGACTGTTGAGAGGATCTAAGAGGGACTTAGCTACATCTTGCACCAATTGGTGGTAACCATTCTATTCAGTTAGGTAATTTTCTTTTTTTTTTTTTTTTTCATTAAATTTATTTATTTAACTTTTAACATTCATTTTCACAAAATTTTGGGTTACAAATTTTCTCCCCTTTTATCCCCTCCCCCCCCAAACCCCAAGCATTCTAATTGCCCCTATGACCAATCTGCTCTCTCTTCTATCATCCCTCTCTGCCCTTGTCTCCATCTTCTCTTTTGTCCTGTAGGGGCAGATAGCTTTCTATACCCCTTTACCTGTTTTTCTTATTTCCTAGTGGCAAGAACATTACTCAACAGTTGATCCTAACACTTTGAGTTCCAACTTCTCTTCCTCCCTCCCTCCCCACCCCTTCCCTTTGGAAGGCAAGCAATTCAATATAGGCCATATCTGTGTAGTTTTGCAAATGACTTCCATAATAGTTGTGTTGTATAGGACTACCTATATTTCCCTCCGTCCTATCCTGTCCCCTATTACTTCTATTCTCTTTTGATCCTATCCCTCCCCATGAGTGTTGACCTCGAATTGCACTCTCCTCCTCATGCCCTCCCTTCTATCATCCCCCCCACCCTGCTTGTCCCCTTATCCCCCACTTTCCTGTATTGTGAGATAGGTTTTCCTACCAAAATGAGTGTGCACTTTATTCTTTTCTTTAGTGGAATGTGATGAGAGTAGACTTCATGTTTTTCTCTCACCTCCCCTCTTTATCCCTCCACTAATGAGTCTTTTGATTGCCTCTTTTATGAGAGATAATTTGCCCCATTCAATTTCTCCCTTTCTCTTCCCAATATATTTCTCTCTCACTGCTTGATTTCATTTTGTTTTAAAGATATGACTCCATCCTATTCAATTCACTCTGTGCACTCTGTCTCTATGTATGTGAGCGTGTGTACATGTGTAATCCCACCCAGTACCCAGATACTGAAATGTTTCAAGAGTTACAAATATTGTCTTTCCATGTAGGAATGTAAACAGTTCAGCTTTAGTAAGTCCCTTATGACTTCACTTTGCTGTTCACCTTTTCATGGTTGTCTTCATTCTTGTGTTTGAAAGTCAAATTTTCTTTTCAGCTCTGGTCTTTTCATCAAGAATACTTGAAAATCCTCTATTTCATTGAAAGACCATTTTTTCCCCTGAAGTATTATAGTCAGTTTTGCTGGGTAGGTGATTCTTGGTTTTAGTCCTAGTTCCTTTGACTTCTGGAATATACTGTTCCATGCCCTTCGATCCCTTAATGTAGAGGCTGCTAGATCTTGTGTTATCCTGATTGTATTTCCACAATACTTGAATTGTTTCTTTCTAGCTGCCTGCAGTATTTTCTCCTTGACCTGGGAACTCTGGAATTTGGCCACAATGTTCCTAGGAGTTTCTCTTTTTGGATCTCTTTCAGGCGGTGTTCTGTGGATTCCTTGAATATTTATTTTGCCCTCTGGTTCTAGAATCTCAGGGCAGTTTTCCTTGATAATTTCATGAAAGATGATGTCTAGGCTCTTCTTTTGATCATGGCTTTCAGGTAGTCCCATAATTTTTAAATTGTCTCTCCTGGATCTATTTTCCAGGTCTGTTGTTTTTCCAATGAGATATTTCACATTATCTTCCATTTTTCCATTCTTCTCTCTTTGTTCTGTGATTTCTTGGTTTTGCATAAAGTCATTAGCCTCCATCTGTGCCATTCTAATTTTGAAAGAACTATTTTCTTCAGTGAGCTTTTGAATCTCCTTTTCCATTTGGCTAATTCTGCTTTTGAAAGCATTCTTCTCCTCATTGGCTTTTTGAACCTCTTTTGCCAATTGAGTTAGGCTAGTTTTCAAGGTGTTAATTTCTTCAACATTTTTTTGGTTCTCCCTTAGCAGGGAGCTGATCTGCTGTTCATGCTTTGACTTCATGTCTCTCATTTCTCTTCCCAGCTTTTCCTCCACCTCTCTAACTTGATTTTCAAAATTCTTTTTGAGCTCTTCCATGGCCTGAGCCCATTGGGTGGGCTGGGACACAGAAGCCTTGATTTCTGTGTCTTTGCCTGATGGTAAGCATTGTTCTTCCTCATCAGAAAGGAAGGGAGGAAATGCCTGTTCGCCAAGAAAGTAACCTTCTATAGTCTTATTTCTTTTCCCTTTTCTGGGCATTTTCCCAGCCAGTGACTTGACCTCTGAATATTTTCCTCACACCCACCTCACCTCCTGATCCTCCCAGCCCGTGTTTGTGGTCTGAGATTCAAATGCTGCTTCCAGCCTCAGGGCTTTTGGCGGGGGCAGGGCTGCTATTCAGTATGAGATTATGTTCTGGTGCTGAGGTCGGGGCGGGGCCACCTCTCAGGCTCAGTTCCCTCAGGGGGTTTATGCACAGACCTTCCGCAATGGATTCAGGCTCCCGCCCGCTTGGGGAGCCCCTGTCTGCAGCCGCCTCTCAGCTTCTACCTCCCGGGGGTGGGGCCTGAATTATGGGGGCACCCCACTCCCCTCTTGACCCGCCAAAGAGACTCTCTCACCCACCCCTGTCACCTGTGGGTGGAGGGACTTGTGCGGCCGCTGGAGATCCCGTCCCTGAAGCCTGCTCGGATCTGTTTCTCTCTGTGCCGCAGCTGTGGCCGCAGCAGGTCTGGGCTGGGCTTTGTGTCTGCAGCGCGACGGACCTTTTGCGAGAGGTTTGCAGATCCCTCTGTGGGTGGAGGGACCCGTGTGGCCGCTGGAGATCCTGTCTGTGAAGCCTGCTTGGATCTTTTCCTCTCGGTGCCGCGGCCACGGCAGGGCTGCCCTCAGCTCCCAGTCCCGGCGCCCAGTCCACAGCGCGAAGGACCCCCCCCGCGAGAGGTTTGCAGGTCTCTCTGGAACAGAAATCTCCCTCGCTCCAATGTTCCGTGGCCTCTGGGTGCGGAATTCGCCGTGAGTTACTTCCCTGTAGCCATTCTGTGGGTTGTGGGTTCAGAGCTATGTGTATGTGCGTCTTTCTACTCCGCCATCTTGGCTCCGCCTCCAGGTAATTTTCTTTTAATAACACCTTTTGGGAGAACTAGATGGGGGAGAAGGGCAATAGTCATGCTAGGCTTTCTGAATTCTTATAATCCTTTATAATTTTTATAAATAATAAGATCTAAATAGGTTCAGTCTAAAGCCTTTGATCAACTAGAATTGATCATCCCAGCTGACTATATGATACTTGATCAGTGGCCTGTGGAGATGATACAAAGTTAGACATGGAAAGGGAGTGTTTGTTGCCTGGTACTCATTTAATGGCATGGTATAATAGGAATTTCCAGTGATAGAATCTTTGATCTGTAGGTGATCTAATCCTCTCATTTTGCAGATGAGAAAACTGAGACCAGAAGAGGGAAAGAAAGTTAACTGAAGGTTCCACAACTGGTTAGTGGTCTCTTAATTTTGTTTAGTGCTCTTTCTTCACTTGAGTGTATTTGCAGATATGGTCCAGCCGAGGTCATGCTCATTAATAGTATCTGCACTTTAATTAGGATTTTCCTCCATTTCCGTGATGGGTCTCCGCTATATCACTTCTGTGTACTAGAAGGAAAACAATTGCTAGTTGCCCTCAAGATGGAATCTAATTGTCAAATGTAAGAAGACTGAATTTAGAGTTTCAGGAAGATTAAACATGTTCATAGTACTGTTCATATTCTTTCCCTAGCTACTTAACTCATAATGAATTTGTTAAGAAAAAGAAAAGACTTAAATCTAAACACATCCAAAGAGTCATTATCAAATTAGGTCATTTCATTTCATTAAATTTTGTACTGAATAAATAATTCCCCAACAAGATCTGCCACTGGTACTTATTAGCTTTTGTGGGAACGTCTCTATCAGTCAAGCAAAGCTCTATTTAACATTGCAAAGCTCACCAAATACAGGATCACATGCAGGACATCACACAGCTCACAAGGATAGCCTGACCAAAGATTTTTGAAAAGAGGTGTACATGACTTGGGTGCTTCAAGTGATTCAATACTGTACTCATGTTAATGGGAAGAATTAGTAATAAAACATATTACTTTTGCTTTATAAATGTAATGGATATAAATATTAACATAAAATATGTTGCTTTTGTTTTAAAATGGAGCCACTTGTTTATTTGACTCAAAGTCTCTTCTTAGATCATGTTAGTCATTAGTGCCTCTCTGTAAGGGATACTGTGCTAGTATTTCACAAATATGTATGCTTTTTTCCAAGGCTTCAGTTTTCTGTGGGAACTCTGTAGGAGTCTAGGGCTTCCTGCCAGTTTAAATCCCTGCAGGGGTTCCCTGCCTTTTCCTGCCCTCATTAATCACCCACTTTCCTGAGCTGAGTAGTTATATAGTCTGTAAATACTTTAGCACTGACTTACATATTTTTTTAGTTTTCTTATTGCCTTATGGGTAGCTGTGCTACAGTGGAGAGCCTGTGTTGGATTCCTGGCTTTGGCATTTATTGTCTGGGTGACCTTGGGCAAGTCATTTAATTTCACTTGGACTGTTTCTCTCTTTCTCTCTCTTTTTAAATACCGAATTGTACAGTACTTAATTTGTTTCTTGCATGGTAATCATGTTGTTCAGGCAGCTAGGTGGTGCTGCAGTGCACAGTGCTCTGGGCCTGGAGTCAGTAAAACCCATCTTCCTGAGTTCAAATCTGACCTCAGGTACTTACATGATCCAGAACAATTCACTTAACCCTGTTTCCCTCAGTTTCCTTATATGTAAAATGATCTAGGGAAGGAAAAGGTAAACCATTCCAGTATTTTTGCCAAAAAAAACTGAAATGGAGTCACAAAGATTCAGACACAATCGAAAAAGATTGAAAGAACATGTTAATCAGGTTTCCCCAGTGAGATTTTAACTTAAAAGAAATCCCCTCTACAGTATTCCAGTAGGCATGTAGCCTAAGCTGGAAGACCTGTAGTGATTGGGAACTCATTATCTCCCACAATACTCCATTTTATTTTGGGATATATCTAATAATTATAATGTTTTTCCTTATATCAAGTCTAAACCTGCTTCTGTTCAATTTGTTTTTAGTCCCTGGTCTGGCTAGAATGAAAGTCCTTCAAATACTTGAAGACAGCTGGCATGTTCTCTAAGCTTTCCCTGCTCTCTGCTAAATATCCTGAGATCTTTCCATTGATCTCTATACAAGTGACCTCAGTTCTTCTCAGCTTTTTTGTCAGGTTCAGTTGCCCTCTCTATACAGATGAAGCTCAAATCTCTATATCTTATCCCAAAATCTCTCTTAACATCTAGTTCGATATCACCAATGCTTTTTGGACATCTCAAACTGGATGTCCTAAAGGCATCTTAAACTCAATATGTCCAAAACTTAACTCATTATCTGTTCCATGTTCCCTATTATTGTTGAGGGTACCAGGACCTTAGCCTGAAAAGGCCAGGGTCTCGTATTGCATTCTGGGCCATCTCCAGCCCTCCTGATGAATATCAGGCCACTGAATCCTGATGGCTCAGGAGAAGAAAGTGAGGTTGGTGACCTTGCACAGCCCTCCCTCACTCAAATCAAAGTCAACTGCAAGTGATGACATCATCTTGATGTCATGATCCTCCTTGAGAATGAAAGACAAACAACCACCTGAGGGTGCCAGTATCCTCCTAGTCACCCACACATGTAACCTTAGTGCCATCCTCAACTCTGCACTTTTATTACACTCATATCCAACCTGTTGTCAAATCTAGTTGTTTCTACCTCCATATCATTTTTCACGTATGTTTCTTTCTCTCCACTCCTACAGACACTCCCCTTGTGTAGGCACTGATCTATTATGAGAATCTTTTAATTGGTCTCCTGCCTCCAATCTTTCTGCATTCTGGTCCATCCCCCACTCAGCTGTCAAAGTGATTTTCCTAAAGTACAGGCCTAACCATGCTGTCTCCCCTTTACTCCATCTTGATCTTTATTTGTGACAGTAGAATGTTGCACTAGATGAAAGTGAGGTCCCTTCTAGCCCTAAATCTATAATCATGGGTGAACTCACCTGGTGGACCCTGGAAAGTTCTTAGGGATAGGAATTTGAGAGAGTCTGAGTTAGTAGTTCCTTCACTAGTCAACAGTGTTGTTGTGTGAATTCTCTTAGGGTCCTTACTAGCCAGTAGCCGGCCCAGAATACAGACACAGGAAAACTGTAGTTTATTCACTCAGGGTGAGACACATTCTACCAGTAGATGATGGAAATGTGTGTATGATACGTTGGCAAGTGACATTTACATACCCTTCCCTCCAAAACTACATGAGCCAGAGAGTAACATAGGAAAAGATGCATTTCTTACAGAGTAGTTTGGTCAGAACAGGGAGATCACTAGATAGGAAAAAGGAACTTCTTATGACATGAGAATGCTTATCACTTGTTGAAAAGGAAAGAAAATGCTCTTGTTAGTATAGCCATTTGCATTTGTGTTTGTCCTTCATTCTCAAAGAGGACCATGACATCAAGATGATGACATGACTTGCAGTTAACTTTGATTTGAGTGAGAGAGGGCTGAACTATTTGCATTAGACCATGGGAAAAACTACCTTTCCTATCAGTAAATCTGTAAGCATTTGCTGATTACCTACTACATGCTTTATCAGGTAGTGTAAAGAGTAGGAGGGCAACTTCCCTGAACTATTAAAGTCCTCCAAGTTTTCTTTTTTAATTGTAAAGCAATTTGGAACAAGGGTGACAAGGAAAGCATCTGCTTTAAGTTGTTCTTACAGTGAGTGCTAGAGGAATCATGCAGTAAAGAAATGGCAAAAAGAGGACAAAATCAAGTCAATTATATTCTCCCCTAGATCTCATTTCAGCATCATCTTGGTCCCTGCCCTATCCTCAGTAAATAATTATTATTTTATTAATTATTAGGAAATTGTGTGTTCATTTAGCTCAGACTGCTTGCTGTTGGAAAAGCATCGTTTTCCTCCTCCCTAAAGCAAAGGAACTGAATTTCTATGATTCCTGCAAAATCTGAATCGGGGATACTTTCTTGAGTCATGTATAAGGCTGTGCCCCATTTAGACCTCAGCCAGGTTGAAGGGAAGGAGGGGCAAAGACAGAAATCTTGAAATGTAGAGGAGACACTCTTTCAGATGTAAAGGAAGTATTCCCTAGTTTGGAAGGGGGCTGAGTCTAGAATAGTTACAATGTGTATGAAAGGAACAGATAATACGGTGTAGCTGCCCCAGAGCACAGAATACCTCCATACTTGTGTTTCCAACCATTCATCTGCAGAATCATAGTATGAGTCTGGGAAATGTATCTGGCTAGTCATCATGAGGGTGGGGTCTCTCATTGAAAGAATCTGCTTTGAACTAGGAAGAATTGTTGGATGGGAAAGATTAGACTAATCGTCCCTTCTGCCTGGTGATGATGAGGCCCTGAGGGAGGTAAAAGGAGAGCTTCTGCCATTCCCAGGCCATGGGTCACTGTCTTTACTAAAAGTGGGGCACTCCTGCTAAAGAGAGCATTGTAGTATTTCTGAAAAGAACACAGTGGCAGCCAACCAAGCCAGACACTGGAGGTGGTAGAGACTGTAGCTGCCCATTGAAAAGTTAGCTCAGGGAGACTACAGAATTGACTACATAGCAGAGATTCTTTACCTGGTGAAAATCCTACCAGCCAAATGATTTTCCAAGCCCTGCTGAGAAGTTAATAGACTCTTCTAGCTAAGATGCTATACCATTTAATAACTGGGATCAAATCAGGCTATGCTACCCATCTAGTAGAGATGCTGTGCCCTGTAAGGAGCCGGCTCAGCCTAGCAGTTGAATGACTTACCCAGCACCATTACCACCAATCATCCCTCCAGTAAACTTCATGAGGACGCTACAGAGAAGGAAAGGACATTGAGCTCCTGCTGTTTCAGTGTTGTTTCACTTTGGCCATGTGTGTTTTCTGCATGTGTTTTCTTCATGATCATTATATTTAAAATTTATATCCATTCTTCTTCTGCCTTATTCTGTGTCTTTTTGGGGAAATTTTTCCCAAGATATTTTGGGAAAATCCTTTGTCACTACTGTCCTTGCTATGATGTTTGAGTAAATGCCTTTTCTAAATACATTCTACTGGCTGATTGGTAAGAGGGAGCACATTAGTGGGGTCTTATGAACTACAACTTGCATGCATTACGCCTAGAAGTTAAGGTAGCAGTTATCCCTCTGGTGGTGCAACTTGACAATGCCAGTGCCAAATGGAGGCGTGAGTCTAGGGGTAGTGTTATAACTTGCAACATTACCATCTTGGAAGAACTAAAATGACAGAAAGGCCACAGCACAGTGAAAAGACATATGAATGATTGTAGGATGCAACATTTTACCAATGACTACTTGTCTTGCTGTGCAAAGGTGTAGCTGGCAGGGTGGCTGTGGAGGAGAGGGCTAGTTATTCCTTCTTTCTGGTCTTCCACCTTTGTATAGATTGGGACACTTCTATCTAGTCACTCACTATGTCCTTCCCTTTGGGTCTGATTTTTTCCATAGTCAGTCCTTCAGCTCTGTTCCTTGAACATGACTTAGTTTTCTTTGAAGCCACCTTGAGAAAGGAAAAATGAGAAGAGTAAGTGATTGAGTGATTGAGAATGTCACCTTCCATACCATTTCCTGCTCACTTGTAATCATCTCTCTCAGTAGTACAGTTGACTCATTTTCCAAGTCCTCTGCTCTGGAAAGTTATAAAAATATGATTCAATCATTTTCTTTTGTCCTTTCCCTCTCTTTTTCTCTTTCTTTCTCTCCCTCTTCTTTTCCCTCCCCTTCTGTTTCTCTCTCTCTCCTTCCCTCTCTCCCTCTCTTTCTGTCCCTCCTCCCTTCTCTTTTTAAGGCTTTTGCCCACTTCCCTGTGTTGCATTTGACTAATAAAAATATAGATTAGCAATGCAGTTGTTCATCTTAGAGGTTCTGGCTTTAAAACAACATTGAAGCAGAAAGCAAAACAGACACTTAGGAAATGGAGATTGAGCAACAGGGTCATCACTTTCATGAGAGACCTAGAGAGTGAGAAAAAAGCAAATGATGGGAAAAGGGAGAAAACATCAGTTGTGATCTCAACAACATGAATGGTTTGAGCAGTTCTTTGTTCTCCCTATGTGGCTTCTGCTTGGAATGATACACAGTCCTTGGATTGCTGTTCCAGATTTAGCTCATGTCAGGGACTATGGCAGCTCATGTTCTTGCCCTAGGGCTGTGTCTCCTCTCACATTTGGCCCAAATGCTGATGGTGGTGGCCATGCCCCTCAACAGGTTCCCCTCAGCCTACTCACCCCTTCTGATGAACTCTCCTTCAGCTGCACATTCTTGGTTCTCCCTCCTCACCCTCAAGAGGGAGCCTTTCCACTCCCACAAGAATGAGAGATGACTAGCTTATCAATTACAGGGTGTCAGTCTATCGTGTGTGTGTTCGTCCTTCCTTGCCAAAGAAGACCATGCCATCAGAGAAATGATGACATGACTTGCACTTTATGTTGTTCTGAGTGAGGGAGGGCTGTGCAGGTCACCAGCCTTACTTCTCCTCCAGAGTCATCTGAATCCAGTGACCAGATGTGCATCAGGATGACTGGAGATGACCCAGCATGAGGCAATTGGGGTTAAGTGACTTGCCCAAGGTCACACAGCTAGTGAGTGTCAAGTGTCTGAGGTGAGATTTGAACTCAGGTCCTTCTGACTCCTGCACTGGTGCTCTATCCACTGCACCACCTAGCTGCCCCATCGGTCTATCATAATGGTAGAGTATCACCCCAGGGGCCCAAGTAGTGGGGCATTTGAAGTTTCTGTCCGCCAGCAGATGTGGTCAGCATCCTGTTGTACTTTTATATGGGGAGCATAAATAACTTGATATCCATGATACAATTCATGATATACACATATTATATATGTATGTATTTACACAGTCATGGAAAGCATACTTCCCATATATGTGGAATATATACATGTGTTTATGTATGTATGCACACATCAGATATTACATCATAGGAAATAGATTGATCATGTAGCATGGATGAGGAATGAGAGGAGGCCAGCTCGGGTAATGCATTTATTTCCTGAGGTAATAAAAGAACCAGAGGAAAGTCTCCAATGTGTTAGGCAGATTATCAATCTAGGATTTATGGGGGAAAAGACATGAATTCTACAGGAGGGAGAAAACATGAAGGGGTTGCAACCTGCATCACTGTAGAGAGTTCTTTCACCAATTAAATTATGGTCCACCTAAATGCAAAGTTTATCCTTTATAATCTCCTTGCTACCAGAGGGATACTTTATTAAAAATTAATTCAACTTTGGTTGTTGAAAGGAATTTGACTGACAGAATTGATTTTTTCTTTTAGTGTTGGCAGTACGTTGCATGTATGATCTAGAAAACTATTCACTGGGTGGAAACTTCCCAAAGTAACAACTACAAAATTTTAGAGTTGGAAGAGACCTCTGTTGCCATCCAGTCTGATTCATGCCCAAGCAAGTGGTTATCTAGCTTCAGCTTGAAGACCTTTAAAGGGGGGTCAGCCCACGCCTTCCCAAGGCTCCCCATTCTACTTTAGGATAGATCTCTTTGTCAAGAAATTTTTCATGATATTAAGCCTTAATTGGAATCTTTGTAACTTCTGTCAGTTTTTCCTGATTCTGCCTTCTGGAGCCAAGCAGAATAAGTCATCTCTGTTCTCCATAATGATGGTTAAGGTACTTGAAGATAGTTATCATTTCTCCCCTAAGTCTTCTCTAGACAAAATCTGTTCTATTCATTCAACTGATCCTCATGGTCTGCATTCAAGGTAATTCATCATAATGTTCGTTCTCCTCTAGATGCTTTTTGGTTTGTTGGTATCCTAAAACTGACGCCCTCAAAATTTAACCCAGTATTCTGGATGTAATCTGACTAGAATTGAATACACCTGATTCATGAAAGCTACACCTCTCATAATTGCAACCCATGATTGTGGTAGTGCTTTTGGCTGCCAAAATCCTAGTACAGTAATCCCTGAATTGGGTTTTCTTCTCTTATCAGTAGCTGACTCTTAATGATTCTCTGCTGCCTTTTCTTTCCATTTTATTTATAACCTTTGTACAGGTATAGAGGACAGGTGAGAGCAAAGACAAAGGGGTGCAATATAGCGTCATAGCTGTAGAGCTAGAAAGAACCTTAGTGACCATCTAGTCCAGAGACTAGGGGGTCTGTGAATTTGTCTTTAAAGTTAATTCATTAACTTAATTTTGAAAACTGTATTTCAACATAAATAAATCTATTATATTATATGCATTTTAAAATATTATTCAGAGGAGAGCCATAGGTTTCACCAGATTGCTGAAGAGGTCTATGACAATTAAAAGTGAATAACCCTTGATCCAGCCCTTACAGAGTAAATGGAGAAACTCATTAGAGTGAAGTGACTTTCCCAAGGTCATAGCACTAGTAAGTGGCAGAGGTGGGATTGAATTCCCGGTCCTCTGACCACAAATCCGATTTCATTCTTTTTCTTATTTGTCCACCAACCTGGAGAGAAGGTTGGTGGAGAGATTTCTTCCATCCAAACGATTACTACTTATTGTGTCTTCAAAATTAGCTCAAAGTCAAAACAAATTATTATTTAAAATAATTTTCTACATAAATCAAAACAAAAATTAACAGTCTGCGGATGACTTTGCCTCTTACCTCTTATAATTAAAATCTGAACTTCGCCAAAAGATTCTACTTATGTCATCTGTGCAGTGTTTGATTAAGAGCTACATATATTGATAATGCAGTGGGCTTCAGAAAAATCCCTTGTGCAATTTTAATCAATTTCGATAATGATTTTGACATTTCATCAAAGCTCAGGAGGAAACTGAGTAATTATTTATTTGACTTTAAAAGTCCCAGAGTGTCAGAGTGTCTTTAAGTAAATGCCTTACAAACTAAGATGAGCAGCAAGTACATGATGCCTGAAAAGATTACAAGTGTCGATGTATCGTTCCTGAGGTTAATTAGTGGTATTTCATTTTGCCAGGTTAGACAGAGAGCCTTGACAATAGAAAGCCATAAAAGAAAACAGCTCCTTCACATCTCAGTATATTAATGAGCCAATATCAATTGCTTGAAAATGAGCTAAGGGTTGCTACTGGATACCCACCAAATACAGTTTAGAGCAAGGGGGTTCTGAAATGCAATTTGGAGGGACCCCAAAAGGTGCTTTTCAATAGGAAGCTCTTCTTTTGGGTTTCCAATTCTCTGTCCCTTTACTTGGTCTGGAATTCCTATCATTCAGTCAACCCCTAGGTAAGATAGTAGTGGGCACTTTCTCTAGAAGGTCATTGTTACCTGATGGGAGGGAGGGCATTGGGGACCAAGTACTCTGCATGGGGCATTAGACAAATCATTTCATCTTTTTCAGTTTCTTCTTCCTCATCTGTAACATTTGGGAGTTTGGACTAGATCAGGGCTTCTTAAACTTTTTCCATTCATGACCCCTTTCCAAGTTTCAGCAGCATTGACTGCTATTGTATGACCTGAGGGCACGTGCAGTGCAAAGTGTGGATGCTTTGTGTTCACAACCAAGACTGCAGTTAAGTTGATGCAAAATAGGCAAGTTCTGCCAGAAACATCATCATTATGTTTGATCGTTATGCTTGATTTTTAATTAGTTTTTGGTTGTTGCATGTTCAGAAACCTTTTACTGTTGCCAAATTTTTCATGACCCCATATGGGGTCAAAACCCACAGTTTAAAAAGTATTGGACCAGATAACCACTTCTAGGTTTAAATCTATGATCTTGTGAGTCTCCTGTTAGAATATTAATCAGGATTTAGTGGTAGATTATTTGGTTTTCATCTTGGAAGGAGAAGCAAGACTGCAACTGAGAGGTGGCCTAAAGAGGGAAGATCTCTTCTGAATTTCACTTCATTTAAATTTATTACCCAATTCATATCCTTGTGGACCTTATATACTGGCTTCCAAGTCATTCTGTATCACACCTCAATAAATTTACTGTCTGACTCCTACCTTCATACCAAGGGATTTCAACATATATATATGTATATATATATATATATATACACATACATATATACATGTATATGTATATATATATGTATATATATATATACATATATATATATATATACATATATATTTTTTTTTCCCCTGAAATACTACTACTTCCCAGTTCCTCTCTCTACTCAGCTACCATGATCTACTCTGCAGCTCTGCCTCAGGTTGATCATACACTTGATCATACCATCATCCATAAGTGTTCACTTCTTTTTTCAAGAACTCTGAAATTCCTTCATCTGATCACAAACTATAATCATTTTGTCTTACCCTATATTTTACTCTTGAGCCTATTTTCCATCTGCACTGTGACCTCCAGTCCCTATTACACCTCAGTCCTTTCCCAGTCCATAATCCCTACTCAGTCTATACTCTCCTTCCTTCCCAATCTCTACCCCTTTGTGAACTAGTTCAAATTTCTATTTTCCTCTGCTATCAAATCCTGTGCTTTCCACTGAAAATACCATGCCTAACTCCAAACCTGGATTACTACCACCAGCTGCCTCCTTTATTCCTACTCGTATGCTGCTGAAAAGAACTAGAAGAAATCACAAAACCGTACTGAAAGGTACGCATGACAAATGTGAATTTCACTTCTTTCAGAGTAAATCTCTGAAAGTAGGGCAAATCCTACTTTGGAGAATAGAATTAGTTATTCTAACCAGGATGAGTGCTACCAAAATGTGACTAGTCACTTTACTACTTGGATAGATTTGTGAGCTCATTGATGGGGATTTGTTGTTGTTGTTTGTTATGTCATCTCAGACTCTTGACCTAATTTAGGGTTTTCTTGGCAGACATATTGGAGTATTTTGCCATTTCTTTCTTTAGCTCATTTTACAGATGAGAAAACTAAGGCAAATAGGGTGAAATAACTTGTCTATGGTCACATAGCTAGTACATTTCTGAGGCCAGATTTGAACTCAAGAAGATGGGTCTTCCTGATGTCAAGCCCAGTGCTCTATGCACTGTTCCACCTAGCTGTCCCAAGTGGTGAGGGTATTCCCTCAAATGATACTGGAGACAATTCCCATCTTGTATAATTTGTCCTTGTCTTCTCCCTACTCTTGTCACTAGGACCCATCCAAACCTCCTTAAGTCCACTTGAAGATGCTGATGGAACTCAAGAGCTGTTGATAAGTTATCTTTTGATCTTACTATTTGACCATCCCATGTTTTTATGATCATATATTTCTCTGACAACATCCTTTGTTCTGCTTCTCCTGAATGATTTTGTATTTGCAATGAGTTGCAGCTTTCTCACACTTATTGTGTATTTTTCTATTGCTTTTTGAGTGACTAACACTTACATTCTTTGGAGATTACAAGTAGTAGCTATTTTATAGTGTTAGACAAAGCCTTAAAATTAACATTGAAAATAAGACAGGAAAAAATATCAAGAAGAATTATGAAAAAAAGGAAATGATAAAGGCAGGGACTTGCCGTACCAGATTTCAAAGTAAAGCAATATATATACACATATATTATATATTACATATGTATACATATATACAAGCATATATATATGTGTGTATGTATATATATATATGTATATATGTATACACACACACATACATATAAAGCAATTGATAGTTAATGGTGGACAGAAACCATCCAGTAACCTCTCCCCCTTCTCCCTCCTCACCAGAATTCTCTTTTGTAACAAAGAATAGTTGATCAAAACGGATCAGTGAATAGCTCATGTCTGATAACGTATGCTTCATTTTGTTGCTCTTTCTCTGTGATGAAAGGCAGAAGGCACACTTCTTTGTAAGTCCTCTGAAGTCTCACTTGGTCACTGAATTGGACAGAGCTCTGAAATCTTTGAACATTGTTTTCCTTTATCATTATTGTGGTTTTCAAGCTGTTTAAAGTGGATTTGGGGAGAACATTACTGATTCCATTTTGTCCTGTTTTTTGCTGTTATCTTTCTTGGCCTCTCAGTGGGATGCGTCTTTGAAGTAGACTGAGGTCTCCTTAGGTACCTCCATTCCCTCTATTATAAAAGAAAACTCACCCCCTTCTCCTATCCTATCTAATATGTCAGTGTAGTAGGAGCTTAGCAAATGCTAATTAACTAGCTGACTGATAAAGAAAATGGTTGTTGCTTTTGCAACTGTGCTAAGGACTCATTCTTTCCTTTGTGACAATTTAAGCATCCTCTTTCTCATTTTGAAGAACTGTTTTTCCTTTTTAAAGTCCTTTTTCCTGGTAGTGTACCCTGTCTGATCTGACCTTGAACTGCTTTGTAAATGGAGCTCAGGAAGAATCTATCATCTGTATTGGATATATGAAATATTCTTATCAGACTCATGTCTGGGAAGCACAGATGGCCTGAAGCAACTCAGCTGAGGAAGTGCAGGGCTTCAGTGTTCTTTCATTCTCTGAAGGGTCCTCAGGCAGTGTGTCATGTGAGGAATTGTGAGACAGACATGTCCACTACCTACTGATGGTGTGTTACACTCTCAAATGGATAAATGAATTGCAGTGTACCTATCTCTATCTTGTGCTGCTTTATTTATGCAGTGGCTATCAAGGACCCTGAAATTCTTGCAACAATGCCCCTTGTTCTGTCTCTGCTAACTTTGCATGGCCATTTCACACAGCACCCTTCCCCCTCCTTCATATCTCATATCCAGTCAGTTGCTAGGTCTGGTGGATAATTTTTCTCACATCTCTCTCAACCCTGCTCTTTTTCTGACTCACAGGGTTACTACTGTAGTTCAGGCCCTCATCACCTCTCATCTAGACTTTTGAAATGCCCTACTGTTTGGATTCCCTCCTTCCAGCTGCTTCTCTCAATCACAAGTTTGACCATTTCACTCCCATGTTCAAGAATCTTTGGTGGTTCCCTAATGCTGCCACTATCAAATACAAGTCCCTCCATTTGGTATCTGAAGTCTTCAATAATCTGATTGTAGGTTACCTTTCTAGATTTATTTCTTGTTAGTTCCTTTAATGTACTAGCAAGGGTGGGGAACCTGCAGCCTCAAGGCTGTATGTGGCCTTCTAGGTCCTTGGGTTCAGCCTTTTGATTGAGTCCAAGTTTTGCAGAACAAATCCTTTTATTAAGGGGATTTGTTCTGTGAAGTTTGGATTCAGTCAAAGGACCACACTGGAGGACCAAGAGTACCAGAGAAAGCCTACTAGCTATTCATCAAACATAGCATTTCTTCTGTTTCCCTGCCTTCTTACAAGTTGTTTCCAATTCCTGGAATGAGCTTCCTCATTTCTACCTCTTAAAATTCATATCCTCCTTCGTGGTCAGCTCAGCTTCCACATTCTTTAGGGAACTTTTTGTCATCCCTCTAGTGGTTACTACTTTCTTCTCAAATTATCTTGTATTTACTTATGTATTATCTCCTCTAGACTCATCCCCTACCCAGTATGCATTGACACTGCCAGGTTGCGTCCCCAGAGAGGTGGTTGCCACTACTTTCAGAATTCTAGGGGTAATCTTGTAGATGTCTACCCTCTCTATCTGTAGTTCATGAGCCCCCACCAATATGTTTCTCCTAAACATATGTCCAGTAGATTCATTTTCTTAGAAAAGGAATTTATTCAAATGGGATTACAAGAGGACTAGTTATAAAGCATTTCTCATTCCTTTTCCTCCTCATAGCTAGAGTGTACCTTCTCACAAATACCTCCAGAGGTCCACAGGGAGAAGAATGGGAACAAGTTTAAAGTACAGTGGTAGTGAGGCACAGGTCTAGGAAACACAGATGCCAAAGCAACTTAACTCTGGAACTACAGAGACCTCAATGTTCTTTCATTCTTTGTAAGATCCTCATGCAGTTTGCTGAGGGGCAGGCTAATCATCCTGCTACTCAGTTGGACTGGCTCTTAGTAAGACTTTATATCTCTATAGGTAGGCAGCTTAGCTGAGCATGCTCCTCATAGGATATAGCATCTTGGTGGGTAGGCCCTTCTTCTGTGATGGGAGAAAGTGAGGTTGATGAGTTTGTGCAACTCTACTTAAATCACATGTTCGTGTCAAGACATCACCCTGTGATGTCATTGATCCTTAACAAAAGTATGGGTTAAACATGTTGTTTGGTTACTTAGCTGGCTCCTCACTGGACTCAGCTGCTATGAGGCTAGAATGGGCTGATTGCTCTGGCATTAGGCTCTTCTCGGTTTCAGCAAGTCTGCTGAACAGATCTATCTACTAGACTCCCTAAGCTCTTGTATGGATAACAGTCAGTCTTTTACCACCCTCAGTTGCTTACTGGGTTGGGTGGTACTTAATTCTTTTCAGCTAGAGGGCTACTGTATTCTTTCAGCTAGGGCAAGATCTCACGATTAGCAGAAGTCTCTTGATTTGATTCCCTCAGAGTATAAATTCTGAAGTTTGCCACTTGTTGGCAGGAATTTGGAGAGGTCTAACTTCTCCAGTTTGACAGACCTTACTGATTCTGAGCCATTTCCCTACATCAGGGACTCTTCCTTGGCTTATGGAAATCAGTACTGATTCAGCCAGTTCCCAGTCTCCTTTTGGGATTTTCTACAGATTCGTGGCTAGAGACAAAGGTATGAATGGAGGTGTGCCCTAAAGGCAAATTCATTGTCTTTTTTGGCATTTTCATAAACATTGGAGCTATTCAAGCTTCAGATCTATGTTTTAAAAAAAATATTAAATTAAATTAAATTAAATTTAATTAAATATTTCTCAATTATGTGTAAAATTTTTGACATTAATTTTTTTTTTTAAATTTTAAGTTCCAAATTCTCTCTCCCTCCTTGAGGAGACAAGCAATTTGATATTGATTATGCATGTGAAGTAAGACTTCTTTCACAGATTAGGATGCTTCTCTTTAAATTAAAAAGACTTCTATTTAATTTTAATGTCTCTTTCTTTTCATCTCTCAGAAATTTCCACTTTACTGAAGTCTCACCTCATCACACTATTGGACTTATCTCCCCCAAGGCTCTACATTTGACTCTTTTCTTTCTTCCCTCTCTACTGTTTTCCGTGGTGATTCCTTTGGCTTCCATGGGTCCAACTACCATCTCTAGGCTAATGATTCCCTTATCTACTTATTCAAACCTAACCTCTCTCCTGACCTCTAACGTCACATCTCCAACTACCTTTTAGAAATCTTGAATTGGATGTCCTATAGGTACCTTGAATTCAGCATGACTAAAAATGAACTCATTCCCTTTTTAGCATAAGCCCTCCCTTCTTCCTAATTTTCTAATACTATCAGGAGCACCATCATCCTTCCAGCTACCCAGAATTTCAAACAATGTGACATCTTTAACTTTTCACCTTCTCCCCTACCACCTACTATATCCAATCTCTTGCCAAGACCTGCTGATTCTCCCTTTGTAACATTTCTCATATATGTCCCTTTCTCTACTGTTGGGGGTGTAAGCTCAGTTCTCACATGGACAGTCTCAGGCAGGTAAGGGTGAGGACTTCTAAACCTCAGAGTTCTCATGAGGCCGCCCAGGGAACAGCTGGGAATTGAGGCGTGAGACATGGGCTATCTTGTGCATTTCCGCCTCTTCTCCGTGGGAAACTTGCTGGGGAGAGCATCCCACCCTTGAGATTGGCCCATGGTCTGAGCACACCTGTTGTTGACTAGCTAAGGGCTGAGAGCAGGCACGGTATTCACGTGCAAACTATGTGGCGGGAGAGCTTAAGTAGGGACAGGAAAGCCTGAAGGCGCTCTTCACACTGAGGGGCCCTTAGAGGGCAGAGGGTCCCTCCTCTCTCCCGCTCCCATCCTCTTGCTGTACAATCTTTGCCCCTTGGGAGGAGGAGGATTCCTCTCTCCTGAGGAAGAATTCACCCTGCACATGTAACTAAGACCCTGAATAAAGCCTAACCCTTGTTCAACTCTGGAAAGTCTCTTCTCTCAACACGTTTATCCTGTTGATCCCCGAAGACCTGGACGACAGGTAAGAAAAGGCTTGGGTAGCCCTTCAGCCTCAAGGCCGAACACTCTACTCCAACACTGCCATCACATTGGTGCAGGCCCTTACCACCTCATGCTTGTACTATTACAATAGTCTTTTGGTTGGTGTCCTTGCCTCATATCTCTCCTCACTCCAGTTCATCCTCCATTTGGCTCTCAAATTTATCTTCCTAAAGCACAAATTTGATGATGTCACCTCCCTTTTGAGATTATCTCCAATTTATCCTGCCTTCATCTTGGTTGTGCATAGTTGTTTGCATGTTCTATAGCTCATGTTCTATAGCTGTGTGATCCTTGAGAGCTATCCCTAGCATTTTATTTTTTTAATGTCTATTTATTTTTAGATTTCGATATTCATTTCCACAAAATTTTGAGTTCCAATTTTTCTCCTCATCTATCCCCTCCCCCACCCTATAACACCTTGCATTCTGATTACCCCTTCTCTCAATGTGCCCTCCCTTCTATCACACCCCACCCTTCCCTTATCCCTATCTTCTCTCTTTTCTTGTAGGGCAAGATAGATTAATATACCCCATTACCTGTATTTCTTATTTCCCAGTTATATGCAATAACAATTCTCAACATTTGTTTCTAATACTTTGATATTACCTTCCTCTGATACCTCTAATACCTTCCTCCCTCCCCACCCATCCCCACTGAGAAGGCAAGCAATTCAATACAGGGTATATATGTGTCGTTTTGCAAAAAACTTCCATAATAGTCATGTTGTGTAAGACTAACTATATTTCCCTCCATCCCACCCTGTCTCCCATTTATTCAAGGAAAACTGCCTTGATATTCTAGAGCCAGAGGGCAAAATAAATATTGAAAGAATCCATCGATCACCTCCTGAAAGAGACCCGAAAATAGAAACTCCTAGGAATATTGTAGCCCTCTCACTGACCTTTGAAGCTTTCTTTGGTGCTTGTGGGTTAAGGGATCTGAGACCCTCTGCTGCTGCTGGGAATTCTGCCCCAGAGGCCTCTTCTGGTCCCGTTCCTCCCAGTGCTTTGTGGCCAGGGCTGGGCTCCTCTCCACGCTGCATCCAATGCAATAGAACTTTTGTGCCAGCCTTCCAGGTTACCTTTGGCTGGAAATTTCTTTTGCTTTATCCTTCTGTGGTTTCTGCTGCTCTAGAATTTGTTGAGAGTCATTTTTTACAGGTATTTTATGGGCTGTGGGGGAAGAACTAGAGTATGTATGTCTTTCTACTCCACCACCTTGACTCTGCTCCCCCTATCCCTAGCATTTTAGCACAGTGTCTGGTACATAGTATGAACTTAATAAATGCTTGTTGACTATGTGTATATTTTCCCTCCAGTAGAATGTAAGCTTCTTGAGGTCAAGCACTGCTCTGTTATTATGTTTGTATCCCCAGAACAATGCCTGGCACATACTTTGTACTCAGTGAATATTTGTTGAATTAACTTGAATTAAACGAAGCAATTTCCAGAACTTATGAACTGACAGTTTTAAAAATAGTAGCCATAATTTTTTAAAAAGATATTTATTTGTTTATTTTCACTTCCAAATGTTCTGCCTCCTCCCATCTTTCCCCTACCCATTGAGATGGGAAGAAATAGTGACCATAAATTCTTAATAAGCAAAAGAAAAATATGCTCAAGTTCCCTAATAATTGGAAAAATGCAAATCAAGACAAATCACTTCATACCCAGAAGAATGACAAAAATATTCCCCAAATTATAAGAAGTCAGTGTTTGCAGTACTGTCAACAATTTTCAGTGTCACAGTACCCTGTTGTAAATGCTTAAAAAACAATGTGACTTTCAGTTACAAATTTTATGCCATGAATCTGCTTATGTCTTTAGACCCCATAATTCCATTGCTAAGAGTTTATCTTAAAAATATTATAAAAAGCAGAAAAGATCTTTATTTGTAACTGTAAAAACCTGTAAGCAACTTATGTGTTCAGCATTTCAAGAATGTCTGAATACATTGCAAGTGATATAACCAATCACCAATCATTTAATTAAGTACTTATTATGTGCCAAGAAATATACCAAGTATTAGGGATACTGTTCTATCAATCTATTCTAGTGACATGAACATTAAACAACATAAACTCTACCTGTGTTCTTGATTTTATGTTTTAGAATACTTGTTTCTTATACATAAGGCATATTTAGCAACTGAATTTTTTCTATGGCTGTTGCCTGTGGAGTACACATGATGTTATTACAGGAATAATTTCTTTCATTATGAAAATACTGCCCTATATTTATCACATATTTCAGTCTCTGTGTTTCTAAATGCCAGTTTGATTATTCAAAGCATTGTTAATTTTGAGATGGGTGGAGGAATGGGGTAATTAAAAAATGTAAACTTGATAGTGGTGATTATTTGATACAAATTTAGTTTTAAAATGCCAGAGAACATTTCCCAGTTATCATTCTCTGGCTTGAGATTGGTAGCTATGAGTTTGCTTTCCCCTTGTTTGAGCTGACCATATGATTGAATTGTTTGGTAATTGATTTTACATCTTGGGAACTCATGTTTGTGGGAGAAGGGAAAAGGAATATATCAAGTACTGATTCTAAATTCACCCTTCTTTCTGAAGCATTTGAAGTCATTTTTGACTCTTTAATAGGTAATGTAAGAGGAAGAGTGCCATAGTGAAGAGCTGATTTCACATCCAGAGTGATCCAGCAATCCATAGGATATTGGATTTAAAGTCAGAAGAGACCTTGGAGATCTCCTTTCGCAATACCTACAATTCAGAGAAAGAAATGAAAGGCTGTAGGGATGAATTGATTTGCTCAAGGTCTTAAAGTAGTATGCTGGTATTCTAAAAATCATGAAGCGGTTTAGAGGTGGAAGGGAATTCTTCAGTCATCTAATCCAACCCCTACGTTTTACAGATGACAAAACTGAGGGAGAGCTAAGATCACTTGCCCAGTCTCATGGCTAACAAAGCCTGGGGCCTCTGACTCCAGATGTATTACTTTTCCCACTATCCCACCATGCTGCCCTCCCTCACTCAAATAAAAGTCAACTGCAAGTCATGTCATCATCTTGATGTCATGGTACTCTTTGAGAGTGAAGGACAAACACAGCCATGCTGCCCACTCTCACAGTTCAACTGGGACTTTTCAACTCAACAAATCCAATTCAGCAAACATTTACTAAATGCTTACTATGTGCAAGGTTTCATGCTAGGTACTAGGTATACAAACATACATATCACAGTCTCTGTCCTCAAAGAACTTACAGTCTCTGAGCAAGGAGATTCTGATATACAGAGATAAGTAAGCATAATGCAAGGCATTGAGTCAAGGGGGCAAAGGAAGGATCTAGGTAAGATGTCCTAGGGTTGTATAATCTAGAGATCACAGGACCCTTAGGCAACACATATCCCACCTCTGTCATTTTTCACAGCAGAGGAAACTGAAAATCAGAGAGGTTATATGATTTGCCCATGGCCACACAGTTTGTAGCATATGTGAGATGCAAACTCAATCCTGTCTCCACTGCACCATGTCCCTTGAAGTTCTTGACTGGATTCCTAGAGTATCTTTAAAAAACACAAAGTAATCAGTGCAGAAGAGGATAATAAATGTAACCTAGACTATGGGGAAAATATTTCTTCAATATTTTTCTGAGAAACATCCTATTTTTCTGGCAATTCTGGCATTTGTAATATGTTCCAAATGAATGGGTCATTCTAGGTAAATTTCTTTGCTTTCCCAACAGATTTTTGCTTTTAGTTGTTTCTTTTTGATGTGAGAGAAGCAGCTCCTTCAAACTCTTTTTCTAGTTCTTATGCTGGGTTGTGGGTTCAAGAGAATTTTATGTTTTTTTGTACAAAGAGCTGTTGGGTGTATGCCCTACAGCTTTCCCATCCCTTCTCTTTCCAGCCTGAACCTTTCATAAACAATTTCTTATAAAATCTCAGAAATAAATAAGATCAAAGAAATAGACCCAAGTGTAACACACCATACATAATTATGAAAGTATCATATACCACCTGAATCTGAAGGAGAAAAGATCAGAGCATTTCATGACTCTCCAAGGGAAGGCAAAAATACCACCTTTCAATATGGGCATAAAAATGGAGATAATTTGCCTCAAAAGCAGTATTAAATGGAAGTAGAATCTTGGGAACCCATTTGTTCCAAATGAAGTAACATCCATTCTAGGATGAGCCTTGGAATGTGCCCTATGGAGACTTCTACTGTCCCAGGTATTCCTTACTCTTAACTGCGCTGAACACTTCTTGTTGTCTTGACTGCATCCAGACATCAGCAGCGACTAATATGGTGTTTAGGAAAAATAGGCTGTAGGTACTAGAGGTATTGTTATCCTAGTTTTGATGATGAGGAAACTGAGGCCTACAGAGATTAAGTGACTTGCCCAGGGTCCCATAGCTAGAGAGTGGCATGGCAGGATTGGAATCCAGGTCTTCTTGAATGCAAATTTCATGCTCTACATATTGTGACACAATTATTTTCATTCTCTCTTTGTGCCAGCCTTCAATATGTGTATCCTATCTTTTTTTGGTGTAAATGGCATTATAAGTTCTCAAGGTTTTGCCAAAATATAGAATACAATGATGTTTCTGGTGTTTGTAAAATTTTGGGCAAAATTTGGGGCTTTCCACCTTATCTATTGATTAATTTTCTCAACTAATAGAGTAGATTGTCCAAAACATCAGGTAACTAACAAAGCATTTATAATTGATTTTGGAAGTATTGTTGATCCTGCCCTTTTCTTACATGAGAATGAGCCTGAAGGTCAAGGAAAACATGCAATAATTGAATATCTAAACTCATACAGATTTTAGAAGTTCATAGTTTCATCCTAGGATGAGCACTTCAGTTATACGTAGAGTATAACTGGAAAGTGCCCTCCCCACATGTTAACCCAAATCCATAGAGGGTGAATGTTGGCTGACCAATTGGTGACTTTTGCAATGTTTTTAAAGGAAATTTTGTATCAAGGTTCAAAAGTAATCCAACTAAGAATTTTTCAGGAACATAAGAGAAAAGGAAACTTTGAGTCTTCATCATCAAATTGAGAATGATATTATTTTGGAACGTAATTCAATTTATATGCACTATACAACTTTCTCTTTGACCTCTGGGCCCAGCATTTCGGCAATAATCTCCAGTTTGGGCATGATGTACAATTTGAAGAGAGATTCTGTTGCAGAATAAATTTAATTTTCCCCTCTCATTTTTGCAAATACAAGATGACTATCCAGGCTTCAGTCCACTTGAAGCTTGTGACCCACACAAGTCATAACTGTGTTAGGTAAAGACCCCAGAAGCTGATTTTTCTTTAAATCTCACCATTTGTTAGCAGTATGACAACAATCCTGTCTATTAAACATTTTTCATCTCAGTTTCTTCATCTGTCAAATGGGCATAACAATCCACAACCCTTGCCCTGCCTACCTTAAAGAGTGGTTGAGGATCAAATGACAATGTGTGATAGCACTTTGCAACCTATATACATCAGTTGCTATTGACATTTAGGATGAATTACCAGGTTAAGGCCTTTTTTCCTCTCCCATATGCTATTTATTTTGGGGCTATTTTGCTGCTCATCAGTGACTTCATTAAAAGGTGAACTGAGGCAAGGAGAAGGGCTAAAGGTCTAAATGGTAATTTTTATTACTTTAGGGCAGCTGTGAGTAAAATTTTGGTGTCTTTTCTATGTGTATCACCAGTGTTTCACAACCTAACAAATACTTCTTTTATTCATTCGCTTAGTTCTTGTTTGACATGAATCCCCTTCAGACACTCCATTCCAGTTAAATTGACCTACCATGCTGTTCCCCATATATAACATTCCATTTCCCACCTTTGAGCATCTGTTTTTGGTGCCTGGAATCCATTTCATCTTCACATCTTCTCCCTAGTATCCTCAGTTTCCTTCAAGTATTAGCTCATGGGCCACCTTTATTGGGAAGCATTTCCTGATCATCATATCTTTCCCTGCTTTCTCTCTTCTCCTCAGATGTTCATGTGTATATTTACCTATTTACACACCGTATCCCCTGGTAGAATGTAGGGGTTATTCTGCTTTGATCTTTGTCCACCAGTACCTATATAGTAACTGCTTAATGAATGCTTGTAGAAGTCAATTAAGTGGTCAGAGAATAATGAGAAGAGTTTTTTTTAACATGTTGATATAGACAATTACCTGTCTGTCTGTTCATCCTTCATTTTCGAAGAAGACTATGCCATCAGAGAAATGATGACATGACTTGCATTGAACTTTGTTTTGAGTGAGGGAGAGCTGTGCAAGGTCACCAGCCTCACTTTCTCCTCCTGAGCCATCTGGATCCAGTGACCAGATATTCATCAGGATGATTGGAGATGGCCCAGGATACAATGGGAAACTTTGGTCTCTTTAGGCTAAGGGCCTATTCAGGTACTCACTTAAACTGAGGTAGACATTTACCTAAGAAAGGAGAGAATGTATAGAAACTCTTTTCAAACCTTGTAAGCCCTGAGCCATAGTCTTTTTGCACAGTCATTTAGGTTTTAATCCCACTCATAAGTCACTTTGAAATGGCTGTCCTAATCACCCTCTGCAGAATTGGACCTTACATCCCCACCATATTGACTGAAATGTTCACCATTGTCTTCTTTGTACCATTGACTTCATGTGAACCCCTGCAACTCATTTAAAAACTTTCTTGCCATGACTAATGGCTATCACTTAAGTTCATGTTATTAACCTAATTAGGCCAGATGTTTCGAGTGCCATTCTAGGGAGTTTTCTGGTAATTGGTAATGGCATTGGGTACTGTGGTCCAACTTCATATTGAACTGGATTTTTTGACCCATTCTAATCCGCACTGCTTGTATCTGGCCACTTTTTTTGAATTTAGACTTCTTTTTGTGAATATACTTATGTTAGGAAAGGTGGTTTTTTAAAGAGAATTTCTTTCCAGCAAGATAGCTATGTAATTGCAAGGTCGCTTAGAACAGCCCAGCTTGGTGGCCCCTGTCTGTCCTTCTGTTAAATCCTGGGTGAAATATATGCTGTCAGTCTCTGATTAATAGTTCTATTTTCTCCTCGCTGTATTTGAGGAATTCCCAGTTCCAAGGTAATTTGTGGAGGAAAATCTCACTTTTCAAAGCCTTTTCTCAAGGTTATTGATATCTCTAAGTCCTCTTTCCTTACCCTGTTGGAGTCTGAATCTTAGTGTTCTCTCCAAAGATGAATGAATCCCCACAAGGAACAGCCCAATTTCTAGATTAGTGAATGGCCAGAGTGAGTCCTTCTGTCCAATGTTTAATTAGGTTATTCTAAAGCTTTTGTTTTAAATAATTTTTATCATTTTATTTATAAAATTATGTCTTTTGTGATGCACTTGATTTAGGGAACAAGTGTAGGAAAATAATAATTTGTTAAAATATACCATAGGGTATGTACTTGCTAGGTCAAACTTTAATTTCTTCATTATGTTCATTGGCCCAGTTTCATTTGTTTTAAGTTCTTATGGGAGCAAACCTCTTCTCTGCTTCCAAAAAGGATTTTTTTTCTCTCTTATTTTTGAGGGAGTCATACGTTATTTTACTCATTAAATAAGGATCTAGTTATAATGCAGCAATGAATTTACACCACTGCCATCTTTTTATAATTGAATTTCCTTTGTCCTGCTATCCTTTGTATCCTTTTGCTGTGAGACAGAGCTTTCATCTTTTCTCTGGCCAAGGAAATGAAACACGACTCATGTGGCCTTGGGAGAAGCATTGCTTTGCTGACATGTGGTGACACTTAGATTCAAGCAATGGAATATTAGAGCTGGCACAGATCTCACAGGTCATGTATTCTAAAGTTCTCATTTTACAGGTGATAAGACTGAGACCTAGGGAAGGAGAAGATGCTAACCTTTATTTTTCTGTGATTTTAGTTACTCTTGATATGAGATAAGATATAAAACCCAAATGATAAGACTTCTCCTTGTTACTTGTTAGTGGAAGACAAGATAGGCACATGGAAAAAACATGGACTTGGAAGTCAGGGCACTTGGGTCTAGATTCATTTTGTTCACTCACTAGCTACGTGAGCTTAGAGAAGCCATTAAGCTTCTCTCATTCAGTGTTTTTTATCTGTAAAATGGGGATACTAGTGGACAGCTACTCTCATGTGCCAGCTGTTAAGGATAGCCTTTTGTGACCTTTCTTATTTTTTTTAGTGCTCCCTCTCCTGCTTTAAATTACCTTGTATTTTCTTATCTGTTAGTGTCTCCTACCTTCATCTCCACCTAATTAGAATGCAAATTTCCATAGAAAAGGGGACTGCTGGAGGTTGAGGCAAGATGGAGAAAAAAAAGGCAGGGACTGACTACCTGAACTCTTGCAAATTTCTCTCCAAATAGCTTTAAATAACATCTCAAAGTGAATTCTGGTGTGTTAGAACCCATAAGAGAATGGAGTGAAATAATTTTTCAGCCCAGGAAAACTTAAAAGTTCAGCAGGAAATGACAGTCACACCAGGATAAGAGTAGAGTGTAGTCCAGATTAGGCAATTCCTCGGCAAGATTGAAGTTGGTCCTACCTTAGCAAACCATCAGCAGGCCTTGGGGGCAACTGAATCTGCAGCAGTGGCTTCTGAAACTTTCAGCAAATCAGAAGGAGATTATAGGGTCTCTTTGCCTGCACTGGATACAGAACTTGGAGAGAGAGTAGGATAAACAAGGGGAAAATAGGATGAAGGGAAATACGTAGTAATTATAACTGTGAAAAAAATTACAACAAGTTCCTCTGCTAAAGGTTTCATTTCTCAGGTATACAGAGGACTAAGGCCAATTTATAAAAATAAGAGCCATACCCCATTTGATAAAAGATCAAAGGCTATGAACGGGCAGTTTTCAGATGAGGTAATAAAAGCTATCTATAGTCATATAAAAATGCTCTAACTCACTACTGGTTAGATAAATGCAAATTAAAACAACTTTGAGGTATGCCCCCATACTTATCAGATTAGCTAATGTGACAGAAAGAGAAAATGACAAATGTTGCATGGAATGTGGGAAAACTGAGACACTAATGCATTGTTGATAGAGTTGTGAACTGATTCAGCCATTCTAGAGAGTAATTCGAAACTATGACCAAAGGGCTACAAAACTATGCATACCCTTTGACTACTAGGTCTCTTATCCCAAGGAGATTAAAAACAAAAAAGAAAAGGATCTATATGAACAAAACTATTTAAAACAGCTAGTTTTGTGGTGACAAAGAATTAGAAATTTAGAAAATGAGAAATATACAAGTTGTAGTATATTATTTTCATGGAATTATGTTGCAGTGTAAGAAATGATGAGCAGGATACTCTCAGAAAAAACCTGGAAAGACTTACATGAACTGACACAAAATGAAATGAGCTGAACCAGAAAAACATTGTACACAGTAACCACAATATTGTATGATGATCAACTGTGAATGACTTAGCCATTCTCAGTGATACAGCGATCCAAGACAATTCTGAAGAACTTAAGATGAAAAAATGCTATCCATCTCCAGAGAAAGAACTGATGGAGACTGAGTGCAGATTGAAGCATACATTTTTTAACTTTCTTTCTTTTTTCTTTTTTTTGGAGAGGGATCTGTATTTTCTTTCACAACATGACTAATATAGAAATATGTTTTGTATGGCTGCACATGTATAACCTATATCAAATTGCTTGCCTTCTCAGTTGGGGGAAGGGAAAGAAAGGAGACAGGAAAAAATTTGGAACTCAAAATGTTCTTACCTGTAATTGGGAAAGGTGAAATATTAGATAAATATATTTTTTAAAAAAAGATAAAGGGACTATTTATTTTTTTCCTGTGAATCTTCAGTGTTTAGCACAGTACCTAGGACTTGGTAGGCACTTAATAAATGCTTGTTGAATTAAATTGAATTGAAACAGCTTTGGACTTGGAGTATGATGAGTTCAAATCCTAGCCCTGCCACTTTTTTGCCCATTAGACCTTGAGCAAGTCCAGGTCCCATCACCTCTCTGAGTCTCGGTTTCCTTATCTATAAAATAACGGGCTTAGACTTGAATAGCCTTGAAAGTTCTTTCTGGCCCTGGTTTCTATGACCAGGTAGAGGATCAAATGAGATGTTATAGTATCATAGAAATTATATATCTTCAGACCATTAGGGCTTGGGCCAGTGTAGCATTTAAGATGACTGACCTCCTTCACACCCCATGATTTAGCCTGTTATAGACATGTCCTTAGCAAGTGACTCTTCTGTATCACATCCTGTAATTTTGTTATTTTCTTTGGGGCTTTACTTTCACAGATAAATTTATCTGTGAATATGACTTGCCAGAGCTGTTAGGCCATCCAATCTACAGTGTTTAGCTCTGGACATATTGACCTGGTATATTATTAAGGTGATTTTGGGCAAGACACTTGTTTAAATGATTTCTATCCAAGTTACCACACAGCCTCATATATTTTCTTAAAAAATGTAAATCCACATTTGGATGTGTCAGCTCTATTTGGAATAAAGAAGTTATCTGGGTAAACAATGAGAACCAGCGAATGAAATGCTTCTGAAATGTTCCTCTCAAAACGTATGCATTGAATGTTAGCATCTCAAAGGCCCTTTGAAGACCAATCTGTGGCTGAATCAGAATACTCTAAACAAGAGCAACTAGGTGATGTTGTAGTGGCTAGAGTGCCAGCATGGAGTTAGGAAGACTCATCTTCTTGAGTTCAAATCTAGCCTCAGACACTGACTAGCTGTGTGACCCTAGGCAAGTCACTTTATCCTGTTTGCCTCAGTTTCCTCATCTGTCAAAAGAACTGGAGGAGAAAATGGCAAACCACTCCAGTATCTTTGCCAAGGAAAGCCCAAAATGTGATCACAAAAAGCTGGATGTGACTGAAAAATGACTGAACAACAACAAAGAAGAAGAAATTTGAGAACATCTGAAGGATAGCAGTGAAAATGATCAAAAGTCTTGGGTTCATGAGGAAATATGATTGAAGGAATTGAAGGTGTTTAGCCTGGAGAAAAGGAGTCTTGATGGGAGGTGGGGTGGATCATAGGTCATAGGTATCATAGATTTAGAACTGAAAGAGTCCTCAGAGGTTATTTTCTTGATGGGGAAAGTGAGACCCATACAGATGAAATGAATGCTCCAAAGGAGAAATGACTTGCCTCCAATTGCACAAGTAGAATATGGCAGAACTACAAGGCACAATGCAGGTCCTGTGACTCTAAATGAAGTTGTTTTCCATTGTATTACATATACGAGAGCAGTCTTTAAGTATTCAAAGCATTGTTACCTGATGGAAGGATTAGACTTGTTATCACTAGAGGTCAGAACTAGGAGTATTATCTGGAAGTTACGGGAGGCAAATTGAGATCTGATGTCAAGAAAGACTGTAACAGAGCCATCCCCAAATGGAATGATGTATCTTGGGTGGTATTGAGTTCCTACTCATGAGAGATCTTGAAGCAGAAACTGCTTCAAGTTTGTCATGGATATTATTCAGATACAATTTGGTTTCTTTCGCTTCTCATATTCAGTAACTTTCTACATTAAGGGCCTTTTACGATCCTTGTTAAACCTTAGACAATGTCTAGTGTATCAATATCCTTTCTAAAATATGACATCTTGACCTGAACATGGTACTCTAGATGTGGTCTGCCTGGGGCAGAAGACAGAGGAAGTTACTGACTCCTTACTTTGGGAATCTATGTCTCTCAATAGAGTCCAAGATTGGATTAGTTTGTTTTGATGGCCATATCACAGTGTTTAATCATATTGAGACTGTAGTCCACCTAGACCCCCAGATCCTTGTCAGATAAACTCTTAGCAATTTAGCCCAGGGGTAAGGAAACTGCAGCCTTAAGGCCACATGTGACCCTCTAGGTCCTCAAGCATGGCCCTTTAAATCCAAACTGCCCCTGGTCTAGCCCCTCTTCCTCCATCCTGTATATATAAAGTCACCTTTTTGGAACCTTTGTGTGAATTTAATCTCTAATGAATTAAATCTTATTTAATTGGTCTCAATATTTTAATCTTGTGAGATCTTTTGGGATCATGATTCTTTAGTATGTTAGTTATCCCATCCAGCTTTGTGTCATTTGTAAATTGGATAAATTGGATAAGCATGCTATTTGTGCTTTCATTTTATAAGTAGATATAATAAACAACTCAGGGGTGATCACAACTCTTTGTTATACTGCAATAGAAAGTGTTTTGTGATCACATTCTGTGTTTGTGTGATCTCAGAATCTGATATGGACTTTAGTTACATTGCTAGAACTAAATCCATATTAGGTCACCATTTTCCTTAACCTTTTAACAGGTTTTTGTAGTTGATTTATTAATTAGCATATGCCAACTAACGTATCTTGATTCCTCTATAAAAATAATAATGACAATAGATTCATGTATATCATTTCATAAACAGGTTCAAAAAACTTTAGCATAGCATATTTGAAATTTAAAACTTTGTGGAGTAAATTGCATGAGTATCAAGGCATGATATGTGAAAAGACCTGTGATTTTGACATTCAGTGGACTCCTGCGACCTATGTGAGTGATCTACACTTTAGGTTTTGGCTATTTTTGAGTTGCTGTGGCCAAAAAAATAATGAGCTCTTGAGCAGTCCTTGGTGATGAACCTATGTTTACTAGGCTGGTCCTTGTATAACACTCCGTTACTGAGGCTGCAATTGAAGCCTTCCAGCTTTGTAGGATATTTCAGTACTTTGCAGTTCACTAACATAGTCTTTGAAAGTCTACAGTTGCCTCCATGACACAAAGAAGCCTCAGAGGAGGGCTTCAGGGGAGCATGAATGGAGATCTCCATTTTACAGATGGAAAAACTCAATAAAACCTAGAAATCTTAAGCAACTTGCCCAAGGTTAGCTGAGATTCGAACAATGCTCATTTTATGATTCCAAATCCAGTGCTCTTTCTGTTTTGTGACTATGACCTTTGTCAGGCTGAAGGAAGAAAGGTTTTTCCCTTACTGGACTCCTGTTATTTTTTTTTTGCTGTCCCAAGGCAGTTTTTGAAATTTTACACTAAACTTTGGAGGAATCTTTGAATTTTCCTGGCTTTTATTCTCTGAAGGTCTAGAAGATGCATATTGTATTTAACTGAGACTTTGACTAGCTACTAGGGAAATTGCCTTTTTGTGTTGATCCATATATTTTCAAACTTAAATGACATTTCAAGAAAAAAGTCCTGAAATGATAATTTGCTCTTCTGCCACTGTTCATATAACAAATATTGAATAGGAAGTGGATCATGGATTACGAAGCTGGAAAGTCACACAATAGTGAAATTTAAACTAAGAAATTACTTGGAAGAAGATTTGATTAAAAGTTGCTATCATTAAAATTGGAGTTTTAGTTAACATGGCATATGCTTGGCAAATTAAAGGGGCTCATTTTTCAAGAAGTATTTTTATTTGACTAAAATAGCTCTAATATGCTCCATTTCTTAAAAGGGAGGGAAAAAGAGAGAGACACATTTTCATTGGTCCACTTGTCGCACAGCTTCCTACGTGTTACTTACAAAAGTTGTATATATATTTTGTGTGTATGTAATTATGATCTCAATAAATTGTTTTAATTTTTGTTCTAGACCTCTTATTTCATCAGTGTAGGAAACTCCTGGTATGACTACTCCCTCTACCAATGTTAGATCAGTAACTCATAGCCTTAGACAGCTACCTAGGGGTTACCAATAGGTTATACTTTGATCATGATCACATAGCCAGTATGTGTCAGAGGCATGATCTGAACGCAGCTTTTCTTGACTCCAGTGCCATTTATCTCTCCATTATACCATAATGCCTCTCTTCTGCTAACATTCCTTCCATTTTTTATAACCATAGAAACTTGATTTCCCCTAAAGACTTGCATTCCTGTCTACCTTCTCCAGTTCTGGTTCTGCCTTTTCTCACACTCCATCCCACACACATTGGACTGGGGGTGGGGGGTGGAGGGGAGGATAGCCATATTTTTGTTTCTTCTTTGCCATTTTCAGATCTTCCTCCATCACCTTTATTCAACTATGTCTTCTTTGAGAGTCACTTATTTCAGATATATCATGCTACCTAAATCCTTTTGAATGTTATTTGCTCACCTCCAGGTTATTCTTTTTTCTCATGAAATTCAGGATCTGGCTTATACTCATTTTCTCCACCAACCCCTGCTCTTGTACTTGAGGACTTCCCTTACATATTGACGTCCCCTCAAATCCTCTTGCTTCCTAGTTTGTTAGTTTCCTCAATTCACTTCACCTCAGCCACACATCAGAATGATCATTCCCTGGATCTTGTCATCACCTGTGTTCCTCCTCTAAATCCATAGCTGTGAAATTCCTTTATCTGACTGTAATCTCTGTCCTTCCTTATTCTCTCTCCTCACTATAGTTTACAATGACTCAACCTCTCCCTGATTTCTCATGTTATCACTCTTTCTCTCTTCTCATTTTCCTGCCTTCAAACTCTTGACCCTTTACTTGTCCAGTTCAGCCTTATACTTTTCTACATACTCCTGCATTTGTCTCATTGTACTATATCTACTCATCGGTGTCTAGGCCTCACCCTTGGATTATTATTCCTACAATCTTCCTTCTCCTATCCTGCTTACATGCTGCTGAACACACAACTATACTGATTGCGTCCTCTACTCACTTGTTTGTTTATTTTACTTGGACCCTCACTCATATGAGCCTACTAATTCTTTTGCTTTTCCCTAATCAACTCTATCATGGCCCCCACACTGGCTGCTCTATACCTTCTCCTATGAAACACTTCATTGAAAAAAATTGAAGTCCACCTTCCTCTCCAATTTCACAATTTAGTGACCCAAATGAGTCAGCAACATCCCCCAATGGCCTGCTTATGGCCACTATGAAGAAGTTAAGCTGGTAGCTAGTTTATTCTGTCATTCATTTCAATTCTGCCCTTCTCACAGTTAGAATTTAACAGAACCATATCTTCCATGAATAGGAAGGTCAGATCACATCTGGAATATTATGTTCAGTTCTGGTCATCACCACAGTTTATTTAGGTAAGATACTGAGGGTGGGTTGGGAGTGGTTGAAGAAGGGATAATGTCCAGAGAAGTGTTCTCCGGACAGTGAAGGGATTTGAGTTCATGTTACTTGAGCATCTGTTCTGTGTATGTCCATCCTTCATTTTCAAAAAAGACCATGACATCAGAGAAATGATGACATGACTTGCACTTGACTTTGTTTTGAGTGAGGAAGGGCTGTGCAAGGTCATCAGCCTCACTTTCTCCTCCTGAGTCATCTGGATTCAGTGACCAGAGATTCATCAGGATGACTGGAGATGGCCCAGGATATAACAGGAGACAGGGAAGGAATGTTTAATCTGGAGAGGAGAAAACTTGAAAGGACCAGATAAAGGCCATGCTTAACAATGTTTAACATCCAGCTCTCAAAAAATTGTAAGCATGACATACTTTTAATTTTAATCTTCATTAATATTTTCACCACCACTTTCTTAAGTCTAACAATCAACAAATCAATAAAATAAGTTCTGATTTGTTGTGTTGGCTGATTTCCTAGGTGTAGATGGTCACATTGAAAATTTAACAGTGGTCTCTACCAGTTGCTCCAACACACCTCTGAATTGATAATGGACTTTAAGTTTGAAGGGCTGTTACTTGGAAGAGGGATTAGTCCTATTTTGGTTGAGTCCAAAGGGCAAATCTAGAAGCAATAGCTTGAAATTATAGGGAGGGAAATTGTAGCTTATTGTAAACTACAAGTGGAAAGCAGGCCCTTCAGGTAGTGAGGTCACTACTTTCCCTGTCCTGTTTTCATGCTGAAGTTCTTCAAGCCAAGGCTGGATAAGTATTTATCAGCGATGTTGTAGAGGCAATTCTCATTCAGTTTGGATTCTAGATCTGAGATTCTGTGATTTTATGATGAGTAGCACTGGCACTTTTATCTGCACTTAGATTTCTTTGGATTTTGCTTTCTAAGCCCTGGGAGAATAGACACTTATTCTTTTCTCTCCTCACTATAAAATACTCACCACACTAAGAGTATTGAACAAATGGGCATTATCATCATCTCCATTTTCATCAGTAACAGGAGTCAGCATGGCATGAAATCATTAATAATCTATATTACATATCTTCCAAGAAAAAGTGCGCTCCCTGGCAACATCTGGGATATATTTTATTCCTTATCTTACCTTTCAAAATCCTCTTATCTTTGCCCACATTTCTATTACCAAAATTATTCTAATCCTAAAATGCTTAGCACTGTGTCCATATCTAATCCAGAACTGAATCAAACCTTATTGTAGTTATATATTTTCACAGTAATTTCTAATGTGGGTTGAAATATAAATATTACTTTGCCTCCAATAATAATGCCAGTCAGATCCCATGCTGCAGCTAGCCAGACACATCTCTTGCCTCTGGCTACGTGCTGATTAATTTAATAAATCATTTATTGTCTTTGAAAGTGGTTCAAGAGCAGAGAAAACAGAACTTGTTTCCATACAGAAGACTTGGAATTAAACAGTGGTGCAGAGCCTTGCCAGAAGAGAACAACTGCAGGGTTGGGTTTGGTAGTTACGGTGTGAATTTGTAACATTACACTAGTGCATTTAAAACTGGATGTGAAGTGTTTTCATCTATGGCTAGAACTTGACGTGGAATCTTTTATATCGACAGCAATTTCATTTCATGAGGTTTTGCTAAAATAGTTGTTTAGTCATTTAGCTATTAGCTATCAGAATTTTTCTCTATTTCACATGAATATATGCCCTCAACTCCCAATTTCTTTTCTCACTAACATGCTTAGTGTTTAGATTCACAGCAAAGTAAGAAACCACTGGTACATGTAACAAAAATAGCAATAACCACTCCCATTTCTGAAGTGTATGAAAACTTGCAAAATGCTTTCCTTGGAACTGTAATAATAGTTAATACTTCTATAACCCTTTAAGGTTTGCAAAGAACTTTACAAATACTATTTCATTTGAGTTTTACAAAATCCTGTTAAGTGGGTGCCATTATTACCCCATTTAATAGATGAGAAAATTGAGGTTCATAGAATTTACATGATTTGCACAAAATCACACATCTGGAAAGTGTAAAGACAGTAACCAAGTTGTTAAATGCATATTTCATTAGGGAGTATAATTGAAATTGCAATCAAGGGACACATGTTTCACCAATCGTCCAACTGATTGAACATTTAATAATTGGAGCTGACATTTTTTTTACATACATGATCTTAGCAGATCTTTACAATGACCTATTGAGATAGGTACGGAAAATATTATTATATTCATTGTTTTAGAGGAAGAAACGGCTAAGAGAGGGCAACTGATTCTGCCCTAAGTCAGTCACATACCTGTTAAATGGCAGAATCCTGGTCTTCTGGCTCCAAATCAGATTACCTCTTATACAAGGAGCAAGGACTAGATGAGGTGTGTGTGTGTGTGTGTGTGTGTGTGTGTGTGTGTGTGTGTGTGTGTGTGTGTGTGTGTGTGCGGGCTTTGGAGAAGAATAAGATACAGAGGATATAGACACAATTGTATGTCCATAGGCTTATGGGATGCTTTCCAAGTATAGTTAGTCCTATGTTCCATTGACAAGAGTAATTAAATTTACACTTCTCTATTTTATTTCCATATCTGTAATAACTTACTATAGTAAGTTGAACATTAAGATGATAATACTAAGCACAGAGGTAAAGTACAAAAAAATGACTATTGAAAGATCTTTTAAAAATCATTTTAATAATATCTTGTGTTTTTACATCAATCAGATTTCTCTCAGCATAAGAATATTTTTCAAACAGAAATAAAAAGGAGAGAAAAAAGTAGCAAAATAGATCAGTACATCTAAAAAAGTATGAAAATATATGCAGTGTCCAACCATTGTGGACCTTTTACCTCTGTAAAGGAGTGGGGATAGTCTTCTCATATCTTGCCTTTCAAATTCTTTATTCTTTATAATTTTTACAATGTTCATTAAAAATTGTGTGTGTTTTCATGGTTGTCCTTCCCCTTTACATCGCCGTGGTCTTTCTTTATATTGTTTTCTTGGTTTTGCTTATTTCACCCAACAACAGTTCATGCAAGTCTTTCCACATTTCTCTCTATTCATCATATTCTTTGATCTATAAAGTACAGTAATATTTCATTATTCACATACCACAATTCTTTTAGCCATTCTCCAAGTCTACTTTGTTTCCAGTTCTCTGCGATCTCAAAAACTGCTGTTATAAATATTTTGGGGTATATAGTTTAGTTGGAATGTGAGACTGGAAGTCAGCAGATAGATTGGTACCAGATAGGTAGATCTGAGAATCATCAGCATTTAAGATGGTGATTAAATCCATGGTAGCTGATAAGATCACCAAGTGAATTAGTATGGCAGGAGAAGAGAAGAGGGCCCAGGACAGAGAAGAAGAACTTTTCTATTATTAATTCATTGGGTTGTTACCTTAATAGGTTTTCTGATGTTTTGGCCTGAAGAGGCAACTGCAGTTATTTTATCTCTTGCATATAATTTTTATTTTGGATAGTTTTGAGAATTCTGGAGTATTGAAAAAAATGTCTAGTTTTTCATCTTGTTGGTCATGTTATCCGGAAGCTGACTATATTGAAAGTTAAAGGAATGAAGTGGTTTAAAAACATGAAATGAGAGGCCATTTCTCTTCACACTATGAACAAGTATATTCTATGTGTTTTTTTTTTTACAAGTGTTCCATATTAGAGGATGTAGTTATTTTCAAAATTTTATTTATTTAATTTTACTTTTCAACATTCATTTCCACAAGATTTTGAGTTCCAAATTTTCTCCCTGACTCTCCCCTCCTCCCACCCCAAGACACTGTGCATTCTGATAACCCCTTCCCCCAATCTGCCCTCCCTTCCATCACACCCCTCCCTTCCCTTACCCCATCTTCTCTCTTTTCTTGTAGGGCAAGATAGATTTCTATACCCCATTACCTGTATTTCTAATTTCCCAGTTGCATGCAAAAACAATTTTCAACATTTGTTCCTAAATGTTTGAGTTCCAACTTCTCTCTGTTCCTCCCTCCCCACCCATCCCCACTGAGAAGGCAAGCAATTCAATATAGGCTATAATGTGTAGTTTTGCAGAAGACTTCCATAATAGTCATGTTGTGAAAGACTAACTATATTTCTCTCTATCCTATCCTGCTCCCTGTTTATTCTACTCTCTCTTTTTACCTTGTCTCTCCCCAAAAGTGTTTACTTCTAATTACTCCATCCTCCCATTTGCCCTCCCTTCTATCATCTCCCACACACCTCCCTTATCCTCTTCTCCCCTACTTTCCTGTAGTGTGAGACAGGTTTTCATACCAATTGAGTGTGCGTTATTCCCTCCTTAAGCCAAATGCGATGAGAGTAAGCTTCGCTTTTTCCCTCTCACTCCCCCCTTTTCCCTTCCATTGAAAAAGCTTTTTCTTTCCTCTTTTATGAGAGGTAATTTGCCCCATTCCATTTGTCCCTTTCTCCTCCCAATGTATTCCTCTCTCACCCCTTAATGTTATTGTTTTAGACATCATCCCTTCCTATTCAACTCACCCTGTGCCCTCTGTCTATATGGATATAATCCCTCCAACTATCCAAATACTGAGAAAAGTCTCAAGAGTTACAAATACTATCGTTCCATGTATGAATGTAAACAGTTCAACTTTAGTAAGTCCCTTCTGATTTGTCTTTCCTGTTTACCTTTTCATGCTTCTCTTGATTCTTGTGTTTGAAAGTCAAGTTTTCTATTCAGCTCTGGTCTTTTCATCAAGAATGCTTGAAAGTCCTCGATTTCATTGAATGACCTTCCCCCCCCCCGAAGTATTATACTCAAGTTTTGCTGGGTAGATGATTCTTGGTTTTAATCCTATTTCCTTTGACTTCTGGAATATCATATCCCAAGCCCTTTGATCCCTTACTGTAGAAGGTGTCAGATCTCAGGTTATCCTGATTGTTTTCCTCAATACTCAAATTGTTTCTTTCTGGCTGCTTGCAATATTTTATCCTTGACCTGGGAACTCTGGAATTTGGACACAATATTCCTAGGAGTTTTCCTTTTTGGATCTCTTTCAGGAGGTGACTGGTAGATTTTTTCAATGTTTATTTTACTCGATGGTTCTGGAATATCAAGGCAGTTTTACTTTATAATTTCATGAAAGATGATGTCTAGGCTCTTTTTTTGATCATTACTTTCAGGTAGTCCCATAATTTTTAAATTGTCTCTTCTGGATCTCTTTTCTAGGTCATTTGTTTTTCCATTGAAATATTTCACGTTTTCTTCTATTTTTTCATTCTTTTTGTTTTGTAATTTCTTGGTTTCTCGTAGTCATTACATTCCATCTGCTCCATTTTAATTTTTAAAGAACTATTTTCTTCAGTGAGCTTTTGAACCTTCTTTTCCATTTGGCTAATTCTGCTTTTTAAAGCATTCTTCTCCTCATTGATTTTTGGACCACTTTTGCCATTTGGATTAGTCTATTTTTAAAGGTGTTTTTTCCTTCAGCATTTTTTTGAGTCTCCTTTAGCAAGCTGTTGATTTGCTTTTCATGATTTTCTTTCATTGCTCTCATTTGTCTTCCCAATTTTTCCTCGATCTCTCTTATTTGTTTTTTAAAATACTTTTTGAGCTCTTCCATGGCCTGAGACCATTGCATGTATTTTTTGGAGGTTTTTGATGTAGAAGCCTTGACTTTTATGTCTTCTTCTGATTATATGCTTTGTTCTTCCTCATCTGAAAGGATGGAAGAAAATACCTGTTCACCAAGAAAGTAAGCTTCTATAGTCTTATTTTTTCCCCTTTTGGGGGCATTTTCCCAGCCAGTTACCTCACTTTTGAGTCCTTTGTCAAGTGAAAGGTGTATTCTGGGGACCTGTAAGTTCTCCATTCATCCAAGGTGGCTCAATCAAAGGAGAGGAGCCTTCACTCTGGTCTGGGAGCAACCATAAGGTTTTCTGTCCTGGATCTGTGAGTAGGACCCCCTCTCCAGAGCCTCCACCATATCAGCACTCCTCCTCACCACAGGGCCTCCACTCAAAACTGAGACCCAGATTAGCTGCTCAATTTCCCCAGGGTGTTTAGGTGGAGGGCTCCAAAAATGGAAACTGCTGCTGTAGTGAGGCTGGGGCTAGGGCAGGACCCAGATCCCTTTTCACCCAGGTGAAAGAGCTTTCTCACTGACCTTTGAAGCTGTCTTTGGCATTTGTAGGTTGAGTAATCTTGGATCCACAGCTGTTGCCCATGATTCCATGCCCTGAAGCCTGCTCCAGTTCTGTCTGTGCCACATGCTCTGCTCCCAGCCTGGTGTGAGAGACCTTTCCTGTTGGCCTTCCTGGCTATTTGGACTGGAAATCTCTTTCACTCTGTTTTTTTGTGGCTTCTGCTGCTCTCAAATATTTTTAGAGTCATTTTTTACTGGTATTTTATGGGCTATGGGGATAGAGCTAGAGCAGGTCCATCCTTTTACTCTGCCATCTTGGCTCCACCCCTCAGGATGTAGTTTTACAACATGGTTTTGCTATTTACCAACTGTGTTCAAGTTCCTTTTCTTCTCTCAGCTTTACTTTCCTCCTTTGTAAAATTAAAGGGATTTCACCAAGGTTTTACTCGAGTTTTCTTTCCAGCCTTAAATCCTCAGTATTTAAGAACAAGGTATAATATTAATTAATGCTGTCTAACTTAGAGAGTAATTAAGTTGAAACTGTATACCTATGATAGGTGTATAAATGCTTTGACAGTAAGAGTACTGCATAATTAAATGTAAGATATATTGTTTATGTTCAATATATTGGTGATTCTAGGAATTTTAAATCCAGTTAGGGAATCATTGCTATAACTTCAGGTTTTCATAGAGTAATAGTCTTTGAAAATCTCAAGATAGTATCTATTTGCCTTCTCTCTATTTCCAAGCAGGATTATTAAGAGTGTTCCAGATAGCTTTTAAATATCTACAGTTCAAGTACTGTTTTTGGTATGTTTGCTTATCCATTTTGTTTATCTTGAGTGGATGCTTATACTGCTCTATTTTATATTGTGCATTTCACTGAAGATACTTTTTAGTATTTTTGTACTGAAAGTAATGAGAAAAGATCCTTGGTGTGTGATTCTGGCAAACTTCTTAAGAGTATAAGTCTTTGTTTTTAACTCTATTGAATTTCAGTACTCTTGAACAGAGTGATCATCATTGTCACAGGTACTATAGTGCCATGTTGTTGCTGCTGTTCAGTCATTTCAATTGTGTCTCACTCCTTGTGACCTCCCTTGGGATGTGGCAAAGATATTGGAATGATTTGCCATTTCCTTCTCCACCTCATTTTATAAATCTGGAAACTGAGGCAAACAGGGTTCAGTGACTTGCCCAGGATCACACAGCTAGGAAGTGTCTGAGGCCATATTAGAACTCAGATTTTTCTGACTCCAGGCTCAGCACTCTATTCACTGAACCACCTAGATGCTCATTTAGGGCCATGTGCACCATTGTTTGAAGAGGTGCTTCAAGGCAGCATATTACATCAAGTCTAATACTTAAACCAATCAATAAATGACAGCGAAAACAGGAGCTTAGTGTATATTCTCATCTCTTAGTCATTTGTGTGACATCAAGAAACCTCAAATGGGGTCTTAAATAGTCAGACACAATTGAACAACAACAACAGAAAAAGAAAGGATGTGCTATAAAAAATTAACTGTAAAAATTTGCTTATTTTCTTTTTGTTTTTTTTTTTTACTCTTAGTGTTTATATAGACTGTTCTTCTCAAGATTCTTTAGTGATGAGAAAGCAGCTATATGGTACAATAATTCATGTTCTTGGTTACTTTTTATGGGAGGGAGAGAAAAACTGAAGGAATATGCATAAATTGGGGAACAGCTGAACAAATTATGATACATGAATGAATAGAATATCATAGTGTTATGAGGAAGAACAAAGAGAATGATTTTAGAGAAATCTGTGAAGATTTGAATGAACTGATGCAGAATGAAGTGAGAATGATAACAATTTATACTATAAGAGCAATGCTATAAAAATGAGCAACTTGAAAGACTTAAGTCCTTAAGGACTCCGATCAATGCATTAACCAATTATAATTCCAGAGGACTCACGTTGAATACTGTGGAGAGAGAGATGATTGCTGCAGAATGAGACCCATTTTTGGACATAGTATGGGAGTTTATTTTTCTTAATTGTGCATATTTATTACAAAGTTTTTACTTTCCTTTTTTTCATTTGGGAGTGGGATGGGGAAAGTGGAAGGGAGAGAAAAATGCTTGGTAAATGAAAAAATAAAAATTAATTAAAAATAAAAATGTCACCCATGATTTTTTTTTCACTTTGGGGGGATTATTTTCCTCTTTGAGGTATCTTAAATGGCAGCTTGAAGCAGCTAAGTGGCACAGCGGATAGAGAGTTGGGCTTGCAATTCAGAAGATCTGAGTTTAAACCAATCTCAGAAACTTTTTAACTGTGTGACCCTGGGCAAGTCGTTTAATCTCTGTCTCAGTTTCTTCTCAGGCTTATTGTGATGACATGTCAAATGACTTAATATTTGTAAAGTGCTTAGCATTATGCCTGGGACAAAGTAGGTATAAGTAAATACTTGTCTCCTTTCTTTGCTTAAATATTAATTCTTACGTGCTTTAAAAGAGTGTAACTTTCATAACATATTTCTTCTGTATGCGTTTTGTCTAGTTTGATCACTTTTGTGACTTCATTTTTTTAGGTGACGTTGCCACTTCTTTTACATAGTATACTGATATAGTATGGTGGAGCCAAAATGTAGTGGGAAAGCTGCAGTCCCTAGTAAGAGTAGATTGCTATAAAAATGATTACCAGATTTTAAACTTTGTAGCTGTTTATTTTAGGCAACTACGGTGTAGAATTTAGAGTGGGGTGTGCTACTTGACACCATTTAGTCCAATTCTCTCACTTAAAAATGAAGAAACTAAGGTCTACAGAGGGAGAATGACTTTCTCATAGTCCCATAACTAGCAAGTAGGAAAGCCAGGATTTATGTTCAGATCCTCTGATCCAAATCCATGGCTCTTTCCATTAAACCACATTGCTTCCCATAATTGTTTTCAGTTTCATCTACAGATAATCTCAAGGTGATGTAATGAGTTAGCTAGACTTCATTCCAAGTTCTCTGTGGTCTTGTTTTCTTCATGACTGTCTTTTGCTCTCTATTCAGACAGTACTTCTTGCAATCTTTCATCATTGTTCATATTGTTTTTTTTAATGAATTTAACTAGTGTTACTCTTGGCTGACATATCTTTCCTCTTGGCTAAAAATTATTGTTGACTGGCTGTTCTTGTATTCTTTTTGCCTCTTTCTTCTGGTTACTCTTTTGCGTTGGTTAAACTTCTGTAAAAATGGGGATAGTGTCTTGACTTTTGTGTATTCTTGGGTTTTGTCTTATTTTTAGTCACAAGCTTGTTTAAACTGTCTTGTTAGAGTTATTACAATCACATGCAACCCCTTCTCATTTCTTCTTTTCCTTTATTTCATATTTAGTTTGACTTTGTCCTAATTGGCTAGTGTTTTAATTATGTAAAGAGAGCAGATTCTGACATGACTGTTATGTCTGTAAACAACCATTTCTTTTTTTATTAAGATGTATTAACTTTCATTATCTTCTAACGATCCTTACGTTGCACTTTCCAACTCTCTTTGTGAAGAAAATATTGATGCTGTCTAAGTACCACGATTCTGAGTAGTATGCAATCATCTGGTCATTTCGATCAGAGCTTTCACTCTCCACCTTTGTGCTCACTGTCACAGTGAAGACATCAAGTATCAGGGTTTATGTTGCCTTTGCTTGAAGGATCTTTGCAAGGTCTGTATGGAAGTTCTCTATTTCTTTTTCTTGTACAACAGCTACAGTTATCTTCCCAGTAATCCGTTGATTTATACTGCTATAAAGTAAGAAACCATGTGTCCCTCAAAATGATGTTTTTTATTACTTGGGTGCACATGATAAAGTCAACTACTTTAGTAAATAAAGGAAAATGTTTAGGCCATTCTTGCATTTAGCTACAACTTTAAATGAGAAGATGAATATATGATATGGTTAAGAATCTTTTAAATGAAAATTCTGATTTGCAAAAAAAATGGTGTGACTGCATAAAAGCTATTTGTTTTAACGACAAAGGAACTATTTGTTTTTTCAAAGGATTCCTTGAGAGACAAGATCATATGCTTTTGGGTAACTTCCACAACCTAGAAAAGGTTAAAAATATTGTGAATTGATTTCCCATTATTGATTAATTTTTTATCTTTTGTAGTTATAATAGACTTTTACGTTTGTATAGCATTTTATGGTTTATAAAGCTCTTTCACAGAAGTTCTGTTTCATTGTCCCCATTTTATAGATGAGGAAACTAAGGGCTTGAGAAGAGTATAAGTGACTTTCCCAGGGTCACATGGCTAATGAGAGGAAGAGCCAGAAGGAGTTTCCAGTCCCCATGACTCCTTCATTCCCTGTGGAGATATGACGTAACATTGGCATATGAGACAGCAAGGCGAAGCACTTCATATTCCACTCTAGTAGGCATCAAGTAGATGAATAAGAATTCAGATTAAACCTGTTAACTACTTCAGGTTCCAAATCTTCAGAAAATACTGCTTTGCATTATTTTTGGAATAAATGGAAGATTTAACAATGACAGACTTTTTGCATGCTTTAAAGCTTCTGGATTGTAATGATAAGCTCTATAAAATCAAATCTTTTCCCTCTGAGCAAGTGTCTTGTACAAAACAAAAGGATAAAAAGCTTAACATTTAGTGAACTTGGCTAGATTTACTGGTTGTTATTTAAAATTACATGTGTAATTCTCAGAAAAATCATCATATGCTTCTCTTGCATTTTACCTAGTATACTAAAAATATAGTAAATAACATCATATGTGAAACTCAGCCGGCAGCATATAAATGGAATAACTGAGCGGTCTAGCAAAACTCCTTTGTATATTGCAAAAAACATCAACCATTATGTTTGACTGAGGAGGAGAAATAAAAGGTAGTCAAGTTAAGTAGAGAATCTTTCCACAGAAAACAGAAATGTTATTGCACAAGTATTGAATATGATGAATGTAGATGGTATTCTTCTTTCGATGTTTATCGATCCAGTATATTGCATTTTCTCAGGGGGGGGGGCAATAAATGAAAATAACCTGGTTTAATGGAGTTCTTTGAAATAAATAATTTCCTTGCAATGATTTAATGGGGAGAAATACTATTCCTTTTCTTGAATTTAGAAATATTGATTAATTAAAAAAACGACTTTTGAAGTCGAATTGCATCTTTACAGAGGCTAAAGTTCACTGTCTATTCATTGATGATAAGAGTTGGTTAGCTCTACAAGGAATCTGATAGGATAAGAACAGACTGAATGTCAAGACTTTTCTATGAAGAGTTGCTACAACTCATTGAAAATAGTGCATTGAAAATTTCTGGGGTTACTTTTAGTGGAATGCAGGTTTATTCATTTTCTCTGAGACAACAAAACAATGGGATAAAACATGAAATTTTGATATCATGTTTTCATGATTAATAGCTACCATGTAGCACTTTAAGGTTTGCAGAGCACTTTATGTAGATTTTCTCATTTGATTCTCACAACAACCCTTTGCAGTAGGTGCTAGTATTATCTTCATTTTACCAATGAAAAAACAGAGGATGAGAGAAGTTTAGTGACCTACCCAAGGTCACACGGCTAGTAAGCATCTGAGGTAGGATTTGAACTCGGGTCCTCCTGACTCCAATTCTAGAACTTTAGCCACTATTAGAGTATTTATATTTATTTATATTAATTAATATATAATATATTAATATAACAATTGATTATAATATTTGTATTAGTGGGAATTTACTCACTAATGAGGGTATTGATCTAGATTTAGCAATGATAATAAAAAGTTAAAATTTTATAGAATATTTACTATGTGCCATGCACTGTACTAAGTGCTTTATAGTTATTATCTCATTTGATCCTCACAATAGCCATAGAATGGAGATACCTCTCCACCTGAAGGAAATGAGGCAAATGGGAGTTGAGTGGCATACCCATACAATGACTGAAGCTCAATTTGAACGCAGATCTTACTGATTCCAGGCTCGGTGCTCTATACATTGCAGTACCAACTAGTCAAAGTGGTACGTTGATCCTAAATAGGTTCCTTCAGTTGTGGGCCTTCAAATCTCCAGTTGTTTTCATGATCAACAGGTTCATCAGAGGGGAGGAAATTATAACAGCTCACAAAACAGAGCTAGACTATATCAGTGTTGCTTCATCCCCTCCCCCTTTATTAGCTCAGGTCTCCTTTTTATACTTAGAAATGGTCATCTAATGTCTAACAAATCAGTAGGAGATTTTTATCCATATCCTCATTTAAAATCCTCTGTAGAAAATCTCTCTAATGTGATGGAGGATTTTAACCTTCCATGAATATCCTTGCAAACAGGGAAGGCATATGTTATGTCTGTTTTTTCTCCTTTTGGGTGACTTGCATTTTGTGCCTTCAAGTCAGCTGGGGATGGGGGTGTGGAGGGGTGTCAGCCTTCAAGTGTAGTCAAGCCTGTGAGGATACCGCCTTCCTGAAATAGCCTAAGGTGAATCTCTGATTTGGTAATGATTTGACACTCTACTCCGTCAACCTTGGGAAGAGCTTGAAAATCCTATATGTGACATTCAGAATATTACTGGCAATGTCTCAGTAGAAAGAAAAGCTACAGTAAAGTCCAAAAGGGCTGGAATGGTAAAGTCCATCCTCAATTCATATTCTTCAATCCAGTGACACTGGCCTCCTTGCCATTCCCTGAATAAGACACTCCATCTTCTGACTCTGGACATTTTTTTCTTGCTGTGCACCATGCCTGGGAAGCTCTCCCTCTTCATCTCTGCCTCCTGGTTTCCCTGTTTCCTTCACTTTTCGGTTAAGATTCCATCTTCTATAGGAAGCCTTTTCCAATACCTTTTCATTCTAATGATCTCTCTCTGTTGATTATTTCTTATTTATCCTGTCTATAGCTTATCTGTACATAATTGTTTCCATGTTGTCTGCCCCATTAGATTGTGAACTCCTCGAAGGTAAGGGTTATCTTTTGCTTTTCTTTGTATCCCCAGTGCTTAGCATAATACCTGACACATAGTAGGTGCTTCATAAATACTTACTGACTATCTGACTTTTCACTCCACACAATCTAGCCTGAACCTACCCCAAACATGAAGTGGCCATTCCCACACCTCTCTGCCAATCCAGATCCCACCTGTCTTATGGCAGCATGGACTTAGTATGGTGCCATGGAGAATAATGAAGACTGTGGTGGTAGCAGGAACTCTCCAGCCAAAGGGACCTCAGAATATCCTGAAGGTTTGGGTTGGCCAGATGTAGCTGGGTATCAAAATATACTCATCTCCACAGACAAACAGCAGAGTAAATTGAGATAATGGTTTGCCTAGCTCTTTACCCTGTTGCTTGCTGGACGCTGAACTATTATAGCTTGAACCCTAGAGCTCACCCCTCATTAGCCTCTCTTCAATCTAATTCTGCTTTCTTGCTTTCACTTTGTTTTACCTTCCCTATTTCTGTAAAGGATAATCACTATCCTTCCATTCTGTCAGGTTTTCAACTTCAGAATGATCTTAGATTCTTCCTTCTCCTGAAGTCTTCTCCCTAACTCCCATATCCAGTCACTTTCTAAATCTTGTCATTTCTGCCTCCGTAGCATCTCTCATCACATTCCCTCTCATCACATGACCATCACCATAGTTCTGATTTTAACCTGGACTATTCTAATAGCCTCTTAACTGGTCTTCCTTCTTCAAGTCTCCCCTCTGTTTTAATAATCTTCTACACCATTGCCAAGGCATGGGAACAGGAAATGGAGTGTCATGTGAGAGGTATATCAAGTAGACCAGTATAACTGGACAGTAATGTGTGAAGAAAAGCAAGGTATAAAACACCCTGAGAAGACAGGAAGGGGCCAGGTTGTAAAGAGCTTAAATTCCAAATAGAGAAGTTCATGTTTGATTCTAGAGGGAGCCAGTGGAGTTTATTGAATAGAGGGTTGACATAGTCAGACTTATCCTTAAGGAAAATCACTTGGGGCTCTTTTTGGATGGATTAGATGAGGCAATGAGTTCAATTAGAAGACTGATGCAATGATCCAGTTGAGAGATAATGGGGGCCTGAATGAAGGTGAATGCAGTGAAGGGAACATATGCAAAAGATGTTGCAGAGGTGGAAACATTAAGATTTGATAACTGGGTGGATATATGGAATGACAGTAAGGAACTGAAGATGATACTGAGCTTGGGAACTGGAGTGACTAGAAGATTGTGGTGCCCTGGAAAATAATAGCAAAGTTTGGAAGAGAGGTGGGTTTTGCATGAAAAATAATGTGTTCTTTTGGACATGTTGTGTCTGAGATGCCTGTAGCAATCCACTGATAATCGTTTCAGATCATTTGAACCCCAGTAAGGGCCAAAGCCTGAACTAATCAACTAGAAGAAGAGCCGTGGTCTAACAGACATGCCCTTCCTGTGTCAACAACTGCAAGGCCAGATGAAGCTAAGAATATTTTCCTCTTGGCCAGTAAGGACAAGGTGCCTTAACCCAAGATGCTATCTTGAATAATGGGACTTTTCTTACCTTAATATTTTATGAACTTATACTATGTTATGCCATGTTAATGGTAAAGAAAACACAGATATCTTGGGTTGTGTTTTTAATTGACACTTTGTCAACTCTCCTATTGTATTTACAATCTTTTCAATTAAGAAAATTCCTTTCTCATGCTATGGTTAAACACATATGGAGATCATAAATCTGAGGGATACAGACATCCTGAGTTGGAACTGCTATAAAACATATATAAAGGTTGTCATTCTTTTATCAATCAGTCAGAATTAAAGTTCTGGCTCCATGTATACATGATTTAGCTGGTTTTAAGGGAATAAACACAATTCATGTATATACCAGTTAGCCTGTTTGCCTCTTTTAACCAAACTTTCAGGTAGGTCAATACCACTTTGAAGTGGCCAGTAAGCAGTTGGTGCTGTAGGACTGGAGCTCAGGAGAGAATCTAGGGCTGAACATATAGATCTGAGTCAACAGCATAGATTGAACTTCTTGGTTTCTAGAGACCTCCCCTCTGAAATTACTTTGCATATATTTTGTTTGTATTTTGTATTTGTTACTCTGTGAAAAGATTGCTTATCCTAATAGAAGCTTGGATAATAGAAGCTGAGGGTAGGATCTGCTTCATTTTTGTCTTTAGCTTTTCAGTTCCTATTCTAGTGTCTGGCATATACTAAGTGCTAAGCAAATTCTCATTGAATAGAATTGAGACCCAATTGTCTGCTACTGCTGAGCCTTTCAGACATAGCCTAGTTTTTGGCTTATTCACATTGGGTTGGTGATCCACCTGCTTGGGAACTTCTCAGCAAACCACACCCCTGTGAAGTCATGATTTCAATTTTCTACACCTTTGTGTTATGTACAGTGAATGTTGGTATGGGAAATCCTTGCACTGTGTATCAAAGGCAGGAATCAGGCCTTCCTGATTCGAAATCTAGTACTCAGTCCACAATGCTAGCTTTCATGCCTCTTAGGCACATAGTAGGTGGTCAAAACGTCTTTGATAATGTGTTGAATGAGTGAAGTTAGCTCCATACTTAGTAGACAAAACCCAGGACTCTCAATGGAACTGAAAGGTGAAGGTGAGAACTGCAGAAAGTACATAAATAAAATGAATTACATTTATCTACATAACACTTTGTGGGTATAAAGTACTTTGTTACCTATTCCATTTGAACTTCACATCATCCCTGTGATGTAGTCAAGAAAACCTTACTATTCCCCTTTCACAGAGAAGGAAATTGAGGCTTAGAGGATGTGTCACTTTGCAGAGATCACAGACCCAGCACGCAGCAGAGCCTGCACTTGAATCCAGTAGTACTGTGAGAGGAAAGCTCAGAATGAGATTTCTAACTTATTAGATACTATTCCATCAGCTATTTGCCTGTGTACTATCTAAGGCAGTTAATGAACCCATCTATCCCTAAGGAGAGTTTAGGATTAATAAATACTCAAGTCTCTCTCTGCTGGTACATGATTTTGAAAAACACCAACTAGCCCAGAAACACTAGAGGCTCACGGAGAGAGACCTTGCCAATCCACATATTCTAAAAGAGATATCCCTGATAGCCTTTTTTAAAAAGTTAGGACTCTCTATTTAGCCCAAGTTGTACTTTGTTTATCCAGATTTCCTAGAGATTGTGTTGTCTCGAAGTGTGACACGTGACTCCACCTGAATCCCCTTTATTATCGAGGAAGCCTTCGTTCAGTACAAATTGCTGACTTAGAGTGATCCCCTGGAGACACTGAATGCCCCAAATACTGGAGGCTCCAAGAGAAGTATATCCAATTTGAAAGATATATCTATCCACAGAATACAGGAGGACTCTTTCTCTAAAAAGATCTGTAAATTACAGTTGCTGGAAGGCAACTCACCCTTGTGCCTTTGCTCTCTGTGTAAGCAATATGGTAGTAAGTGTCAGAGCCACGACTCGAAATGCCATTTGATCTTGAGTGTCTGTTGTAGCAAGACATGGCCTAGGGATGTGCTTAAATGAAGGCAGACACATCTGTTGTTGAGCTCTCCATTTGTGACACTACCCCATGGAGGGAGAGAATCCTTATGTTACACAATGTTGTACAAGAGTGTCCATAATGCTACCAAGGCAGCCCAGACCTCTGGACTCTGGGATACATGATGCATATCATCCTGTTTGATATTCATCGCAGCCAAAGAGGGAGGGCATGCAAGGACTTTTGTTAACATCTTAAAGACAAGGAAAAAGAGGCTCAGCTAGATGAGACGACTTGCCCAGGTTTATACAGCTATCATCTCCAGAACTGAGATCCATGCTCAGTTCTCTGGACTCGAAAGTCTAGTGTCTCTTTGACACACACATGGGATTGAGACTGGTTATGCACCAAATATGTTCTGTGCACACTACAGCTCATGCATAGTCGTCCAGGTGACAGTCAGGCAGCTTGAAAATGTGTCATATAACAATGCTTGTTTATTTTAAAGGGGATTGCCCATTGCATTTCTGTCTGCATTGCAAAACACAAAAAGCAAGCAGTGACCATAAGAGTTCACATTTCTGCAGTGCTTTCGGGTTTACAGAGCACTTTCCAAACATTACTTATGTCATTTGATCCTTACAACAGCCTGCAACACAGGTGCTATTGTTACCCCTATCTTATAGCTGAAGAAACTGAGATCTACTGAAGTTAAGTGACTTGCTCAGGGTGACGTGGCTAAGTTTCTGAAGCTAGAACTTTGATTTCAACTATATATATGAGATCATGCCAAACATATTTTCATTTGCCATGTTGCAAAAGAAAACACAAACAAAATAAGACAATAAAAATAAAGTAAAAAAAGTATATTTCAATCTACATTCAGAGTTCATAAGTCCTCTCTCTGAAGGTGAATAACTTTTTTTTTGTCATGGTTCCTTTGAAATTGTCTTGGATTATTGTTTTGATCAGAGTAGCTAAGTCTTTAACAGTTGGTCATCTTTATAATTTTGTTGTTATTTTCTGCAGTTCTTTCCTGGTTCTGCTCACTTCACTTTGCATCAGTTCATAAAGGACCTCCCAGATTTTTCTGAAACATTCCTGCTTGTCAGTTCTTATAGCACAATAGTACTTCATCACAATCATTTACCTCAGCTTGTTCAGCCATTCCCCAATGGATGGGCATTCCTTCAACGTCTAATTCTTTGCCACCACAAAAAAGCTGCTATAAATATTTGCGTACAGATAGGTCTTTTTACTTCTTTTGCTCTTTTTGGGATTCAAACTAACTAGTAGTAATGCTAGGTCAAAGGGTATGCATTTTTATAGCCCTTTGGGCATGGTTCCAAATTGTTCTCCATAATGATTGAACTAGTTCACAACTCCACCAACAGTGCACTAGTGCCCCACTTTTTTCACATTCCCTCCAGCATCTGTCATTTTCCTTTTCTCTCATGTTAGTCAATAATCTGATAGGTCTCAGGTAGTACCTCAGAGTTATTTTAATTTGCATTTCTCTAATCAGTAGTAATTTAGAACATTTTCTTATATGACTATTGATAACTTTTATTTCTTCTTCTGAAAACTGCCTGTTCATATCCTTTGACATTTAGGAACTGAGAAATGACTCTTATTTTTATAAGTTTGTCTCAGTTCCCTATATGATTGAGAAATGAGAACTTTATCAGAGTTTCCTCTTTTCCCTAGTTTCCTCTTTTCCTTCTAATTTTGGCTGTATTAGCTTTGTTTATGTAAATGCTTTAAAATTTCACATAATCAAAATTATCTGTTTTAATTCCCATAATCTCCTCTATCCCCTGTTTGGTCATGAACTCTTCTCTTATCCATAGATATGGCAGGTACATTTTTCCATGCCATCCTAATTTACTTATGATAGCACCTTTTATGTCTAAATCATTTATCAGTTTTGACCATTCCTTGCTATATGTGTGAAATGTTGGTCTATGCCTAGTTTCTGCCAAACTGCTTTATAGTTTTCCCAGCAATTTTTGTCTAATGTTGAGTTTTTACCCCCAAAACTTGGTTTTTTGCACTCATCAAACACTAATTTATTTTGGCTATTTACTACTATGTATTATGTACTTAACCTATTCCACTGATCTACTACTCTGTTTCCTAGGCAGTATCAGATTGCTTTGATGATTGCCATTTTGAGATCTGGTACTGCTAGGCTACCTTCCCTCCTGGATTTTTAAAAAAATTCCCTTGATATTTTTGGCTTTTTGGACTTTCAGATGAATTTTGTTACTATTTTTTCTGTCTCAATAAAGTATTTCTTTGGCAGTTTGATTGGTATGGCACAGAATAAGTAAATTAACTTTGATAGAGTTGTCATTTTTATCTTATTGGCTCAACCTACCTATGAGCAATTAATATTTCTCCGGTTGTTTAGATTTGTCTTTATTTGTGTGAAATGGTTTTTTGTATTTGTGTTCACATAGTCTCTTAGCAGGTAGACTCCCAAGTATTTTATATTGTCTGCAGTTATTTTAAATGGAATTGCTCTTTATATCTCTTCCTGCTTTGTTTTCTTGGAAGTATATAGAAATTCTAATGATTTATATGGATTTATTTTATATCCTTTAACTTTGCTAAAGTTGTTATTTTTTCCATTTTTAGTTGATTCTCTAGGATTTAGTAAGTAAACCATTATAATATCTACAGAGAGCGATAGTTTTGTTTCCTCATTGCCTCTTTTTATTCCTTCAATTTCTTTTTGTCTTATTGCCATAGTTAGCATTTCTAGAATAGAATATTCTAGAATAATATAATAATAGTGGTGATAGTGGATATCCTTGCTTCACCTCTGATCTTACTGGGAAGGCTTCAAGTGTATCTCTATTAGAGATAATGCTTGCTCTCAGTTTTAGATAGATACTACTTATTATTTTAAGAAAAGTTCCATTGAATCTTATACTTTCTAGTGTTTTAAATTGGAATGGATGCTGTATTTTGCCAAAGGATTTTTTCTTCTTCTATTGATATAATCATATGATTTTTATTTTTGTTGATATGGTCAATTATGCTGATAACTATGAACTGGCTCTGCATTCCTGGTATAAATCCCACCTTTCATAGTGTATAGTCTTTGTGATATATATTGCTGCAATTTTCTGGCTAGTATTTTATTTAAAATTTTTGCACTGATATTCATTAGGAAAATGGGTCTATAGTTTTATTTCTCTGTTTTTGAATTCCCTGGTTTAGGTATCAAATCCATATTTGTCATAAAGGGAATTTGGTAGAATTCCTTCTTTACCTATTTTTCCAAATAGTTTGTATAGTATTGAGATTAATTTTTCCCTAAATGTTTGGTAGAATTCATTTGCAAATCCATCTGGTCATGAGGATTTTTTCCTAGGAAGCTCATTGATGGCTTATTGAATTTCTTTTTCTAACACAGGGTTATTTCGTTCCTCTTCTGTTTATCTGGGAAATTTTTATTCCTGCGAATATTCATCCATTTCACTTAAGTCATTAGCTTTACTGGTGTATAATGGGACAAAATAACTATTAAGAATTGTTTGAATTTTTCCTTTATTGGTGGTGTATTTATCCTTTTCATTTTTAATAGCAGTAATTTGGTTTTTTTCTTTCTTTTGTTTAATCATATTGACCAAATGTTTATCTTTTTTTCCCCCATGAAATCAGCTCCAAGTTTTATTTATTAGTCCAATGGTACTTTTACTTTCAGTTTTATTAGTCTTTTCTTTGATTTTCAGAATTTTCATTTTGATGTTTAATTTAGAATTTTTAATTTGTTCTTTTTCTTTTTTTTTGTAGTTATATGCTCAATTCATTGATCTGTTCTTTTTCTATTTTATTGATATTTGCATTTAAAGATATAAACTTTTCCTTAAGTGCTGCTTTGGCTTAATACCATCAATTCTGGAATGTTGTCTCATTGTTATTCTCCTTAATGACATTGATTATTTCTATGATTTATTCTTTGATCCATTCATTCTTCAGGATTAAATTAGTTTCAAATTAGCATTTAATCTGTGTTTCCATGGCTGTTTATTAAATATAATTTTTTATTGCATTATGGTCTGAAAAGAGTAAGTTTATTATTTTGCTTTTATTTTTGCATTTGGTTGTGAGGTTTTTTGTTCTACTTCTGGTCAACTTTTGCAAAACTAACTTTTGAAGAGCTAAGAAAAAGGTATATTTCTTTTTAGTCCCATTCAGTTTTCTCCAGAGGTCTATCATATTTGACTTTTCTAAGATTCTATTCACTTCCTTGACTTCTTTATGGTTAAATTTATCTCGTACTGAGCAGGGAAATTTGAGGTTCTCCTATGAGTATAGTTTTTACTGTCTGGTTCCTTCTGTAATTCATTTAGCTTTTTCTTTAAGAATTTGGATGCTGTGTCATTTGGTGCATATATGTTTAGTATTGATATTACTTCATCATCTATGGCACCTTTTAACAAAATGTAGTTTCCCTGCTTATCCCTTTTAATGATGTCTATTTTTCGTTTTGCTTTGTCTGAGATCAGGATCACTACACCTGCCTTTTTTTTTTTTTTTACTTTAGCTGAAGCATAATAGGTTGTGCTCCAGCCTCTTATTTTAACTCTCTGTGTGTGTCTCTATTTCAGGTGTGTTTCTTGTAAACAATTTATTGTGAGATTTTGGTTTCTAATCCTTTCTATCCACTTCCATTTTATGGGTGAGTTCATCCCATTTCCATTCCCATTCCCATTTATGAGTACTGTGTATTTCCCTCCATTCTATTTTTTTCTATTTATTCTTCTCTCTTTCTGTTATGGTGTCTCCCCTCTAAACTCTGTTTTGCTTCTGACCACTGCCTTCTTTTATCTGTCCTCCTTTTATCAACCCCTTCCTTCCCCTCATTCCCTCTTACTTCCATGTTAGGTAAAATAGATTTCTGTTACCAGCTGAGTATGTATATCTGTCTCTCTTTCTATCCATCTCTTCTCTCTCTCTCTCTCTCTCTCTCTTTCTGTCTCTCTCTTTCTCCTCTTTGAATTAATTTAAATGTGAGCTTGCACCCCTCCATTTCCCCTTCCACTGTTAAAGACTCTTGCATGCCTCTTTAACATGAGACATTTTCCCCTATTCTTCCTCTCTCTTCCCAGGGCATTCTTCTTTCTCACCTATTCATTTTTTTGCATCATCCCAACATAAATGACCCACTCCTGAATCACTTTTCTATGTAGAATTTTTCTAACTAATCTAACAATGATGAAGTTCTTAAAAATATATCTAACATCTTCCCATATAGAAAGTTACATAGTTTAAATTTATTGAGTCTTTTATGATTTCTCTTTCCTATTTACCTTTTTATGCTTCTCTTGAGCCTTGTATTTGAAAGTCAGATTTTTCTATTCAACTCTGGTTTCGTCAGGAATTCTTGAAAGTCCACTATTTCATTAAATATTCATTTTTTCTTGAAGGATTATGCTCAGATTTATTTTTGGTTGTAATTCCACATGTTTTTCCTTCTAGAATATCGTATTCCAATCCCTCTACTACTATAATGCAATAGCTGCTAAATCTTCTGTGCTCCTGCCTGTGATTCCATGGTATTTGAATGATTTCTTTCTTGCTGCTTGCAGTATTTTCTCTTTGATCTAGGAGCACTGGAATTTGGCTATAATATTCTTGGGAGTGCGCTCTTCCTTGATTATTTCTTGAAATAAATGTGTAGACTCTTTCTTTGATCATGGCTTTCAGGAACTCTGCTATTCTTAAATGATTTCTCCTCAATTTATTTTCATGGTCATTTTTTTTCCCAATGAGATATTTTAAATTTTCCTCTATTCTTTTTTCATTCTTTTGACTTTGTTTGATTATTTCTCAGTGTCTCATAGAGCCATTAACTTCCACTTGCCCCGTTCTAATTTTTAAGGAATGATGTCTAGGTTGGTTCCCTATGTGAATTAGCTTCATTAGGTATCATGTTTACTTGAGTGGACCATGGTCTTTTTCTCCATCTTGTAACTTTACCCATCTTCCACCAAAATGCTATTTTTTAATATTAGCAGTCTTGAAGGTATTATTCTGCATTTTAACAATGGCTACTCATAAATAATTTATTTGGAGATAAAAATTAAGCCAAAGAGATAGAATTTCTCCTCCTGTTTTCTTGCTGTTACCTAGAAACAGATTTTCTTTTCATTGTTGGAATGAAAGTAAAATCCAAAAATTGTAGCTGTCTAGAATAGAAATCTAGGTTAATTGCTACTGCTTACCATTATGACTACTAGTAGTAGCTCCCATTTTTATTGTTCATTAAGGCAAATAAGTGCACTCTAAGGTACCCAAAACCTAACAATAGCGCATTCAAATAGTTAAACCTTTGAAGTTCTTCCGAAACAACCACTGTTTACACTCTGTCAGTGTATCCAGAAGTATCCAGAAAAAGTATCCAGAAATCCTTAGAATTTGCCAAGCATTGCTTTGGTGGGCAGTGGTCCAATCTTGGCTGTGATCTTTTATTTTAACCTTTGTGATTTATGTGGAATTTTGCGTGAAGTGTTCAATCAATATACTCAGCAGAGTTTTTAATTTTAGAGAGCCCTGTGACAGTGGAGTGTAGGACAGATTAAAAGGGAAACAGAGTGAACAGTTAGGGGTTTGTTGTAAAAATTCATATGTGAAACACTAAGGAGTAGAAAAGTGAAAAGAGCACTGAATTTGTTTTCAGAGTATGTGGGCCCCAAATCTGACAATATACATATGAAAGTCCAGGGATATAGCTAAGTGTGGGGAAGACAATGGATTCATTAAAAAAACAAAACAAATCAAAACAAAAAAACAACCAAAAACATTTATTGGACATCCAGGGACAGAGCCAAGATGGTGGAATAGAGAAGCACTCAGGAGGAAGACCTGAGTTCAAATCTGTCCTCAGACACTAGCTGTATGACCTGGGGCAAGATACTTAACCTCTCTGTCTGTCTCAGTTTTCTCATCTATGAAATCAGGATAATAATAACATCTATCTCCCAGGATTATTGTGTGGCTCAAATGAGATAATATTGTTAAAGAGCTTAGCAAACCTTAAAGCACCCACCTATCATACTGACATCTTAATCTCAGTGAAATGCACTGATGGTTTTTTTTCCAGTCACCCAGGTTTACCATCTCAGTCAACTTGAACTCTTTCTTCTTCTCATATAACCAGTGGATTGCCAAGTCTTATCAGTTCTACGTCCTTAATATCTCTCTTATCCACCCATCTATCCATCTTTCCATCAATCAGTCAACAAGCATTTTATTAAATGACAGGCATCATTCCCTTCTCTCCACTTATATGGCCATCATCTTAATTCATCCTAATTTCCCCTAACTTGGTTTGTTGCTGTTTGTTCTTCATTCTTGAAGAGGACCAATGACATCAGGAAGGTGATGCCTTGACTTGCAAATGAACTGGATTTAAGTGAGGCAGGGCTGTGCAAAGTTACCAGCCTCAGTCTTTCTTCCAGAGCCATCTGAGTCCCGTAGCAAGATATAGGTCAGGACAACTGGAGATGGCCCTGGATACAGTGAGAGGCCTCAGCCTTTTTAAGCTAAGATTTTTCCCAGGTCTTAGTTTGTCTGAGGCAACATCCATTCAGTGATTAAGGCTAGGTGAGAAATGAGGCAAAAGATGGCCTATTCAAAAAGAAATTTGATCTGGGAAGGGAATACCCTCCTAATTGGTATTCATGCCTCCAGACTCCCTCCTCTCAAATATACCCTTTATTCAGTTGCCAAATTGATAATCCTAAAGCACAGGTCTGACCCTACTCAGAAAGCTCCAGTGGGCATCCTATTGCCACCAGGATAAAAAAAAAACCAAAAACTCCCCCCCCCCAAACCCAAACTTCTCTGTTTGGCATTTAAAGCCCTTCGTATCTTTCCAAACTTCTATGGCAACCCTAAACCCCTACACCACAATTCTGCCAAATTGGCCTATTTGTAGCTGCCTGTAGGTAGCATTCCATATCTACCCTCTGTGCCTTTATAGCTGATATTCCCCCCACTTGGTCCCTTAGGCAGTCCCTAAGGCTTAGCTCAAATTCTACCATCAATAGAGACCTTTTGTGAGTCTCTTCCCCACCTCCTTATTAGCACCCCCTCTGAATTGTTAAGTATCTATTTTGCATACTTTGTGTATGTATTGTTAACTCCCCAGCAGAATGTAAGCTCCTTGCAGACAGTGGCTGATGATCATTTCTGTCATTGTATCCCTAAGACTTTGGACTGTGTCTGATTAGGTGCTATTAAATACGCTGAATTGAATTGAATCATCTTTTGAGCTAATGTTTACAAGCCTGACTGTTTGTATCTTTGATGCAGGATGTCTGATTTGCTCAAATAAGACACCCCAGCCTCCACTTTCTTCTTACTTCCAGCTAGTTTTGTAAGTCTGCTACTGTTGTTTCCCACTAATCCACAAGGAAACTTTCTCATCCAAGTGATGCTTTAGCACTTCCCTTTGCAATTTTCTTCTGTGGCCACCCTCCATCCCATACCCCCACCTCCAAAATTTTATTTCACCAGTCTTCTTAGTTATTGGTCTGTTAGCTATTCTCTTTACATGTCTAGGTCAGCAGAGTTGTGTATTGGCAGATATCCCTTCAGTGTGGTTATTTCAGGACTTCATTGGTAATCCTGACTTCCCATTTAATGTCAAGGATGATTTATAGATGGTGCTGAGAAAACTGCTGAAGAAGCTGGATGGGATGTTATTAGCAGGGTCCAGGCTCACAACAGAAAGAAGCCTGGATGCTTTTCCCAGGCTCTATCCTACAGTTTGGTGTGGGGCTTAAAATATACATGCATGTGTGAACTTAGTAATAGCTAGCTAGCACCATCCTGTAATCCTTCTGAAATGCCATTAGAGTGCATTGTTGAACAGTAGTGAGGGAAAGCGTAATTGCCTTTTAAGAGAAGAGTTCTAAAATCAGTCAATTTTTGTCACTTCTAATTATGAAAAAAAGATTGGCAGTAATCACATCCTTTTAATTTCCAGTAAAGTATTTGAGGTGATACTGTTGATGATATACAGTTTGAACTAAAGAAGGGAAAAATATCGACTCAAACAAGGCTCTTTCACAACAATTTGTACTTCATAAGCCTCATTTGTGCCTTTGTGACAAAGACAGTGAAATTTGTTGAAAAGATAAAAGCTCTGAGAGATGAAATTGGCACTTGGCTTTCCAGCTGCCTCTTTTGAAGTCTACTTCAGAAGTTTTAATAGGTAGAAACTGTTTGAATTTAGATACTATTTGCTGTAAGCTTACCAATACAGTACATTTGTAATACAGCACAGAAATAACTCTAAGTTGACTTCAGTAGGCATTATTGCGGAAATCAAAGTTTGTTTCACAAAATCGCTTATTTCATGTGTCAGTGAGAGTCTATGTATCTTCCCAATGTGAGATTCTCAGCCACCAGTGAAGTTAATAATTAATGAGAAAAATCTTAAATATATAGCCCGTACTAACCCCCCACAACCAGACAAACATAGCTTTAAACTTTTACAGCAAAAAGTATAAGACCTCTGTGATAAGAATTAATCTGAACTCAGAAGATTTAAGGCTTAATTATAATTCTGATCCAAAGCTGCCAACTGTGTGAACTGCTGTTGCTAAACTGTACTGTGTAAACATTGCATACTGATGGAATTTGCTTGTCAACTCAACTGGCATTTCTGTGCAGTAAGCTTGTCTTTCTGTCAACCAAATGCATCATGGGAAAAGATAAGTATCCCAAAGGAGTGTGATCTGCATGAGTAAAGAGAAAGGAAGCTCAAATAAAAAGAGCCTTTGTACCTTTTCCCGGTCTCTACTGATGCTCAGAATTTCATTCCTTAACTTTGGAAGATAAGCTTTATATTGGTTGATTAAAGTAAGACACAATAGAAATTCTTAGTAAATGTAACATGTCATGGAATGGAGAAAGCAGAAAATCTTGAGCATCTTAAAAGTTTTCAGCTTTTAAAAAATTATCTGATCCTCTTGTGGAATTGTACTTTTTCAGCATACTATCTCTACAGCTTTCTTCCCTTTGATTTTCATTACCCTGAACTCTCATGGGTCTCCTAGACCTCTGACCACTCTTTCTCCGGCTCTTCAGCCTTCCCTTTAAATTTTGGCATTCCATAAAGTCCTGTTCTTGGCCCTCTTCTGCCTCTACTTTCTTTTGGTGATCCTATTACCAGGATCCTACTATTACCTCTATTCATACGATTCCCAAACATGTATCTACATGTCCAACTTTTCCCCAAAGTTCCAACTTCATTCTGGATATCTTCACTCAGAAGTTCTGCTAGCCATCATTACCTATGTAAGAGTCTGCTCATTTCAGGCTTTGGAAACTTGCTGTTTGTCTTTCCTTCCTCCAAGAGGATCAGGGAGGTGATGTCATGACATGTAAATGAATTGGATTTAAGTGAGGGAGGACTGTGCAGTCACCAGCCTCATCTTTTCCTGGGGAGCTATCTGGATCCAGTGATCAGATATAGATCTGGAGGACTGGAGATGACCCAGCAGGCTTTGGAAAATTTGCAATATGAAGGAGCAAGTAACAATGAGGTGTAAGGGTATATGCCACTCAGACTTAATCTGCACCTTGTAAAGGATAAACTCTTTTGAGATGTGAATGGATTATATTGTACTTTGTAAAAGATGTAAAATTCTGAGTAGTCTCATTTGCAGCTCTCAAAGGATGTGAGGCTTTGAGTATCTTATTTGCATATGAAATGGTAAGGAATGCAGCTGAACAGCCCTTAGAGGGAAAAGATCTACCATCAAGGTATAGATTGCCATACTTTCCCCTCAGCTACTTAATAGTATGGTGCAGACCCATAGAATCTCAAACAAACAAACAAATGAACGAAGAAACCTAGGTAACTTTGAACCCCAGAGCAATTTGGTCATTATCGAGAGAACAAAACCAGAAAGAAAAGTCCTATACAGACCAAAACATGATTTGGTCACTGCTCAGTTTATAGTCTAGTCTGCAGAGATGAAGATATAGGAAATGTCTTAGATAGTAAATATAAGTTAGGGTAAGCTCTCTCACTGAGGGGACTCAGCCTTTCGTAAGGAAGGTGTCAAATGGAAAGGCTGACTAAAGGGCATTAGCTTACTAGAAGAACCCTGCATTCTTGCCTCCTTCCTGGGAGGTGTTAGACTTTAGAGTTGAGGGATCAGTGCTGGGGAGATTTCTGCCAATCCTAGGGGTCTCTCCTTTTTTAGAAAGGTGTACTGCAGCCCCAAGCTGAGGAATTATTGCAGTTTGATGAGACTATAGCTTCCTAAGAAGAGCAGGCCAAGGGGGTCCAGTGGAGTGGCCCTTCTGGTGGAAACACTGTATACAGTGAGGAACCACTTCAACCCTCCCTCACTCAAATCAAAGTTAACTGCAAGTCATGTCATCATCTTGATGTCATGGTCCTCTTTGAGAATGAGGGACAAACACAACTTCAGCCCAGTAGCAGAACAATATACTTGGAACATATGTCCATTGGAGAACAGTTTGAAGAAGTCATAATAAGTGGAAAGATCTTGGATTCTAAAGGGATAATTACCTAAGTTACATGTGTTCTCTATTTTTAATAGATGTTGCCATACTTAATATTCATAATCTCTAAACTACATGGAATGAAAAGCTTTCAACATATTGAGACCTAGTGGAAGAAATTAAAACCATTTGGGGTCATGAAAGGGGGTACGTTGCTATCCTTGTTCTGTTTGCTACTGGAGTCATTCTGAAGATACTTTCATGAAATTTTAAAATATGAACTTACATCCCATTAATCTTACTTCATTACAAAAGGCAATTATTTTATCCTCTTATACATAGTCCAAAGAACATTTGATGTATGTAATAACAGGAGAACACTTGTCCTCAGACCATTTCTATCTGAACCACATCAAAAAGAGATGAAAAGAATGCAAGAATAGTGGTGATGATGACTGAACAACAACTGATAGTAGCAATAACTGTCATTAGTATGTTGTGCTTCAAAGTTTGCAAAGTGCTCTACGTATGTTGTGTCATTTGATCATCTTTGCCTGGTTTGTTGACCAGAGACTCATCTTTGATTCTTCCATTTGAATCAAATCACTACTGTCTTGTTGATTTTACTTCAGGAGTATCTTTTATGTCAATTTCATTCTATGTATTCCTGATGCCACTACACTAGTAGAGAGTACCATTCCTTCTTATCTAAAATATCACAAAATTTTCTTATATGACCTTTCTACCTCTTTCTCTATGTGATCCTATTTTGTTATGTCCCTACTCATCTTCCTTATATATTCCTCTGATCATATCATTCCCTTACTCAAAAACTTTCAATGGCTCCCCATTACCTACTCCTGATCCTGGCATTCAAGACCCTCTATAATCTCTTTCCAATTTATCTTTCCACTCTTACATTATACCATTCCTACTTATGTGCATTGCATTGTACCTAACCTGTAACTTTCTCAGTTCTTCCTGAATGCCTAGAACAGAATCCTGACCCATCTCATTCTATTTAAGTCCTTCCCTTTCTTCAAGACTCGAATAAAGTTCCATGTCTTCCAAGAAACCTTCCCTAACTCCCTCCTCCCACTATTCCCCATAACGGAAAGTGATACCTCCCTTCTTGCATTTCTCCTAGGTCTTTGCCTAACTGTCTCCTCTAATGTATTTCATTTTTCCTTCCCTCATAATTTTTAATGTACTGAGTTTTTCTTCCTTTTGGATCATGAACTCTTTGAGAACAAGTTCTGTGTTGTATCTGTGAGAAGATAAGGAAGTTTTGTGCTAGGCAAAATATCGAAAAAAAGCCAGGGATTTTGTCATTGTTGCTGGCAAACATCAGAATCAAATAGGGGATCTGGACCAGGAGGTTGAAGTACAATTGCTTCACCCTTCCCTTTTAGCTTTATTTTTCCTTGACTTCATTTGTCAACTAGGGAGGATCTTGGGTAGATGTGTATTTTGTAGCCCCGGTCTCCTTTACAGCTACTTGGGATCTGGGGACAGAGGATCCCCATGGGAAATTAAAGGGGATTTATAAGGCATTTCTAACTCAATTACAGTGTGTGGCTGGAACCATGGACTTGGAGTCACCACTAGATAGAGGCAATTGAAAGAATACACCATCTTAGGCCGGTGCACTCTGGCTGGCTAAGCATGGTGACCTATGTTCCCAGTAGCATTCACTGAAGGATCTTAACCTGCCCTTGTCATCAAATATTGGTAATATCATAGGATCATAAGTTTAGAGCTGGAAGAAGCATTAAAGATCATTCAGTCTAAGGTCTTAGAAACTGAGGCCAAGAAAGATTAAGTGATAAGCCCCAATTCACATGGTAGTCCATGAAAAAGCTGATATTCGAATCTAAAACTTATGACTACAAATCTAGTTTTCTTTCTACTAGACCATGGTGGGAAAAGAGATTTGGTAGATGCTCCTGAAGAACTGAGACTCATTAAATGGTAGCAGAGAGCACTCAGCAATTAGAGATACCTAGAAGAGACAATGTAAACCCCACCAAAAATGTGAGAGCCCCATAGGAATGATATACCCAGTAGAGACATGGGTCACAGAAAAGAGCAGTATGATGACTTCACCAGATGGACATTGGTAGCCCTGTTGTTTCAGAAGTTTGAGTTGCCCTGGCCACATATATGCCCTTTCATGTATTAGACCTGACTGCACGGGCTTTTGGCATGTGTTCCAAACAGGTTCTCTGGCCATGAATGTTCCATATGTGTTTGCCCTCTATACATGTTCCTTGGTCATGTGTTCTCTGTGTGTATGCTGTCCCCCATTGGCAGTAGTGTAATCAGTGGGAGAACATAACCTATTGTCTGTGTGGGGGATGGCTTGCTCTCCTTGTTACTTGACTTGCTATGCTGTTTGATTGATTGTTTTTTGTTTTGAATTAATGTGCACTCTGCTTGTATTGTAAAAGTAAACATTAAAAATGATTTTGAGTGGATGCAGGCCAACCAAATGCTTTGAATTTACAAAGAGCTTTGCTTTCTTTTTTATTTTATTTTTATTAATTATATATTTTAGCATTCTTTTAAACTTTTGAGTTCCAAATTCTTTCTCTCCCTCCCACCCCCTCCCACTCCCACTAAGGAAGCAAGCAATGTATCAATTATACATGTGAAATAAAGCAAAAGCATATTTCCATATGAGCCATACTTTTTTTTTATTTTTATTTTTATTTAACTTTTAACATTCATTTTCACAAAATTTTGGGTTACAAATTTTCTCCCCTTTTATCCCCTCCCCCCCAAACACCAAGCATTCTAATTGCCCCTATGACCAATCTGCTCTCTCTTCTATCATCCCTCTCTGCCCTTGTCTCCGTCTTCTCTTTTGTCCTGTAGGGCCAGATAGCTTTCTATACCCCTTTACCTGTATTTCTTATTTCCTAGTGGCAAGAACATTACTCGACAGTTGATCCTAACACTTTGAGTTCCAACTTCTTTACCTCCCTCCCTCTCCACCCCTTCCCTTTGGAAGGCAAGCAATTCAATATAGGCCAAATCTGTGTAGTTTTGCAAATGACTTCCATAATAGTTGTGTTGTATAGGACTAACTATATTTCCCTCCCTCCTATCCTGTCCCCCATTACTTCTATTCTCTTTTTATCCTATCCCTCCCTATGAGTGTCGACCTCAAATTGCACTCTCCTCCCCATGCCCTCCCTTCTATCATCCCCCCCACCCTGCTTATCCCCTTATCCCCCACTTTCCTGTATCGTAAGATAGGTTTTCCTACCAAAATGAGTGTGCATTTTATTCTTTCCTTTAGTGGAATGTGATGAGAGTAGACTTCATGTTTTTCTCTCACCTCCCCTCTTTATCCCTCCACTAATGAGTCTTTTGCTTGCCTCTTTTATGAGAGATAATTTGCCCCATTCCGTTTCTCCCTTTCTTCTCCCAATATCTTTCTCTCTCACTGCTTGATTTCATTTTTTTAAAGATATGATCCCATCCTCTTCAATTCACTCTGTGCACTCTGTCTCTATGTATGTGTGCGTGTGTGCATGTGTGTGTGTGTAATCCCACCCAGTACCCAGATACTGAAATGTTTCAAGAGTTACAAATATTGTCTTTCCATGTAGGAATGTAAACAGTTCAACTTTAGTAAGTCCCTTATGACTTCTCCTTGCTGTTCACCTTTTCATGGTTCTCTTCATTCTTGTGTTTGAAAGTCACATTTTCTTTTCAGCTCTGGTCTTTTCATCAAGAATGCTTGAAAATCCTCTATTTCATTGAAAGACCAATTTTTCCCCTGAAGTATTATGCTCAGTTTTGCTGGGTAGGTGATTCTTGGTTTTAGTCCTAGTTCCTTTGACTTCTGGAATATCCTATTCCATGCCCTTCAATCCCTTAATGTAGAAGCTGCTAGATCTTGTGTTATCCTGATTGTATTTCCACAATACTTGAATTGTTTCTTTCTAGCTGCTTGCAATATTTTCTCCTTGACCTGGGAACTCTGGAATTTGGCCACAGATCTTTTTGGATCTCTTTCAGGCGGTGTTCTGTGGATTCCTTGAATATTTATTTTGCCCTCTGGTTCTAGAATCTCAGGGCAGTTTTCCTTGATAATTTCATGAAAGATGATGTCTAGGCTCTTCTTTTGATCATGGCTTTCAGGTAGTCCCATAATTTTTAAATTATCTCTCCTGGATCTATTTTCCAGGTCAGTTGTTTTTCCAATGAGATATTTCACATTATCTTCCATTTTTCCATTCTTCTGGCTTTGTTCTGTGATTTCTTGGTTTTGCATAAAGTCATTAGCCTCCATCTGTGCCATTCTAATTTTGAAAGAACTATTTTCTTCAGTGAGCTTTTGAATCTCCTTTTCCATTTGGCTAATTCTGCTTTTGAAAGCATTCTTCTCCTCATTGGCTTTTTGAACCTCTTTTGCCAATTGAGTTAGGCTAGTTTTCAAGGTGTTATTTTCTTCAACATTTTTTTGGGTCTCCTTTAGCAGGCAGCTGATTTGCTGTTCATGCTTTGACTTCATGTCTCTCATTTCTCTTCCCAGCTTTTCCTCCACCTCTCTAACTTGATTTTCAAAGTTCTTTTTGAGCTCTTCCATGGCCTGAGCCCATTGGGTGGGCTGGGACACAGAAGCCTTGATTTCTGTGTCTTTGCCTGATGGTAAGCATTGTTCTTCCTCATCAGAAAGGAAGGGAGGAAATGCCTGTTCACCAAGAAAGTAACCTTCTATAGTCTTATTTCTTTTCCTTTTTCTGGGTATTTTCCCAGCCAGTGACTTGACCTCTGAATATTTTCCTCACACCCACCTCGCCTCCTGATCCTCCCAGCCAGCTTTTGGGGTCTGAGATTCAAATGCTGCTTCCAGCCTCAGGGCTTTTGGCGGGGGCAGGGCTGCTATTCAGTGTGAAATTTAGTTCAGATGCTCAGGTGGGGGCAGGGCCGCCTCTCAGGCTCAGTTCCCTCAGGGAGTTTATGCACAGACCTTCAACAATGGATCCAGGCTCCTGCCTGCTTGGGGAGCCCCAGTCTGCCGCCGCCCCTCAGCTTCTGTCTCCCGAGGTGGCCCGAGCCATGGGGGCACCCCACTCCCTCCTCGACCCGCCAAAGAGACTCTCTCACCGACCCCCGTCACCTGTCGGTGGAGGGACTTGTGCGGCTGCTGGAGATCCCGTCCCTGAAGCCTGCTCGGATCTGTTTCTCTCGGTGCCGCGGCCGTGGCAGGTCTGGGCTGGGCTCCGCGTCTGTAACGCAACGGACCTTTTGCGAGAGGTTTGCAGGTCCCTCTGAGGGTGGAGGGACACGCGTGGCCGCTGGAGATCCTGTCCCTGAAGCCCACTCAGATCTTTTCCTCTTGGTGCCGTGGCCGCGGCAGGGCTGTACTCAGCTCCCAGTCCCGGCGCCCAGTCCGCGGTGCGAAGGACCTTTTGCGAGAGGTTTGCAGGTCTCTCCAGAACAGAAATCTCCCTCGCTCCAATGTTCTGTGGCCTCTGGGTGCAGAATTCGCCGTGAGTTACTTCTTTGTAGTTCTATTGGTTGTGGGTTCAGAGCTATGTGTATGTGCGTCTTTCTACTCCGCCATCTTGGCTCTGCCCCTGAGCCATACTTTTTTAAAAAGCAAGAAACATTGAGAAAATTATTCTTCAATTTGCACTCAGAGTTAATCAGTTCTCTTTCTTGAAGTGGACAGGATTTTTCATCATGAGCCCTTTGAAATTATCTTGGATCATTGTATTGGTCACAGTAGCCAACTATTTCACAATTGATCACCATTCATTGTTGTTACTGTGTGCATTGATCTCCTGGGTTCTGCTCACTTGACTTTGCATCAGTTCATATAGTGATTGCCATGTTTTTCTGAAACTACCTCCCCCATCATTTCTTATAGCACAGTTGTATTACTTCTCAATTATATGCCACAATTTATTCAGTCATTTATCAGTTGATGAGCATCCCCTTGGTTTACAGTTCTTTGCCATCATAAAAATAGCTGCTATAGAAAAATTTTGTAATATGCCTCCCTTTCCTTTTTCTTTGATCACTTTGAGGTATATACCTAGTAGTGGTATTGCTAGGTCAAAGGGGTATGTATAGTTTTATAATCCTTTGGGCCTAATTCCAAATTGTTCTCCAGAATGGTTGAACAGTTCACTACTCCATCAGCAATTCATTAGAGCACCTATTTTCCCCTCATCCCCTCCAGTATCTGTCATTTGTGATAGTTGTAAGGGGGTACCTCAGAGCTGTTATAATTTGCCTTTCTGTAATCACAAGTGTTTTAGAGCATTTTTCATGAGACAGAGGAAAGCTTTTATGTCTCTTTTGAAAATTGCCATGCTTATCCTTTGACCATTTATGAATTGGGCAATGGTTCTTATCTTTTAAAATTTGACTCAGATACTCAACATATATTTGAGAAATGAGGCCTTCATCAGAGAACTTTCCATAAAAAATACTTATTATTTCTGGTCAATTGTACCTTTTATCAAAATGTAGTTTTCCTGATTACCTCTTTTAATTAAGTCTATTTTTGATTTCGCTTTGTCTGGATCATAATTGCTACCACTGATATTTTTACTTCAGCTGAAGCATATTAGATTTTGCTCCAGGCCTTTATTTGAACTTTATGTGTGTGTTCAAGTTGTCTCTTGTAATCAGCATTTTGTTGGATTCTTGTTTCTAATCCATTCTGATATCTGCTTTCATTTTGTGGGTGAGCACATTTCTTTCACGTTCACAGTTAAAATTGTTAATTGTATATTTCCCTTCATCCCATTATCTTTTGTTTCTTACCCCCCCATCCCTTCTCAAAAAAATTTCCCATTTTACCTCTCCCTTGCCCCTTCTCCCAGTGCATCCCTCTTTATCACTCCACTTTTTTGGAGATCATTCTAACATGATCAACTCACACTCATGCCCTCTGTCTATGTAGACTTTTTTTTAACTGCCCTAATAATGATAGAGTTCTCAACAGCTACATGTATCTTATTCCCATATAGCAATGCAAACAGCTTACCTCTATTGAGTTTTAAGAATAGTCTTAAGAGACTATTCTTTCATGTTTATCTTTTTATGCATCTCTTGAGTCTTGTGTGTGAATGTCAGATTTTCCATTCAGATCTGTTTTTTTCTCATTAGGAATGTTTGAAAATATCCTATTTCATTAAATATCCTTTTGGCCCTTAAGAATTACATTCACTTGCTGGGTGTGTTATTCTTGGCTGTCATCCTAGTTCATTTGCTTCCAGATTATCATATTCTGAGCCCACTGATATTTTAACATGGAAACTGCTAAATCTTGTGTGATCCTTACTGTGACTCCACAGTATTTGAATTGTTTCCTTCTGGCTGCTTGAATTATTTTCTCTTTGACCTGGGCCCTCTGGAATTTGGCTATAACATTGTTGGAAGTTGTCACCTCGGGATCTCTTTCAGGAGGTGACTGGTGGGTTCTTTTGATTTCTATTTTACCCTCTGAATCTAAGCTATTCAGAACAGCTTTCCCTGATAATTTCTTGACATATGATGTAGACTTTTTCTTTGGTTATAGCTTTTAACTAGCCTAATAATTCCTAAATTTCTCTCCTTGATCTATTTGCTAGGCCAGTTGTTTTTATAATGAGATATTTTACTGTAAAAATTTTTCAAAGGACCCTACATGTGAGAAGAGGTTCCCTAGTTTCTATATTTTCATCCTAAATGCTTAATACAGTGTCCCAAATACAGATGATATTTCATAAAATGCTTATTGAATTAAAGAGATAACATTTAAACTATGAGACTTAGGAAAAAGCTCATGTTTTCCTTTAGAAACTGTATGTTGGCATATTTTTAAAGAAATTATTTTTTCACCATAAACTTAATCTTAAACTCAAACATTTCAATATCCAAAGAACAAAAAGTAAAATACGTGAAATTGTGAAGCTGCTATATACATTTTTAAAGTGTATATTCAAATTGGCAAGGTAATAAAAACATTGCTGTTTGTTTGTGTCCCCTTCTAAATTCATCGTTTTATTGTGTATTTTTTTGCACATTTTATTGATGCTTTTCCTTTCCTTCCTTCCTTCCTTCCTTCCTTCCTTCCTTCCTTCCTTCTGGAATTCCCTTCCTCTTCATTTTTTTGTTAACATTTTAAGTTCTGAGCTGTTTCCCTCCCTCTGTCCTCACCTTGAACTACAGAAGACCACCATTTGATGCAGATTTATAAATATATGTAAACCCATATCATGCATACTTCTATTTGTCAGTTCTTTCTCTAGAGGTATATAGTATCTTCATTCATAGGTCCTTAATAGTTGATTTTAGTGTTTATAGTACTCAGAATAACTTGGTTGTTCACAATTACTCTTTGAACAATATTACTGTTACTATATACAGTGTTCTCTTGATTCTGCCACTTCACCTTTCGTTATTTCATGCAAGTCTTTCCATGTTTTTCTAAAATCAACCAGGTCATCATTTCTTACAGTATAGTAGTATTCCAACACAGTCATATACTACAACTTATTTTGCCATGCCCCAAATGATGAGGATCCTTTCAATTTCCAGTTCTTTGCTATCACAAAGAGAGCTGCTATAAATATTTTAGAACATATAGATTCTTTTACTTTTTCCCCAGTCACCTTGGGAAACAGATATAATAGTGTATTGCTGGATCAAAGATTATACATAGTTTTGTAACCCTTTGGGCATAATTCCAGATTGCTCTCCAAAATGCTTCAATCAGTTTACAATTCCACCAACAGCATATTAATGTTCCATTTTTCCAATTCCCCTCCAACATTTGTCATTTTCTCCTTCTCTTATATTAACCAATTTGATAGGTATGAGATGATATCTCAAAGTTGTTTTAATTTGCATTTCTCTAATCAATAATGATTTGGAGAATTTTTTCATGTGACTATATATAGTTTTGATTTCTTCATTGAAAAGTTGCCTGTTCATATCCTTTGCCTATTTATCAAATGGTAAATGACTCATGTTCTTATAAATTTGACCAAGTTCATATTTGAGATAGGAGATCTTTATCCAGGAAAATGTTTATAAATCCCACCCAATTTTCTGCTTTCCTTTTAATCTTGGTTACATTTGTTTTATTTGTATAAAGCCTTTTTGATTTATTGTAATCAAAATTATCCATTTTACATCTTATTTACTCATCAATCTCTTGTTTATTCATCAATTCTTCTCCTCTTCATAAGTTTGATAGATAGTATGTTCCATGTTCTCCTAGCTTTCTTGTGATATCTATCTTTATATGCAGGTCATGTATTCATTTTGACCTTATCTTAGTAAATTATGTAAAGTATTGATCTATACCCAACTTCTGCCAGATTGTTTTCTAGTTTTCCCATTTTTTTTTTTACCAAATAGTGTAGTCTTATCCTAAAAGCTTATCTTTACATTTGTCAAACACAAAATTATTTTAATCATTCACTACTATGTATTATATGTCTACTCTGTTCCTCTGATTCACCTATTTCTTAGCCAATACCAAATAGTTTTGATAATTACTGCCTTATAATGTAGTTTTAAGACATAGTTCTGCTAAATATCCTTCCTTTCCTTTTTTTTTTTTTATTAAATCCTTTGATATTCTTGACCTTTTGCTTTTCCAATTGAGTTTCATGGTTGTTTTTTACTAGGTCAATAAAATAATTTTTTGGTAGTTCAATTGGTATGGCATTGAACAAGTAAATTAGATAGGGTCATTTTTATTATATTTTTCCTTATTTCTTAGATTTGTTACTACCCACTAAAAGTCCTCCCTTTTAATTAATAAGCAGAGTCAAGGGAAGCAAATTGATGCATGTCTAAAAATGTGTCTCATTTGCCCCTCTAAACTGTTCCATCTTTGCCAAGAAGAAGGAATGCTTTATCCTCATTCTTTTATGGGCATTTTTGATCACTGCTTGAATTGAATTCCTAAAGTCTTTCAAAGTTTTCATCCTTTAAAGTATCATAGTCATTGTGTAAATTGTTCTTCTGGTTCTGTTCATTTACTCTGTCAGCTCATAAAGTCTTTCTGGGTTTCTCTGAATTTCTCATTTTTGTCATTTCTTATGATAATATTTCATTATAGTAATATATCATAATTTGTTCATCTAGTCTCCACTTTGTGAACAATTGCTCTTGTAAAAGTTTGTAGTTTTTGCCTATTAAATAAACATTTTTGTACATATGAATCCTTTTCTTTTTTCTTTGATCCCTTTGAGGTATAGACTTAGTATCATTCAATCAAAAAGTATGTACGGTTTAGTGATTTTTTGAGTATAGAAGCAAATTGCTTTCTAAAATTCTTAGACCAAGAATTCTTCCAAAATTGTTTTCCTAGAATTCATAGCTCCACCAACAGTGCATTACTATGCCCACTCTTCCATGTACCCTCCAGCAATTGTCATTTAAAGTACTATTTTCTTAAACATCAGTATTGCTGATGCTGTGTGTACATATATAACTAGAAGCTGGGCCAGCTCCAGTCATCCTGATGAATATCTGGTCATTGGATTCAGATGGCTCAGGAGAATAAATTGAGGCTGGTGACCTTGCATAGCCCTCCCTCACTCAAAACAAAGCCAAGTGGAGGTCATGCCATCATTTCTCTGATGTCATGGTCTTCTTCTAAAATGAAGGATAAACACAATATAACTCTAAACATCACAATCTCTGAAGAATCAAAATTGTGGATCACTCAAAAATCAATGGAAAGATACATGCAGTATAGAATATCAATAATGATGATTTGTGCAAGTGAAGCCGTCATTGTAATATATTAGTCAGAATGCTGTATTTGTATTCAGAAAAACCTGTGTTCAAATCCCATCTCTGAGATATACTAAATGCATAATCTTGGGCAAGTTATTTTTTTTTCCTTAGGACTTCTGCACTGGAACAGGAGTCAGCAAACTATGGCAGCCTGGTTTTGTATGGCTCTCAAACAAAGAGTGTTTTTGCATTTTAAAATGACATTTTATTGTATTTAAAAATGTAAAAAACATTCTTTGCTGGCCAAAATTTGTTGATTCCCGGAGTAGACAAATTACTAAGGTCCCTTTAAGCTCTAAAAAAAAGCTTTTGATCCTGAGTAGCATGGAATGTGTTAAAGATATGTGTGGCTGTAAAAGGAGTTGGGTTGGTTATGTAGTGAGAGTGAGGGATGATAGCCGTGAGGTAGATAGTCTATGTCCTCCATAGTACCCATGTGATATTAAAAAGAGCCAGAGGAAAGTCTCTGGTGCGTTGGGGAATCTTCTATGGAATATTTATTGAAAAGAATGGATAAGGATCATGTAGAATGAGATGGTTGGAAAGGGGCCAAGATCTGCATTGTGGTATAGGGAGATGAGATTATACTTACCCTATTGTATGTTAATCAGAATATCTTTAGATGTAGATTTTTTGTTTTAGCTCTGAAGCTGCTATAAATTCAATTTTCTTTTGGTTGTAAGCCGCAAGAGGACAGGGAGTATGGTTGGAAATTTTTTGGTGTTGTTAAGTACAATACAAATCGATATTTAATTAATGCTTTCTGATTGGTGATTTAAATTTGCTAGTTATCACTATTGAACATGTGTTTCCTCCTCACACTGTCACCCAGAGAGAAGCTGGCATTTATCCTGAGACAAAAAAATGGATCAGTAATTGTCTATCAAACTCAGAAATGAGCTGAAATCCAGTTATTCAAGCTCAATCTGGATATATTAGAGGAAGTAAAGTGACTATTTCAGATCAACATTAGAGGAGAGGGAGTAGGAGTGGGAAAGGGTAAAAATAAAGAGATGGGGTATGAGTCTTGGAAGAAATGGAAGTGGGGAAGTATATGGAGAACCTCTGCTCTGCATTACAGATAATTCATGAGGATATCTGGTTTGGATTAAAGGTAAGTGACCGTGTCTGCCGAGTACTCAAGGTATGACCCTATAAGCTTGTATAATCCAGAGGCATACAGGAGACACTCATACTCACCATAGGAGACTTCTATGATTTAGAAGGGGCAGAGCCAAGATGCATACACCTTCTAGAGCGCTGCCCCCAAGCCCAGCCAAATACCTGTAAAAAATAGCTCTTAACAAATTCTGGAGCCGCAGAACCCACAGAATGATGGAGTGAAGCAAATCTCCAGCCCAAGACAGCCCGGAAGGTTGCTGGGAAGTGTCTATCACACAACACAGGGGGCAGGGCGCAGTCCAGCATGGACCACACAGGCACAGACAGGACCTGAGCAGGCCTTCAAGAGACTGAATCTCTTGTACCTGTGTCAATTTTCAGACTTCAGGACTTCCAAACACGGAGGACAAATTGGAAGGTCAGTGGAAAAAACCTGTGGTACCAATGTGAGAAAGTGGAGTGGTCTGGTCCCAGCCTCAGGGAGGCAGAGAGGGAAGGGGGGATGGAGAAACCTGCAGCAGCCACAGCAGCAGCGGGTGCAGAGACAGTGACTGTTTCTGGATCTCAGGACCTATAGATTGTAGGGGAATCAAAAGGCTGACAGTACACACTCCCACCCCCACTGAAAGTACGCCCACTGAAATCTTGACAAAGAGCTCAAAAGTCAAGTAAATGACTGGGGAAATGAGCAAAAATCAACAAAAAAAATCAGACTATAGAATTTTACTTTGGAATCTTACAAGGAAGATCAAAACATGTAAACAGAAACAACAAAGTCAAAGTTCCTCCATCCAAAGTCTCCAAGAAAAATATGAATTGATCTCAAGCCATGGAAGAGCTCAAAAAGGATTTTGAAAATCAAGTAAGAGAAGTAGAGCAAAAATTAGGAAGATAAATGAGGGTGATGCAAGAAAATTATGAAAAATGAGTCAACTGCTTGCTAAAGGAGACCCAAAAAATGCTGAAGAAAATAACATTTTAAAAAATAGACCAGCTCAAACAACAAAAGAGATCTAAAAAGTCAGTGCAAGGAAGAATGCCCTAAAAAGCAGAATTGGTCAGATGGAAAAGGAGGTCCAAAAGCTCACTGAAGAAAATAATTCCTTAAAGATTAGAATGGAGCAAGTGGAAGCTAATGACTTTATGTAAAACCAAGAAATTATAAAGTGAAACCAAAGTTATGAAAAAATAGCAGACAATGTGAAACATCTCATTGGAAAAATAACTGACCTGGAAAATAGATCCAGGAGAGACAATTTAAAAATTATAGGACTACCTGAAATATATGATCAAAAAAAGAGCCTAGACATCATCTTTTAAGAAATTATCAACTGGATAACAGTGTGGCGGAAATTAGGCATAGACCCATACCTGACACTGTACACAAGAATAAAGTCCAAATGGGTACATGATTTAGGTATAAAGATTGATACCATGAATAAACTGGAGAAGCAAGGAATAGTGTATTTATCAGATTTATGGAGAAGGGAAGAATTTTTTACTAAAGAAGAGATAGAAAGCATTATGAAATGCAAAATGGATAACTTTGATTACATTAAACTGAGAAGTTTTTGCACAACCAAACCCAATGCAACCAAAATCCGGAGGGATGTAGTAAATTGGGAAAGAATTTTTACAGCTAAGCTCGGGGATAAAGGCCTCATTTCTAGAATATATAGAGAACTGACTCAAATGTATAATCATACAAGTCATTCCCCAATTGATAAATGGTCAAAGGATATGAACAGGCAATTTTCAGAAGAAGAAATTCAAGATATTTATAATCATATGAAAAAATGCTCTAAATCACTATTGATTAGAGAGATGCAAATCAAAACAACTCTGAGGTACCACATCACACCTCTAAGATTGGCAAACATGACAGAACAAGAAAATGATAAATGCTGGAGAGGATGTGGGAGAGTTGGAACACTAATTCATTGTTGGTGGAGCTGCGAGTGCATCCAACCATTCTGGAGAGCAATTTGGAACTATGCCCAAAGGGCTACAAAAATGTGCATACCCTTTGACCCAGCAATATCGCTACTAGGACTGTATCCCCAAGAGATCATAAAAATGGGAAAGGGTCCCACATGTACAAAAATATTTATAGCAGCACTCTTTGTAGTTGCCAAAAACTGGAAGTCAAGGGGATGTCCATCAATTGGGGAATGGCTGAATAAATTATGGTATATGAATGTAATGGAGTACTATTGTGCCATAAGAAATGAGGAACAAGAAGACTTCAGAGAGGCCTGGAAGGACTTATATGACCTGATGCTGAGTGAAAGGAGCAGAACCAGGAGAACTTTGTGCACAGCAACGACCACAGTGTGTGAGAGTTTTTTCTGGTAGACTTGGAATTTCGTAATAATGCAAGAACTTCTTAAAAAAAAATCCCAATGGTGGTTCTCAGGGCAAAATGCCTTCCACACTCAGAGAAAGAAATATGGAAGTCATTCGCAAAATGTAGCAGATCATGTTTGTGTATGTGTATGTGTTTATGTATCATGTTTTGATTTGTTATATGATTTCTTTCATTTATTTTAGTCTGACTACATAGCATGACTATAGTGAAAATATACTCAATAGGAAAGTATATGTAGAACCTATACAGAATTGTATGCAGTCGTGGGGAGGGAGGGGGGTAGTGGGAGGTAGGTGTGGGGGGGATAAAATCTCAATTGTATGGCAGTGACTGTTAAACATTAAAAAATAATAATAATAAAAAAAGAAATTATCAAGGAAAACTGCCCTGATATTCTAGAACCAGAGGGCAAAATAAATATTGAAAGAGACTTGTATGATTTAGCCATTACTTGATACTAGTTTATGCTCACTCAAAAGCATTGGGCATACATTTTAATTGAGCCTTCCAATGACCTTTTGATTATTATCCACCATTTTAAAGAGGAGCTAACTGAGGTGAGAAAGGCAAAGAGATTTGCCCCAGGTCACTGAGCTAGAAACTGTCAGAGCTGGGACTCAGAGGTAACATTCTGTTCTAAGGCCTTCTGCAAAGGCATTGCAACAACTAGGAAGAAAGAGATGTGGTATACGATCAAGTCGGCTAAGGTTCTCTCTCAGTTAGCTGGCATTTCCATAGAACAATGAATTTATAGCAATTCAACCTTCTTACAGTCTCTTCTTTGTGCTTCCCAACAGCCCTCAGCATTAGGTGTTATTATTAGCCTCATTTTACAGATTAAGTAACTGAGACTCAGAGAGCTGAAGTGACTTGTCCATAGACCCAAGTCTAGAAGTGTCACAGATAAGATTCAAACTTGGGTCTCTCCTAACTCCAAATCTACCACTTTCCCAACAACATAAACCATGTTGTTTTTTCAGATGAAAATGTTAAAGCTACTAGAGTGAGTTAAATTTTGTGACTCCAAGCCATGATCATTATCACTAGTATGTGTTATATAAGGTGATGAAAATTGTACCTCAAGGGTACAAACTGCTGAAGAGTGTTTCCCTATTTTTGGTTACTTCAAAAATAATAGTTTTATAGCCTCCTTCAATCAAGGTCTGTGTGAAAGAGGGTCTAATTGAAGGGAGAAGGGTTGATAAATCAGTGTCTGTGAACCCTTAGAGACTGAAGTTAATGTGTTTGTTCCAGGTATACTTGGTAGATTTAGTACCAAGAGATAGCTAGAGGTTTTAGATTTTTTTCTGTATGGAAGATAGAAAAAAAATTCCTTTCAAATATTATCGAACTTGTAGAGGATTATCCCATTTGTTCCCTTACTACAATTTAGTTTAAAATCAAAGAACAAGTCACCCATACAGACAGGAGCACCAGCATGGGGGAACAATACCTTTCAAGAGTACCACTGCCATGAATTCAAACTAAGGAAATATGAGATATGAAAAGTTATCACTATTATTTGCAGTGAAGTTGAGGTGGGCATGAACAGGCTGACAAGGAATTACACAGAAGAAGGAGAAATAAGGGATGCTATCAAAGAAATGTAGATTTCCAAAAGAAGATGTGCAGGTCTTATAACAAGATGACTGCTGGAGAGTCTATGTTCTCCATTCATATCCATGTGAAGTCAAGAGACATCAATGAAGGCCTGTGACACACTGGGGAGACTTCCTGTGGCAAACTTCATGGAGAGTAGATAAAAGAATTTCACAGGATAGGCAGGTATGGATGCATCGTCATCTGTGTTATTGGAGGGAATGTTCTCTTTGATGAAATCACAGATCCATTGAAATTTTGAGGTATTGTTTGTAAAAATCCTGTAAGGCAAAAAAATGTATTTTTTTCCCTTCCCAACAGAAGTATATAGTGACCACCTAGAGGATGCAAAGGAGTCATTAGTGTTAGAATGTGTTCTGTAAGTTGCTGAAAATTATAACTTGAAGATACAAACACAGCTTAGTTGTTTGCAATTTGTTTCTCTCCTTTACTAGTCTCATGTTTTTAAAGGATATCTAAAAAGAAGGTGATAGTCCTACTGTCTCCTCCCCTGGTCATGCCACATTTGGAGTATTATGTTCAGTTCTGAACACTTCATTTCTAGGAAGGACAGTGGATAAACTGGAGTTCACACAAGTGTGACCAGAAAGTCCTCAAGTTCTTGCTGTATAAGGATCAGGTGAAGGAACTAGGGATGTTTAGTCTGGAGAAGAAATCCTAAGGAGTACATGATAGATATCTTTAAGTATATGAATTACATTAGACTTGTTCTGATATTTGACTCACACTGCAGAATGAGGCTTAAGGCTTAGCATAAGGAGAATTCAACAGTTAGATTTTCCAAAGGCAGAATGGTCAGTTTTTCACTGTAGGTTGACAGTACAATGTGCCTAGACTTGAATCATCCAAGCAGGTTTTCTCTGTGAAGAAGGAAGAATCCCCAGGATTCCTTCTGCTGAGATATTTGCCCTGGAATCCAGAATGATGGGGCTGTTTAAGAAAGAAGGCTCAGAAAAATTACTTTTTTACCTTATGAATTTTAATGAAAATAATTCTAGGAATTTGGTTTGATTTGGGTTCACTCACAGGTTTCTCTGGCCATGCCCTTCTCCTTTACAAGAATGATAATCATCTAGATCAGCTTTGGCTACATATGGCCATGTCATTGAATTCTCTGTAGTCTTTGAGAGATGCCCCAAGGATTTGTCAGGGTAGGTGCCTTTGACGGAGGCACCCACATGATCAACAAGCCAGTTGAAGAAACTGTTGGGCAAGATGTACAAAGAATGGACATGACAAATGAAATACAGGCAAATTGCTTGCTAAGACAGATTAGGAACAAAGAAAGTCAACTTCTTGTTGGGGATTTCTGCAGCTGGCAACTAGGCAGCAAGGGAGGAAAAGAGGAGAGGCACGATTTTTAGAAATCGTTTTTGACAAAATTTTGTTACTGTTGTGTGTTAAAGTATGTTTTGTATCATCAATAGTCTTGAATGTGTTTTCAGTTATTTGTTTTTGCTATGTAAAGTTAAATTCATAATAAAAGTAATTTTAGAATTTAAAGAAAACCTACAAAGTGCCCTTAGTGAAATCCTTGTTGCTACCCAACCCTTTGAGATTCCTGCTGGTATATATTAGCTATGAAGTGTCTGTCTAGATTAGAGGGTGGGTCAACATATATCCAATAATGCAGATGTCATTGATAAACTCCCGTGAAGGAGAAAATGTGGCTTTTACATTCCTCTCCAAGGTGCTGAACATATGTTTTAGTGAATAAAAATAGCAACTTTGGCTTGGGGTGGCACTTTGCCTGATCTTGAGGGACAGGAGAAGGGATAGCTTGGAAGATGCAAGCAGGTTCAAGAAACTAAACAAACTGACTGCTCCTTCTGAGTTAAATAATGAAGGGAACAAGTATTTATTTAAGTAACCATGTACCAGGCACTGTGCAAAACACTTTAGAAATATCTTACTTGATCCTCATAACAACCTGGGGAAGGGGAGAGCTAGGTACCCTATTTTATAATAGAGGAAACTGAGGCAGAGTTTAAGTGACTTGCCTAGAGTCCCACAGCTAGTAAGTGTCTGAGGCCAGATTTGAACTAAGGTTATCCTCACTTCAGGCCCAGCACTCTCTCTACTATTTATCATTATTTTAGCTCATAGTTATCTGGCCTTTTCTCGAAGATCTCCAGTGCTAACACTAAATAGAAATTCTTTTTGGAGTATCCAGCACATGGGGTTAGCCCTACCAATTTCTCAATTCTGATGAGGATAGTAGGTGACTGAGGGGAACCAGAATTAAAACTGAAATCAAGACGCTACTCTAATTCAGACAAGATGAACATTAAGTGAGTAGAATGAAGAAGTTGTAGACAAATCCAGATTTGTCTGAATATAAGGAAGAACTTTGTAAAAAAACAAAAAAAAAACCCCAAAAAACAACTTTTGTTGCTGTTTTTGTTTAGACCTGTCATTTTTTCTCTGTAGGGAACTCCAGTCATGAAAATTCCCTCTACCACACAGAATGAGATCTGTAACTTATATATAGTCTTAGGGATTTCCCTGGGTCACTGAAGAGGTTAAGTGACTCACCTACCATCACAATTTATACGTGTTAGAATCAGGATTTGAACTCAAGTCTTTCTGATTCCAAGTCCAGCACTTGATCCACTGTGCCATGGTATTTCATGATGAAAACAAAACAAACAAAAAACAACATAACTTGCGTCCCTTCTTGGGAGAATATAAAATGAGATTCCCCTTTTATTGACCATAAAGGTCAAATTAACCTCTATTAAAATATTCTTTTGTCTTTTTATCTGTTATTTATTCATTTATACATAAATTCATCCTTTTTGACATGAGGTCTGGGGTACGATCACAATCCTGAGGTGGAAGCAGTTGACAGGTGGGCCTTTGCATAGGCTTTCAGTACCTTATGGCTGGAATGCAGTCCCTTTTTCCCTCTGCTGCCTCATAGGAACCTTAGCTCCTTTCAAAGCTCAGGAGGCTGGTCATGATTCACTCTAGCTGCTATTTCTCATCACCCCCACTCCTGTGTGCCACCCTCGTCCCATTGCCTTGAACTGGTCTTGTATTTATTGTTTATATTTAGCATCTGTTTATTTTGTACATGTTGTTTTCCTTCAATAAAATGTAAAGCTCCTTCAGGACAAGAATTTTCTCGGTTTTATCTTGGTAGCTCTAGTGCCTAGCATATACGCAGTGCTTAAAAATTCTTGTTGATTAAATTATTTGGTCAGTCCATTCTTTGCCAAAGGCCTGTAACAAAATACTCCTGGTAACGGGAAGGCTTCAATTCTTCTCTTAATGGAGGCTACTGACGAAGCAGAAGCTTCTGAGGACTCTTTCCTGCTACTGCCTGGACACCTTTTTTTTTTTTTTTCTAAGAGGATATACATCAAGGTATGTCAAATTCAAATAGAAATTGGGGCCATTCATGAGGATCCATGCAGACTGCACATTGACTTGGTTTTAAAATGTAACGTTATCTATGTTTTGTTGCATTTTTTATTTATTTTGTGCAATATTTCCCAATTACAATTTAATCTGGTTCAACATCACTCTGGCATGTTGTGGACCCCATGGGGTCTGCTGGCCACACCTTTGGCCTATCATAGTCTGAACCCTATTTGATGTTAAAGTTAAATTGTCTGAGACATGAGAGATCATAGAATTCCATAAGATCTGGAACCCAGAGAGAAAAAGTGACTTGTCCAAAGTTACACTAAGTGGTTGAAGCAAGATTCGAATCCAGATCCCATGACTGCCAATCTCCTACTCCTTTTTTTTATGTACTGTCTTTGCTCATAGTTAAAACTTGTTCTTGTCATGTCAGGGAAATCATCCTAAACCTCACCAGAACCTTTTTCATGGACAACTATGCTTGACCTCTCACCTATGGTTTCAAGTTGAAAAGGGGGCATTTCCTTGCTAGTCCTGACTCTGTGACTGAGTCCTTGGGCATGAATAATACACTTGCCTCCTCCAACCCAAAGGTATCCGCATCCATCTCACTTCTAGGTTACTAATTATCACCACTAGGCCTTGCTACTCCTTCAGTCTCTCCACGACATCCTGCGCTTTAGTGTAGTAGTGACAGTAGAGTGTGACTCATTGCTCCCCATGAGTTCACCCATTTTGTTGTTGCCTTTGACTATGAGGTTGACATGGAGAGTACACAAAGGCAAGGAGTGGAAAAATGCCAGTTCAGAAGAGTGGGAAGAGAGTCCCAGGGAGGCAAAAATGAAAGAGAAAGCAAGTATCTGTCTAAGACAATCATTAATATTAAATAATAATAAAACCACTTCCATGTGCTATATAACAGGGTATCTTAACCTGGGGGTTATTAACTTGTTTTATTGTTCTTAGTACAGTAGAACCTTGGTTTACAAATTTAATTTATTCTGAGAGTCTGTTTATCTTGCGATTTGCTTGTAACAAATAATAACATTATTATTTGTATTTGTATTATTTGTAACAAAATAATTTGCAAAACGAATTTTCCCATAGGAAATAATGTAAAGTCAGATTATTGGTACCACATCCTCAAAAATATTCATATAAAAATAATTATTTATAATTTTAAGTAAGTTTTTCATCCCTAATGCACCTGAAATACAATAGCAATGATTAGTACACAATATAAACCGAAAATAAAATAAGTTAACCTGCACTTTACCTTTGAGGAGAGTTGTAGCTGGAGTGAGGGAGACAAGAGGGAGGAGGATGAAGAAGGATTATTGCTTGGAAGGAAAATCTTCTATGAGAACATTGGGGATTTCAAAGTCAGGAGTGTTCTCTCTTATGCTACTTTCACTAAAACTAAGACTAAGGGTACTGCACTAATTTTTCATTTTTTAGAATTCCTTTCATGTTTTGACTCACTATTTTTTCCCTTACATTTGTTTCTGTCTAGGAATCTATCTAAAGACACTAGTTTTTGATGTTTTTTCAGAATGGCATGGAAATGTGACATTACGTTATTGTTAAAAATATTCGTGGCTCTCATTGCTACAGCCTTATTTGGATGATGTTTTTCAACAAAGTTTTGATGTTTGTACTGCGAATTTTCATTCGTCCTGCAAGACAAATTTTGTGAAAAATTTGCTCTTCTAATTTTATTGCTTCATTGTCTATGACACCATTTAGCAAGATGTAGTTTCCTTCCTTATCTCTTTTAATTAGGTCTGCTTTTCCTTTTATTTTTCTATGATCAGTATTGCTATCCCTGCTTTTTTTGCTTTAACTGAAGCATAATAGATTCCTCTCCAGCCCCTTTGCCTTTCTTCTGTATATATCCCTCTGCTTCAGGTTTGTTTCTTGTGAGCAACGTATTGTAGGATTCTGGTTTTTGATCCACTCTACTATCCACTTCTGTTTTATGGGAGAATTCATCCCATTCACATTCACAGTTTTGATTGCTACTTGTGTATTTCCCTCCATCCTATTCTTCCTGTTTATCCTCTCTTTCCTTTCACCCTTTCCTACCTCAACAGTGTTTTGCTTCTGTCTACCACCTCCCCTGATCTGTCCTCCCTTCTGTCAGTCCCTCCTGCCCCTACCTTTACTTAATCTCTTCTTCTTCTACTTTGTCAGGTAAAATAGATTTCTATATTCAACTGATTGTGTATATTGTTTTCTCTTTTAGTCAATATTGATGAGAGTAAGGTTCAAGCAATGCCCATCACCCACTGTTCCATTTTCCCCTTCACTTAAATAGGTCTTTCTCACCTCTTCATATGAGCTGATTTACTCGATTCTACCTCTCCCTTTCCTAAGACCCAGTGTACTCCTTTGTCTCATCCCTTAATTTTTTTTGCTGTCATACCCTCAAATTTATCTTATACCCATATCTTCTGTCTATGTATATTCCTTGTATCTGTACTGTTAGTTGTACAATTTTTAAGAGTTACAGGTATCATCTTGCCATGTAGGGATGTCAACAGTTTACCTCTATTCAATCCTTTATGTTTTCATTTCCCCTTTTACCTGTATATGCTTCTCTTGGGTCTTGATATTAGAAGTCAGATTTTTGGTTCAGTTCTGGTCTTCTCATTGTGAATACTGGAAATCCTTTGATTTTGTTGAATGACCATTTTCCCCCTTAATGTATTATGCTAAATTTTGCTGGGTAAGTGCTTCTTGGTTATAGTTCTAGCTCTTTTTGCTTTCTGAAATATCATATTCCTTGTCCTCTGATCCTTTGATGTTGCAGGTACAAAGTCCTGTGTGATCCTGATTGTGTCTCCCTGATATGTAAATTGTTTCTTTCTGGCCAATTGTACTATTTCCTTGATCTGATAGTACTGAAATTTGGCTATGATGTTCCTTGGGGTTTTTATTTTGAGACCTCTTACTTGAGGTGACTGATCAATTCTTTCAATGCCTATTTTGCCCTTACGTTCCAGGAGATCATGACAATCTTCCTTGTTAATTTCTTGAAAGATGCTGTCCAGGTTCCCCCTTTCATTTTGGCTTTCAAGTAGTCCAATGATTCTGATATTGTTTCTCCTGGATCTATTTTCCAGGTCACTTGTTTTACATTTTCTTCCATTTTTTTTTCATTCTTTTGAACTTGTTTGATTGATTCATGATTTCTCATAGAGTTATTAGCTTCTATTTGTCCAGTTCTAATTTTTAAGGTGTTTTCCTCAATTAGCTTGTGTGCTTTCTTTTCCATTTGGCCAATTGTACTCTTTAAGGAGTTGCTTTCTTCAGTGGATTTTTGCATCTCCTTTTCCATTTGGCCAGTTCTACATTTTAAGTAGTTTTCCAGGCTATTGACTCTTTGGTCATAGTTCTCTTGTCTCACTTTTATTTCTTTTCCCACTTTTATTTCTATCTCTCTTGCATGATTTTTTTAAGCTTCTTCATGAGTTCTTTCTAGACTTGAGACTACTTCTTGGTTTTCTTTGGGGTTTTGCCCATGAGTGATTTGACATTGTTTTCCTCCTCTGAGTTTGTGTCTTGATCTTCCCTGTTGTTGTTTACTCATCTTTTAGGGGAGAGGGGGACTTTTTCCTTTCTTTCAAACTTGATCACTTCCCCCAAGGTGGAAGGGGCTCTGTCTCTGGCTTCTTATGCTAATGACTTTAGGCCCCAGCTGCACTGATGTTGCCCTAAGGCCCATGGAGCTTCCTCATGTTAGGTGCTGTGCTGCAGGTGTTGAATGGGGGTTGACTGTTGCTGCTGAGGTTGTAGGGGTCTGGTAGCTTGCTTGTTGCTGAGCTGAGGTCCCAGTGGTGGTGTCTGGTGTGTGCTGAATCCCAGTGGCATGTTTCTGCATTTCTCTGGGGCTTCACTGAACCAGTGCTGTTCTGGCTTCTGGAGGCTACATTGAATCATGGCAGCTGGTGATAGCGGGCAGCTGCCAGTTTGCTTAGGCTTCTGTTTACCTCTTTGCCTGGTGCTATGCTGTAGCACTTGAAGTCTGACTGCTGGAGGAAGCCTATTTGCCAGGGCTACACTGAAGTATGTAGTGGTTCTCGGAGCTGGGGTCTGCCAGTTCCATGGAGATGTGAAGGCATATGGGGGTCCTGGTGTTGGCACTTGCCTGCTCCACCATGCCAGAGCTCAGGATCTCCCACCAGTTTGCTGAGGTGAGGCTTGCTGCAGTGCTTCCAGTCCTGGCCTGTGCTTCCCTTTCACCTGAGTGTGATGGACCTTTCTTGCCTATTCTCTAAGTTTCTTGGGCTAAAATATTGTTTCACTCCATCTTTTTCTGGTTCTACTCTCTTAGGACTTGTTTGGAACTCTATTTTATGGTTGTTTGGAGATGAGTATGGGAGAGTTACAGCGATTTATTGTTTACTTCACCATCTTGGTTCCTGGAGGTCAAAAGCCTTTCCATCCAGAAAAGTCTTTTTGCCCTGGAGGGACAGCTATCCTGTTTGTTGTTGGATTCCCTGGGAAGCGGTAACACTAAATTGGAATAGGTTTCAGGATTAAATTCATTGACCCACATGCTTGTTTATAAGAAATTCCATAAAGAGTGCAAGACCTTTCAATGAGTATTTTGAAGAACTCAGAAGAAAAAAGGATTAACAGGAAAACAACATAAGGGGAGAAATGTGTGCATATGGTATGTCTATTAGGCAGGCCTTTAAAATTGCCTTTGAGAAACACTCCTGCCTTGAGGAACTGGATCTTGTAGCTTAGTAGTGCATTTCTTTTTCCATCACACTGGTACTGTAGTTCTCTCCCTGATGTAGATGGCATTTACCTTGCCATGACATTTATGTTTATCCTTCTTGGACCCATTACATTTCTTGTACTGATAATGTACCCATAATTTATCCTGCATTTCCTGTCCTGTACATCCAGTTCCGGGATGTTTTTGCTCAGTATTTCTGTGATTTACCTGGAGATAAACCCTTCAAGAGCAGACGTCATTTGAATGTAGATGATATGTGTTCAAATTCCATCTCTGCCACTTACCTGTGTGACATTGGGAAAGTAACAATGCATTTGCTTCTCAGTTTGTTCATCTGTAAAGAGGGGTACCATATTGTGCTGACTGACCTCTAGAATCCTTTCCACCTCTTATTTATGATCCTATGAAGTTGTCAAAGAGTGATTAGCATGTACTCTAGCTGCCCTTAAGCCAGCCTTCAAATGGACCAAATACATATTTCCTGGTGCTTAACACTAGCCTATGTCTCCTTGTTCAACTCCTCAAATTACCTATATTGGCCATAAGGCCAATGAAATACATTGGAATACATAAGACTGTAAGACCAAAAAATGCAGTGAAATACATAAGGCCATGAAATACAATGTTTAGCTCAGGTCAGGAAGATATAGGTTGATATCCTGCCTTAGAGTAGTTAGCTGTGTGACATGAGGCAAATCATAATCTTTTAAACCCTCAGTTTCATCATCTCTAAAAGGAGAGAACACAGTAGCACCTACCTCTTTGATTTATTCAACAAACATTTATTATACATCACTTTGTGCCAGATCTGATGTTAGTTGCTGGAGATACCAAGACAAAACCAGAACAATCCTTGCCCTCAAAGAGTTTATGTTCCGGTAGGGAAAAACATAACAAACACAACTAAGTTACTCTGAAATGAATGCATGTGAAGTAGATACCGAGTAATTTGAGTGAAGGAGGTTCCTAACCATTGAATCTGGAAAAGACTCATGAAGGAGGTGGCACCAGAGGAAGGCACTGTGTTAAGCACTTTACAAATATAATCTCATTTGAAGCTCACAACAATTTGGAGGGGTAGGTACTCTAATTTCTCCCTTTTATAATTGAGGAAACTGAGACAGAGGTGAAGTGACTTGCCCAAGGTCACACAAATGGTGAGATAAAATTTGAGCTCAGTTGTTCCTGACTCCAGGCCCAGTATTTCCTCCACTTGCTGCACCACCTAGTTGTCCATGGGTCAGTTTACTTGAACTGAGCCTAGAGGGTTGATTTCATTGGCGCATTAAAGCTTGGTAGTAGGGGAGAAAGAGACTTTTAAAATAAACTTTAAATAGGAGGCTAGGTGAATTTAGGACTTGTTTCATTCTGCAAAGCGTAAGTATCTTCTAGGACATATTTTCTTCCTGACATTCTTGCGTAGAATACTTTTCAGCAGCCTCAAAATGAGACAAATATTCTTCAAGTCTCTTGACCCCAAGCTATTTAGTCTTTTCAACATGAATATTTGGGGCAGCTTTGAAATGGCATGAAATACAATGTTTAGAACTGCAAATATCGCTGACATTTCTACAGCACAAACACTGTGATGCAGCCTGGCCTCAAATTTATTGCCCCTGCACTAAAGTAGGTATTACTTAGAAGTTTATAGTATTTAAGAGAGGCTGATAAATCAGTAAGGAAAACTCACTCTCAACTAGCTTTCCATAACTGTGGGTACATATATTAATTAGGAGGCCTGTGCAACTCTTTTAATGCTCCAATAAATATGCCAAATATCAGTGGCAGCCTGCTGTTCTCTGCACCCAGATTGCTGCTTAGTAGGTAAGTATCAATCTTCACTACTTGCTATGTTCAACCTTTCTGAAGCTGTGATCAGGATCCATCTGTTCTGCTATATTTGTTAGTGTGTTTTCTTATGACATAAAGCCTTCAAAAAATGCTACCCTCCAAGCAGCGCCTAGATACCTGCTGTGTTCTACTTGTCAGAAACAATAATAGGATATTTGTCTCTAACAGCAGCGGAGCTCCCAGTGGAATATGCAAAAGCACAAACTGGGCGCTTGTGCCCAGAACTAGCTTTGGCTGGGACGTAAACGGAGGTGCAGCAGCAGCTTGTTCAGAAGGGATGGTAATAATGAAAGATGACTGTGTATAGTGAGTGGTGATCCTCCCCTTGACTCAATTTCCAGAGACTAATGATATATTTAGGCAAGTCTGTGACATCCATCAAGGTGATATACTTGGCACCCTAGCAAAGAAAATAAAAGGAACAGAGACCTTACTCCCCTTAGGTGACAGGACTGGCACTCAACTGGAGTAGGTCTGAGTGTTGTGGGAGCAGAGTCAAGTCATGGGGGTATTTGGTAAAAAGTGGAGAGGAGACAATGGGATGGAATGCTGGATTTGGATTTTTGCCTTCAGAGAACTTGACAAATCCTGCTTCTGTTAGTTACTGCCTATGTGACCCCAGGCAAGTCCCTTTCCTTCCCTGGAACTCAATTTCCTCATTTGTGAAATGAGGGAATTGGACTTGACTTTTTAAGTTTTTCTAGCTTTAAATTTAGGATCCTTATTGCAGCAGAAGAGGATTTGGTTTATTGCAGGGTGGGAAGAGAAGGTGTCTTTCACTGTCTTCAGCATGTGGAAGGAGTCATAGAGGTCAGAGAATTTCAGAGCTAGAAGGAGGAGCCTCAGTGTGGGTATTCAGTCCAACTTGTACAGGGATCTCCTCTACAGCATTTTTGACAAATGGTCATCTGATTTCAACATGCACTGTTGACTCTAACGCTAACCCTAGATGGGGGAATCTGCTACCTCTTGAGACAGTCCACTCCATTCCATTCTACTCCACTCCACTCCACTTTGGAAAAGCACTGATTATTGGGAAGTTTTTTTCTTGTATCAAGCCTAAATTGGCCTCTCTATACATTTCTGCCCTTGCTCCTCGTTTTGCCTTGATTAACCTCGATTGGAAAGGAGAACCAGTCTACCCTCTCTTCCATGCAATAGCCCTTCACATGTTTAAAGATGTCTTTTTCCTCATGATGTTTTTTGTCTACAGGCCAAATATCTCAGCTTCTTTTGTCTTGTCCTCATATGGCATGAATGAAGGGCCCTTTACACACATTCTGGTCCCTTACGATGTCTTTCATGTCTTTTCTGAAATACAGCCCCTGGGACTGAACTGTTGTGCTCTATACTACTTGGTTTTCCTATGTTGTCATTTACTATTTACTTAGTATTTTATTTTCCCTCAATTACATATAAAGGCAATTTTTTAATATTCGTTTCTAAGACTTTGCATTCCAAATTCTTTTCCTTTCTCCCTCCCTACTTCCCTTGTTGAGAAGGCAAGCAATTATAGATTATACATATGTAGTTATGTAAAACATATTTCCATATTAGTCATGTTGTGAAAGAAAATGTAGACCAAAACAAAAAAAAATCAAGAAAAATAAACAAAGTAAAAAAAGTATGCTTCAATCCGTATTCAGACACCATCAATTCTTTCTCTGGGAAAGGATGGGATTTTTCATTGTAAGTCCTTTATAGTTATCTTGGATTACTGTATTGCTGTATTTTGCAATATTACTGTTAGTCTCTACATAATACATTTCACTTTGCATCAGCTCATGTAAGGCTTTTCAGGTTTTTTTTTTTTTTTCCAGAACATCCTGCTTATCATTTCTTATAGTTCAATAGCATTCCATTATGAACACATACCACAATTTGTTCAGCCATTCCCCACTTGATGGGCATACCCTCAATTTCTAATTCTTTACCACCAGAAAAGAGCTGCTATAAATATTTTTGTACATTTAGATCCTTTACCTTTTTGTTTTTTATCTCTTTTGGGATACAGACCTAGTAGTGGAATTGCTAGATCAAAGGGTATATATGGTTTTACAACTCTTTGGGTCCTCCATTTAGAGCCAAATTGCTCTAAAGAATGGTTGAATCCATTCACAACCTCACCACCCAGTGCATTAAAGACTCATTTTTTCCCATATCCCCTTCAACAATGGTCATTTTCCTTTTTTGTCCTATTAGGCAATCAAATAGGTATGAAGTAGTACCTCAGAATTGTTTCAATTTGCATTTCTTCAATCAGTAGTGAATTAGAGCATTTTTTTCATATCACTATAGATAGCTTTGATTACTTCATCTGAAAACTTCTTTTCTTTTCATCATTTATCAGTTGGGGAATGGCTCTTATTTTTATAAATTTGACAAATTCTCATTTGAGAAATGAGGTCTTTATCAGAGAAACTTGTTTCAATTTTTTTTCACAGTTATGATTCCTAAATGTATTTCCCTCCATCCTATTACCTCTCCTGTTTATTCTATTTTCTCTCTCCTTTCACCTTGTATCTCCTCAAAAGTGTTTTTCTTTTACCACTTCCCCCATTCTTCTCTTCCTTCTATGCCACACCCCCTATTCTCTTATCCTTTTCCCCTCTTACTTTCCTGTAGAGTAAGAGATTTTTATACACAATTGAATATGTATGTTATTCCCTCTGAGCTAATTCTGATGAGAGTAACGTTCACTCACTCTCTTCTACCTCCCCCATCTTCCCTTCCACTGTAAAAGTTTTTACTTGCCTCTTTTATGTGAGATAATTTACCCCATTCTACCTCTCCCTTTCCCTTTCTCCCAGTGCATTTCTCTGTCTCACCACTTAAATTTTTTTTAGATTATCATCCCTTCATATTTAACTCACACCTGTACCCTCTGTCATATATATATGTATACATATACATATATACATATATACATATATACATATATATATATATATATATATATATATATATATATATATATTTTCCTTCTAACTGCCCTAATAATGAGAAAGTTATGAGCTACAAGTACCATCTTCCTATATAGGAATGCTAGGGGTGAGGAACCTGCAGCCTTGAGGCCACATGTTGGCCCTCTAGGTCCTCAAGTGTGATCCTTTGACTGAAACCAAACTTCACAGAACAAATCCCTTTAATAAAAGGATTTGTTTTATAAAACTAAGACTCAATCAAAAGCCTACACCCAAGGACCTTCCAGAAGCCATAGTTCCCCACCCCTGATTTAACCTTATTAAGTCCCTTGTGATTTCCTTTTTCTGTTTACCTTTATATGCTTCTCTTGAGTTGTGTATCTGAAAGTCAAATTTTCTATTCATCTCTGGTCTTTTCATCAAGGATGCTTGAAATTGAAAGTCTGCTATTTCATTGAATATTTATTTTTCCCCTTGAAGGATTATACTCAGATTTGCTGGGTAGGTGATTCTTGGTCTATCCTAGCTCCTCTGACCTCTGGAATATCATATTCTAAGCTCTCTGAACCTTTAATGTAGAAACTGCTAAATCTTGTGTTACTCTGACTGTGGCTCCACAATACTTGAATTGTTTCTTTCTGGCTGCTTGCAGTATTTTCTCCTTGAACTGGGAACTATAGAATTTGGCTATAATATTCCTGAGAGTTTTCATGTTGGGATGTCTTTCAGGAAGTGATCAGTGAATTTTTTCCATTTCTATTTTATTCTCTGGTTCTAGAATATCAATGCAGTTTTCCTTGAAAGATGATGTCTAGGCTCTTTTTTTGAATCATGGTTTTGAGGTAATCTAATAATTTTCACATGACCTCTCCTAGCTCTATTTTCCAAGTCAGTTGTTTATCCAGTGAGATATTTTGCATTGTCTTCTTTTTTTCATTCCTTTGTTTTGTTTTACTGTTTCTTGGTTTCTTATAAAGTCACTAACTTCCATTCCATCTATTCTAATTTTGAAGGAATTATTTTCTTCAGTGAGCTTTTGTACCTCCTTTTTCATTTGACCAACTCTACTTTTTAACGAGTTTTTTTTCTTCAGTAAATTTTTGTGCCTCTTTTTCCATTTGGCCAGTTCTGCTTCTCAGGGCATTCTTCTTCTCATTCGCTTTTTGCACCTCTTTTACCATTTGTCCTATTTTGTTTTTTAAGGTGTTATTTTCTTCAGTATGTTTTTGTGTCTCCTTTACCAAGCTGTTGACTCATTTTTCATGATTTTCTTGTATCACTTTCATTTCTCTTCCGAATTTTTCCCCTACCTCTCTTACTTGATTTAAAAAATCTTTTTAGAGCCCTTCCATAACCTGAGGCCAATCCATATTTTTCTTCGAGGCTTTGGAGTTTTCACTGTTTTTATCTTCTGAGTGTGTATTTTGATCTTCCTTGTCACCATAGTAACTATCTATGGTCAGAATTTTTTTCTGTTGTTTCCATTATGTGCTCATTTTCTAGCCTATTTCTTGACTTTCAATTCTTTGTTGAAGTAGAGGTCTGCTTCCAGGGTGGAGAGAACACTGTCCCAAGCTACAGGGGCTTTGTGCAGCTTTTTTTAGAGATACTTGTAGGAACCTGTAAGTTTCTAGTTCTTCCAAGGTGATATGATCTAAGAAGAGGTGAGTTTACTCCTCTTTTGACCTGTGCTCTGGTCTGTGAGTGACCACAAGTACTCCTCTGCTCTGGAACTGTCACAAGGGTCCCTGCTCCCCTGTGGCTGCAAGCTCTGGGTGTTAGTACTCCTCCATGCCCTGGGACTGTCACTTAGGACTGTGACCCAGATGTGAGCATAGGCAAAGCAGCAGAGTCCTGTCCCTAGTGCCAGTTGAGAGACCCCTGTAATTTACTTCTGAGCAGTTGTTCAATTCCCTTACCATCTGTGACCTGAGAGTTCTGGAAGCAACCACTGCCACTGCTGTTTCAGTGGCTCCCAAGGCCTGCTTCTGGTTTGCTGGGGTTGGATCAGTGCTGGCATGACCTGTGCTGGACTGTACTCCTCTTTTGCCCTGGAGCAACAGACCTTTCCTCCTGACCTTCTAAGTTGTCTTTGGGTGGAAATTTGTTTCATTCTGTTCTTTTGTGGGTTCTCCCATTCCAGAAATTGTTTTATGATATTATTTAAAGGTGTTCACAGAAGTTTTGGGGGGAGTTCAAGTGACTTCCTGCCCTTTCTCCACCATCTTTATAATTTTTTATTTTTAACTGATTTTTCTCTCTGAGAAAATAGACTTTCCCCTGAGTTCTTGTACTTGCCTCAAAAAAACTAAAACACAAAAAACCAAACAACTAGTGGAAGGTAGATTTTACTAATCAAGTATTTGAAAGAAGCACTGAGGCTTTTTGTACACAGAGCAGACATTTATATAATAAGACTGTATTTTAGTCATAGAGCCACAGAGCTGAAAGGATCCTAAAAGAGCTTTTTATTCAAGCTCCCTATTTTACGGATGAGAAAACTGAGGCTCAGAGAGGGGCATTGATTTGCCTAAGTTTTTTGCACAGACAAAAATAGTTTCCTTCTTCAAAATTTGTCTAAATGACCATTTTTGCATTAAATGACTAATATATTAATTGAATGTCTTCTATATACTATGTATGAATCATTGGGGATACTTTAACACTTCAGTTTCATTGAAGTGGATTCTACAGTTTCACTGATGTGGATTTTCTCTTCATTGGTACATATTACAATCAACCCACATTTTCTCATAATCTATGATACTTGTAAAAGGTCTTCCACAGATCTTTCACAGAAGATCCATCTGAAGTGCTTCATACCTTCTGTTACCACCATATTGTTTTAGAGGCACATGAAGTACTTGAACTCCAAGACCTCTGACAGACTTGCCATTTTTAGTCCATGGAACATTGTAGGTAAACAAAAAATGCTCCCCACAGCTCTCTAGGCCCCAGATTCAGGCAGAGTCCAATGAGGGCCCCCAAGTGTAAATGCTCTTAAGGTCTTGTTAGCTCTAGGCCTTGGAACCTGAAAGTGATAACATATAAGTCCCTGAAATCCCTAGGCCTCTGTTTCTCCAAGACTCACATAGGGGTCTGGCTCAAAAAGATATTTTTAATCCTAAGAACTTGTCAGTGATCTTACACTGGGCTATTCCACTTTCTAGGACTAGTTTCCTTTAGAGTCACATAAAGGGTTTGGATTCTGAGGACTCTGAAAGATTTGTCACTTTTTATTCTTGGACACTCATGGGCACACATACAATGGTCAACAACCTACCACCATATGACCAGGCCATCTGTTTTCTGATCAGACATATCCTTAATTACATCTATTCTGCTACTTTTTTTAGCATAAGTCATCTTTGGAAATATGCCACATCCTGCTTGTTCCCACCATGCATTTTCTTCATCACCTTCAGGACCAGGCACAACTCTTGGATTTCTTAGAGAGAATAGTGCTCCAAGATCTAACAACCAGACAACATTTTAGTTGAAGAAATGAATCTTTGTGCTAGGGAAGCATATTGGGACCATTGAAAGCACTGAGCAATTTCCATCTTCCTTCTATTTCAGTTTTATGCCCAGCTGATTATCCATTTGCCATGCTTTATCCCAGATATGTGCCTAGTACACTAACACAGTAAGTTGGTAGTAATTTGAATAATAGGCATTTTTCATCCATTTAACTTTTCTTAAATAGATTATTGTCCTGATCTCTTTTGAGTAATCACGGATCTCACTGGAAAGCTCTATAATGCTGTGAAGCTTGATATAACTGATACAATTTAATCCATAAATAGGAGCATCTGGTGTAGATTTCATAATCTACTAGGAATTCCTCTTTTATCTGAATCTTAATACAGCACATCCTCCATGACAGTAGAACAAGCATACATTTCCCTTTTTATATCTCACTTTATGTTATGTTGATAACTAGAGAGTTATCTGGATTGAGTAGTTATTCTAATGTTTTCACTTATCAAGAGATGATAAATGACCTTAACCCATACATAAGAAATTCCTTGTTGGAGGAGACTTCAAGGTTGCATTTTGTTTTGCTCAATCAAATTCTTTTTTTGTGACAATACCTTTCAGTCAATTATATACATATATATAAGTATTATATGCATATACATACATATATACTACTTTTGTATATATGTATATGTATGTGTGTATATGAATATGTATGTATACATATGCATATATATGTATATATATATATACATACATATATATATATATTTAATGGATATGGATAGAAAGGTAACATGGAATCCCTGCCCCCAAAAGATTTTTATTCTTCATCAAATATTTTGTAGAATTTTTTCTTATTACTTAAATTTTTTATTAACCTAAGCCTATAATAATCTTCCTGTGCTCCTTTCCATCCACTACCTCTAGCTTCAATTCATATCTCTACAGACACTTCCTACCCTTAAATATTTACTGAGTCTTCTCTGTCCCACTACAGCCTACTTGGTATAAAGAGAACATTCAAAATATAAGGTTAGGAAGATAAGTTGTAAAATTATTTGCTCTATTACAGGACTTTGTACACATTTCCAGTGAAAGCACCACCATCTGAGCATTAAGTAGAAGGTCTCTAACCCTGGCTGGGGCTTTGTGGTTTTGTTATGGTTGGGATTTTTCTTATCTGATTTGGCCGCCCTGCTAACTTCCTACCTGAAGCCCACCGTATCTGTGAATTTCTCTCCCTTGAGTCTCTTTGCAGCAGAAATGGACCATTGATCTGCCAAATTGGGAGAAGGTTTTGTAACACAAAGAAATAAGGATGGAATGAAGCCTCGCATGAAGTGTGGATCTGAGACACAGCTGTTTAGAAATTTTCCTATAATTTATTCCCTTAACCTCTCAAAACAATGGTTAAAGCCATGTATATAAAGCATCCTCTGTGTTTTTCCTACCATTCAGAAAGAGATTTCTCTTCCCTGTAGCACAAAGTATATTTATCTAATCTATGACTCAGAGGCACTGTTCCCTTCAACAGTTCTACCTCCTCTGCCCTAAAAAGCTGAACTCCATGTACAGCCTTCTCTATCCCCCAGCATGGAGTACCTAAAGTGATTCTTTTCTTATGATCTTAGTCAGTACCTGGCTCATTCAAATAGATCACAGTGAACCTAAAAGGGCCCATGAAGAAAAATCTACCCTCCCTTTGGAAGCACTGGTTGCTAATTGTGCCAAACTGGAAGAGTATTTTTCTTTCTTTCTTGTAATGGGAATAAATAGGGATCGAGATACACCACCTGCAGTAATATTTTTACAGATGAAATACTGAGACAGGACACATCTGTCCAAAGGTGACAACAATATCTCAGCCCAATTTTTTTTCCTAATAGTAATTGGTAAGCATGCAGTGCCTTTTGTTTGGCTCAAAATGCTTTGTTGAAATTTATTTCTTCTCCAAATAAATTTCTCTTGATGGTTTTAGGGTTTGCCTGCTGAAAGGCAGGAGGTAGGGTTACTGCCAGCTTCCCTCCCACCCTGGGCCCTCCTCTCACCTTCACCTTCTTCCTCCAGACCAAGTTCTGGGTTTTCAACTTCCTGGGTTGCACCTCCTCCCATCCTTGTCTTACTATGAGCCTCCCCCATCCCTCTCCTCTGGAGCCTCACAAGATACAGCAGAAGTTCAAATGCCACCTTCTACAGTTCAGTGGCAATCCAAGGCCTGGATACAGGAAAGCCTGAGTTCAAATCTAGCTTTAGATACTAGCTGTATGACCCTGAGCAAGTCCCTTAACCTCTTTCTGCCTCAGTTTCCTCAACTGTGTAAAATGGGGATAAGGATAGCACCTACCTCCCAAAGTTGTTGTGAGAATCGAATGAGGTAAAATGAGATAAAATCATTGGCTGGCACATAGTAAATTCTATATAAATGTTAGCTATCATCATCATCATCGCTGCAGGAGGTCTTTCCTGGTCACCCTCTCAAATTACTTCACAGGGTTGTTGTGAGGCTTAAATGTGATAATATATGTAAAGAATTTTGTAAACATCAAAGTACTACGCAAACATTATTATTATTCGTTGTGAGGGAGACAGAGGAGAAACAAATAAAATTTCAAATGAGTGAATGGTGATTTTTACATTTTTGTAAATATATTTAAGTACGGACTTTAAGTACTTTTGTCCAAAAGGAATCATTGCTTCCATGTCTTCTTGAAGGATTTATAGTGACTTTTTCACTGACCAAGTCTATTCAGGGATGCTTACCTAGTCAGTATTATCTAAGGTTAGTGCTAACAGCACTTGGAGGTAGAAGGATAATCCATCAGTCAACAAACATTTATGTGACTTTTCTGTGCCAGGTGGCAGGTGCCAGGTTAAGAACCAGGGGTAGAAAGACAGAGCTGAAAAGGTCCCTGCCTTCAATAAGCTTACATTCTGCTGGGGAAGAGAAGACATAGACTTATGACTATCTATCAAAATTAACACAGTATTTATTGTGGAAAGATCTCATGTAAGATGTGGTATCTCAGCTGAGTTTTTAAAGAAACTTGGGATGATTTTTTAAAAATATTGAAATCTTGATAGACATCTTTCCCAATATATCCCTCCCCTCTTCCAGAGACCCACCTCTTGTAATGAAAAAGAAAAAAATCTAACGAAATTTAATAATATATTGGAAAAGTCTTTCAATATATGCAGTAGTTCTACATCCATAGCACCCTCTGTAAAGAAGCAGTAAGGGAAATGCCCTCATAGCTTTTTGGAAGGCCAAGCTTGGTCATTATGATTTTGCAGGACCCAGTTTCGAATATCTTGTCACTTGTTCTTTCCATGTAAGTTGTTGATTATGTATATTATTGTCCTGGTTCTGCCTGCTTCATTTTGAAATAGTTTATGTATGTCTTCTTGTGCAATAATATTCTGTTACATTCATTTAATACAGTTTTTTTAGCCATTCTCTAATCAATGGATATCTACTTTCATTTTCAGTTCTTTGCTACTATAAAAAGTGCTACTGTAAGTATTTTGGTGTATATGAGCCTTTTCTTTGTGTCACTGACCTCCTTAGGTAGTATGCCTAGCACAGGAATCTGTGGGTCAAAGGATACATGATACATACTGTGAAGTCACCCTCTTATAATTCTAGATTGCTTCCAGAATGGTTGGACCCATTTATAAATCCATCAACAATGCATTAGTGTGCCCATCTTTTCTACAACCCTCCCACTTTAACTATTCTCATCTATTGTCATTCTTGCCACTTTGCTGGGTAGGAGGTGAAATCCCAGAATTTTGCTACTTTGCATTTACTTATAATAATCAGTTGTTTACAGCATTGCTTCACATGGCTATTAGTTGTTTACAATCCTTTTGTTAATTGTTTATATCCTTTGACCATTAATTTACTAAGGAATATCTTTTGGCCTTACACATTCCTTTTAATTGTCTGTACACCTTGACTGTCAGGTCTTTATCAGAGATGTTTGGTACAAAGATTTTTCCCTCATGTGACTACTTCTCTTCATATTTCAGTTGCATTAATTTTGTTCATGCAAAAGCATTTCAATTTCTATAATTGAAATTACCTATTTTTAACTCTTATGATAAAGCCTATCCTTTTTCCTCCTCTAGCCATAGCTATGAAAAGTATCTAATTCATTTCTCTTCTCAGTTTTGTATGGTATGATCTGAATGTTCAGATCCATTTTAAATTAAAGGGGAGAAAGATGCCTGGGAGATTAAAGAGGTAAACTCAGTTCTCCACCTTACATAGTAACAGGTTGTTCCTTTGAAGTTACTTTAAGCCTGCCCAGATGAGAACCAAGAGTATTATGCTTTATGGGAACAGTGCTTTCTGAAGAAAATGGTCTGCAATATCTGCTCTTACAAGGAACACCTTTGTATGTGTGAGAGAAAATTATGTGGAGGAAATATTTCCTTGATTTTTCTTTTTAAATGGAAGAGTGGTATAGGGAAAATATAATTTCAGATAAAAATACTCCAAGTGCCTAAATTATTGGCATGATTACAAAAATAGTGGAATTGTTAGGAATTTTAGAACAGATGAAACAGGTCAGATAGAGAATGGCACAGGCTCCATTAAATAAATCCTTCATCTTTTTTGGCACAATATCACAAATTAATGTAATCAGGAGAAAAATGATAAAGTCATAGATTTATTTTAAATTGTCAGTACTGATAATATCGTCAAAGAAAAAGTATATTTTAATTATGGATCCTTGCAATTACTCATTACTAGCTTAGTAACTTGTTTTCTTATTTTTCATTAATTTTGTTCAATTTGTATTCAGAACTCAGAGCTTAGACCTGCCACATGAGTTATGAGTTTAATTAACTTTTATGGGCACGAATGCAGAATGAGAACCCCAGTTATTTCTTATCCTTAATATAATAAATCAAACAGGGAATTAGGAGACCCAGGTTCCAGTCTGAGTTCTGCCACCTGAAAGCTTGGTGACCTAACTAAAACCCTTTCCTCTCTCTGGTTTACCATTTCATTATTGGTTAAATGAGGGTCTTATACTAGAGCTTTTAGGTGCCTTCTGTTCAATGATTCTTTACTAGTCTATGTTAAAGCCAAATAAGCATAGCCTTACCTGAAACAGGTAAGGATTCTCCCATAGAGTCATTCAGGATTTGCTGCAAAATATAAATAAATATCAAAAATGGTACCTTACTATTTCTTCTCTATCAAGTGATCCTAATGGCAATAGGAAAAGCTCCCAACCAAAAGCTCAAATAGCTTCAAGCAGATTTTTAAAAATTACACTGCGTTTTTACCAGTTCCATTAATTGTTCATTTAGACTTCTCCAGTAAGTACTAGGGGACATCTTGGACTGCAAGTTCCTTTGAGGAGGAAGACAGATCTTCACCTTACCCCCCCCCCCCCCCACTTCCAAAACCATTCACAGTAAAAGGCACCTACTAGGAAGGCCACTGCCAAGGAATAATCAGATGCTATCAGATGAGGTACAGGAATACCTTGGGATCACTTTTATTGAACCATGTGTTTTGATAAACCTTACTTGTTATTAGTTTTACTCACTCTGGGGAGAAGTAGCATATTTGTACCCATACAGTTCAGCTGAAAACTTCCTACACTCTAATACCTGCTGGAGGAAACTGAGGAAGGAGGCAGCAGGCTAGGGGAAGCAGCATTGCAGAAGGACCAAGATGCATGTAATATGGTAAATTGGACGTGGGTTCTCAGGAGAGGTATATAATTTCAGTGGAACCCTTCAGGGATAGTGGTTTCAGCCAGGTGAGAGAACAGACTTGGTTGTTCGAAGTACATAGGAGTGTGGCCAGCAGGTGATCCAATGGGGAGGAAGTATATCCCTCAAATATTGCCTGTTCACCCAACTCATCAGGTATGTCTGCAAGTCAGGAAAGGACAAAGGCTGTGAATGCCCACTGAAATTTAGTGCACTGAGACAGATTCCCATTCTCTTTGCTTCAGATGTGGCTCTGAGTCAGATGCAACAATTTTAGCTCAATAGTTTTTTACAGCACACATACTATGTGCAGATTACTGTACCAGATTCTCAGGGAGATCAAAAATTTAGGCAAAGCTGAGTCCCTACTCTCCTGGAACTGAGAGTCTATTTGAGAGATGAGACTCAAATATAGAGAGCTAGGACATATGACATTATGTTGTAAGGGCATTAAAGAGAACAAAGTAAAGCTTCAAAGGGCTTAACAAGGAGAAAGAGAGAACGTTCCAAGCTAATAGGGATCAGAGCATGCAGTGGCTTTGAGCAGGGAAAGTACAAGGTGTTTTGGGAAGAGAAAGAGAGACATAAAAGTAGTCTAGTTTGATTGGAGCATAGAGTGAATGGAAGGGAATGTGTGTTCATCCTTCGTTGCTGAAGAAGACCATGCCATCAGAGAAACGATGACATGGCTTGCGCTTGACTTTGTTTTGAGTGAGGGCTGTGCAGGTCATTAGCCTCACTTCTCCTCCAGAGCCATCTGAATCCAGTGACCATTCATCAGAATGACTGGAGATGACCCAGGATGAGGCAGTTGGGGTTAAGTGACTTGCCCAAGGTCACATAGCTAGTGGGTGTCAAGTGTCTGAGGTGAGATTTGAACTCAGGTCCTCCTGACTCCTGCAGTGGTGCTCTATCCACTGCACCACCTAGGTGCCCTGAATGGAAGGGAGTAATATCAGATGGAAGGCCCTAGACAGTGGAGGGCTTTTAATATCAACCAAAGGAAACGATCTTCCCTTTCCTCGGTAAAGGATTGAGAACAAATTGTGGAGACTTGAGCAGAGAAGTGACTTGACCAGATTTGCTCTTAAAGATTAGTCTGACAGCAATATAAAGAGTGGAATTTGGAGAGGAGAGCGGCAGGTGGGAGCTCATTTTAGGAGGCTATAGCAATAGTCCAAGATGGCAGCAATGAGAATGAAAAAAAGCAAATGTTTATGAGAGGTGATAGGATTTATGAGGAGTGAACTTAGAAATTGTTTATTCCAACCCTCTTATTTCACAGATGAGAAAACTGGTCCAAAGTCATGTATGTAGTAAATAGTCATTGGAGGACTTAAACTCACATATTATCGAAGTATTTGGCAAAGTTTCTGTTCATGTGGGCGAAATGGAGTGATGTATCCTAGATAATAGTTCATTCAGGCAGATTTGGAATAGGTTGAAATGACCTGACATGGAATGGTAATTAACGAGTCAACATGTATTTTGGAAGGCGGTCTCCAGTTGAGTGCTGCAGGAGTCTGTGTTTGGCTCTGGGATGTTTTTAATATTTTTATCAGTGTATTAGAAAATTGCACAGAAGACATCATTAACAGATCTGGGAATAGAGCTTCTTTGCCTGGGGAGCTAAAGTAGTGAAGTTAGCTCCTCTTGGAGTCAATTAAGGTACTGAAGAAGAAGAAGGAGAAGGGAAGAGACACGATCAAAACTGTGCCTTAGGAAGATGTTTTTGGTAGATTTGAGAAGGATGGAACCTAGAGGCAAGAAGGTCACTTAGGAGGCTGTTATAAAGGTTTAAGTAAATGGTGATGAAGACCTGAAGCTGAGTGGGAAAGAGAGAGAAAAATGTGAGGATTTGGCCAGGAGGTATATGGGTGGGAGCTGAGAAAATCATATATTGTGGAGATATCAAGGAGCATGAATGAAGGCTACAAAAAGCCATTGAATTTGCCTAGATAAAAAAGTACTATCAATTATTCTTATTCCTACCCAATCAGCCTTATTGGGCTTATTTTGCTCCTTATTGCCTTTCTAGTCTTTTATCAGCTGTAATCATTAGGATAAGAAATAACAGTGTGATTTATAGTAAGAGTATAGTCCTGGGTAAAAAAAACAAAACAAAACCCAAAACTAAAACCTGCATGTAGCCAAACTATGATATAGTCCCAAGGAAATTCTTGTATTAGATAACCTTAGAAGTATAACTATGTGACCATAATAATCATGCTTATACATTAATCTTTATATTGAAATGACAAAAGAAGAAAGTCCTGTAAAAAACTAACTGAGACGTTATGGAAAGTACAAAGCTAGGACATCACAAAGGCAGAACACAGTGACCTGCAAAATGCAATCTTGCATAAATAAACTTCTAGAGGACTTTGTTGCACTATACATAAATCAAGAGACATAAATCAAATTTTGTGTCTTGGGGTCTCAGACTGAACTCGATGGACTGTAGACCCCACCTTTGTTTATCTTAATAAAGCTTAGTTTCTTTGCCCTGGGAGACTTCTCAGTTTCCTTTTTTTTTTTTCAATTTCTACTTCTGATGGGGATGAATGACTCCTTCCCTGAACATGCTGTGACTTCTAGACAGATTTACTACTGTTTGTGGTAGCACAGCCTCCCCAACCTGAACAGTAATAGATGAACTTTCCCTTGTTCTTTCTGGTCCCTTGCTTCTACTCATACCAGCATGACCAATGCTAAGTCATAGTTGTGCTATTTGGCTCACATCCCTTGCATTGTTCAGGCTACCGATCCTAGTTAAATGGTGCGAAGTGAATGCCAAGTTAGGCAAGGAGAGCAAAGGTGCCAAGAATTAGGGGGAGGAGGAATTATTTTCCCTTTGAAAAAAATAGAAGAAAGTTGTCTACTGAAATGGATTCTTTGTTTAATGATGTATTCCAGAATGAAAAAAAAAGAGTTGAAATGCAGTGACATCAAATGGAGATAAAGAGGATGAGGCTGAAATTTTAACTAGTTCCACCACGTAGCCCAGAGCTCTGCACATAGCAGGTGCTGAATATGTGCTGACTTGACTTTAAGGGAGATGATCAACTCAGTTGAGCAAACATTTATGAAGTGGTTTCTATGTGGAAGACCAGTGGGACATAGACAATCAAATGTTTAATTGCTCTGAGAATGAGCAAGCCCCATACTGATATATTTCTTTAATGTTCTTAAATGTGAAAACTCAACTTTGGTTTTTCTTTAATCAATGATAATGAAATAAGGGCCTTCCTTAGAGCCCTCTTTTTCTCCTTCCCTCTCTCCTTGTCTTGCCTCTCTGCACCACCCCACTCGCTGGCCTTCAAGGACCAGTTCATGTCCCTGCCCTCACAGACAGCCTCCCAGTGGAGCTGCAGAAAAGGAGAAGTCTGACAAGTTATTCATTGTGTCACATAAGTAATACTTCAAATGAATGTTAGGGGAGCAGAATGCAGGGAGAAGTCACTATGGGCTAGTGTGATCCTCAGCCTGGCAGTCAAGGCCCAAGCCTTCCTGGCAGTATTGACCCCTCCTGGATTCACATCCTTATCTCTACTTTTGTATGCATATAACGTGAGTATACAGTTGGTATAATATTACATTGCTGGATTTGAAGTAATAGGAATTAGAATCCCAGCTCTTGTTCCTATCCCCTGTTCTATTCCTTAGTTTCCTCATCTATAAAATTAGAGAGTTGAATTAGATGCTCTCTAATGTGTCTTTCAGTCCTAAATATGGGATTCCCCTTTGTATAAACTTTTTGAGGACAGAGATTTTTTTTAAATTTTTATCCTCAATTCCTATCAGAGATCTTGATACATACTAGGGGCTTAATAAATGACTGCTGACACGTCATTGGATATGGAAATCTATCTTACCCTGCAGGAAGGCGGAGAGAAGGGGATAGGAGAGGGAAGATAATAGAAGGGACAGCAAATTGGGGAAAGGGGTAATCAGAAGCAAACACTATTGTGGAAAGATAGGTCAAGGGAGAGAATGGAATAAATAAGAGAACAGGATAGGACAGAGGGAATGTGGTTAGTCTTTTACAACATAACTATTATGGAAGTGTTTTGCATGGTTACCCAGGTATGACCTATATTGAATTGCTTGTTTTCTCAATAAGGGTGAGTGGGGAGGGAGGAAGGGAGAGAATGTGGAACTCAAAGCTTTAAGAATGAATGTTAAAAATTGTTTTAACATGCAACTGGAAATTAAGATATACAGGCAATGGGGTATAGAAATCTATTTTGCCCTACAGAAAAATATAGGGGAAGGCGATGGAAGAAGAGGGGGTAGTATAAGGGAGGACAGACTAGAGGAGCGGGTGGATGGAGTACATGCTGCCCGGAGGTGAGGAATGAGGAAAGATGGGGAGAAAAATTTGAATTTAAATTCTTATGGAAGTTAATGTTCAGAACTGAAAAATAAATAAATTATATATTAAAAAAATAAAGTGGTAAGGTCAAGTGGTTAAAAAAATAAATGACTGTTGATTGATTTTTAAGCAGTTAATGAAGGTTAGTTGGGTCAAATGACATAAAATATTTGCAAATCTTAAAAGTGTTATACAAATACTAGTTAATATTATTATTTTTAATATCAATATTATTAATGAGATAGGATTTGAACTTGACCATGAAGTATGGATAGAATTAGTATAAATAGGAACATTTTAAATGTTTTTCTCATTTAATCCACATATCACCTTTACAAGGCAGATACTACAGGTGTTATCTCCATTTTACATATAAAAGTCCTGAAATTCAGAGAAGTTCAGTGACTTACCTGGGGTCACACAGATAGTGAGCATCAGAAGCATAATTCTCAATCATAGAATCTCCGACTTGGAAGAGATCTTGAAGGTTACCTCCTTGGAACTGTTCCTGGGTAGCAATTCCCTCTACAGAATCTCTCTTCAAAAAATTTTTCCTGATGCCAAATAAAGTACTTTTTGGAGAAAATATGAGTGACCAAGGCATGATTAGAAGACAGCTTGATACTTGATTGGGGATCACTTGGCAGGAATGGAAGGTCTGTGCTGGGGAGTAGTGGAAGACAAAGCTAGAAAGAAAGGGTAGGGCTAAATGAAGTGCTTTTAGCAGGGAACTTATTTGAACTTTATCCTGCGGGTGGTGGGAAATCAAGGAAAGTTTCTGAATAGAGAAGTGACATAACAGCTCTTAGATTTTTTTTTTCCCAACAGTGTGCAGAGGAGATTAGAGAAGTTCTGGTGTAGCTGCCCTATTGACATCATATCGACAAATAAGCCTTCTTTATCTTCACAGAATCACAAAGTTGGAAGGGACCTCAAAGGCCATCTAGTTCAGTTCAGAAATCCCTCTGTAATTATAACCAGACTTTATATGAAGCCCTCTGGTAAGAGGAAACCCTCTCTACCCTTCCAAGCAGTCCGTTCAACTTTTGGACAACTCTATTCTCAGTTTTTCTTTATATCAAGCTTAAATTGGTCTCTTTGCAACCTTTAACAATTGCTCCTACTTGCCTTCTGGGGTCAATCAGAACAAGTCTAATCCTTCTCCCATATTACAGCTTTTCAAATACTTGAAGTCTGCTTTTCTATCCTAGCTAAATCTTCTTTTCCTCAGATAAATATCCCCAATTGTTGAAGCCACTCGTTGTAGCAGAGGAATGCTGGTAAATATTTAAGAACTGGCTCTCCAGAAAAAAAATGTATGCATGAAGCACTTTAAAGTTTAATCTGCACTATTAACATTTTCCCCATTACTTTTTTAAGTCTAAACAATCAGCAATGCAATAAATCACGCTCTGATGTGCAGCATTTCCAATTTCCAAAATGTAAATGCTCAGACTGAAAATTTAACATTCTGCTCTCTTTGAGTCAGTATAAACTGGAGATCAGATAACTTAAACTCATTAAAGGCAACCAGAAGGTTATTTAAACATGGTGGAGAGAATTAGGGTAAAGTCCAGTGGAGCTAGAAGTAGAATTGTCATTGGAGATTACCACAAACCCTCTAGACAAAAGCAGCTTATAACTTTTTTTACATCCATTAATGACAGGTTTATCTTTGAAAAGGCAGCATGATGTTTGGGCAGAGCCAAGATGGTGGTGTACAGGCCCTGACTGAGCTGAACTCTCTCAACATTCCCCTCCAAACAGCTTTAAAAATAGTATCTCAAATTAAATTTTAGAGAGGCAAGGCCAACAGAAGGTAAGAAGGGAGACTTATCTAACCTAAGATAATTTAGGAGGTCTGTAGGAGAAGATGGGTAACATTGAGGTGGGTGCAAGCCTGGAGCATGGAAGGAGCACCAGTGTTAGGGCTTGGAAGTAGCTGTGACAGCAGCAGCAGCAGCTTTGGGAGCTCTCAACCAAGAGATGGTAAAGTGGTCAGACAACCAGTCAGAAAGAGATTACAGGGAATCCTTTGCTGACACCAGGTGCAATTGGTGCTGATTGGCAATTCTGTTGCTCATAAGCAGTTCTGGGGTACAGTTACAGGGTGAAGGTACTCTTGTGATTGGTTACAAAGGAACAGTGGACCTGGTAACCGTTCCAGGCCAAAAAGAATGCTGCACTTGCAATTGCAGGAAAGCAGAGGACCTGCTCGCAGTTCTAGGGGCAAGTGGAGCATCCATATTTGTGGTTGCAGTGTGGCAGGGGCCCTTTCTAGAAAAAGACTAAAGCACAGACCAGGAAAACAGTGACCACATCCTTCCCAGGATCACACCACCTTGGAAGCACTGAAAACTTTGCAGACCGTCAGAACTAGCTCTGAAAACATCATCCTGAAGAAGTCTGAGCTTGGCACAGTGCCTCCTAACCCCCAGGTGAGCAGAGCCCAACTTTAACACAAAATTCAAAATCAAGAAATAGGTTGGGAAAAGGAGCAAACAGCAAAAAGGACCTGATCATAAAAAACTACCACAGTGGCAGGGAAGACCAAGACATAAACTTAGAAATTATAAAAAGACAAAAGCTTAGTTAAAAAGTCACAAAAATATTGAAGAAAATAACAACTTAAAAACATAATTGACCCAATGGCAAAAGAGACACAAAAACTCACTGAAGAAAAGTACTCTTTTAAAAGGAGAATAAGCCAAATAAAAAAGGAGGTAAAAAATTCACTGTAGAATAGAACTCTTTAAGAAACAGAATTGGCCAAATAGAAGAAAAAGGTACTAAAACTCACTGAAGAAAATGATTACTTAATAATTAGATTTGGGAAACTGGAAGCTAATTGTTCTGGTAGCTATCAATAAACAATAAAACAAAATCAAAAGAATGAAAAAATAGAAGAAAATGTGAAATATTCCATTGGAAAAACAACTGAGCTGGAAAACTTCTTGAGCAGAGATAATTTAAGAATTATTGGAGTGCCTGAAAGCTGTAATACAAAAAAGAGCCTAGATATCATCTTTCCAGAAGTCATCAAGGAAAACAGCCCTGAATATCTTAGATCTTGAGGGTAAAATAGAAAATGAAAGACTCATCCAATCACCTCCTGAAAGAGATCCCAAAATCACAACTCCAATGAATATTATAACCAAATTTCAGAGCTCCAGGGTCAAGAAGGAAATATTGCAAGCAACCAGAAAGAAACAATTCAGATTTTGAAGAATCAACAGTTAGAATCACATAAAATTTAGCAATTTCCATGTTAAAAAAAGTGGAAGACTTGGAATAGTATATTCTGGAAGGCAAAGGAGCTAGGATTACCACTAAATATGACCTGCTCAGCAAAACTGAGTATAATCCTTCAGGGGAAAATTGATATATAATGAAATAGAAGACTTCTAAACATTTCTGATGACAAGACCAAAGCTGAATAGAAAATCTGACATTCAAACAGAAGACTCAAGAGAAGCATAAAATGGTAAAGGTGAAAGTGTAATCATATTTGTCGTTGTTGTTCAGTCATTTTCAGTTGCGTCCAACTCTTTGTGACCCCATTTGGTATTTTCTTTGCAGAAATGCTAGAGTGGTTTGTCATTCTAGGGATTCCATAAAGTTAAACCTTTTACATTCCTATACGGAAAATGATACATGTAACTCCTAAGAACTTTATCAATATTAGGGCAGTTAGAAGGAGAATACATAGATGGAAGGCATAGATGTGAATTGATTTTGTTGGGATGATTGCCCTAAGAAATGTAGGTGTGAGAAAGAGGGATGCACTGTGGGAAAGGGGAAGTGAAAGGTGAAATGGAGAAAATTTTCTCAAATAAAAGAGGACCACAAGGAAGAACTTTTATAATGGAGAGGAAAATAGGATATGTGTGGCAGGCATTGCTTAAGCCTCACTCTCATCAAAATTAGGTTAAAGAGGGAAGGATACATATGAATACTCAGTTGGATATAGAAATCTATCTTACTCAATAGGGAAATAAGAGGGCAAGGGGATAGGAGATATAGGGGAAGGGTGATGATAAAAGGGAGGGAGGAAATATGAAAAACAGGAAATCACTATTGATTAGAGAAATGAAAATTAGAACAACTCTGAGGTACTACCTCATTCCTATCAGAAATGACAAATGCTGGAGGGGATGAAGTAAAATAGGTACATTAAAGAACTGTTGGTGGAACTGGGATCAGCTCCAACTATTCTGGAGAACAATCTGGAACTTGCCTAAAGGGTTACAAAATGGTATATACCCTTTGATCGAACAATACCACTACTAGGTCTGTACCTCATAGAGATCAGAGGAAAATGGAAAAGGACCTATGTGTACAAAAATATTCGTAGCAGCTCTTTTTGTGGTAGCAAAGAATTGGAAATCAGGGGGATGCTCATCAATTGGGAAATGACTGAACAAGTTGTGGCATATGATTGTGATGTAATGCTATTGTGCTATAAGAAGTATTGAGGGGGGTGATTTCAGAAAAGAAGCATGAAAAGACCTATATGAACTGATGCCAAATGAAGTGCACAGAAACAGCAATGTTGTAATGATGATCAACTGTGAGAGACTTGACTATTCTGATCAAGACAATGATCCAAGACAGTTCCAGAGAACTCATGATGAAATAATGCTATCCACCTCCAGAGAAAGAATTGATGAACTCTGCAAAGTGAAGCATAATTTTCTACCTTTCCTTCCTTCCTTCCTGCCTTCCTTCCCTCCTTCCCTCCTTCCTTCCCTTTTTTCTTCCTTTTTGCTTTTTTGGTGATATGGCTAATATGTAAATATGTTTTGCATGATTTCACACATATAACTAATATATTGTTTTCCTTCTCAGTGGATGAAGGAGGCATGGGAAGGAGGGAAAGAATCTGGCACTCAAAATTTTAAAAAGAAAAGAATGTCTAAATTATATAAATAATAAATTATTTACACAATACATATTATATATGTTTGTGTGTGTGTATGTGTGTATTAAAGGCAGCATGAGGTACTGAATAGAACATGGGTTGATCTGTGTTCAAAACCTGTCTCAGATACTTACTAGCTGTGTGGTCCTGGGCAAGTTACTGAACCTCAGATTTCTCATCTTCAAAAAACTTCAGAGCTGGACTCAAAGACCTCTAAAGTCCCTTATAACTCCAGGTGTATCATCTGAAATTACGCAAGGATAAAGGAACTGACAAGTTGCTTTTTATCAGATTGATATAAATAAGAATGGAACCAGTTGCTGGGGTAAATGATGTAAGCCTTGGGGAAGAATGTCACCATTCCTCATCTTAGAATTTTTGATAAAGAAGTAGAGGAAATCCAGGTAGAATCTGACATGTAATCTAGATTTTGAGAGAACAGATTTCAAAAGGTTCAGAGACAGTATAGGTAGGATCCTATAAATTAAAATTCTCCTGGGGAAGTCAGCCCAAGGGGAATGCTAAGCTCTCAAGAAAGAAATTCTGAAGACAAAAAGAGATACAATTCTGATGAAGAGGAGACAAAGGACTTGTCAGAAAAAAGGCAAGTGTAGATATATAGGAAATCATCAAACAAGTTAGCTTATATATTATATATGTGTGTGTGTGTGTGTGTGTGTGTGTGTGTGTATGTATATGTGTATGCGTGAATGAATGTGTGAATTCAGTACCTGGGGGATAACTCCTAACTTTTACATTGGTATTACAAGACAGGTTACTTCAGGTTCAAAGAAATCTGTGGGTCCCCTTCTGCTTAAAGCCAGAGATCATGAGGCTCCAGTGATGTTTACCATTACTTGTCAGCCAGAGGATACAATTAATTAAAAGCAAAGGCATTTAATGAAATAGAATAAAGAAAAAATAGCAAAAGAATATTTCCTTTATAAACTTGGGGTAACTTTCCCACAATTACCTACACTATAAGTGAGAAGAGTAAACTTATCAGGTACAGACATGTATATGTAACCAAGACACATATGTAGAGAGGAAAGTACATCAGGAACATTCATGATTAGGGCACACTTGTGAAAGAACACATGCATAGGGAGTACATATGGCCAGGGCACACATGTAGAGAGGTAATTCATGCCTCTGATGCAACAGGGCTGCAATTGTCTTCTGACGACATTATCATGCTTTTCCTTTTGAATCTGTTCCCTGATGGTCCCATATATTGTACAATCTCTTCCTGGCATTGTCTTTTCTAGGCATGTAGGTTGCAGGTTGTAGTTTCTGCCAGGTGGTCTCATAGGATTGCTGCTTGATTTTGCGCTCCTGGTTCCATAATCACAGCTTGCAGGCCCAATAACTACAAGTGCGAAGGCCCTCCCTTTCTAAAAGAGCTGAAGCTTAAGCCTCTTGGTTCTAAGATAAGTTAGATATGGTAGAGCCCACTTTTCATCTTATGGTTAAGAGATAAACAGCTCAACTGAGGACTGCAGCTGAAACTAGAAAGTGGAAAACTAGGAACTCTGCAACTTCATCTTACTAAACCTCAACAATACCAATCAGGTCAAATTTGCCTTATTGCATTAGGATTTTTAGTTTATGTTTCCTCTTAATCGTACCAAGTGCATTTATGTATAGAAAACTATAGCCATGGATTTATTTTTACTTCCTTTTTTGGACTTAGTCTCCTGTGAACTTCTGGGTATTCCTACTGTTAGCTGTGTTTTTGAGGAAGACTTATCTTCTGGCCTCAGACACTTACTAGCTGTGTAACCCTGGGCAAGTCATTTCACCCTGCTTGCCTCAGTTTCCTCATCTGTAAATTTAGCTAGAGACAGAAATGGTAAACCACTCTAGGATCCTTGCCAAGAAAACCTTAAATGGGATCAATGAAGAGTTGAACTTGACTGAAAAGGACTGAAAATTGTTTACCTTGTAGTAACTATGATATCAGACTTAATGAAAATATATGTATATATACATGCATATATGTGTATACACACACACACACACACACACATTACTTACATGCATATTTTCTTCCTCCCCCTTCTTTTTCAGTTTTCAAGATATCAGGCGAAATAGTAACCTTTTTTAGGTATACTGCATATCTGACCAGGGTTTTTTCCTTCCTGTATTTTAACCTACCATCTAGGAATCTAAATCTCATTCTCAGATGTTATCTTCTTAACCAGCTGCTCACTTCTCTAATCCAGCTTTCTTTTCTGAAGTCCTTGCTCTTTAGTGGGCAGCAGTGATGAAAACAGCTGCCTCAGTACTCCTCAGTAGGGAGTCACCAACTATCCACTTTTAGTAGTAGTACCCACTACTACCTTTTCTTTTTTTAATCTGACCCTTATTGGATAGTTTCTCACCTGATTGTAGCACTGGACCTACATGATTTTGTGGAACAAAAGTGCAGTTTCCTGTCCTGTGTCCAGTGCTCTCCTCTTCCAGAAGAATATCACATTTGTTTACTATTCATTTCGACTAATTAAACATTTATTAAGAGTCTACTATGTGTCAGGCATTGTGCTAAGCCCTGCAGATGCAAAAAGAGGCAAAAGACAATCGCTGCCTTCAAGATGTTTACAACATATCCTTTCTTTTCTGTGTCATACTCTTCTACCCTCCAACTTCCTGACATGGGTCTAGTTCTTGGCTACTTCTTCAGATCCTTTGCTTTCACATTAGAGCCCTTCTGGTTTTGGCATCTCCAGTGTTTTTTTTTCACTTACTGGTATTGTTTTCTGATTACAGGTAAAGATAGTTTTCAACTTTCATTTTTCTAAGATTTTGAGTTCCAAATTTTTCTCTTTTCTTCCCTCCCTTCTCTCCCCCTCCCTAACATTGCAAGCAATCTAATATAGGTTATACATGAATAATCATGTTAAATATATTTTCACTAAATATATTAGTCACGTTTTAAAAGAATCAGAACAAAAGGGGAAAACCATGATACAGAAAAAGCAACAAAAAAGTGAAACTAGTATACTTCAATCTGCATTCAGACCCCATAGTTCTTTCTCTGAATGGGGATAGCATTTTCTATCACAAGTCTTTTGGAATTGTCTCGGATCATTGTATGGCTGAGAAAAGCTAAGCTTGTTAGAGTTGATCATTGTATAATGTTGCTGTTTTACAATGTTCTCCTGGTTCTCATTTCACTCAGTAACAGTTCGTATATGTCTTTCCAGGTCTTGCTGAAATCCTCCTGCTGACCATTTCTTATAGCACAGGAGTATTCCATCACAATCATATACTATAGCTTGTTCAGTCATTCCCCATTTGATGGCTATCCCCTTAATTCTCATTTTTTGCCACCACAAAAAGATTTGCTATAAATATTTTTGTGTATGTGGCTCCTTTTCCCATTTTTATGATCTGTTTGGGATACAGACCTAGTAATGTATTGCTGAATCAGAGGGTATACACAGTTTTATCACCTTTTGGGCATAGTTTCAAATTGCTCTCCAGACTGGTTGGATCAATTCATGCCACCAGCAGTGTATTAGTGTCACAGTTTCCCCACATCCCCTCTAAACATTTATCTTTTTTCCTTTGCTGCCCTATTAGCCAATCTGATATGTGTGAGATGATACCTTAGAGCTGTTTTGATTTGCATTTCTTTACTCAATAGTGATTTAGAGCATGTGAAAAATATGACTATAGGTAGCTTTAATTTCTTCATCTGAAAACTACCTATTCATATCCTTTGACCATTTATCAAATGGGGAATGACTTGTAGTCTTATAAATTTGATTGAGTTCTCTGTATGCTTTTTTTTTTTTGGAATTGAATTTATTTATTTATTTAAATTTATTTATTTAACTTTTAACATTCATTTTCACAAAATTTTGGGTTCCAAATTTTCTCCCCATTTGTCCCCTCCCCCCACCCCAAAACACCGAGCATTCTAATTGCCCCTATCACCAATCTGCCCTCTCTTCTATCATCCCTCCCTTCCCTTGTCCCCAACCTCTCCTTTGTCCTGTAGGGCCAGATAACTTTCTATACCCCTTTACCCGTACTATACTACCCTATTTCCCAGTAGCAAGAACAGTACTCGACAGTTGTTCCTATAACTTTGAGTTCCAACTTCTCTTCCTCCCTCCCTCCCCACCCATTCCCCCTGGAAGGCAAGCAATTCAATACAGGCCATGTCTGTGTAGTTTTGCAAATGACCTCCATAATAGTGTTGTGCAAGACCAACTATATTTCCCTCCATCCTATCCTGCCCCCCATTGCTTCTATTCTCTCTTTTGATCCTGTCCCTCCCCAAGAGTGTTGACTTCAAATTGTTCCCTCCTCCCATTGCCCTCCCTTCCATCATCCCCCCACCCTGTTTATCCCCTTCTCCCCCACTTTCCCGTATTGTAAGATAGGTTTTCATACCAAAATGAGTGTGCATTTTATTCCTTCCTTTAGTGGAATGTGATGAGAGTAAACTTCATGCTTTTCTCTCACCTCCCCTCTTTTTCCCTCACTAAAAAGTCTTTTGCTTGCCTCTTTTATGAGAGATAATTTGCCCCATTCCATTTCTCCCCCTCTCCTCCCAATATATTTCTCTCACCATTTAATTTCATTTTTTTAAAGATATGATCCCATCCTATTCAATTCACTTTGTGCTCTCTCTCTCTCTCTCTCTGTGTGTGTGTGTGTGTGTGTGTGTGTGTGTGTGTGTGTGTGTGTAATCCCACCTACTACCCAGATACTGAAAAATTTCAAGAGTTGCAAATATTGTCTTTCCATGTAGGAATGTAAACATTTCAACTTTAGTAAGTCCCTTATAACTTGTCTTTGCAGTTTACCTTTTCATGCTTCTCTTTATTCTTGTGTTTGAAAGTCAAATTTTCTTTTCAGCTCTGGTCTTTTCATCAAGAATGCTTGAAAGTCCTCTATTTCATTGAAAGACCATTTTTTCCCCTGAAGTATTATATTCAGTTTTGCTGGGTAGGTGATTCTTGGTTTTAGTCCTAGTTCCTTTGACTTCTGGAATATTATATTCCACGCCCTTCAGTCCCTTAATGTAGAAACTGCTAGATCTTGTGTTATCCTGATTGTATTTCCACAATTCTTGAATTGTTTCTTTCTAGCTGCTTGCAATATTTTCTCCTTGACCAGGGAACTCTGGAATTTGGCCACAATGTTCCTAGGAGTTTCTCTTTTTGGATCTCTTTCAGGTGGTGATCTGTGGATTCCTTGAATACTTATTTTGCCCTCTGGATCTAGAATATCAGGCCAGTTTTCCTTGATAATTTCATGAAAGATGATGTCTAGGCTCTTTTTTTGATCATGGCTTTCAGGTAGTCCCATAATTTTTAAATTATCACTCCTGGATCTATTTTCTGGGTCAGTTGTTTTTCCAATGAGATATTTTACATTATCTTCCAGTTTTTCATTCTTTTGGTTTTGTTTTGTGATTTCTTGGTTTCTCATAAAGTCATTAGCTTCCATCTGTTCCATTCTAATTTTGAAAGAACTATTTTCTTTAGTGAGCTTTTGAACCTCCTTTTCCATTTGGCTAATTCTGCTTTTGAAAGCATTCTTCTCCTCATTGGCTTTTTGAACCTCTTTTGCCAATTGAGTTAGCCTATTTTTCAAGGTGTTATTTTCTTCAGCATTTTTTGGGGTCTCCTTTAGCAAGGTGTTGACCTGCTTTTTATGCTTTTCTTGCATCTCTCTCATTTCTCTTCCCAGTTTTTCCTCCACCTCTCTAACTTGATTTTTGAAATCCTTTTTGAGCTCTTCCATGGCCTGAGCCCATTGAATATTTATTTTGCCTGTTTGGGATACAGAAGCCTTGATTTCTACATCTTTCCCTGATGGTAAGCATTGTTCTTCCTCATCCGAAAGGAAGGGAGGAGATATATGTTCACCAAGAAAGTAGCCTTCTATGGTCTTATTTTTTTTCTCTTTTCTGGGCATTTTCCCAGTAGGTTACTTGACTTCTGAGTATCCTCTCCACACCCACCAAGCTTCCAGATCCTCTTAGGCAGCACTTTGGGTCTGAGATTCAAATGCTGCTTCCCAGCCTTAGGGCTTTGGCGGGGCTGCTATTCAGTGTGAGATTAAATTCACGTGCTCCAGTTGGGGCAGGGCGCTCCAGTTGGGGCAGGGCTGCTGCAGGGGGATCAGTTCCCTCAGGGGGTTTATGCAGAGACCTTCAACAATGGATCTGAGCTCCTACCTGTTCTGGGAGCCCCCCTCCACTGCTGCCTCCCAAGGGGGCCTGAGTTATGGGGGCACCCCACTCCCCTCTCCGGGAACTGAAAAGCCCCTCTCACTGACCTTTGCCACCTGTGGGTAGAGGGACCAGCTTGGCCACTGGAGATTCTGTCCCTGAAGCTTGCTTGGATCTGCTACTCTTGGTGCCACTCGACCAAGCCAGGGCTGGACTCTGCTCCGGGTCTGGTGTGCGAGGGACCTTTTGGGTCAGTTTTTCAGGTCTCTCTGGAACAGAAATCTCCTCTGCTCTGTTGTTGTGTGGCTTCTGCTGCTCCAGAATTTGTTGGGAGTTCTTCTTTACAGGTATTTTATGGGCTGTGGGTTTGGAGCTAGCATATGTGTATCTTTCTCCTCCACCATCTTGGCTCCCTCTGTATGCTTTAAAAATGATACTGGTCGTAAAAATTGTTTCCTTGCTTTCTGCTTTCTTTCTAATCTTGGTTGCATTGGTTTTGTTTTTGCAAAACTTTTTAAATTTAATGTAATCAAATGGATGGCATCATCCTTTATGTTTAAATCATATACCCATTTTGATCTTATCTTGTTATAGAGTATCAGATGCTGGTCTGTGCCTAGTTTCTGCCATACTGTTTTCCAGTTTTCCCAACAGTTTTTATTAGATAGTGAGTTCTTATCCCAGAAGCTGGAGTCTTTGGATTTATCAAACAGTAGATTAGTATAGTCATTTACTACTGTGTCTTGTGTGCCTAACCTATTCCATTGATCCACCACTCTATTTCTTAGCCAGCATCAAATAGTTTTGATGATTGCCTCTTTATAATATAGTTTTAGATCTGGTATGGCTAGGACATCTTTCCTTGCATTTTTCATTAATTCCCTTGATAAGCTGGACCTTTTGTTTGGCCAGATGAATTTTGTTACTATTTTTTCTAGCTTTATAAAATAATTTTTTTGGTAGTTTGATTTGTATAGCACTGAATAAGTAAATTAATTTAGGTAGAATTATCATTTTTATTATATTAACTTAACCTACCCATGAGGAATTGATATTTTTCCAATTGTTTAGACCTGTCTTTATTTATTTGTGTGAAAAGTGTTTTATAGTTGTGTTCATAAGTTCCTAGGTTTGTCTTGGCAGGTAGACTCCCAAATATTTTATATTATCTTTAGTTATTTTAAATGGAATATCTCTTTCTATCTCTTACTGCTGGGTTTTGTTGGTAATACATAGAAATGCTGATGATTTATGTGGGTTTATTTTATATCCTGCAACTTTACAAAGTTGTTAATTTTTTCGAGTAGTTTTTTTAGTTGATTCTCTAGGATTCTTATCATATCATCTGCAACTCCAGCTCTTTCAAATTGAGACTTTATTAATATCATTTAAGAGATGTGAAACTGGAAGGGGTCCAACTTTCTTTATGAGAACAGCAAATTTTTATCATGAGAAGTCAGAATGTTTGCCTTTAAGCCTAATCCTTTAAGAACTTTTTATTGACTGGAGAACTCGTTTCACTTCCAAAGAAATAGAGAAGGAGAAAATATATTCAAATTTGGGGCCTTCTACTGCAAAACATTAAGAAATGTCCTTCTTACCCTTTTTGCAAACCTAATAGCTTTCCAGCCCTCCTTTGGTAAATCCCCCAGCATCATTCCCCTTGATTCCTACAAAGCAAGGGGTGCTTGGGTATTATTTACATATAAGAATTTCAGTAAGGCCCAGGTTTATTCTACAAAAAATTTTCCAAAGATGACCATGATGGAAGATATATTTTGTTTGGACCAATTTTATTGACCACTAGCATTTAGGAGACAGAAGTTTTCCTGTTTGTGTTTGAATGAGCCAGCTGAAGGATGAGGGGAAAACTGCTCAGGATTATCATTACTCCCATCATAGTGAGGATGAATTAAAATAGCTGAGAAGTATTTATGAATATGTGGCATGCTATATTTGACATTTTCATATAAAATTGACACCAGGAGCTTAGGATGGAGAAAACAAGGTAGGATTATTTTGATTGCTTATACATCTTATGTGACAAAAATTATTTTATGAGTTAGAATAAATTAAGCACAACAGCTGACATCCAAGGAATCATCCAGTCCTTTACATCAGATGTTTTGGGGCAGAAGAATTCTTAATTAGAATTTCCTTCTTCCATCTGTTCCCAGAAAGTATAGCACGCCCTTTGCTCCATGAGCTAGCTATGTGCTTACTTAGTTTACCGATGCCCACTTTCCCATATGGGCAACTTTGAAGCCACCACTGGAATTGCCATTCTATTTTTCTTTTTTTTTTTTTTTAATTTTGTAATGTTTAACAATCACTGCCATACAATTGTGATTTTATCCCCCCCACCTACCCCCCGCTCCCCCCCTCCCTCCCCACGACTGCATACAATTCTGTATAGATTCTACATATACTTTCCTATTGAGTATATTTTCACTATAGTCATGCTATGTAGTCAGACTAAGATAAATGAAAGAAATCGTATAACAAATCAGAACATGATACACAAACACATACACATACACAAACATGATCTGCTACAATATGTGAGTGACTTCCATATTTCTCTCTCTGAGTGTGGCAGGCATTTTGCCTTGAGATCCTCCATTGGGATTTTTTTTTTTTTTTTGGTAAGAAGTTCTTGTGTTATTACACAAATCTAAAGTCTACCAGAAAAAACTCTCACACACTGTGGTTGTTGCTGTGCATAAAGTTCTCCTGGTTCTGCTCCTTTCACTCAGCATCAGGTCATATAAGTCCTTCCAGGCCTCTCTGAAGTCTTCTTGTTCATCATTTCTTGCCATTCTATTTTTCTTAACAGCTCTTCTTGTCTTAAAAGGTCCATCCAATGATGGTAGGACTACTTATCTATGTTGGATTGGTTTGGTGGGGTGGCCCCCACTTTGGGGCACTCTGATCAGCCTTGTTTCATAGTGAGAAGAACATATTTCCAAGTTCTGCTCTAATACTGATAGAGCTAAGTTTAGAGCTACTTCTTTAGTGAACAGACCCTAAATGACCTAACCTGGTATTGGCCTTTATAGACAGTCATTTTTCTTGTCTTCCAGAATTAAGCAAGAGAGATAGACTAGGATTAGAATAGAGTATGATTCCTGCTTCATATGCTTCACTACCTTTGTGACTGTGGGCCTCTATCAGCCTCAGTTTCCCCATCTATAAAATGAGTATAATACCAGTAACTCTTTCACAGGTCTGTTGGGATGATCAGATGAGATAATATATGGAAGATGCTTTCCAAACTTTAAAGTGCTTTCTGTTAGCTTTTATTATTCATCAGGTTACATTTTAGAAATTGTATCATACCTGCAACAATTCTAATGTCCCCCCTGTTTCAAAAGCCACTCTTTTAAGTATCACTATTCTGTCAGTGATGCTCTCTGATTTGTGAATTATGGCACAACAAAGTCTATGAAAAAATAGTGGCATGTTACCTGAAGGTCAAGGGACAACACAGGTTCCTACATATGACCAGTGATGATTTATACAACTATGGTTTAGAAGACATTGTCATTGGCATATATGATTGGAAGAGGGTTGGTTATGTATCTAGAGCACGTTGGGTGGGCCTTGTATGGAGGACTTGTGGAAAGATTTGGAAAAAATCTCATGGGGAGGAAAGATAGAGATGGGGTGTGATATACTAGTGGTGGACTGAGGCCTGATGTCAGTGAGATCACAGATCTACCTATGTATGGAAGAATATTTGAGTTGGTTTTTCATGCTCATTTTCTGGTTGTGCTATGCTGTATAGAGAGCTGCTGGCTTTAGAGTCTAGAAGACCTATATTCAGGTTCTACCTCGCTCTCCTACTAGTTGTATGACCCTGAGTGAGTCCCTTACTCTGTCAAGGCTCCTGAGCGACTCTTCAAGATGCAGAGTTAATTACTTAGCTTCATCAGTAGAAGAAGGCCCTCTCAGCAAAGGACATTGAAGATCTGTACCAAAGAAGAAATGGGTTCTCCTCTTTCTCCTTGTGTATCACTTTTAACTTTCTATAATCTCATTTTTTTTTCTCCCAGCAAGGTATAGAAATTGAGTCTAGGGCAGGTATTATAATCCTAATTTTGACATGATAATGAAACTGAGGAACAAAGAGGTGATAAAACTCTGAGGTGATAAAACTAGTCAAATAATAGCAAAGGCCAGAGTTAAAGCCAGATCTACCAACTGACTAGTCTGTGAACTTCCCCCAGGGCCAAAGACATGACTCATAAGACAGTTAATTGAAGCCTTGCAGACCCTGTCTGTTAAAAAGAGAATCTCTGTGGAAATACTTTAGAGTCAATCTTCCTGGAAGAATATTAATTCATTTCACAGGTCAATGAATGCAAAATTCCTACCTTGAGGCTCTTTTCCCTGTGACAGGAATATTAGCTATAAGGTTATCTTTCTAATAGCCCTCTTTGTTTTCTCTGGCACGTTTATTACTTGAGCACATGATTTCCTCCTCATTTCCTAAATAACCTGTCAATCGTCTTTGTGTGGTTTCCCTTAACTTACCCCTTCTCCTTCTTTTCAACTGGATTCTCTCCCTATTTCACCTCCTCCTTTCCTGCTTCCCCACAAAGCCCCAGTGCTGGGACTCTCTGCCCAACATTAGCGACTCCCTCCTGGAGACCACCATTTTGGGAAGGACTCCAGCCATACTTTACCTCACTATGACCTTAATATTCTCCACTCCTACTTCATGTCTACCTCATTGACTACATAGGTACCCTTTCACCTCCTTCTCTCCTACTTTCCAGGACCCCTGTGTGGTGTATTCCCCCATTAGAAGGTAAATTCTCTTAGGACAGAGATTGTCTTTCCTGCTTGTAATTGCATATCCAGTGTTTTAAGACAGTGCTTGGCACATAGCAAGTATTTAATAAATGGCCAAATATCTATCTTGCACACAGTGACAGAATGAGTGGCAGAGAAACAAGTGGAGAACAATTCATCTCCTTCCTTTTATAACCTTGTTGCCCTTCCTCTTATAGATAAGGAACTGAGGGAAACAAAATTAAATGACTTGCCTAGGGTCATACAGCCAGATTTGAACTCCAGTCATCCTAACTTAGGAAGTGATTCCATCTTCTTTTCCCTTGTCTAAATGAGACAGTACCAATCCTTTGTGTTTTTCGGTGTTTAATTACTTTCAATTTTGGAGTATATCTCAAGTTATACAGTGCTAAACTAGCCTTATTACTGCAAGAATAATCCAATTGCTTCTCGGTTATGGAATCTGATACATTTATTACTTGATGAATAGAGTAAAAGCTTATCCTGTGCAAAAAAATGCCACACAAATTAGTGGATTTTCTATCAATCTAACATATAAAAAGCGTTTATTTGTTGCTAACATATAAAGCATTGTGTTGGGGGCAAGTATTTGTATTTTTCAAAGACTTAGTTCTAGGTGATTTGTAAGAAAGTCTAAATGACAGTTGATTTTAGACTTTCCCCCAATCTGTTGGGGGCAAATATTATGCTGAGCCAGACCAGAAACTGTTGCTGGCTATGCCTAGGCATAATTTGCTGGGATTGAGGTGGTGAGTGGGAGTGGTAACTAGAACACTGAGATCATGGGGTAGGATGGAAGTGAGTGGTAGTAAGAATATTGACTCTCAGAACTTGATGAATGAGCCTTTAGCTGCCTAACCCATTTAGTCCAATGGCTTCCTTTTACTGAGGAGGATATTTAAGGCCAGGGAAAGGCAGTAAATTGCCTAAGGTCACATAGTGACTTATGAGAAGGTTGTGAGCAGGAACCTTAGCTCTTTAGTCAGAGGTCCTAGATTTGAGTCTCAGTTCTACCATTTGCTATCTGTTTAAACTTGGGCAAGTCGCAGGACATTAGTTCCCTCCTGTCAGAGTGAATGGTTAGGACTAGATGAGTTTTAAGGTTCTTTGCAGTCCTGTGACCCTATCTATGTCTCTTGGCTCTCAGTCCAGCGTTCTTTATACTATACTGCCTCTACTCCTAGGTCAGGAGGAAATGCTGAGGATAAAATTCCTAAACAAAAGGATCAGGGGAGGGGATGTCCACTGATCATGGCAGATCTTGGTATCAGTCAAAGATTTCCAGTTTTCTTACTCTGTCACATTTTTATAATGTTTTAAGGTTTGCCAAGTGTTTTAGGTACAGTATCTCCCTAAATTCTACCTGACAGACCTATGGGATAATTGCTATAATTATCCCCACTTTAAAGATAGGAAAATGAGGCAGAAAGAAATGAAAGCATTTCTCCAGACTCACAAAGCTTGGTAGAGTCAAAGGGGAGATGTGAAATGAGTTATTGCTTCCTCCAAGTACAACACCGTCTGCTGAACTGCCTGGATCATGGAGATAAATCCTCTGATCCTGACTTAGTGGTTGGAGGGAGAACTTCTCTCTGCCATATGGTTTCTATGTTTCTAGTAACTAGGAATGTGAGACAACCCAGAGTAACCAAAAATATAGGCTCTATAGGTATAGTCCCTTTTGTATGTATGTGTAACTGAAATTAACCTCTGTAGTGGGATTCAGAAACAGCCTGAGGCAGTTGTCATGAGAAAAGATGTCTAGACTCTTGTGGAACATAAGAGCTGAGATGGCTGAGCTGCTTAGCTTTGATTTTCATTAAGATTGGAGGCTAGTATGAAAGCAAAGCAATGTGATGGTTTGTCTACCCCTAGGGATCTGGAGACAAGCTGCATTAGTGTTACTGGGTAATCAGTGCCACTATCTTTTCCAGGTATTTTTAAAAGGGTGACAGATGGATCTAGGAATGTTGTTTAATGTTCACATATCTATCTATAGTCTGGCTATAAGATCTGACAAACAAGAAGAGAGCCACATTTTTGCTGATTAAGCTATTTGGGTGTATGACTATTAGTATGGCTGCTGTATTCCCTATAAGAAAGGGCTCATAGGATAATAGCATCTCAGAGTTGGAGAAACCTTCAGAGGCCATCTAGTTCAGACTGTTACATGTCATGCACTTGCTATAACCCTGTTCTTGGTTGATAGTGTGATAAACAAAACAGTTTCTACTCTCAAGAAACTTTTAGTCCAGTAGAAATCCTATGTACGCAGATAAGTTTATACAAGATACGTACATAGAAAATGCATTTTTTTAGGTGGGGGAGGAGAGCAACTGCAAGGGAATCAGGAAATACCTTGTGTAACAGATAATATGTTAATTATATTTTTGAAAAAGTTAGGGACTACATCAGGCAGAGGTAAAGAGATACAGCACTCTAGGTGTGGGGGAATGACCTGTGAAGTGAGGTGGAGGTGGGAGATAGAACATCATGTATGGGGAACATAGTATGTCTTTGAAACTAAGGTATGACCTAATTTGGGGGACATCCTCCCATTGCCCTCTTTAATTATTCTTATTAATAAATATGCCAAGGCTTCAGGGGAATTTGACCAGTTTTGTTACATCGGAACATGTGTTCATATTTGTAAACTCAAAACGAGATTACGTGAAATGTACATATATCAAAGTGGCATTCAGATGCTTATATGTGCTTTGTGAACTGAATGAATATCTAGGCATTGGCCTATTAAAAAGCTAACGAGAAAATGTGACAATATACTTGGTGCATTCTCTTTTTGTTTTTATTTTCTCTCTTTTCCCTTCAGACAGTTCTCTAAATGGTATATTCTTTGAGGAGGGTGGCCTTGAGGTGTTCCTTCTTTTGTTTTGCTGTCTTGCCCTAAGCTGTCTGGCCTCCTTCAGTTTTATGTAGTGAGTTATGGCTCTTGGCATCCCTTAGAGGCTAAAAATCTGGTCTACTTCCTTACCTTTCTGTTGTGGTTCTTAAAAACAAACAAACAAAAGAACCCATTTTACTGCTAAGGTCCCTTCATTGCTTTGGTGCCATGGATGTATACAAAGCCAACACATCTGATTGATAAGGAAAAAAAATCAATTCATGAAACCCTTTATTACGTACCTGCTACAAGCAATGCATTAACTCCTAGACTCTGGGGTTACAGACAGAAATGAACCTTCTTTGTCCTCTGGAATCTCACATTCTACTAGGGTGAAATCTAGCAACCAAGCTCTTCTTTTGCTCATGTGACACTAAATGGCCTGACTGCTTAATGGATTGAATTGGCTGATCATGCAGACACAGACTTAGCAGAAAGGCAGCTGTGGAGCAGTGCACAGAGGATGGGGCTTCCAACCCCAGCTCTGCTACTTCCTACCTGTATAACCTTGAGCAAGTCATTGAATTTCTCTTCTACTCAGATTTCTTATCTGTAAAATGAGGATGAGTTGACCTTTAGTGTCCTTTCCTACTGGGAATCTATGATCTCCCAGGTTTGAAATGAACATGAGAAATAAATCTGTCATGTGAGTGTTTAATGTCTGAATGTTGTAGAACTCTGGAATGTGGGGGGAGGGGACAGATGAATGTACCTGGGGGAATTTCTCTCTGACAATAAACTCATTTCAAGCTATAGATGATAATGCCCTTATCCTAGAAGCAAGGTGGGAAGGTGGTGTCCCAAAGGAACAAAAAAGAATATGAGATCTTCCTCACGAACTTGACTTGTCCCTATAGACAGGTAAGAGGCCATGGGCGAGCAACCATGTGCTTTACTTAATGGGGCAAGTAAGAGCTCTCAGGACTTAGTGGAATTTTCCAAGTCATGTTGTACTCTAGACAGGTGGATGGAAACAGATTTGTAATTTTGTCTCCATTGCCAAGTTTCAACTGGCACTTGAAAATATTCATCACTCGGTGAGATGTGCAATTTTATGAAGTATTCCATTACAAAGGAGCTATTCCACAAGAGGTAGACATTGAGATGTAGAGCCACAGAAGTGGCTGTTGATATTTTCATGGGAAAGACATATTTTCTGAGAGCAGCCATATCTCAGTGCGTTGATAGGTTTTTATTTAAACAGCATATGCTCTGCTGACCTGCAAGTTGTCAATACTCCCCTTCCCATCTATTACAGGGTTTTCTATTCAGCACTGGTTATATTGAAGCACAGTGGCCAAAAGACTGCTGACTCAGTGAGGCAGAACAAATGAACTGACCTCTTTCTTTCCTCACTTTGGGACCCCTAAATAGCCTTGTCAAAAAATAATTTAATTGGAAAGGTAATTATGTCATCTATGGTAGACTGCAGGTTAAAATAAACCCAACAAAGAGGCACCAAAAACTTCACCTTTAGGTCTCAGTTCCTTGTTCTTCTTAGAGAACTTATCCCTAAACTCGGTCATAATGTAACCAATAGGCATCATGCTAAGAAGAGTCATAGCCAGGAAAAAAGGGGATATTACAGGGACCTTTCAGGTATAACTAGCGAGCTGTGCCAAGTCTAGAAGCAATCCCTCTGAATGCAAAATCTTGACTTGGGCCACGTGCCAATGCTTTGCAAAAGGATTTAGATAGGAAAGAGCTAATGTCAGATTTAGATTTTGAATCATTTTTAGATCTCCGTTCATTTAAAAACAGTTCCCCATAAAAGATATAAAACAAAAGTCTAGAACATAGGTTCTTAACATGGGGTCCATGTACTTTTTTTTAATACTGTGATAACTGCATTTCAATATAATTGGCTTCCTTTGTAATCTTATGTATTTCATTTTATTCATATAGAAACATTATTTTGAGAAGGGATTCACATGCTTCATTATGCTGACAAAAATGTCCATGAAATGAAAGAGATTAAGAACCTCTGCTCTAAGCCCTTCAATATGGAAGCTTAGTGGTTTAATTTCATATTCCAAACATTTTAGTGTTCAGTTCCAGTTGCATTTCAAGTTTAGACTTAGAATTATATTCTTCCTTGGTCTTCTCCAGGCTTTCGTGTGCCCTATGTAAGCCATTCTGGGGAAAGTGGTGCAATTTTGCACTGATGTTTTGTCCATATTTCATTTATACAGGATTATCAATTTACCAGAAAAAGGTGTGTGTGTGTGTGTGTGTGTGTGTGTGTGTGTGTGTGTGTGTGTGTGTGTGTGTGTGAGAGAGAGAGAGAGAGAGAGAGAGAGAGAGAGAGAGAGAGAGAGAGAGAGAGAGAGAGAGAGAACTTTTCTGATTAACCTTTGATTATTCAACATTTTCACAATTTGGGGCTGGCAGAAAAAAAGTACATCTGAAAGTGGTCCCTACAGGACTGAGTGGACCATTTCCTGAACCATTTAGGTATAGTCCAATTTAGCAGCCTCTCTTTCCCATATGATTGTAGATAGAGAGACTGATACTTCTAGGTCTCAGTCTTTCATGGGACTGCTCAGTAGCACAGTATCTAGAGTTCTAGACTTGGAGTCAGGAGAACCTGAATTCAAATTCTACCTCAGATGCTAGCTATGTGAACCCTGGGTAAGTCACTTCACCTCCATCTACCTCAGTTATCAAATCTCTATAATGGGAATATTGATAGCATCTGCCTTCCAGGGTTGTTATAAGGATCAAATGAAGTAATATTCATCAAGTGCTATATGAATTGCCATTCATATAGCTGTTATTTAGTACAAATCAATTCCACAAGCATTTATTGAGCACTTACTATGTATATTTTAAATTCTTTGATAGGCACTGGAGTCCTGCTGAAAGATCCTCCCTGACTAGATTGTTAGAAAGTCTGGATTGGGTTGATTCTGGAGTATTTATTTATTGGCTGTCTCATCAGTGCTCAGTGCTGGCCTAGCTCTTTGGAGAACTACCCAAGAAGCAGGTTAGGCTGTCCCTGTCTGTACTCTGGGAGCTTACAAGCTAATTGGGAGATGAGACTAACATAGAGGAAATGGTGACGGATCATACTGGAGAATATAATTAAATGTCAAAGTGTATAAGAGCAGTAAGTACTATGAGAGGTCTAAAAAGGAAACAAAAAGAGGATCATAAAGGAACTTTAAAGGTCATCTTGTACAACCCCCTCATTTTATAGATGGGTTTAATGGAGCTGTCCAAGGTTTTGAAGGTGGTGTTACAGCCACAATTTGATCTTAGCTCCTTTGGCTTCAAATCCAGTGCTCATTCTGTTGTACCCCAGTTGAGACTAGCACAGGTCAGAATTGTTGATGAGGTCTTTAGTGAGGCAATGGAACTTGGAGATACAGCCTAAGAACAAGGAATCTTGCCCAGTGCTTTTCTGTTCATTTGAGAGGGATGAAAACCATATTTGAATCGCTCTTTTGAGCTTACATTCTACCTGATGACATGGGTCTTTGTAAGAGCAGGTGCCATAGTCCCTAACTTGTTCTCTTAGTAGAAGAAAGATTCTTCAGTTTTTTTTTTCTCATGTGGAGGGAGTCTCCAGAACTTCAGAAATAATTAGGAAAAACAGAGAATCTAGTGAAATGTAGACAATTTCTCACTTACCTGATTCTGGTCATATGAGGAGAATGGTCTCACTTGTGATTGATTACTACTTCTGCTTTGGTCCCCTTGACAGCAGGGGTGAGGGTGGGGGGCTGAAAGTTAATGGTCTTTCTTGAACTTCAGAAAAATTTGATTGATGCTCTGTGCAAAGGTCCATAGCTGGCTCTATTTGCTCAATACTTTCTCTCTCCTTGCTAACAGAGATGACCTTGAGGCTGACCAGTGCCATTAAAACTGTGTCCTAACTGGGTGAAAAGGCCTGAGTATAATTTCATTATTGTATACGTTACTTTTTTTCACCCTGAGGATTATGGGCTTTATGTGACCAAGCCTCCAGGTTACTACATCTGTACTTCTTAGGCATGTAATAGCTGAATAACTTAAAATGCACTGAATCCTTTGGACTAGCCACAGTTCTCTAAAGTCAGGGTCCAAGATAAAGGACAGCTATAAGTCTCAAACTGAAGAGAAAGCATTGACCTCTTGGGTAATTATTTGTGCAGAAATTGGAAAGTCATTCCGTAATTCAGTTTCATAAAATATAAATGGAAGTTACACAGACAGGCAGCCTGAAACCAAGCAGTAACATTATGCAAAATAAGACCAAAGAGTTGGAAAACTGCCACATGTCATCCAGAAATGATTTTTGGTTAGGAATTTGTTTTCCTTTTTTTAATATTTTATTTTTAGTTTTCACATTCAATTCCATAAGTTTTCAAGTTTTGAATTTTCTCTCCCATCCTCTCCTCCCCCCTCCCCAAGACAGCATGCAATCTGATATAGACTCTACTTGTACATTCATATTAAATCTGTTTTCACATTAGTCATGATGTAAAAAAGAATTAGAACTAATGAGAGAAACCATGAGAAAGAAGAAATAAAACAAAACAACAAGAGAAAAGGAGAGAAAATGGTATGCTTCCATCTGCATTCAGACTCCAAAGTTCTTTCTCTGTGTGCGGATAGCATTTCCCATTGTGAGTCTTTTGGAGTTGTCTTAGATCCTTGCATTGCTGAGAAGACTTAAGTCTGTCAAGGTCAGTCATCGCACAATGTGACTGTTACTGTGTGCAGTGTTTTCCTGGTTCTGCTCATTTCATTCAGCATCAGTTCATATAAGTCTTTCCAGGTTTTTCTGAAGTCTGCCTGCTCATCATTTCATATAGTATAGTAGTATTCCATTACATTCATATGCCACAACTTGTTCAGCCTTTCCCCGGTTGATGGACATCCCTTCAATTTCCAATTCTTGGCCACCACAAAAAGAGCTGCTATAAATATTTTTGTACATGTGGGTCCTTTACCCTTTTTTATGAACTTGTTTGGACCTAGAAGTGGTATTCCTGGGTCAAAAGATATGCACAAAAATTGGAATACAGAATGAAGCAAATTATTTTCTCTTGGGTTTATGTTTTGTCTTGGTTTGTTTTTTCTCCTGGTTTCACCCATTCATTTTAATTCTTCTTTGCAACGTGACTAATGTGAAAATGTGTTTAATAAGAATATTTGTGTAGAACCCATATAATATTGCATGCCATCTTGGGGATGGAGGGGTGAAGGAAGGGGAAAAAATTTAAAACTTATGGAAGTAATTGTTGAAAACTAAAAACAAAAAAATTAATTACATTAAATAAATAAATAATAAGAAAAAACTCCACAGAAATATAGAGAATGATAAAGCTAATATGGTCTACTTTTTTTTTCATATTGCCTACATTATTTCAGTGTGATATACAAGGTGTGACTCAAATATTTAAATTTAAAATGTTCAACAATACAAATTTTTTTCATTTTGTGACTTTCTCCAAAACTGTTCATAAGCCAACATTTGCAAATTTAATCACTTTAAATGCCCTAGATCTTATAATTTAAAGATATCAAATAATAAAGTGAAATATTGTCAAAAAAGTAAAAAGTATGCACAATTTTATAGCCCTTTGGGCAGAGTTCCAAATTGTTCTCCAGAATGGTTGGATCAGTTCACAACTCCACCAACAATGCATTGGTGTTCCAATTTTCCCACATCTTCTCTAACATTTATCGTTTTCCTTTTTTGTCATGTTAGCCAATCTTATAGGTATGATGTGGTACCTCAGAGACATTTTGATTTGCATTTCTCTACTCAAGAGTGATTTAGAGCTTTTTTTATATGACTGTAGATAGCTTTAATTTTTTCCTCCGAAAACTGTTTGTATCCTTTGACCACTGATCAACTAGGGAATGACTTGTATTCTTATAAATTTGGCTCAATTCTCTATATCTTTTAGAAAGGAGGCCTTTATCAGAGACACTGGTGGTAAAAAATGTTTCCCAGCTTTCTTCTTCCTTTCTAATCATGGTTGCCTTGGCTTTATTTGTGCAAAAGCTTTTCCATTTAATGTAATCATCCATTTTGCATTTTTTAATGTTCTCTATCTCTTATTTGCTCATTAATTCTTCCATTCTCTATAGATCTGACAGGTAAACTATTCCTTGCTCTCCTAGTTTTCTTATCGTATCAGCCTTTATATCTAAACTATGTACCCATTTTGGCTTTATCTTGGTATAGGGTATAAGATGATGGTCTATGCCTAGTTTCTGCCACACTATTTTCATGTTTTTACAGCTGTTTTTGTTAAATAGTGAGTTCTTATCTAAGAAGCTGGAGTCTTTGGATTTATCAAATAGTAGATTTCTATAGTCATTGACTGTTGTATCTTGCATACCTAACCTGTTTCACTGATCCACTATTCTGTTACTTAGCCAGTACAAAGTAGTTTTGATGATTGCTGGTTTATAATACAGTTTAATATCTGGTATAGCTAGGCCACCTTCCCTTGCATTTCTGTTCATCAATTCCCTTAATAGTCTGGACCTTTTGTTCTTCCAGATGAATTTTGTTATTATTTTTCTAGCTCTCTAAAATAATTTTTGGTAGTTTGATTGGTATGGCCCTGAATAAGTAATTTAATTTACATAGAATTGTCATTTTTATTATATTAGCTCAGGCTTACCCATAAGCAACTGACATTTTCTAAATTATTTAGATCTGACTTTATTTGTGTGAAAAATATTTTGTAGTTGTGTTCATGTCGTTCCTGATTTTGTCTTGGCAGGTAGGCTCCCAAATATTTTATGTTGTCTGTAGTTGTTTTAAATGGAATTTCTCTTCCTATCTCTTGCTTCTGGGCTTTGTTAGTCATATATAGAAATATTGATGATTTATGTGGATTTATTTTATATCCTATAACTTTACTAAAGTTTTCAATTGTATCAAGTAGTTTCTTAGTTGATTCTCTGGAATTTTCTAAGTATACCATCATATAATCTGCAAAGACTGATAGCTTTGTTTCTTCTTTGCCTATTCTAATGCCTTTGATTTTTTTTTCTTCTCATCGCTAAAGCTAACATTTCTAGGACAATATTGCAGAACGTTGGTGAGGTTAAGGGTTTTCTGAGCAAAAGGATAAGCTGTCATCATCATAGTGAGAGAACGTGAGTGTACCTCAGTGGTATGAGGATTCTCCCCGAGGTTACCATGCCTACCTGTCCTGTGCCACTCATGCCTATCACCTCCACTGGAGTCTTCTGCTATCCTCCTTGTGATTGAGTAAATACCAGTGTAGCACACAGCTTGTCCCTTAGTTATCTTTCACTCTTGCCATGTGGCTGACCTATCTTTTGTTCTGATCTTACATTTGTCTGATGGCATTCTTTATGCCATTTCTGATGGAACCCACTATGTGATTCTTCATTGCCCTTTGGGTGACCCTTGACTTCAGTTCTTTATGTACTGTAGTTGGTACTCTGTGACTCTCAGTCATATAGTATCATTCTTAGAAGAGTCAGTTTTTAAAAGATAGGCCTTGGGTTTTAGGAAAAGCTTGGGTTCATTAAAACAACAGTATGGGGGAGGTGGAGCCAAGATGGTGGAGTAGAAGCATGATCCTGCTTGAGCTCTCCCCCAAAGCCCTTAAAATACCTCTAAAAATGACTCTAAACAAATTCTATAGCAGCAGAAGCCACAAAATGACAGCAGAACAGATTTCCAACCCAAGACAACCTGGAAGGTCATCAGGAAGGATCTATTGCACAGGACTCAGAGCAGAGCACAACCCAGTATGGACCACGTGATGACAATCAAATTAGGATCTTTTGCTCTTTTTGCCTTACTAAAAGTGCCTTTGAATAATGTGATTAAGGAGAATCTTTCCCACCCATTGTCAGGCCTGGGAAGATTTGTAGGAAGGTCCATGCCTTTTGTTAATGAGCCCTGGTTCTCGAGGGATGTAATGCCCTCTGGCTCTAAAAAGTGAATAAAGACTCTGAGGTACAGATTTTATTTTGGCGCTTACTGACTGGAGGTGTTTGTTTGGCCTGAGGAGGACTCTGGGAAGCTACTTAAGGAGCTCCCTGGCTTGAAAAACCCAGAAAACCCAGATATTGGTGCTTCCCTTTCTGGCAATTATGGTCAGACAGTTGGACCTGTCTGTTGATGGTCAGGCAGAGGAAGCCATGTCTGTTGACTTTTGATTTCTCTGTATTTTCTTTGAAGTTTAGTGTGCTGACTCCCCTGAACTAGGTCAATGATATATGTGCTTGGTTAAAGGAATGATACATGTGCTTGATTAAAGTGATTGTTAATCTTGCAAAAATTGCCTTTCTTTTTATGAATGCAGATCTAAGAACCTGTGATAGCACCCCCCCCCCCCCATGTGTGTTGGGATGCTTATTGATGCAGGCCATACCAGCACAGAGAGGACTGGAGCAGGTCTCAGGGTGCTGAATCATGGGCAGCAGCTATGGTTATCAGATTTCTCAACCCCCAAATGCCAAAGACAGCTTCAAAGCTCAGTGAGAAAGCTCTTTCACCTAGGTGACAGGAGAGCTTGATCTGGTACCAGTCCCAGCCCCAGGGCAGCAACAGCCACTGCTACATGAGCAGCCACTTATGGACCTCTCAGCCTACAGATGGGTGGAGAATCCAGTGGCTGATCTGGATTTCAGTCTTACGTGGTGGTCCTGGGTTGAGGAGGAATGCTGGCATAGTGGAGCTGGTGGCGGTTGTGGAGAAGGAATCCTACTCACCATTACAGGGCAGAAAAGATTGCTTGTGGTTTCTCACAGACCTCAGTGCAGGCCAGCAGAGGAATAAGCACCTCTCCCTTGATTATGCATTTTGGAGGAACTGAGAACTTACAGGTCCCTAGAGATATCTCAGAGAACAGCTACACAAAACCCCTGAAGCCTGAGGTAGTATACCCTTCACTTAACAAAGGACTCAATAGTCAAGTAATTGGCTGAAAAAAATGCCCCAAAAGGGGAAAAATAAGACTATAGAAGAGTACTTTCTTGGTAAAAAGGTATTTTCTTCCATCCTTTCTGATGAGGAAAATCAAAGCATACAACCAGAGGAAGATAGAAAGGTCAAGGCTCCTACATCCAAAGCCTCCCCCCAAAATGAAATGGTCTCAGGCCATGGGAGGGTTTCACAAAGGACTTTGAAAATCAAGTAAGAGAGGATGGAGGAAAAATTGGAAAGAGAAATGAGAGCAATGCAAGAAAATCATGAAACAGAAGTCAACAGCTTGCTAAAGGAGACCCCAAAAATTCTGAAGAAAATCACATCTTTAAAATTAGACTAACTCAAATGTCAAAAATGGTCCAAAAAGCCAATGAGGAGAAGAATGCCTTAAAAAGCAGAATGGACCAAATGGAAAAGGAGGTCCGAAAGCTCACTGAAGAAAATAATTCTTTAAAAATTAGAATGCAGCAGATGGAAGCTAATGACTTTATGAGAAGTCAAGAAATTATAAAATGAAATCAAAAGAATGAAAAAATAGAAAACAATGTGAAATATTTCATTGGAAAAACAACTGATATGGAAAATAGATCCAGGAGAGATCATTTAAAAATTAATGGTCTACCTGAAAACCATGATCAGAAAAAGACCCTAGCCATCATCTTCCAAGAAATTATCAAGGAAAAAATACCCTGATATTCTAGAACCAGTGAGTAAAATAGAAATTGAAAGAATTCACCAATTGCCTCCTGAAAGAGGTCCCAAAAGGAAAACTCCTAGGAATATTGTAACCAAATTCCAGAATTCCCAGGTCAAGGAGAAAATATTACAAGAAGCTAGAAAGAAACAGTTCAAACATTGTAGAAACACAACCAACATAACACAGAATTTAGCCACTTCTACACTAAGGGATCGAAGAGCTTAGAATATGATATTCCAGAGGTCAAGGGAAGTAGGATTAAAACCAAGAATCACCTAACCAGCAAAACTGAGTATAATGCTTCAGGAAAAAAATGGAATTTCAATAGAAGTATTCTTGATGAAAAGACCAGAGCTGAATAGAAAATTTGACTTTCACATAGAAGAATCAAGAGAAACATGAAAAGGTAAGCAGGAAAGAAGATGACATTTGTAACTTATGAGACCTTTTTCAGTATTAGGGTAGTTAGAGGGAATATATATACATATATATATATATATACATATATATGCATATATGTAGGTGTATATGGGTATGCACGTATGTATGTATATTTTATATGTGTGTATGCATATGTGTAGGTAGGTGTATGTATGTGGGTGTATATGTGCATGTATATATACACATATATGCATGCATACATATATAATACACATACACATACATAGGCATATACATGTGCACACATACATAGAGGGCACAGGGTGAGCTGAATATGAAGAGGGAATAGCTAAAAAATAAAGCTTACTGTTGAGTGGAATGTACTAGGAGTAAGAGAAAGGGAGAGGTAAAATGTGGCAAATGATCTCACATAAAAGAGGCAAGAAAGAGCTTTCACAGTGGAGTGGAAGAGGGAGGAAATGAAAGCGAATAAGTGAGCCTTACTCTCATGGGATTTGGTTTAAGGAGGGAATAACATATACTCAATTTGGTACAGCAATCTATTTTACCCTGCAGGAAGGCAGGAAGCAAGGAGATAGGAGAGGGAAGAAAATAAAAGGGACAGCAAAGTGGGGAAAGGAATAATCAGAAGTAAAACTATTGTGGGGGGACATGGAATAAATGGAGGGCAGGACAGGACAGAGGAAAATGTGTTTAGTCTTTCACAATATAACTGATATGGAAGTATTTTGCATGACTACATATGTATGACCCATATTGAATTGCTTGCTTTTTCAACGAGAGTATGTGGGGAAGGAGGAAGGGAGAGAATAAGGAACTCAAAGTTTCAAAAATGAATGTTAAAAATTGTTTTTGCATGCAACTGGAAAATAAGATCTACAGGCAATGGGGTATAGAAGTCTATTTTGTCCTACAGGAAAATAGAGGGAAGGGAGATGGAAGAAGGGGGTTGATAGAAGGGAGGACAGACTAGGGGAAGGGGTGGATGGGATGCATGCTTTTCTGGAGTGGGGGGTGGGAGAGATGGGGAGAATATTTGGAATTCAAATTCTTAATGCATAAATTATACATTAAAATATTAATAATATAAACAAAAGCATGAAAAGACAGCTGAAGTCTGATTAATTGTAACGGTCAATCTTTTCTCCGGAAGATATATAATGAAATAAACTTTCCTTCCTCAGGAGAAAGGTAGAACAGTTCAAACACAGAATCTTGCATACTGTCAGGCAGGGTTAATGTATTGATTTTGTTGAACTAATTTTTCTATGTTACAAGGGAGTTTCCATGGCAGGGGGAAGGGAAGACATATTGGGCAAATACTGTGATGTTAAACCTAAGTCCGTCAATACAATTTATTAAATATTAAAAAAAAAAAAAGAACAGTATGATTTCTCGGTGGCAATCCAGCCCTCTCCTCCTCCTTTTATTGAATTCTGAGCCTGGCTCTTTGTCCATTGAATTGCTAATTAATTTATGGAATTATGAAATATGGGCAGGCATGCTTAGTTCTTTGGTTTTTGCTGGGAAATACTATGATTCTAGTAGGAAGAAATGCTTCAGTCCCACTTTAATAAGGCACAGGCAGAAGACACAAAGAGGGGAGGGAATACAGAAGCAGATGGTGTGGGAACCGGTACATGGTAGTAGAGGAAGAAGACAGGGAGTGTGGAGGAGAAAGTGGGGAGGAGAAAAGGCACTGAGAATGACTCACATAATCATAGATTGAAGTTTGGGAGTACTTGAGCAGCATGGACCCTTAGAAGATGGAAGATTTCTCAAAGGATAGAATTTAGGTGTCTCAGTTTGTGTTTTTGGTGAGGGACATGTTAACTCTTATCTGTGCCACCTTTGGGATAGTCCATTAACGGATCTATGTCATCTCAAAGTTATCAGCCATATTTTAAGGTTAGTTCATTAACATATCTATTTTATGTCAAAGTTACCAGCAACATTAGATGTTCTGTTGGTCTTATTGCAGATTCCTGTAGCATATCTGAGGTATACAAATCATGGGACCAAAAAGTTCTGATAGCAAGGTCTAGATGACTTCCCCCTGATTTAGCATAGTCTCAGCTTGAGATTTTTTAGCTAATATAATATAGTTTGCAAATTATGCTCCCTTGTTCAATGAGACAGTCTGTAAGTGACTTCTAAGTTTCCCTTTGCAATCTTATTTCCTGCTATTCTTACTTGATACTGGCTACTGATAAACTTACTCTACTAACTATAAAGGGGGGAGGGCAGCCAGGGGGACCAGAACAAGATAAACATTTGGCACATCCATCTGTAGTCTTTATGAAGCCCCTTATTGCAAGTGATACTTTGTTAGGCCTTGCTCTCTTGGTTAAAAACAAAGTGAATTACCTGTGGAATGATGGATTATAAATTCCACTGTAAGACGAAACTTCACCCCTACTCACTAAGTAATATGAGGCAAAGAAGGATGTTTAAGGTAGAGTTATATATGATCTCTGTTAGAAAGGTAGCATGACTAGAAACTTTTGCAACAGTGATTTTTGGTGCACATAATTACTATTTCAAACTTATTTGGGGAAGCAATTGGGGTTTAGTGACTTGTCGAGGCTCACATAACTAATCAGTGTCTGAGGCCAAATTTGAATTCAGGTCCTTCTGATTCCAGGGTCGGTGCTCTATCCACTGTACCACCTAGCTACCCCTTAATTCACAAATTTTCTGCCATCGAGGGAGGCTTGATTAAACAGCTTGTTAGCATTTTAGAGTCCTTTGGAGCATGAAGGCCACGAACTTTCCCACCAAATTTTTATTCATTCACTCTCTTCAATTAAGCTGGAATTTCTTTCCCTTTCCTTTCCTTGGCTGAGGAAAAAAAATAGTTTCAAATCATGGATAAGTGAGCAGAATAGACTATTATCTAGGCCAGGGTTAGGGAACCTGTAGCCTCAAGGTCTCATGTGGCCCTCTAGGCCCTGAAGTGCAGCCCTTTGGCTGAATTCAAACTTCACAGAACAAACTCCCTTAATAAAAGGATTTGTTCTATAAAACTTTGCCCCAGTCAAAAGGCTGCACCTACCTAGAAGGCCACATGTGGCTTCCAGGTCACAGGTTCCCTACCTCTGATCTACGCCATCCAAGTGTCTTTGTTTTATGAGATATTATCTCAGAAGACAAGATGATATGGTAGAAAAAAGAGCATTGGATTTGGCCTCAGAAGAGGTAGGTTCAGATTCTGTTTCTGGGCTGCAGACAAATGGATCTTGTCCTTTAGGGAGGGAAATCTGGACCTACATAAGATTTTTCCTAAGAATTGCATGTGCTTGTAGATAGCCTCAGCCAAGATTCTGAGAGCGAATTTCTTGAACCCAAGAGACAGTAGCAACTAGGGCACTGGTAGATTTCCTGAGGAAATTTATCTTTCTTTAGTAGAGACAGATATGTACCTTTCTACTCAACCTACTGAGAGAATAGTTCAAGGAAAATGTTTGCAAACCCTAAAATCTTATGTGAAGGAGGGGCATTTTTAATTCCCTAGTCAATGTAATCTCAGAATCTAGCCTTCTAGAACAAGAAAAAAGATTTCCTGGGCAGCTCCAGCTTCTAGAATAATCTTAAATTTGAAAGTTTAGGGGTCACTTAGAGGAAAGGGGTGATTTCCTGATCAGCATATTCTTTGGAGAAAAGAGGATTGTCTTTGTTCCTGAGTAACATCAATCCTACTCAAAGAGCAAAGCCTGTGAGATATTTAGACCATGTTCATCCTACTGGAAGAAATTTCTTGTTCCACAGTCTCTAGAGTATATTTGCCTTCTAGGGAAAGGAAAATCTAAAACATAGTGTGGTACTATGAGTCTTGGAAAAAATGCATAGTATCTTAGGAAAAGAAAGACTTATTAGTATGTCAGAGTATTGCTCCAATGGTACCTTTAAAGTCATTTCCCTGAGAGGCACTAATGGATTATTTTATTTTTATCTTTGTATACATGGCCACTTGCACAGTGCCTTACGCATAGAATATAGCCTTAATGTAAAATTATATTGAGTTCCAGCTTTGATAGAAATCTGTGAAAATTTATAAGAATAGGAATAACACTAATGAAACATTTCAAACCCTTGCTCTATCACTGCTGATTTGACCTTGGGAAGGTCATTTTACCTCTATGAACCTGTTTCCTTATCTATAAAATGAGAGAGTTAAACTAGATGATCTCTAAGTGCCTCCATATCCTGTGATCTTACCTCTCCACGGATTGTCCTGTTTCTGAGGCTCTCTTGCCCAAAGGCACAGCTTTTATTAGTTTACATCTGGTTGTTAATTTCATTTGTCAAATGTGCAATCCAACAAGCATTTTAAAATATCTGTTGTACACAAGGCACTATGCTGACTGCTAGGGATGCAAGATCAAACATCCTATTGAGGAAGTTGAACATATGGACAGGTAAAGATATACATGATTATCTTAGGAGGGAGCACTGACAGCTAGTTTTAACAAGGAGGCATTTGTTCTGTGAGCCAAACCTGGAATTCTAAGAAATGAAGAACAGGAAGGAGTGTCTTCCAGGCATGGGAGGAGAGTCTGGCTAATGACACAGAGATTAGAGATGGAAAAGCCAAGTTTTGGGAATAGTGTGTAGTCTGGTGTTATAGAAATGTCAAGTATGTGAAAGGGAATAATGCCAAATAAGTCCAGACAAGTAACCTGGGGCCCAGTTGGGAAGGGCTTTAAATGCTAAGTTGAGGAGTTTATATGCATCCTAAAGGCAAGAAAGAACCACTAAAGCTCAGAGGAATAACTTGGTCAGACTTCTGCGTTAGGAAAAGTGTGATGTTAACTATGTGGAATATGGATTTGAAAGACGAGAGATCGAAAGCCAACATTCCAGTTCAGTAGCTATACTATTTCACTTGAAAGGAAATGATGACTTAAATTGGAGTGATTGTCAGAGAAGTAAACTGCATCTGGAGTAATGCATTCAGTTCTGGGTATCACAGTTGAGGAGGGAGAAGATGAAGAAATTCCATAGGAGAGCAACCAGGAGGCTGAAGGACCTTGAATCCATACTGTATGAGGATTAGTTGAAGGTACTGGTGGCATCTAGACTAGAGGGAGGGAAGGAAACAATCATTCATTAGACACCTGTTATGTGACAGGCTCTGTTCTAAGTACTTTACAAATATCATATCATTTGAAGAAAGATTATGGTTGGTGGGAGTTGGGGGGGGGGAAGAATTATGATAGCTTTGGATAACAGTGTTAAATGATACAAAGAGGTCAAGAAAGATGAGGATTAAGAAAAAACCATCGGATTTGGCAATTAAGAGATGATCGGTAACCTTAGGACAGCTTAAGTGAAGTGGGGAGGGGTAAGGGGAGAGGAAGGGGTGGAGGAATCAGAACGTGGATTGCAAAGAGATGAAAAGCAAATTAAGGGAAAGAAAGTAGAGGCAGTGGGGTAGAGCCAAGATGGCAGATTAGGGGCAGCTATCCAGCTGAACTCTCCCAACATTCCTCACCAGACAACTTTAAAATAATACTTCTAATAAAATTTTGTAGTGACAGACTGATAGAGCAAACAAAAGGTGAGACATTTTTGTGGCCTAAAAAACTTAAGAGGTTGGCAGGAGAAATCTGTGACACTGGAGTGGAGGCTAGTTCAGATCCCACACATGCAGCAGCAGCAGTGGCCATTAACAGTAGCAGCAGTTTCAATAGTTCTCAGTGCATAGATGGTAAGAGGGTCAGACAACTGGTCAGAACGAGTTTACAGGGAACCCTTTGCTGACACTGTGTACAGCTGATCCTTGGCAACTCTACTGCTGATAACACAGTTCTGGATCTTAGTTCCAGAGCAGAGAGTAGTCCTGGTGGGTCAGGCACATGGGAACAGGGGCCCTGGTCACAGTTGCAAGCAGAGACTAACAACCATTCTGGAGAACAATTTGGAACTGGACCCTAAGGGTTATAAAACTACACATACTCTTTGACCCAGCAATCATGGTCCTAGGTCTCTGTCCTAGAGAGATCATAGGAAAAGGAAAATGGTCTATATGTACAAAAATATTTATAGCAGCTTTTTTTTGGTGATGGCAAAGAATTAGAAATTGAGGGAATGCTCATTCATTGGGGAATAGCTGACCAAATTGTGGCATATGATTGTGATGGAGTACTGTTGTGCTATAAGAAATGATGAGGGGGGTGGTTTCCTAAAAATATGGCAAGGTCTATATGAAGTGAGAAGAAATAGGAGATAATTGTGTACAGTAGTGGCAATGTTGTAAAAATCATCAACTCTGAAAGACTTGACTACTTTTATCAATACAGTTATCCAAGAGAGTCCCAAAGGACTCATAATGAAAAAAGAAAGAACTGATGAACTTAGTGCAAATTGAAATAAATTTTCTCACTTTATTTTTTTTGTTTTGGAAATACAGCTAGTATGAAAATGTTTTGCATGCTTTCACACGTATAATTCATATCATATATTGCTTGCCTTCTCAGTGGTTGTGGGAGGGGTTGGGATTGAGAGAGGGAGAGCATTTGAAACTTAAGATTTAAAAAGAAAAGAATGCTAAAAAGAAATAGATAATGATTTTTTTAAAAGTAAGAAAGAAAGTAGAAGCAATGGAAAATAGATACCTTTTTTCAGTCATTTGCTTTTCCCTCATCTCCTCTATTTATTTTAAAAATGACTGTCATATTGTCGCACAACTCTCTTTTAAATGATAGAGTTGCTTTTCTTTGTTTGTGGGCAGTATTTTTTTTTTCATGTTTTTGGAAGTTGGAATGTTTCCCAACTATCTTTTTACCTTAATACATGGAAACTTGACTTTCTCTGTATCTTTCACCTCACCTGAGCAGTTGAACGTTTTTGAGAGTGGTTCTGACTGAAATCTTGGTTTAAATTGGACCATGTGGTCTGTCTATTTCCCCATCTCTGCTTCTAAAGAGACTGCATTGATTAATCCAACTGTACTTCCTATTTCTATCCAGAAATCTTATCCATGTGATTAATTAGAGGTAGCAGGAGTCTAGTAGATAGAGAATTACAGTAAGAGTCTGAAAGACCTGGGTTTCAGTTCCACCTTTGACATTAGCTGGTTCACCTTGAGCAGCTTAGTGAGTATCTCTGAATTTCCTCTTCTTCATCTATAAAATGGGAAATATAATAGAGCCAAATCTTATAGTTGTTACTGAGATAAAGTAAGACTGTGTTTATAAAAAGGTCCTATAAACCTTAAAGCACTTTGCTAATGTCAGTTCTTATTTTTTGTTCCTGCCATCCCACTTACTGATATCAGGCTAATTTCAGAATATGAAACACACCTCCTCAACCAGTCTTTGGCACCAATCAGTGATGCCCAAGATCACTCTCTCTCTCCATCAAGGAGGCTTTCCCAGCGAGCAAAAAGCCTTAGTGGATTATCTGCCAAGAAATCTTCTGTAGTGGTAAATGGAACCCCCAGTGCAGACTTCTCCATGCTGAGATCAAGATTACCACAGGTTTCTCTGTCAGCAGTGAAAAGGAGACAGTCATTGCACAGCAGCCAAATGTAATTTTACCAGATAAGAAGACAAGCCACTTTTGGCTGCCATGATCCATTCACCTAAATAGGCTCTTTTCCCCTCCCCCCTTTTCCTCTGCATAAATCAGCAGTTTCTGCAATTTCCATAGTAGTAGACTCTGGAGTAATCACAGGGCTGAGATATTTCACAATACCGTCATAGCAAAAGGGTTCAACTGAACCCCAGGGCCTGCTCTTTCATTTCACCATCAGACAATGGCCCACTTATAAGCAATTACTTATTATATGTTGGAAGACAATTGCAAAGCTCCAGCACCATTTGCCAAATGTAATTGGCTGAAATTGGGCATAATTTGCTCTGAACTCATTTTCTCTTTTTCTGATTTCTCCATATTTCCATGGCTATGCAAGAGCTGTTCGGTAAATGCATAAAGAGAAACACAGAGGACAGATCTTTGCCCAGTTGGCCAAAGTTCAAGACAACAGGACTAGACTATTTAATAATAGAGCTTTCGTTTATTCTCTGGGTGATTTTTGCCAAATGACTTGGAATGCTGATTACTTGCTAATTTTGTAAATATTTAAATATCTCCATACTCCAGAGATCAGAGATCAGATAGATAAATAAAAACAAAGTTTTTAGATTTTGACATGAGTAAAAGTTTTAAATATTAAATTTGTGCTAATGGTTGTTTTCTCACATGTAGTAATAAGAGAACAGTTAAAAACTGAATTTGAATGGAGGAAAAAGCCAATTGGCACTAAGTTAAAAAGCTGTAATTAAAAAATGTTGTCAAAGAATTAAACGGATGTTAATTACTGTGAAGTCTACATACTAACTAGAGTTAGGCTGACTTCCTGCCTAGCATTTAGGGGGAACAACTTTAAAGAACAGAGCTTTGTGACAATGGCTTGCATTTCTGTAGCACTTTAAAAACTTCCCTCAAACAATCCCATGCAAATGATTTCTAATTAATATATAGGGTACCTGTGAATACTTGTTTCTAAAATAAAAGTAATAATTCAATATAGTGCTTTAAGTTTGCAAAGCACATTATATGTGTGTATGTGTGTATGTTACATGAATATACAGCACATATACATGTATGTATTATTATTCAGTTGTTTCAGTTGTCTCCTCATGTGGGATTTTCTTGGCAGAGATACTGGAGTGGTTTGCCATTTCCTTCTCCAACTCATATTACAGATGAGGAAACTGAGGCAAACAGAGTAAAATGACTTGACCAGGATTGCACATCTAGGAAGTGTCTGAGGCCAGATCTGAACTCAGGGAGATGCTTTCCTGACTCCAGGCCTGGTGCTTTATCCATTGCAGTGGGACTTAGCTGCTCCTATTTGTGTGTGTGTGTGTGTGTGTGTATAACACACATATATATGGTTATGTAGTTATATATTATATATACCAATTATACTGCACTGTCTTCAATAGTAATAATAATAATAGTAAAATATTTCTATAGTGCTTTTAGGTTTTCAACGTGATTTCTAAACATTATTCAGTTTCAACCTCACAACAACCTTGTGAGGTAGGTGCTATTATTATCACTATTTTATAGAGGAGGAAACTGAGACAGACATTTAAGTGGCTTGCCTACAGTCACACAGCTGGTAATCATCTAAGGTTAGATTTGAACTCAGGTGTCTCATGGATGCATGTCCAGTGCTCTGTCTACTGCATTGCCTCTTCAAAGAATTAAGGGCATTAGCCCAATGCTTTGTCCTTCATAGGCCCTTAATTTTTTTTAACCGAATTGTACAATAAGGTTTGGTTTCTTAAACAATTGAAACATTCTTCAACAATCTTGTTTATTTTTCTTATTTGCTTGTGTGCTACCCCTTTTTATAGAGAGAATACAAATAGAAACTTCAATTTAGTCTACTGTACATCCTACTAGTCATCATAGAACAATTCAGAACTCCACATATTGACTGTTTTATCCTTTCTCACACGATCCTTCTTTCACTATGGACATTCTTATCCTTATTTTATAGACTAAGAAACTCAGCTTGTATCTAAGGATAATAAGAGCCGACACTTACTACCTCATGTTTACAATACATTCTCTCCTCATGACCAACCTATGAAGTATTCCAGGCCAACCTAACACATCGTGATAAAACCACCCACTCAGTTGTGGATGTTCTTGGTTTGATGCACCAAGTACACTGTAAGTAAATGTGAAGGACAGCATTACCCACAAGGGGAGCAAATAAGGAGATGTTGTTGGTCATTTTAATGGTCTCCTTGGGAGGCGGTACCATAAGTATTATTATCTCTATTGTGAACCATTCCTCTCTACCCCAGCTCCCGTTGACCTCCTGAAATCCATGACTCTTTTTCCTCTACGGCACTCGCAAGAAAAAGTTGAATTGAGCCAAACTTAATTATTCGCCACACTTCAGCTTCTATCCCTTCTCTCCCATGCCAGCATAGTGTATGATTTAAACTCAGTATAATTCTCTACTTGACTATACTTCTCACATATGCTCTCACCCTGAACACTCATGCCCCCCACCCCAGGGAGGGATGTGGGGAATCATGGACCGAATATGAGCTATACAGTCATTGCCTTATGGAAATATTCATGTCAGTGTTTTGGTGTAAGAAAAGATTTTGTTAATGACATGCTTGAAAACATGGTATTTAAAAATTGATTAATATGTTCAGTGCTCACTTTGTTTTAGCCAAGAATTTAATCAAAAGCGAGACACTTTTATCTGTCTTTGTTTTAGAAATTGTCAGAAATTAATCAAATGATCTCCCAATGGAACAGGGAAAACTGACTGCTCAAAGCCTGGGAGAGGAACAAGGCTTATTTTGCTCCTTCTTGCCGTCTCCATGGAAATAGGAGAGGATGAATAGGAGGGAGAAAAACAACCCAAGGAGGAGTTAGAAGGTTATTTTGAATGAATATAACACTGTCAGAATTTTAGAAGCAACTTATACTCTTTTTTTAAACTAAAATTCATTTTGCTCATTTGTTTATCAAATTACACTTTCATTTAGTTTACGTCCAACACTCAGTACTGTTTTAAAACAATTTTTAAAATTTCAAATGAAGCCTTTGTTTATAAATGTAGCAAGCACTTTCAACTGACAAAATGGGCTGTGTTGGAAAAGTTCATGTGTAAATCATGTATTTAGAACTCAGAACTTGTTTCTCCTTTAAAAACCTCCCACCATATTAAATGGTTGTTAGGTTGCCAATATAGTTCCCTCTTTAACTCCTGGTATTCAATTCACTTCAACAAGTAGTTATGAAACGATCCTTGCCTTTGGAGCTTACATTCTTCTGGCTGAAATATTTTAACACAGTGAAAATGGTCGAGTAGAAACAAAATGCTTTTACAGGTACCAGATGCATAACCAGAACAGGTTCCTTGAACTTTGCTCCCAGGTCACTGAAATTTACAGAGCACATACATTTAATAGAAATTCACTTCTTCTACAACAATATACTAACAAATTCTTTTTCCTGGTGAACTGAATTTGCATTATTTTCACATTATTAATCATACTGTTGATTTGAAGGAAGTTTCTTGTTATTTGCCCCGGGCACCAAGATGCCTAGTTATAACTGGTAGCTATATATTTCATGTCCGTGATGTGCTAAGGGAGATGTCTATGGGTTACCTTTGAAACTTAATCACTATTTATAGCATAGTTTTTATGCAAAAATGAACAGGAAGTTCTAACTTGGAATACCTGGTACTTTAGGGGCCCTTTCTCTCCAGATGTAGGCTTAGCAATGAAGAGAGAGCTTCTGCAGTGAGAAGGGGAAATTCCCTTCTTTTCCTGTCATGGCACTAGATTCATTTGCTGCGGCAGGGATTCATATGCCAGGGATATTTCTATATTACTTGCTTGTATTTTGAAGAACTTCCCATGTGTCCAAAGTATTGCATTCATGTGAAGATGAATTATGATTCTTATTTTCAATTTTTTTTTGTTCGTTATGGCTGTGTCTACACGCACAAAGGAGTTTGACTATCTTGACAGGCCATCTGTCAAACTGGCTTCTGTGTAGTTAGATTCAACATACATTGCTGAACTGACAGAGCTGTGGAAGAATGGGGCCTTATTGTTCAACATATCTTCCTGAAGGTTTTAGTTATAGTAGGCAGCATGTTTCACTACTTTTTTTTCTGAATGGCGTAGATCCTCTACCCACCATGCTTATTTTACGAAGAACATCTTATTAAATAACCAAAACAGTTGACATACTTACATTTTTAGCGTAATTCCAAGGGTTCATAAAATATTCAGGAATTGACAAGCAGGTGAATGTGTGTGTTCCACTATTTGGAAGCATTTAAATGATTGGAATTGAATAAACAAAACATCTGAGTCATTTAGACCACTTCTTTTTTCTTTTTTATCCTATTCTAGTTTACTTTTTTAGGTGGCACAATGGATAGAGTACTGGGCCTGGAGTCAGGAAGACTAATCTTTGCCAAGCCTAGAGGCCTGTATTGGGCTACCCGAGTCTTTCTTACCTGTCCAGGTCTTCGGCTGGCCACGCCGGATGCACGTGTGAGAGAAAGGACGTTCCAGAGTCAAACAGGGGTTGAGCTTTATTACAGGGTTTCGGTTACAAGTGCAGGGGGTCTTCTTTCTTAGGACGAAGAGGGGGAGATTTCCTAAGAAGGCTAAGCTTAAGGGAATGGAAGTAGAAGTACAAGCGGGGAGAGAGGGGGAGGGGAGAGAGGAAAGAAAAGAAGCGGAGCCCTACTTTTCTCTTTGGCTCCACACGTGCTAAGAGCGCTTTTAGGCTTCCTCAATCCTACTTAATCTTCAGCCACACAGTTTGCATCTCAATACCGTGCTGTTAGGTAACTAGGTGTGCTCCAATCCGGGACGACCTCGAGGGCAGGGAGACTCCACCCATCAGGTATCTCCGGGGGAGAGGCGGAAATACCCGAGCTAGCCGAGCTAGCTCGGTCTGACCTTCTCGAACCCCCGCTGTTCATGGAGGGCCTCGTAAGACTCTAAGATTTAGAAGTCCCACTTTTACCTGCCCGAGACTGTCCACACGGAATTGAGCTTCCAGTCCCAACAAATCTTCATAAGTTTAAATCTGGTCTCAGATGTTTGCTAGCTGTGTGACCCTGAGCAAGTCACTTCGCCCTGTTTGCCTCAGTTTTCTCATGTATAAAAGGATCTGGTGAGGGAACTGCTAGACCACTCCAATATCTTTGCCACAAAAACCCCAAATGGGGTCACAGAGTCAGATATGACTGAAAAATGACTCAACAACAACAATTTTTTTTTGGTTAACAAGCATCTTTTTTCCCTCTCCCTCCTGTATTTCCTCATCAGATAAAAAGAACAAAATATACTGTGATAGATAGGGACAGTTGAGCAAAATAAATTTCCACAATGACTGTGTCCAAAATGCATGTTTCATTCTATATTTTGAATCTATCACTTCTCTGACAGGAAGTGCATAGTGTGACTTTTCCTTAGACCTCTGGAATCTTGGTTCATCTTTTCATTGATCAGAGTTCTTTAAGTTTTAAGTTGTTTGACTTTATAATATGGTTGTTATCGTATAAGTTGTTCTACTTCTCACTCTACTGACTCTTCATCAGTTCATACAAATCTTTATAGGTTTCTTTTAAACTGTTCCTTTCGTCGTATTTCACAGTAAGAGAATTCCAATACTGGCATATGCCAGAGTATTTCAGTCATTCATCAATTTAGGATACTTCGTTTGTTTCTAGTTCTTTGTCATTACAAAAAAGAGTTCCTGTTAACATGTTTGTAGTGTGGGTCCAGTTTCTCTTTCTCTGATTTCTTTGAGCATAGGCAAATCAGTAGTATAGCTATGGCAATACATATGGGCAATTTAGCAACTTTGGGTGGCACATTTTCAAATTGCTTTTCAGCATGGCTGAACCAATTGACAACTTCATCAATAGTGTATTTTAGTGTACCATAGCCTCTAAAACCATTATAATTTTCCCTTTTTTCTCAAAAGGGAGTATATTGAGGTCTTTTTTCAATGACTGTAGTTTATTGTATACTTCCTGATGTAAATTATTTAAATTTTTCTTTAAGTAGTTAGATATGCTATTTGTTGCATACATGTAAACATACATATGGTATTGATGTTGACTCATATGGTGTCTTTAAGCACAATATAATTTCTTTATCTCTTTTAATCATCTGTTTTTTACTCGTTTTGTCTGAAATTATGATTTTTACCTCTCCTTTTTTTTGTATTCTCTTGGTTTTTGCTCTAGCTCCTTATTTTAGTTGTATAAGTCTTTTTTTCAAATGTATTTCCTGTTAATGACATATTGTTGGATTTTGCTTTCTAATTCATTTTGTTATCCTCTTTTGTTTTATGATTGAGTTTGTCTCATCCATATTCCAGGTTGTGATTGTTAATTGTATCTTTCCTTCTTATCTCCTATACTTTTTTTTCCCCTCTTCGGCCTCCCTTCCCTTCTTTTAAGACTCAAGTTCAAACATTGTTTCAGCAAGGTATCGTGAAAAATGTACTGACTTGGGAGAGTAAGGAAGCTTGACTTCCAGTCCAGCTCTGCCACTGCTAACTGTATGGACTTGGTCAAGTTGCTTGGTTTTTCTTTTCTCAGTTTTCTCATCTAAGAAAGTAGCTTGAACTAGGTGACCCCTAATGTCCCTTTTAGTTTTATGTCTATGATGTCTATGATCCTTTGGAATTTAAAAATCACTTATGGGCAGATGATATAGGCTTAGATGATTTAGCTGTATATAACTTCTCATGAATCTTTATCCCTACTTATATAAAAATAATAGTACTTCCAAAGTGAATAAATTATTTGGTTTTGGACATATGAGAACTCTTTGAAAAATACTGCAGTATGGGAATCTGATTAAAATATGATGTTGAGAATAGATTGTGCTTCAGTAGTGAGTGATGGAAGCAAAATGCTTAGATATTCTTAAAGTAATTCAGGCAAAATGATGAGATGTGCATTATCATCATCTTAATGAGAATTTTTAAAAATAGTACATTTTTTAGCTTTGTGCTTTCATAGATCATGCATTTGGATATATTCGTCTTTGATTCTGGAGACCTATTTTAAACTGTTTGTTTTGAAATGTAAAATTAATGAAATTCTAGTAGCAAAAAATTGGTCGTAAACTATATGCCTAATATTAGCAAATGGCTGAACGAATGATATATAAACATAATGGAATATCAATGTTATGTAAGAAATGATGGATATGAAGAATTCAGAGAAACGTGGGAAAGTCTGTACAATGGGAAGGACCTTTATATATCCCCTTTTAGACCAAGTGAAATCTAGTAAAAAAAAAAAAAAGATGAACAAGAAAGAAGTTGAAGCTCTTAAAAATAAATTTAGAAAAGTTAGGTTTAATAGAGCTCTAGAAATTATTCAAAGGGAGTAGAAAGAAATATTAACTGGTGTAGAGTAAATAAAGCAGAACAAAATGAACAGGATATGGTTAAATCTACAAATAACAGTGCAAATGATGCTAATACTAAAAAGGGACAAATAAGGTAAAATACAATGGCCAGTGTTGATGCTAAATTATTAAAATGAAAGTATATGTCCTTACTTCCTGTTAACATCTAGTAAACCATAGGAATAGAAAGAGATGTATACTATCAATAGCCATCTCTTTATTAAGTCATTTTGCTACTTGTAAGAGGTTTCTTTGAGCATGTGGGACACTGCATCTCTTGACTCTAGGCATTTTCTTTTGCTTTCTCCCATACTCTCTGTCCTTATCTCTGTTGCTCCTGGCTTCCCTTCAAGTTCCATCTAAAATCCCATCTTTTACAGTGGTAGTGCCACATTCAAATAAAAAGAGAACCCTGGGACCACAAAATGACTTAAAAAAACCTCAAGAGTTTTGTAGCCAAACTTTTATCTACAGGAATGGTCAAACCCTACAAACTCTTAATTTTAGTGCCTTCCCTCTTTAAATTATTTCCTATTTTTCCTGCATATAGGTTATTTGTACATGTTTATTTGCTTGTTGTCTCCCCTTTAAATTGTGAGCTTCTTGAGTGAAGTGAGTGTCTTTTGCCTCTTTTTGTATCCCACAGCCTTAGTACGGTGCCTGACACATAGTGGGCAGTTAATAATCATTTATTGATTGACTGACTGTCTCTAACACTTACTAGCTGAAAGAAAGTCATTCAACTTCCCTAGGCCTCTTTATGTGTTTCTTCATGTGTAAAATGAAGATAATAAAATGAGTAATACTGACTTCACAAGGTTGCAAGGCTCAACAAAGAATAGATGTAAAGTATATTACAAAGTTTAAAATGCTGTTTAAATGCGCACACTTATTATTAAAACAAAATGTATCCAATTAAAAAAAGACTCCTATGTAGAGCTAGCAGTGGCCTTGGAGGACATCTATTCCTGCCTTCACATTTTACAAGTGAGGAAACTGAGGCTCAGGAAGATTAAGTGATTTCCCCAAGTTTCAAAAAAGTTGTACATATCACAGCTAGGATTTGAACCTACATCCCCAGACTCTGAACACGGTACAGATGTTGCTGCAGCATAGACTATCCATTGGTACTCCCATAGCACACTGGTATTTCAAAGGCTTTTTCTTACTAGTAGATGCTGCTTATGCACCTAGTTTGTGCCAGTGAAGCTTGAGGATTTAAATTAAATTGTACAATCAAAGAGACTTCAAGAAGAAATATGTTTTCTATGACAATATCTCTATGGATATATGAGGCAGATTTCTACTATGCCATAAATGCATTCAAATCAAAATGATGAATTATGAGTACCTTGGCAGCACAAAATAAAACCAAGACCTGGTAGGAATTTGGTTATTTTTGTCAGTCTGATGATACATAAATGGCTTCGCTTCCTGCTGGGGATCCACAGCTGTAGTAGGCTTCCATGGAGTATAGTTTTAGGGCATTCCAGGCCTTTGAAGCTTATTTTTTTCTGTGACAAAGACTCCTAGATTTAGAGCTGCCTGGTCAGGGCAGCTAGGTGGTACGGTAGATGGAACACTGGGCTTGGAACCAAGAAGACTCATTGTCTTGTGTTCAAATCTGGCCTCAGACACTTACTAGCTTTGTGACCCTGGGCAAGTCATTTTAACCCTGTTTGCCAGTAAAAAGGCAAACCCTGTTCACCTCATCTGTTACAGAAACTGTTGCAGTTTTTCATCTGTGAAACCAACTGGAGGAATACATGGCAAACCACTCCAGCTGCTCTGCCAAGAAAACCCCAAATGGGGTCATGAAGTGTTGGATACAACTGAAATGACTCAACAACAAGTGGCCTAATATGACCCCTTCGTTTTACAGATGAGGAAACTGAGGCTCAAAGATGTTAAGTGACTTGCCTAAAGTCACACAGAGAGTAAAACAACAGAGATTGGAATGTGATCCAGGTTCTCTGACTCCAAATTCAGCATTCTTTCTACTGCCTTGGGCAGAGTGAATGGCTCTCTTTTCTGATTTTGTTTTATCAGTGATTAACAGTGGTATTTTGAGTAAAGCCAGGAGTTCCTTGCTGAAAACCCAAGCACATGTACACATAAATACATGCATACATGCACACACATATGAGTTTGAGCTAGAGAAAGGATTTTTTTCATTAGGCATATCTACATTGAGAAATGTAGTTGGTTCTGGTAGCAGTAGAATAAAATACGCTGAATATAAAAAACATGCTTTAACAAAATAAGAATCAGATTTTTGAAAATGAATTTTTGTCATTTTTGTCAAATTATGAGTATGACATTAATGCAAGTTTTTAATGACTTGAAGCTGTTTCAGATAACATAATTACTAATGTAGGTGCTAATGTGGAGAATATGAGTTACTTTGGATCAGTAGTGGGGAAAAAAGGCATTACGTACCAAGCTGCACAATTCCTTAAATAGCCTGAATTTATTTCAATTGCAAAACTACCCAACTGCAAAGAATGACAAAAATGCTATTGTTGGGAGGGGGGAGAGACCTTTGAGAAGTTATGAATGTCTAAAATTTTCTGGAGTTATTTTTTGCATAGATTGATTCATATTTAGATTAGCTTCCTGCCAGATGGAAGAAACACACAGTAAATCAGCCTTTTGCAGGAGATAATCCAAAAAGAAACTAGGAGCTGTTATTAAAAGGGTTTTCTCTCTCTCCTTTCATATTAATAGCACATTAGCTCACAGCAAGTGTCCTGGAAAGTTGAGAAATAACCAGGGGGTGGTCATCAATGCATTCTCTAGGAGCTCTGAATATTTTTCAATCTATCAAGTCTAATAAATAATAAACTAATTGAATCACATAGCTTGATCACATGACCGTGCCACTCACCACCAACATCCAGTTAATTGTCACATTTCGTCCATTCCACCTCTCCAATTTTTGCATTGTACTCCTCACTTATGCAGCCAAGACCTTAGGTCAAGGTCATATCACACCTTGCCTAGACTACTACAATAGCCTACTAATAGGTTATCTCTGCCTGCAGCCTTTTCTTACTCCAATTTCTTAGCCATATAGCTGCCAAACTGATAATGCAAAAGTACAGGTTTGATCGTTGCAGTCTTCTATTAGAGAATTTTCATTGGCTTTCCTTTGCCTCTAAGATAAAATACAAACTCCTCAACCTGTAATTTAAAGCCCTTCACAATCTGGCTCAATCCCATCTTTCCAGAATCATTTCACCTTACACTTCCCCACACTCAATATTCCTGTCAAATGGACCTATTTATTGTTTCCCATTCATTGTATTCTATCTTGTCTTATGCCTTTGCACAGGCTGATGCCCCCATGCCTGGAGAGGCCTCCTTCCTCATGTCTCCCAAGAGGCCATTATCAACTTTTCAAATGGCAAGAGTCAACAATGAATCAAGTCTCCACCTGAGAATGGACCCCCATTCCAGACAAATCCTAGAAGTTTTAACTTCGTAGCCCTGGAGAGGTCTATACTGGTTTCAACTTATCCTCTGTCCAGACTACTGGTTCTTTGGGTTGAGTTTCTCTCAAAAGTAAATCAACTCCATTGGGTTCAGCCCCAAATTCAACTGACCCTTGGGAATGGAGGAGACACCAATCATTTGCCTGTTTTGTATCATACATCTCATCTTAACAGAGCCTGTTAGCGATCATAAAGTTGACCAAGTTTAGTCTTCACTTCCAGGCTTCTCCTTCCAAGTTTTTCAGTTGATAAAAGTAAGAAAAAATGGGTCAGGGATGTTCCTGAGCCCCACAGTTGTTAACTCCCCCCTCCCCCAACCTGTTCAAATTATTCTGCACATGTCTTATACGTATTTTGTATTTAATTTTTTGTGTGCGTGCTTTCTCCTGGTAAAATTTGATCTCCTTGAGGGCGGAAGCTGTTTTGTTTTTGCCTAGGTGTCCTCAGTGTACGATGCCTTGCATCTAAAGATAAGAGACTGGAACTGTGATTTCATTGTTATGTGGAACTCGCAGAGAAGGAAACTCTCTCTCACTGCATTTTGGCATTCTCTGTGCCTCAGTGGTCTTAGAGAGTTGCTTAAAGATGCAGTAACTTGTTCAGAGTCACAGCCGGTATGTGCCACAGGTGGGACCAGTCTTCATGGTGCCAGTGTCAGCTCTCTTGCTTATAAAGAGCTTGATGTTTAAAGTAAAGTAGTAAATAAGTCATCTACAGGGGTCCCCTCACCTCCTTTTCTCCCTTATCTCATCATAATCTATTTATTTACCAACTTTCTCTCTATTTTCCTTTACTAAGCCCTTTTCTTTGTCTGTACTCTGACTTCAAATCCTTTAATGCCAGTGTTGGGGAACCTGTGTGGCCCTCTAGGTCCTCAAGTGCTGCCCTTTGACTGAATCCAAACTTCACAGAACAAATCCCCTTAATAAAAGGATAATAAAAAACTTGGACCCAGTCAAAAGGCCACACTTGAGGACCTAGAAAGCCACATGTGGCCTTGACACCACAGGTTCCCCACCCCTGCGAAAATCCCTTGGTTCTCTCTCAGGCCATATCCCCAAGTTTTACTGATTATTCTGTATCTCTCTCTATAATTAATCTATACCTATGTCACTGCTAATAAATTGCAGCAAAAATGCCTTCTTGATTGAATCATTTGAGAAAACAAAATTAGAGTCTGAAGGTGAATTAATCCATAAATTTTGCCTGTATTTAACTTAATTTATAAAATGATTCTGGTAAAACAGCAACTTTGTTTCTGAATATATTATTATGAAAATCAATGGACTTGAACAAAAATGATATTAGAAAAAAAGATAATTAGACAATGTGGAGGAAGAGATAATGACAAGTTAATAAAGGTCACGATGGGTATACTTTTGATTCACTCTCCTAAATTAAAATGTGAAATGGCAGCAAAAACCAGTTACCATTCTCCTTTTGGTTTAAAAACCGTAGCGTCATTGGAAAGTCATGGCAAATTAAAAAATGCCCTAAAATCTATGGCTCATATGAATCACATACACAGATATATACACATATGTATATATGTATATATATGTGTGTGAGTGTATACATACATTTTACATACATACATATTTATATAGATAGATAGATAGATAGATAGATAGATAGATAGATAGATAGATAAAATCAAGAACAGTTATCTTGATAACTTGGGGTAACTAGGTGGCCCGGTGAATAGACCTGGTGTCAGGAACACCTGAATTCAAATCCAGCCTCAGATACTTCCTAGCTTTTGCAGGACAGGTAACTTAACCTGTTTTTGCCTCAGTTTTCTCAACTGTAAAGTGGGGATAATAGTAGGATATTGTGAGGATCAAATGAGATAATATTTATAAAGTGCTTAGCATAGTGCCTGGCACATAGTAGGCACTATATAAATGCTTCCTCTCTTCCCATTCCCTTATCACCTCTATCAAGTCATAGACTTAATTTTTCTCTTTCTTAATTTCCCTTTTCATCTTTTCTTCAGACTCTTTTCTTTTTGACCTGGTTGGACCTCTTTGGGGAAAGGTTCGCAGTCTATGATTATGATCTGGAAGAAAACTCTGAGGGCATCTTGATCAGTGAACCACTAGTCAGTAAAGAATGATCCCCGTGGGCCACATATTGACTTAGTTTTAAAATGTTACGTTATCTACTTTTTATTTACTTTTTTATTTTTGCTTTTACTTTACTTTTTTTTATGTTTTATATTTTATTTTATTTATTTTTTATTTCATTCAGTATTTCTCAATAGTATTTTAATTTGGTTCAGTCTGATGCTGTTTGCTCAGGTGACAAGGGTAAAAAGTGATGCAGATCCCACAGGGAGCCTTTCTACTATGCTGTACCATGAAGCCAACTAGATGAAATGAAACTTTTGTATCCAGGGCTGGAAAAACCTTCATCCTTCCTCTTCTTAAAAACTATTTTTGAAACTTGAAGTGTGGTTGAATTATTTCTAAGATGTTATCAACCAAAAATAAACTCATCATTTGATGACGTTTGGTCTGGACCTAGGATTTCACTGTGTAGGGAATTTTGAATGTAGAAACTCACTCTGCAGATGCAGATCAGCTCCTCCTCTGTATCTTAGAATCTTAGAGACTTGTCCTGAGCACTTAGAGGTTAGATGATTTATCCATGGTCACATGACTAATATGGATTGGAGACTGAATTTAAGAGCAGGTCTCACTGACTCCAAGGCTTCCTATCTCTTCATGAACTACATACACTACACTGCCTCTATTTGAGGAAGTATTGATGTGAAATGTTCATATCCCGGCTACATTTTGTCTCTGTGCTAATCACTTTTCTTTCTTATTCTAGTTTTCGTTTTAGTAGAGTAATGAAATCTTCAAATATCACATTTGGAGAAGACCTTAGAAGTAATCTCACAGATAAGGAAACTTACAGTCAGAGAGAATGGACTGGCCAAAGATTGCTTCTGTACATGGTTTGGTGGAGTCAGCTCATACAAGCTCTTCCATGCAATACAAGCCGATTTTTAAATCTTCATCGTGAGCATTTACACAAACACTACAAATTAAGAACTGATTTTTTTTTATATTGCTGATTTCTAGACTTAAGAAAATGATGGAGGAAATGTTAATAATGCAGATTAAACTTAAAAGTGTGCCATGTGTAAAATGCCCCCTGCCCCTATTCAGTTGTTAAACATTTGCCAGGACATTCCTAGTTCAATCTTCTATTTGCCCTGTGCAGTAAAACGAGGTTAATATCCATTTCCCTCAAGAGAGTTATGGTAAGGATTTGAGAGGTGTGAATATTAAATATGGAAGCTGTTATCATAACCAGCCAACCAGAGCTTCTACATCTAGACTTGTGTTGTTGCCTCTAGGGGTTATGCACAGTTTGGCTGCCAACATTTCTATACTTCCTTTTGAGAATTCCCTTCAGAGCCAGCTAAAGAAACTAATGAGAAAGTCTGTGTCATCCCTTTGGAGTTACAGCTTGTTTTTGACCAAAATGTTACCCCTCCCTCCAAATCACCAGTTATATTCAGTTCAACAAACATGGGTCCTGGAAAATGGGTATACAAAACCAGAAATGAAATAATCCTTGCCCCCAAGGGGCTTGTATTCTTGGGGTGGGGATGGAGTGGGGATGGAGTGGGGAAACACAGGCAAAGAAATAAGAAAACACAAAATAATTTCATGAGGGCCATGACTTGGCTTCAAACAATTTTAATCTATTTCCAAAATCATATCTACCATCAGATTTGCTACCATTGAAAATAGTTTCAAGAATATGCAACATATTCCCTAATAGCTAACTGCAATTAATCAATTAGGAGTTAATCAATATAGGAAGCAAAGCTCTATGTGCCTCAGTTGCCTTATCTGTAAAATAGGAATAATAATTCTTCCACTGCCAACTTTTAATGGCTATTTTGAGACTCAAATAAAACCATAGATGTTATAATACTTTATAAATTGTAAAGCAATATGGGAATTTTTTAAAAACAGTGTGAATGGCTGGTGATTTCTGTGCCCTATGCTTATACTGATTATTCAGGCCACCATTGTTGTCCTTCACACTTGGACTTGTCCTCATGCTATCTAGTCCCCTTGCTCCTTTCTTGTGTTCCCATTAACTTCAATAACACCATTTATGAAGCACCTCTTATGTAAAAGACACTGTGCTACCACAGGAGGAACAGACAGTCTCACAAAACAGTCTCTGACACCTTACTTTCTGTTCTTTAAGGTAGTACCTAGATAAGCTGATAGACTAACTAACCCATGCCAGTGATCCAGTGGGTCCTAATGGGCTAATGTGGTGCTTCCTCTCATGGAGCAGGCAGTCTAAGGAAATGTCTTAAAAGAAGTGGTCTGAATAGGGATTTCAAATCTCATGACTAGCAAGTAGGGCAGAGAACTATGGGTAGGTAGTGAGGTAGTGCAGAAAGAGATGTGGACTTGGAGTTGAAAGATCTGATTCAAGTTTATGTGACTTTGAGTAAATCAGTTTCCCTCTTTAAATGGCAAATTTCTTTTTTTTTAACATTTAAAAAATATTTTGAGTTCCAAATTCTGCCCCTCCCTCCAACCTCCCACCACCCAGTGAGAAGACAAGAAATATGATGCCCACTATACATATGAAGTCATGCAAAACATATTTCCACTTTAGTCATGTTGTGGGGGGGGGGGAAAATAGAGAGGAAAAAATGCTTCGGTCTACACTTAGAGTCTATCAGTTCTCTCTGTGGAATTGGATAGCATTTTATATCATGAGTTAAATGGTTGGTTTCTTATCTGCAAAATGGGATTAATAATGCAAAGTGCTAAGTAATCACAAAGCAGAGATGGGGTAAGGCATTCGTATGCTTTTGGTAAGACTGAAAAATGACACCCCCTGTACCTCACTGGGCTCAGGAGAGTTCTGAACCTTAACAGTTCGATGGGTAGCTTGGCCCGTACTATAGTCTGATGAGGAACTCTTTAGAGCAAGTTTTCAAACTTGCTCCGAGTGTACCCCATCTGCTGGGGTACAGGACTCATGTTTGTTGAAATGAATATAATTGGTGATTTCGGGGGAGGGGTAACATTTTGGTCAAAAACAAGTTGTGACTCCAAAGGGATGACACAGACTTTCTCATATGTTTCTTTAGCTGGCTCTGAAAGGAATTCTCAAATGCATGTTTGGAGGGGCATAACTATTATATGGATATGAGCTTTACTCTGTGGGTCTACAAAATGAGGTATTGCTTCAGGGTAATAGATACTGCATATATATACCAGTGTTTTTAATGTGCCGATCTATTCATATTTCCTTAGGAACAAGCTAGAGGCTCTTGTGTTGAGGGTACTTCAGGCTAAGATGCACTTGATGTGCTTGCTGATTATAAATAGGAGTAACAGTATTAATGGCGATTTCTCCTCCTTTTTCCTCCTCAGATCTAGACTGCGTGGCTTATTGTAGATCATAAGTCCAGACAATTTGTCCGAGATACTAACTCAGACATACTGCTTGTGGCAGGCAGACAAACCAGCACACTCTGTGGGGTGATGAGGGCCTGCAGCAGGAAAGTGGCTGTATCAGAGGAGAGGTTTTGTTTTGTTTTTTTCCCAAGAGATGTTGCTTCAATAAAATCAATCGTCAAACCTTGGCAACAGATTAGATGTGGGGCATGTGGGAGAATGAAGAGTCGAGGATAGCATCTAGATTGTGAGTCTGGCTTACTGAGTGGAGGACAGTGCCTTCAACAGTAATAGAGAAGTTTAGGATGGGGGAGCTTTTGGGGGTACAGATAATGAGTTCGGCTTTGAATATGTTAAATTTAAGACGTCTGTAAGACAATGGGTTAAAGGTGTCAAATAGAAAATTAGATATTCAAGACTGCACATCAGCAGAGGATAAGTAGATTTGACACTCACCAACACAGAAAGGCACATGACAAAGTGAATAGAGCTCTGGATTTGGAGTTGGGAGAACCTGGGTTAAAATCTTGACTCTAACCCTTCCTAGCTGTGTGACTATGAGAAAGTTGTCATCAGCCTCTATGTGCCCCTGGCAAACTCCCTTGAATTTATCTACTAAGTTATAGATGAATGATGGTGAAGGGAGTTCGCTGCACTGAAGAAGTTCCAGTTCATGCCACAGATTCTTGATCCAGGTTGCATCTACAGACAGCCAAGTGGAAAAGTCAGTTGAGAATTCACTTAGCCAGAGAGGAGTGGTTATTTAAAAGACATACAAGCAAAAAGCTCCCCAGCTTTTTAGCTTAATTCAACCATTACACACCAAGATCAACTTAATGTGTGAGTGTAGACACGTTTGGAGTTTCAGCTTTGATTTTATTGACTGATTGCCAACAATAACCCCCACAAAGCATGTGGTTCTTCCCGTGGGCCGCAGCTCTGGAGAGGGCCAGCACCACGTGGTCAGGACATTGAAATTCATGAACTTACTTTCAATTTCACAGACCATAATTCTGATCTGACAGGAAGCGATGGGGCTCAAACCAAGGTCCCTTCGTGAAGAGGGACCCATAATTACGTGGGCTGCTGAATGTCCCACTTTTGTTTGTTAAACAATAGGCTACTCTAGGCTGCTCTCCTAATTACATAATACCCATTCCTCTGCATGCATTACGCTAGCCACTGACCTTGAACATTTTCAGGTGAGTCTAGTTAGGGAAAGGAAAATCCATGTTCAAAAAAAGAACAGTACACTCCTGCACAAAACTCCTAGAAGATTGTCATTAATTAACTGGATATTTGTTACGTTACAGTTATGGATTTTGAGACCTATCTTTTATTTTCATGTATGGGATATTAGCGGAGGCACAATAAATGCCTCTGAAAGATTCATTGTCTAAGATTGATCTGAAGAAAAGGATTATTTCATTTGTAGATTTCATTGTGAATTTTATGATCATGGTTTTATTTTTGCTACTTACCTTTTCCATGCGTACAACTTTCCAGAATAGATGTTATGGCACATGAGCTTCCTAAGAGATAGTGAAAGCTGAAATCAGCTAAAACTTCCTTTATCTGCATTTCAGACTGTTAGAGATGCAGTAGTGCATCTAGGTTAGCATGAAGGTGAAAAGGAAAAAGTCATTGAATACAATTGAAATAGTACTTTCAGCCTAGAAAGGCTTCAGTTCTTTCTTAGCCAGGGGCTCTTGTCCTTCTTTCTTGTTTGCACTTTGGGACCATGAGGGCCAATTTCCATGTTCCATTCTGCCTGTGACTTGTATTTTTTGTCATGAGAAAGATTAGGAGGAGGTAGAATGGTACCCTGGAAAGAAGGCTGGATGCAGAATCACAGCACTGGGGTCCATGTCTCAGCCACCCCTGAATACAGCTTCAGCTTTAGAACGATTCAACTCTTATTTTGACTGCCTGAGCATGAAGGATGAAATAAAAAGCACCAATTGACATGTGTGCAATACTACCTCTGCAACTTCTGCCTGTGTTACTTTGGGCATCACCTAACCTCTCTAGGCCTCAGTTCCCTCATCTATAAAAATGAGGGGGCTGGAATATGGATCCCTTCCAATTTTGAATTCATGTTTTTGTGATCCAGTGACCTTGGAAAGCTCACTTGATGTCTATGGGCTCGTTTCCTCTTTATTTTATAAAATTAGAAGGGTGATTTCTAAAGTCCCTTCCAGCTCTAAGTCAGTGATCATGTTTTCCCAGACCTAATGCAAACTTTCTATGCTCTAGCCAGACTGAGGTATTTGCTCTTCCTTGTATGTTGCATTTGCTACCTGTGTGTCTTTGCCTAGGCTGTGCCCCATGCATGAAAGGCTCTCCTTCACCTCTGCCTCCTGGTGCTTCCAACTCTAGTCAAGGCTTAGCAGAGGTGGTACTGCCTACAAGAGGATTTATCTGACGCCTTCCCCTAAATTGTTAGTGTTTACTTAGTGTTACTTTGCATTCAATTAGTACATATTTTGTATTTACTTATGAGTGTACATTTTGTTCCTCCTTCCTCAAAGCAATCTTCTTCAAAGCAGGTACTGTTTCACTTTGGTCTTTGTATCGCTAGTACCTAGCACATAGTAGGTTTTCAATATTTTGAATTGAATCAGATCATGCTGCAAGTGAAATCTTGTTACATGGTGCTTGTCTCATATCAGTGGGAGAAACTCACAATGTTGATGTTCTCTTTGTCCACCAATATGGTCTGAGGCAGGGAAATCTATTCTCCGTATAGCATTAGCAATCTTTAGAAATGACTGTGCTGAATGCTTTCATGGCCAATGCATCATATTCATTAGAGCAGGTATGTGGTAGTTCAAATGCTAATAAAAGCCATGTGTACACCATCTAATTGTCTGTCCAGCCAGGAACTGTTTGGGAGAATTATCACCCTATAAAAGAAGGCACTGATGGTGAATCATGAATTTTCCTTTTAACCACAATTTATTACACATTGAGAAGCATATGACTGTAGATCATCATAATGGGAATAATAATGACATAAAAAGGTAATACCTTTGTACAACAAAACTAAAGGATGAGAGCCACCCAAGGAAATGGCTGTGTGGCCCAATAAATATCCAACTAGGGCAACTTAATAGAATCCAAGGGAGAATTGCCTGGATTTAAGAGTTCCACAAAGAGTTCTGTGTTTCTGGGGACAAGGATTTGAAAAATAGATAGTTTGACTTTTCCTATGAATCCGTAACAACCTTCTGTCCTGAAAATCACCTCTATACTTCCCATGCTTATAGGCATTTAGAGGACCGTTTAGGTTGAATTTTAAAGGACAAATTAAGAGAAGATGAGGAGAAGTCAGTCAACCAAAAAACATTTATTAAACCCTTACTAGGTGTCAAACATTGTGCTGAGTGCTGGAACAGGACCTAGAGATGAGCTCAGGAAACACCTGGATTTGACTTTCAGAGTGCCTTAGCCTCTGAGTCATTGTCTGGGCTGTTGAAGATTGTAAAGTTCCTCCATAAGGCCAAGGAAGATTACTATATGCCATCCCCTTGGTGTTGAAATGAGATGGTTATTTTCTATGGCTATTACCAGTACACAGAAACATTTCCCCAGAACTGTTTTGGCCACATGTGAAGTCACATACTATTTTGTGCCCATTCCAAAGACTGGAATGATGATAAGCTCCCAGATGGAGCCAATGAAACTCTCCTCACTGCTCTCTTTGATGATAAATGAATGAATAGTGTTTATTAAGTACTTACTATGTACGAAGCACTGTGCTAAATGTTGGGGGTATATATAAAAAGTAAGAGAATCTCTGATCTCAAAGAGCTCACATTCTAATGACAGAGATAATAGGGAATGTTTCAGAGCCAAGTTGAAATGGCTTTTCTTTTCTCCACAAGAATTTCTTCCTGGGGATGATGGCTGTAGGGGCTGGGCTAGAATCAGGACTGACTATCTAGGTATTGCTACCACTTATTGGATTCTTGGGCTTGCCTGTCTCTTGGTGGCAGTTGGTCAACAATGGATGTTACTGGTGGTAAGGAAGGTAGGACCCTTCTCTACAGTGCTTGCTCCCTTCATTGATAGCTGTGGGGCCTGGAAACAGGACCAATGGTCAAGGGGAGGGGGAGGGACTGCTATTCTCAAAGTTTTTGGTTTAAGGGCCTGGGCCATCACCATCAGGGTTTGAGGAGAAGTAATGTTTGAGGTGCTGGCAGTAGTTTAGCGTCCCTGGCACAGACTGCTTCCTGTTTCTCCCTCAGGGTGCCTTGCTGCTTCACCCAGGCTGGCTTGCCTGGACAGAATGCCAGATAGCTGGGATGTGTTAGGGTGGCATGTCAAGCAGTATGGCATAAGGGGAAGAATATTGGACTTAAAGTTGGAAGATCTTCATTTAAATCTTGACCTTATGACCTATAAGCAGTGTGACCTTGACCTCTCTGAGCCTTATATGTAAGATGTGCACCAGAATGCTTACACTGTGCGCCTAGACAAAGGGACAGTCCCCCTTTAAAGAACTTAAAGTCCCCTTTAATAAAACCCTGAGTTCTGTGGCTTGCTGTGATGTCAACTGTTACCCTAGACTGAGTTTAAGAAACCCCAACAACTTACATAGAAACAGAGTGAAAGGAAATCAATTAATCAGGAGTGGCATTATGAAACCAGAGCAGATATACTGACATTTCTACATGTTCCAACCACTTGCAATGTTATAGTATCTTGGCCCATTGGCATCTCTGTACCAATGATCATAAACTATTCAGAGGAGCAGGCTCCGGACATGTAGGTGTATATTTTGTTAAAGAGATAGACATAAAAAGCAATGACGATCTTAAAAATAACTTTATTTAGTTTTTCTACCAATGGCACTTTGGAGATCCATATCTAAAAGTTCATTTCAAATGTGATTTGACTTTCCTCTAGATTTTCTCAGGTTGGCTCTAATTTTATGCTAATATTTATGGAGATGAGAACATATTGCAACCTGTTATTTGTTCTTTGTGTGTACCAACGTGGTGATGGCATCATTGTTGGGAATATCTCTTGAAGCTACATAGACTTTTCCCTTTGCTCCAGAGGCAGAAAATTTTTGAAAGATGAAAGGCTTTTCTAATCATATGCACATCTCTTTGCATAATATTCTTTGAGCATAAGGCATAAAATAAAAATGGTATTTGGTTGACATCATTCTTCATAGGTAATAAGATTATTGAATGAGCAAGGACCCTTTTATTCACTCTCCTCTGTCACCTCTGTGTCCACTTACTCAGTGATGACATTTCTTGTCTTTGTGTTTAGAATTTGAGTATGATTTCAAATTTACTGTCCAATAAATGTGAATTTACATAATTCCTTGATTCTCGACTTCACAAGTACAATATGGGAGGGGTACGGCAGCTGCTCATGTGAAAATAAACTGGAACTAAAAGTTTAAACAGGAGTCAAAATCTCATTGTTGGAGTTAAAAATGCCAACTAAATCTTGGGCTATGTTAAAAGAGGAATATATCCAGGACTAGGGAAGTGTGATAATCCTCCTCTCCTCTGTTCTGATCAGACCACACCTGAAGCATAAGGTTCAGTTCAGGGGAATATCCATAGCCAGGTAACCAGCGCCGGTACTCACAGTATTCCAAATAATTGTTTTGGGTCAGACCTGTAGCATCGTGACCTCCTGCAACATGGCCCCCTGTGAAAGGCTGGTAGATTTGGGAAATTCAATCTGCAATGCTACAAGTGTTCCTGGAACAGCATTATCTAATGGCAATATTGAGATACTGTGTCAGCAACTGAGAGACACACTGAAAACAAACTAGATGCCCTGAGCAAACACAGCTCTTGGAATCTACAAGGAGCTCAGTAGAAGCTATATCATGCCTAAGAATTTCATGAATTTCCTGTGAAGGAGAGAAAAAAGGTTATCAATAATCAGGAACTAAGAGTTTACTCTTTTATTACACAAGTCTTCAAATTCTTAGCCTGACATACTTATGGAACAGTGTACCCCTGGTATGGAGAAATGTTCTATTTCAACTCTCCTTATTATACTATCTTAGTAAATACGCATCTCTAAAACCTAATTAATTTGGGTTGGCTAATTGATATCAACTAATAATCAATGGAGAACGTACTAGATAGGGGCTCATGAGCTATAGTAGCAGAAATACCCCCAGTCTTTTGATGGTTTCCCCAGAACTCTGAGAGGAGAGATAGCTAACTATCTATGTGTACCAAATCAAATAGGCTAGTGGGAGTTGAGAGAGGGAGACAAAAGCCTGATCTACACACATATGACTTTAAAGGTTCTTTGTAGCTCTAAAACTATAATTTTATAAACTTTTATTCATTAGAAAAAACTATTCAGAGCAAAACTTCCTAGATGCCTCTGAATGATCCCAAATAGTAAAACGTAGTTCTTTCAAGAGCTTCGCTGATAGTAATAGGGAGGCAGATTTATGGAGCTGTGTCTGTTAACTTTGTGTGCTCATCATTTCATTGCTACTGCCTAATTCTCACTATTTGAAAGGTGATTGTAGACAATGAAAACCAACTGGAAAATGGCATAATTTATTTCCTTTATAGAGTACATTATAAAGTATTCTAAACAAAAAATTCTTCAGATTAATAGAACTTCATACATTTATTCTTACTCTAGTAAAATTTTAAGTGGAATTGGAGCAAGATCTTTCACCTATAGCTCTGAACAGCTTCCTTCTCAAAAATGACAGAATATAGATCTATTAGGATCACTTTGTTGACTAAATGATAAATATATTATGTGTAAAATGCAATTTTTATATTTTAATGTGAACATGTGAAGGGATGAAATGATTTTGAAAGTCAAAATAACAACCCAGCCACAAAATCCACTACTGTGGAAAAGATCTTTGGCAGACATTTATTCATCGTTGCCATCCCAGGAAATGAATGGAGTGTTGCCATATTTAGTTGACTCTACTATGGAATATTCCTGGTAATGTAGGATCGGCTTTGGGAGGTTCTATACATGATAGATCTCATCAGTATGGGGAAACCAATTCGACATTCATTGAACATCTACTGTGTGCCGAGCCCTGCTGTGTTGGATGCTAGGGATACAGTGACAAAAATGAAACCATCCTCGCCCTTGAGAGGCTTACCTTCTACTGGGGGAGAATGTGAGACATGTCCACAAGTAATTACATATCAAGTATATACAAGGTATGCAAGGTAATTTCAAGGGAATAAGCTGGGTAAATAGCTTGGGAGGATGAATGAAGTCTTGCTGGGGAACCACATGGACTTTGGGTGGCTCATCTGAGCTGTGTCTTGGAGGGAGCTAGGGGTTCTGTGAAGGCATGGTGAGTTAGAAGTACACTCCAGATATGGGGAGTCACCTTGCCTTTACAAGGCAAGCTATGGGAATCCCCTCCACTAAATCACAAGCGTGAAGCTTAGTGATAAAACCCAGAACTAGAGAGTTGCCTGGAGCACACAGATGTTAAGTGACTTGCCCTAACTAATGTTGAAGGTGAGATCTGAGCAAGATCTCCCTAACTTCAAGCCTAGCACTTTCCATTACTATATTCTGTGTCTCTTTGGGTATTTGATATTATTAAATGTTTATATAAAATATTAATGAGTCTGGGTATTTTTGGAACCCAGAAGAGGTGTGTGTGTGTGTGTGTGTGTGTGTGTGTGTGTGTGTGTGTGTGTGTGTGTGTGTATATAAGCAAATACTGAAAGAACTCAGCACTTAATGTTCTGCTTCCAAGTCTAACATTGTTTAACATTTCCCTACCTACTCCCCCTTGTAGAAGGTACAGATATCATTTGCTTGCTTCCAGCTATATAGTTGATCCTGATTGGTTACTGAAAGAGAAAAACTGATGAAACAGATTTCCACGCCTGGGAGGAGAGGCAGCTTCTGGCTGGTGCTTTCTTGGATGCAGCTCTTGAGAAGATAAAATGCTACCTTCCCCACCCTACCCCCCAAGGCAAGTGAAGGAAGGGTCCTTCCCCACACTAGCATAATAGTGGAGTCAGGGCCTTCTCTGATGCCAGTCTCACATCTACTACTGCCTCACCCCCCACCTCCAAGTGGAGCATGAACTTGACTAGCCAAGTTGGTACTAGAGGCCCATGGCCACCTTACCTCACCTTTTGTATTTGTATTTTGTATTTCCTTTCCTCTAGCTTGGGCTTTGTGAACATCAAAAGCTTCTGTGAGTCAGCAAGACAATGGTTATAGTGTTCACTAGAATGGTTAATTGTGCTAACCATGGTGGCAGCAGCAGACGTGAGCTGGGATCCCTGAATGAGCTTGGCATTAGAGAGCAAGAAGTCAGTAGAAAGAATGATCAGACTTGACTTAGCATTTGATCACACCATTGAGGTGAAATGTAAACTAGTTAATTAAAAGCTTTGCAAAACTGTTTGTCCCAACAAGGCTTGAATGACTGTACTTCCAAATGACAGTACTATGAGTGATGAGTTGTTGGATTCTGTACCAATCGTTCTATGATCTTTACGCTTAGTGTTCCATTTTCTTTGTGGTAATAAACCACCTGTTCCATATCTGATTCATGTTTGCACATTGAGTACCTTAAAAAAACCAAACTATCTACCCTTCTTTGGAGAAACCATAGACGAGAGGCAGAAGCAACATTTTAATTAGCAATTTTCCCCAGTAGTGGGGCAATGAACGTTAATTAGGCAACTGTTAAGCACTGTGTTAAGCACTGGAAATACAAAGAAAGGTAAAGGACAGTCCCTGCCCTTAAGGAGCTCATAATCTAATGGGAAGACAATATGCAAACAACTATGTACAAACGAGCTGTATACTGAATAAATTAGCAATAATTAGCAGAGGGGAAGATCTTAGACTTTAGGCAGTGATGGGCCAATGAATGAAAGATTTGAAGGACCTGCTTCCACCACTGAAGAGTCAGGCTTCTCCTACAGCTGGTAACTTTTAATGTCAGGCAAAAAATGGAGATGACTGTAGGTCATCAACCCCTGTAGCCTCAACTAAATAGTGCCTCTATCAGACATGCATCCCTAAGGCACCTCAGTTAGTCAGTCCGGTATTCCAAAGAGGACTGGCATTTGGGAATTTTCCGGAAGATTTATCCAAGGAGAGTCATTTTGAATTCCATCTGGAGGTAGACTGCATATGTTGACATTGAGATTGTTAATATACTAAGATTTTGAGACATGCTCAAAATGGCTTTAAGGTAGAATAGCTCGTTCATTTTGCTGAATGAAACAATTTCACAGAAATTGAAGCATTGTCATTTTTTGGGAAAGCCAAGTCATGGTCTGTATGTACATTCTTACAGGACATTGCTGTACATCCAAGCTGATATTCTGATGGGGAGAAAGTGAGATTCTTCAGGAAATGGCACTTGGCTGTCACTATAGACCCAAGGCAAAGAAAAGAGTGAGAATTCGAGGTGGGGAGGGGTGACATGGGCCTCTTTGTGAATTGGGTCACTAGCTGTCTTTGTTCCATTTTCATGGGCTCCAGGGTCAGTGGAGAACAGTCCTATCACTGGGCTTGAAAGGAGGGACATTATCATACGCATTATGAAAAATACACTTCACATGATAGAGTACCTGCAAAGTTCCTGCTTATTTTACAAACCACATTTTCTGAGCAGTGCTGTCATAAACATAAAGAGCACCACAGTGATCGAGAATCCGCTATGGCAATGTATTTTAGTGACGAGTCATATTTCTCCCCCATGAATTTATTGGTAGGGAGAAAATTGCTCTTCTGAAAAGAAGTAATATAGATATGTACTATCTTTGTAGCAAGAAGCTCTATTAAGCTTCATTCTGGAACCCCTTTCCTGGACACACTATATATAGCAGAGGAGGCAACAGTGAAATGGATGGTGTAATGGTCTCTGCCTTATGAAAACCTGAGTCCCAATCTTGCCTCCCACACATGCTAACTGTGTAGCCCTGAATAGTCACTAAAACTCTCTGAGAATTGGGAACTTGCAGCCCAAATTTACCTTCCTGAAACTTTCACCCTTTGATCTAGTTCTGTCTTTTGGGGTCAAACATTCTGTGAAGTTCTCTTCCACATGATATCCCTTCAGATACTTAAGGATAGTTATCATACCATTCCTTCTTTTTTCTAGGCTAAACATCCTCAGTTTTTTCAGCCTATCCCTATTTGGCATACATTAGAGGAGAGAAGAGGTTACCTATTTCATAAAGTTCTAAGGCTGTGTTTTAGTAACTAGCAATGTATTAGAATACCAGATGACCCAGGAAGGCCATATCTATTTGAAAAGCATTGAACAGGTGATTTGATTGCTGAAAAGTAAGTCCTACTTCATCATTAAGGTGCTGGAAATAGCTAGGCTGTAAGTGACCCAAGAGGAAATCTATCATAGCATCCTTGATGTAGAGTTGGAATGTTCCTTAAAGATCATCCAGTCTAACCCTCTCATTTTACAAAGGAGATGTTACAGACTGTAGTTCAGAGAGACAAAGGAACTGACCCCAAATTGGCCATGTAGTAAGGAGAGCCAGCAATTTTTAACTAGGTACTCTGATTCCTAATGCTACTACTTGCATTGTTTTGTTTTAAAATGGCAGGGCATTAAATTGCCTCACAAGATCATCTAAATTATAACTTCCTTGGCCATCTCCCTAACCCCATACCAGTCAGCAGGCTTCATTTTTCCAAACTATGCAGTAATGAATAAATAATGCTGACCATAAAGCAGATAATGTACGTGAGATGCTTTGGAAACCTTAAGACCATGTATTAATTTCATCTGTTATTATTTTTAAATTCCCATTCCCACTCTTTCCTTATGAGCCATCCATCCCTCCTTCAGTTTCTGGTCATTTCTTAGAACTACTTGTCCATAAGAATCCGTGAAGGTTGCAACTTGAGTGGTGCTTTCTCTTACTGTACTTTATGGAAATAGACACAGTTCCAAAAAGTGCTAAATTTAAATTGTGCAAATCCAATTCTCATTTTCTCCTTGACAAACATGATCATTTCAAAGATGCTTTCTCCTCGTTTCTGAATGATCTTTAATGGACAGTAGCTCTTAATACTGGCAAAATTATCTTAGCCTCTAAGCCTCTCTATCTAGTAGTGAATAACCTGTGAATCTATTTGTAAATGCACATGGGGAGTTTCTCACATAAAACAATTTTATGGGGAATCCTTTTGTAAAGCAAGAATCTTCTTGTAATGAGAAGACTGCAAGCCAAATTTATTGGTATTTTAAGTTTGGCTTTTTATATTCTAGTTTTCCTTAAAGCAAGATGCCTGTATGTACCCTATAAATAGAATTCACAGTAAAGTAGGAAGACCCAGGGCTTAACTGTGTTATCTCAGTGAAATACTATAAACCAGGTATGGTTGTCACCACTTACTACTCTCAGACAGGACCATTGAAGAGATGACATTAACAATCAAGTATATCCTTGAGAAGAGATTATTTTAAACAATTGGCTTTTCAGGGATCAGATTTGGTTTAAAAATTTATTTATTCATAATTTAAAAATAGGACATGACATGACAGGAAATGAAATTAACATTTAAGATCATCCAAATTGTAACTTCTTGGCTGATCCCTTATATCCACCTATAGTCTTCAGGCTGCAAACCCCCATCCTTAGTTCCTCTGTGCTAACAACAGGTAATAATGGACATTACCATCTAAGGGAACTCTTCAGTGGGAAATCCTTGCTGCCATTTATGATGTATTTGTTTTCTTAAATGAAGAAAACGGAGAATGCAAAGCATGTTCACTGATATTTAAAAGAAAATAACAACTTTTAAAATAGGATATGGTAAGATTACAAAATAGAGAGAGTAGAGGTAATCAATGGAGAACTAGCCACTTCTGAGGCATAATTATCCTGGTAATTATAGCTGTGTAACTCGTCCAAGTTTAGCTGAATTTAATACATATGTAAATGCATGGCATTGGATTTACTCACTCTCTTTCCATCCTCTTCACTGCTTTTCTATACTCAGTGACCCAGCTGGGATTTGACTTTTATTTTGATATCATTTTGTAAATGCCATTTTCTCATAAAATATAGTTTCTATTTGGAGCCAGCCAGCCATTTCTTAATTGTGAGATACCAATGCTTCTGCATTAATACTTGAACAGTGACTCTTGTTGAAAAATAATTTCATGATCATTCTCTGATATCCAAAGTGAACTAAAGCAATCACAGTAAACAGAAGAAAGAATCCACCTGTTTTCTTTCATCCCACACATTATGGAAACAATACATGGGTTGGGAGGGGGTCCCTCATAAGCTAGTTCTCTGCCGCTAGAAATACTTCAGCAGATGCTGGATGACTGTCAGAGATGCTATAAAGAGGATTTCCTTATTGGATTGGAGATTCTGCTGACCTTTTAAGATGCCTTACAACTCTAAATTGTAATTGTTTGTTACCTCATTGGGAACAGATCACAGAATTTAGAGTTGGAAGGAATCTCAGCAGGCCTATAATCCAATAGTCCAATCCATATCCCACCACAACATACCTAATGAGTAATCATCCAGTTTCAGCTGATTGAAGCCCCTCAATGAGGGGGAGCCCATAACCTCCTAAGGCAATTCATTCCATCTATGGGTAAATATAGCTGGTAGGTTTTTTCTGACATCAAATCTGATTTTACCACTTTGCAACTTATGTCCCAAATATAGATGTAGGCACGTTTTCCTTCTAATGACAGACAAGTTAGACATGAAACAAGTCATGCAGAAGAGCAACTGACCACTGATATGGGACAGGATCAGAGCAACAACAAAAATCTGTAAATACCTTGCATGGTATTTTTAACATTGGGCACCTTAGAGGCAAAACCCCTGGTAACCCCACCCTAGTTACAGCTCTGTTTATCTTTGTCATTGGCCAAATAATTCCATATGAAGCAACACCCTAAATGAATCTCATTTCCTTTTTCCTATAATCACTGGAAGCTTTTGTAGGGACCTGTTGATAATGTTTCTTGGCAAAGGTACTCCTTGTATGATATACTATCTGCTTCACATGTCTACTCTGAATTACTTATCTAAACCACCATGGAGAACTTATCATGCTGAGGCCCTGGGCTTCACAAGCCATTTGTTTTATGATCTAAGAACTTATGGAACTCTGGCATCTGTTGCCTTTTGTTTCTGATTATGACTCAAACTATACTATGTCCATATGGTGTCTCAACTATGATGAAATCCAAACTCATATCGAACATTTCCACATAAACTTTCTGATATACTAAAACTTTGAAAAGGAAGATTGTAATTGAATGGAAAACCTTCTTCTCTTACAAAATGTGATTCTGCTTCGTGATGATCTTCCTTTGACATTTTTTTTTGTATTTCTATATGGGTTGGTTGTATTTTTTTTACCTGAGTACTTTTGAATGGTCAAAGAAAATGTTGGACTCAGACTTTGGAAATTACTGTATAGAATTCTGTGCTTTGGTAAAGTGAGTAAATTGGGCCTTTGATTTCAGACTGAATCTGTTTTGTGAGGACCAATATCACTAGTAGGCTGGCCCCTTGGTGTTAATTTTGGTTTTGCACACAGGAACCCAGGAAACAAAGAAAAACAAAAAAAAATATCCCTTGGCTCTGCGCAACACAGCTCTACTTTGGCGTTGATAGTGATAGAGTGGTCTGAAAGGAGGCAGAAGGTATTAAGAATAATACAGTTTTAAAATGATTAACCAACTTTAATTTGACTATTGATACTCTAATTGTGAGATCCCAGTCCAATGCCCAATGAATGAACATATTGATGGGGGAGCTGAATCTTATCACTTCTGGCTTTCTTGCTAATGTAAGCGAAATCAGAAGAAATAAGGAAGTTGAAGTTAAATGATGAATATATCATTTTATGGTCTCAGAGACCATCAAGTTCAACCACATTCTGCAGGTGAGAAAACCAAGACCCAGAGAAGGTCACACACCTAGCAACTGACAGAACCATCATGAAAACATGTAGCTTATGTGCCAGCATTACTTATCGAGAATGCAGTGGTAGAGATAATCTGTAAAGAATTTAATAATACCCTCCATAGTGAATCAATAAACACTAACATTTGGTGACTTCAGTGCAAAAGGTGATGGGGGGGGGGAGATGAGGTGGGGGAAGAAATATATGGGGAAAATGGTTCAGGAAGAATGAGAGGCCAAAGACTTGTAGATTACGTCAAAGCTTCACACTTAGATATTTTTAATCTTTTCCTTCTTGCATTTGAGGAGTTGCCTGGCTCAAAATGGAGGTGAGCTTATCAGGTGACAATAATGAAAGATAGATATCCCCAATTCTATATGGGGATCTCCAATACATTTTTAAAAGTTTTATTGATGCCTTTTGTTTTTCATACCATAATCATATCTAAAAATATCCCATCTCCATTGAAAGCTTTTATAGCAAATAAAAGTAGTTCAACAAAACAGACTGACAAAACGACAATCAGCATATGGGACATTCACCTCCCATCCCCTACCCACCTAGCTATGAAGAGGAGGGGTGTTTCAACATTTATTTTCTCAGACTACAAGGAGTTATTGCAATTATATAGTCTCGGTTTTATTGCTTGTGAACATTGATTTCATTTGTATCATTGTAGTAATTGTGTATATTGATTTCCTGGTTCTGTTTTCCACTCTCTGTATTGGTTCATACAAGTCTTCTCATGTTTCTTTGAATTGTTTATATTTGTCATTTTGCTAGGAAGCAATAGCATATCCTCTTCTTCCCCTGTCACCGCCCCCAGCCCAGGCAGCTCAATGGCACAGTGGATATTGTGCCAGGCCTAGAGTCAGAAAGACCTGAGTCCAAATGTGACCTCAGACACTTACTAGATGTATGACCTTGGATGAATTCCTTAACCCTGTTTGCCTCAGTTTCCTCATCTGTAAAATGAGCTGGAGAAGGAAATGGCAAATCACTCCAGTATGTCTTCCAAGAAAACCCCAAATGGAGTCAAAGAGTTGGACACAACTGAAATGACTGAACACAACAATAAGAGTAAACTTCTAACATATTAAAAGAAACTGTCACAGAACAGACATAGAGCCAGACAGCTGGAAGAATTCTGATGTTTATCAGTGGAGGAAGCATTCATACCAATAAAACCACCAAAAATGGTTGCTATGATTTAGATGAACCATTGAATTTCATTAAAGCAGTAACTATAGGAATGAACCATTGGTATAGTGGAAAGAGCCTTGGAATTGTGAAGGTCTGCATTTCAGTATTGTTTCTGTCAGTTGCTTGGTGTGTGACCTTGGGCAAAGGATATCCTCTCTGGGCCTCAGTTTTCTCACCTGTAGAATGTGGTTGAACTTGATGGCCTCTAAGATGTTTTCAAACTTTCTCTGAGTCTATGAGTCTTCAGGACTTCTCTGAGTGTATGAGTCTCTGATCTCTAATATTTGTGATCTGATGAGTCAGTCCATATTTTCCCTCTCCAACCCCTTTGTGATTTTATATGCTCTAATTAACTTCCCTTTCAGCTGTAAAAAATGATCTGCTTCAAAACAATTCAATTAAGCTAAATTTCTTCAAGATTATTGAATTCAAAGGGGAAGGAATATAGAAGCCTCAATTTAAAAAAAAATTGAGGAGGTAAAAATATAGGAATGATCGATAAGTCACACACAAAGAGATGGTATGTTTCAATGATCAGTGTTTTCCCCACAAAACAGAATAGGAAGAAAGCTCCTTTTACATATATACACACTTATAATATTTATAGCTAATATGGCTGACATGACTACAAATCAGCTCATTTCTTTGGCATTAGGTTTGCTTCTATCATGATTGAGCTATAAATAAAGTGCTATCTTTTTGGAGTTCCATATACATTTTGCCTTTGCTGTCTTAGTCTTATCAATTTTATAAATGGATTTTGGTCTCTGAGTCACAAACAGCTTACTTCTGAGACAGCACTACCTGCTCCGTTGTTTAAGTAAACTTGTTTTGTCCATTGCCTTGACTTTTAATTATAGATAGGTTGCCAACTTGATACTCATCATAAAGGTTGGGAGCATCTCATCTTGTCACCACTTTCACCTCTGATTAACTCTCATATCCTTAAATGTCAGTCTGAATTTAAGAAAACACATCCAGTCTACACTGCACTGCAGTGTTTAGCAAATTATTGTTTTCAACAACCCTGATTTCTGGAAAGACTCCCCTTTTGGTAATAATTCTGCTTTATTTTTCCCTTGCATCACAGAAATGAATTGAGAAGAACTATAGTTTATTTTTCAAAATTGTACACTCGTCATAGTTAAATGTCTGTAGTAACCAGATTTTATTCAGTATTTTTATCCATTCATTCATTCATTTATTTAACATATTAAGCCCAATGTATAGACATTATAGATGTAGGCTTTGGCTTAATGGAAGGAAATATTTCTAAAAAGTTCAAGCCATCCAACAATGGAATGAACTCCTTCAAGGGGCAGTAAATTTCCAGTCCTTGGTGGGATCAAGTAGAAGTTGAATCTCCTTGGTGGGGATATTGACTACCGCTTCTGGGAGGTGTGGAAACAGGTGATGTTAGTGATACTCTAGTGCTATTGAGTGCCCACTACCTAGCTCATAAGGTTGTCATGAGTTTCCGATGAAATAATACTTGCAAATTGTAAGTCCTTTATAAAAGTAAACTATTGTTGTTAGTATCACAATTATTATTACACTATCTTAGGTGTTAAAGAGAATAAAGAAATATGACATGATCCTTGCCCTTGATAAGCTTGCAGTCTCTTTGCAGGATGAGATATATGTACACATATAAAAATTTAAACACCAATATGAGGGAATATAAGATTAAATTTGCCAGCATTCTTCTTATTTATAATCCTGTTACTAATAAAAACAACCAGTCGATCAATATTTAGTAAGCACCTCTTATGGGCTTGTTTCCTAGGCACTGTGCTATGTGCCCAAGATCCAAAGGCAAAACGAGATAGTCTCTGCCCTCAAGGAGCTTAATTATTATGGTGATTTCTGATTCTGGGCACAATAGTAATGCCTTCATGATCAGTAAATAATAAGTCAACTGGACCCCTCCTATTTTATCTCAATTTATACATTTTTATTAGAATAAATTAACTGCCTCCAGACCAAACTCATAATAATTACAGCATTACTTTGGGCATTTTAGCTCACCTGCTAATGGTCCAAATTATGACTATAAATAAAAGATGGGGGAGGTGTGACTGGATGATAGTTTAATTTGATGGTTTTAGTGGACTGAAAGCTAAAGCAGAGTTAATAGGGTGATGTGACAGCAAAAAAAAAAAAAAAAGTGAACGTGATCTCTGACTGCATGAAGAGCGGCAGTGTCTAGGATGAGACTGTGACAGTACCGTTGTCCTCTGCCCTGCTTAGACCATATCTGCAGTACTATGGTCAGTTCTGGATGCCACATTTTATAAAGGACATTGACTTCTGTAATGTGACCAGGGATAATGAAAGACTTCATTCACAGGCAATATGAGCATTGGTTGGAGGAACTGGATAAGTTCAACCAGGAAAAGAGAATACTTGGAGGAATATGACAACTATTTTTGAGCATTATCTCCTCATAGGATGTAAGCTCTTTAAAGGACCATAGATTTAGAACTTAAAGGAAGTTTAGAATTTTTTTAAGCCTAAGTCCCTTATTTTACAGAAGAAGAAACTGAGGCCCAGAGGGGTTAAGTAACTTGCCTAGTGTTGAAGTAGTAGCAGAAGCAAGATTTGAATTTAGTTCCTCTGACTCCAGATACAGTACTCTTTCCCTGTCTATGTTTACTTGTGTGGTTTCCATTTGTGTCTTTTTATCCCTTAGTACCTAGCACGGTGCCTTGAACATAACAGGTCCTTAATGAGTGTTTTTTTTAACTTTTATTTTCAAGTATATAAAGGGCTCTGACATGGACACAGAATTAGATTTGTTCCTCTTGACCTTAGGGGAGTTACTAGGAGCAGAAGGCAGGTTTGGACTTAGAACTAACCCAAAATGGAACAAGTTGCCTTGGAAGTGATTGATTCTTTCTCATTGGATGGGTTCAAGCAAAGGATTAGTAACTACCTGTCAGGGATGTGATGGGGTATGAGTTGGAGTAAATGGCTTCTAAGGTGTCTTCCAACTCTGAGATTTTGTGATGCTGTGAATATGGTTCATTTCCCTTCAACAACCATGGACCAACTATCTGTTGTATAGGAGTAATAGATTTGAAATGCTTAAAAGTAATTAATAAATGCACAGAAACCATTAGATAAGTCTAATAATCCAGTCTAGTGCTTAAAAATGCTGCATTTGGCTTTGAGGCTTGTTCCTAAGAGTATTTTAAGGTCAATATCACATTGATTATTATATTTGTTATTTTACAGCTGGACTCAAGTAATCTTTTGTCATTTTGTTGTTCTGTCCCTTCTGATACTGTTTATAGGTTATAAATCTAAATCCTTCTGCTTGTAAAGAAAGCGACCACAGTAGAAATGACTTTGGTTGGACAGAGCTTTCCATATTGTTTTTTGACAGATGCATGCCAGGAAAAAAAATAAAATGTTCTTATCTACCATTTGTTGCTGGTTATGATATTTCAAATGCATTTTGTAAGCCCTCCCTATGTGGTAAGCGAATGATAGAAAATATACAAAGTACTCTGCCCTTCTAGCCAGGTGGGCTTTTACCATGTCTTGCCCAGATCAAGGCCTTTATCTCACTTCCTAGCCATCTCTGGATGATGGCACCTGAGTACTTCTCCCTCTTATCCTTGTCATCACCCCTTTGTGTATTGTCTTTCCCTGTTAGAATGTAAGCTTTTTAAATGCAGGGATTGTCTTGCTTGCTTATATTTGTGTCTACAGCACTTAGCATGGGTCCTGGCATATCATAACCACTTAATACATGTTTTCTCATCTTTCTCTCTCTCTCTCTCTCTCTCTCTCTCTCTCTCTCTCTCTCTCTCTCTCTCTCTCTCTCTCTCTCTCTCTCTCTCTCTCTCTCCTCTCCCTCTCCCTCTCCCTCTCCCTCTCCCTCTCCCCCTCCCCCTCCCCCTCCCCCTCTCCCTCTCCCTCTCCCTCTTCCTCTCCCTCTCCCCATGTAAAGTACCTGATTTCTTGCCTCCTCCACTTAAACTTAAAAAAATATTCAAACATGAGTTTAGAAAGTTTTTAAAATTAAATAGACAGAACAGCAAAATGGTATGGACTTACTCAATGAGGCACCAACCAGATTTTGCTTATGCTGTGGCAGTGCAAAAGGCCAGTTCCTTTCTAATGCAGTGAATATCATCTTTGGTGGGTGAGGAAGGTTAGAGTATTATGTTCCATGATAAACATGTTAGATTTATCTATCAAAAATTATAGTAAGTGGATAATTATAATTAAGCTTATCTCTTGAAAGGTATAGTATTAGAATGATTTGCAAGCCCAAGAATACTAGATTTCAGTTATTATATGCCTATTTTGTGAATTAGAAAACAAAACATCCAGTAATGCCAAGACAAAATTTATTGAAGCTGTTTTTAGACAGAAGTGGATGAATTAATTTGACAACTATGCATTCACCTGGTAAGTAACTTTAAATCCATATACCAACTTTAAGAAAACCCAACTTAGAATAAAATAGAGTGTATACCTAACTTTTACATGCAGTTCTCACAATGAAAAGTATGGACTAATTGCCTTTAAAACCAATATTTTTCTTCATCTCCCATAAGGAAAAAAAATCATTAGTGTGGAAAAAAGGGTTTTCTTCATAGAACAGTCAATTCAAAGTGATTCCATTAATTCTGTTTCTGTGAATGCACATGTTAAACTCTGTCTTAATTCACTTTTACCTCTGGGCTCATTAGATGTTGAAGTCGTTTCGCATAGGTTTGTGCCATGGAATTAATGATGGACAACATGAAGTAGGATAGCATCACAATAACCAGCTTCTCAAAAATCCAGGACATCCAATATTCTCTCTCTGGCATGCTCCTTATTGCAGTTTTGTGGTGAAGCTTCAACTTCTGTGCCTCTAAGTACTCTTGGAATAATTTCTGCAGAAAAGGACCTAAAGTGGGGACAGAGCCAACCAGAGCCATCATGTGTCCCATGATGTGTTTGCTGAAGGCCATTACAACGAAGAGTTTCTGGATGTGCATCTTCACTACTGCTTTTCCAATGAAGGTTGCACCAAAGAAGGTCCAAAAAGGAACCAGGAAGTGTCCACATGCTATCCCTGCCAGATCAAATAGAGGATTTGGAACTGAAGCACAGACCAGTATTCCAAAAAATCCAACCTTCTTGATTAGATTCTGTACAGCTTGCTTCATCCGGGAAGAAGCATTTTGAGGATCTTCATAATCTCCCAATATCTCTTCAAACTCCTCACGTTCTTCTTCATCAGTTTCAGTCTCTGACAGTCGGGCTGCCCTGGCCATGAAATAAGGGGGCAGTTCTCCTATAGCTGTGCCAGCACCCCACATGCAGGCTTCAAGCCTAACCTTTGAGAAGATGGTCCATAAAGAGACAGATCCTTCAATGCCTTCTTCATCTGGGCAAATAATCCTATCAGGATAGGGTGGCTCTGGGAAGTTAATACTGTTGCACTCATAAGCAGCTAGGGTAACGGAAGCAATGTGAGGGCCCAGGTAGAGTAGAAAAGTTTGGAGACCTGTTCCGAAGCCAACTGAGGAGAGAATTCCTAAGCCAACCCAGTAGCCACACCACAGCAGCTTTTTCTCCACATGGTACAGATACTCTTGGTGAGCTCCTTCGATATAACAGGCAGCCCCAAGCATGATGAACATAAGCAGAGCTAAGGCCACTAAGCTTCGACACCAGCACAGCTTGACAAGCCACCGTTTCAACGTGATCAGAATTTCTGACAAAAAGTAGCGCAAAGTAAGGAGTGGCTTCTTCCACAGGACAATGTTCTGCTTCACCTCCCAATCTAACCTCCTCCTTTCAGCCATCCGCAAACTTGCCTCCAGGAAGACTTTCTTCAGCAACTCTGGCTCCAGCCTTCTGGCTTCCCCCTTACGAGATTTGGGTTTGTTTGCCAATTTAGGCATTTTGAAGGGCCAGTTTTGGCTTCTGGGCTCGGAGCAGCCCACCTTCTGCCCCTCTCAGCCGTTAGACCGCTAAGACTCTGAGGGCAACGGGTTCTGTTTGCTTACTTCATACAGGTAGCTAGGTTACACCTTACTTCCACCAACTTCCGGTCGCCCCTCCCCCCCACTTCCGTTCATCGGTAAGTATTTAAGTGCCTCTTGTGTGGCAGGTGTTTGCCACACACTGGGGATATTAAGGTAGTTAAAATATAATTCCTTCCCTTGAAGAGCTGGAGAAGGAACTCCTGACTAATAGGTAGTGGTCTTGGGGTGCTCTCGGTCCCCGGGGTCACTTTCTTTTGTTTCTTCAACACTCCCTCCAGCCCCCCCTCCCCCACCAGTCCCCAGGGGGCCTACTAGGCCACTATAGTCACAATGGGTTCTCAGTAAAAGCTTCTCTCATTGGCCTCCTTTGATTCTCAGGCCATCTGCTTCGGAACAATAGCACCCATTCTCACTGGAATGTGGCTCCAAGGGGAATCAAGCACAGGAATGTAAACCTCCCTCATGAAGCACCCAACTAGATCTCTGAGCTAAATTGCCTACCTAAAGTGGAATCCCGATAAGAATCCATTTCCATTCATTCTGCGGTCCCCCAGCATCAGTCCGCGAGTGGCCTTTGCTCCCTCAGTTTTTCCTTATCAGAATTGATTAAATGTAACCATTCATTTTGGATGGTGATATTAAGTAAGGCCTTAGTATTTGAATCTGACCAAATTAGACCCATCACAATTAATACACAAAGTGACCCTTTCTTAATTCTTTTACCTTCAATGATTGCTCTAATTGAATTCGAGCAAAATTTCCTAATCAGTATATTATATTTCTTCTCTAAAAGAAAATACAAAGCATGAGGTGGAGTGGGTTAGGGATAGTTGTGATCTCTGGTATCTATGTGGGCAATCTGCCAAACACTTAGAAATAAAACTTATCAACATGAGTCTTAGGAATATAGTGAGGATCTAAAATGTATGTTGAATCATAAGTCTTGTGGGTCATATGGCTCAAATTTTTTTTTTAAAACCAAACAATTCTACTGCAGTAAAATAAAACTAGTGTATCCATAGTCTTGAATGAATTTGAACTTTTATCAAAATATATGGAAAGTTATCTCTTCCAAATGCTGGTAAATCACTAAGATGAAGCATCTGGTCCATACTGTATATGGAGTGATAAAAATTACTAGTGTAACTATTTGCTTTTTTGTTGTATGAAGACAAATGCATACAGTGATAGAAATCTCAGGAATATCATTAATTTTTTCTGGATAGGTTTCAGTGATATGAGAGATTGTCTGCTGTAAGAAGCTGTGAGTCCACTGGTGAGAGTGTAATTTAGTAGATAATGCTTAGAGTTGCCAGAGGCTCAGAGAAACTAAGGGATTTGCCCGTTGTCACACAGCTAGCGTCTGAGAGAGCAGTGAACCCAGGTCTTCTTGATTCCAAATTCAATACTCTCTATTCAATAAATCACACTGATTTAAGAAATGGAGGTCAGTCATGAATGACTAGCCTTTAAAGGACATTTCTTGAGGATGGTAACTTTCTCGGTAGATTATGTTACTGCCAGTAACTAAGCTTTAGAAACTAGGTGCTGAATACTCGCTTGGTCTATGGGAGATCTTCATGTACCACATAGTTTTCCTTCTTGGACTGAGGCTATAAGGCCAGAAGACCCAAATATTAGGTATTTGCTGACTCAGATGTCTGAACAGAACTCTCTACTGCCTCCCCGTACCAATTCTACTTCCAGATTCTCAATGTTTGGAGTGACCACCTGTGGAAGTCAATGCTACTGCCCTTGAACTGATGTCAGGCTCAGATATCACAGGATGCTGGAGGGTAGGGACTCTGATTGACTGGTTCTTCCCTCATCCAAAGGCTAATATACTCCTACCTCTTCTTCTGCTTATACCTATGATTGAAAGTCACCATCTACTGAAGCAAAAATCCTTTCCGTTGCTTTTTCTCCTCATTCTCTTATCTCAGTCTTCATATCCAGTGACTTCATATGCCTTTCTGCTTTATTGTACCTACTTAGAGCCTCTATTCTATTGTTCATAAACTCTTCACTGCAATTCAGCTCACACTTTGCAACTTCTTATAGTCAAAGATATCTAGCTTTCCCCAGAAGACGCAGCATCTCTGACTAATATCTCTGGCCTTGGTGCTTGTTTTCCCATCCGCCTCCACCCTGACACAGTGGACCTGTAGGAGACAGATACTCCTTTTTCTTCGCTACTGCTTTCCAGATTGTTTCTTTGCCACCGTCACTTAGCAACCTCCCCTCTTTTGATGTTTACTCCATCCATCTGTCTCACCCATTCCAGATCTTGATTATACTGACTGGGTTGCAAAATGGCTAGAATTCTGTGCCTGGAGTCAGGAGGATCTGCATTCAAATTCAGCTTCAGACATTTACTAGCTGTGTGACTCTGGGCAAGTCATGTCACCCTGTTTACCTCAGTTTCCTCATCTGTAAAATGTGCTCGAGAAGGAAATGGCAAAGTTCACCAGTATCTTTGCCAAGAAAACCCCAAATGGGGTCACGGAGAGTTTTGGACACGACTGAAACGATGGAACAATGTTATTTTCCCTACTTCAAGTTCCATATCTGAGTCTTCCTTTCTTCTCCAACCCTTGTCCTCGTACCTGGAGACTTCAGTATACATGTCATTCATTCAAACCTACTGACCTCTAAAGTCCAGCAAAACAGTATGGAAATATGTTCTTCATGACTTCATATGTATAATTGATATCATATTCCTTGTCTTCTCAAGGGTTGGGAGTCAGGAGGGAGGAAGGAAGAGAATTTGGAGTTCAAAACTTAATAAAAATGAATGTTAAAAATTTTTGCATGTAACTGGGAAATATTTTTTAAAAGATAAGTGAAAATATATTAAAAAAATGAAATCCAACCACTCAGTGGCCTACATCTTCATTCTAACTCACTCACCCACAAGAGTGGTCACACTAGAAGTCTTACCATCTTACCATGACTCTCCTGTCTTCCTGATTTTCAAATCTAAAATTCCTTTTTCTAAAGACAAACTCTTGTCCATTTAACTCTTATTCTGCCTCGTTTCTAAGCCTATTTTCTTCACGAGCCCTACAGTCTCCTCCTCTCCCGATCCTGTTCTTCTATTCCATCATTCTTTCTCTGATCTCACATTCCTCCTTTCCCAGGCTCAGCCATATGTTTGATCAGTTCAACTATACACTCTTCTCTTTAAAACAAACAAAACGAAGCCCTAACATGCTGTGCTATGGTCATGTGAACCCTTTTAAATGTGAATCCTAGGTAATTGCCACCGTCTGCCTTCTGTGGCCTTCTCATATGCTCCTTTACAATACTGGAAAAAGCCACACAGTCATGTGAATGGGCTCTCCTACAAATGTATGCCACCAAAAGTCAACTTGGTCTTTGTTGCTGCATAGAATTCTTTTTTATTCTTTCCTGTGTGACTGTACTTGGCGTCAGGAAAATTGGATTCCAAATCCTTCTTCTGACACTAGTTAGGCAACCATGGTCAAATCTCTCTGAGATTCCAGAAACTCCTTATCACAATCAAGTATATATTAAGAACCCACTATGTGCCAGATGCTGTGTTAGATGCTGAGGATACGAGAACAGAGTGGTTTAATATAAACAAGTATGTATAAACAAGTTAACAAATGTATACATATGTAATATGTACAGTACAAGTATAGAGTTACTAAACACACATACACACAAATGTAGCTCCACCAAGTTATAGATGGGTTATGGTCTACATAGGTGAAGGGAGTGATAGACTCCTCCTGATAGATCCACTAATCCTTACTGTGTCCCTTATAAGTGCATGTTGATAACTACCTCATACTCTCTGTTATTTTAATTATAATGCTGTTTTGGTTGTAGGACTATATGTAGAAGTTCAGTATCTAGAATCGTAGATCTAGAAGCCATACAAGAAAAAGTCGTGGACAGAGGTGCAAGGAGTTAAAATTAGATTTCCCTTTTTTTTTTTTTTTAAAAAAAAAAACTTACTGTTTCTTTGTTTCTTCTTTGCTAAACTATTTAGTAAGGGGAATGTTGGACATACTGTTTCCTTAACATTTGTTAAAGTCTCTCATATTATTATGCAAAAAAAATGAAGACATCAGGGCTAGACAATATAATATAGTTAGATGAATTCAGAACTCATTGAATAACCATGCTCGAAATGTACTTATTAATGGTTCAGCATGAGCTTGGAAGAAGGTCTCTGGTAGAGTTCTCCAGGATTCTGTGCTTGGTTCTTTAAACACTTTTATCAGTTATTTGGATAAAGATATGAATGATATGCTTATCAAAATTCTAGATGACCAAAACCTGGGAGGGACAGCTAATGCACTGGATAACAGTTACAATCCAGAAAGATTTTGATAGGCTGGAACAGCGAGTTGAACCTAACACATCTACATTTATCCTTTTCGTATTTCTAGCCTTACTCCTTGTTATCAAAAAATCAGTTGAGATGGGGGTGGTATGGCTAGACAATAGTTCTGAAAATAATCTGAGGGTTTTAGTGAGTTACAAGTTGAATACGAGTTAGCAATGTGGTATGCTAACCACCACCACCACCACCTAAGCCTACTTTGAGAGAGGCTTGGAGTATAGCACTAGGGAAGTGATTGTACTGTTGTACTCTACCTTGCTTCACCTACACCTGGAATACTGTATTCATTTCTGGGTGCTATATTTTAGAAAGGACATTATAGTGGAAAGAATGATGTAGTGAATACAGCCTTGAACTCAGAGCCAGGAAAACGTGGATCCTAATTTTGTCTCTGACATGTTAATAGCTTTTGACCATGGACAACTCATATAATCTCTCTGTGACTTAGTTTCCTCTTCTGTAAAAAGGAGATAATAGCTGCATTATATGTGAAATGCTTTACCAACTTTAAAAGATTGTATATGTGTCAGTTATGTTTTTTGTAGGGTGGAGAGTGTGCATATGGGGGAAATGAGAGTAGTTAAGAGCCTTGAACCAATATTTGATCAGAATTGAATGAAGGAACTGAGGATGTTTAATTGGGAGAAGAGAAGACTTAGGGGATGACATGATAGCTGTATTCAAATATTTTTTCATTTTTATTATTTTTTATTTTCAGTGTTCTATAATAACTACCACATAACTTAGATTTTTTCCCTCCCCCCTCCCTTCCTGAGATGGCATACAATTTTATATAGGTTCTACACATGCATTCCTATTACATACATTGTCACCATAGTTGTGCTGTACAGAAAAATTAAAGTGAATAGGAGAAATATAACAAACCAAAACATGATATAAAAGAAAATGATCTGCTACATTCTGCAATTGAATGCCATAGTTTTTTCTCTGAATGTGGAAGGCATTTTGCTTTAAAAGACCATTGGGAAATTTTTAAGTCCTTGCATTGCAATGAAGTTCTAAGTCTACCCGAAAAAATCCTCACACACTGAGGTTGTTGCTGTGTACAAAGTTCTCCTGATTCTGCTCCTTTCACTCAGTATCAGATCATATAAGTCTTTCCAGGCCTCTCTGAAGCCTTCCTGTTCATCATTTCTTACAGCACAATAGTATTCCATTACATTCATATACCAGAATTTATTCAGTCATTCTCCAATTGATGGGCATCCCCTTGATTCCCAGTTTTTGGCCACCACAAAGAGTGCTGCTATAAATATTTTTATACATGTGGGACTCTTTCTCTTTTTTATGATCTCTTGGGGATACAATCCTAGAAGCAGTATTGCTGGGTCAAAGGGTATGCATAGTTTTTGTAGTCCTTTCGGCATAGTTCCAAATTGAACACAGCTCCACCAACGATGAATTAGTGTTCCAGCTCTCCCACATCTTCTCTAACATTTATCATCTTCTGTTTTGTCATGTTGAGCCAATCTGATAGGTGTGATGTGGTATCTCAGAGTTGTTTTGATTTGCATCTCTAATCAGTAGTGATTTAGAGCATTTTTTCATATAACTATAGATAACTTTAATTTCTTCCTCTGAAAACTGCCTGTTCATATCCTTTGACCATTTATCATTTGGGGAATGACTTGTATTCTTTGTACATTTGACTCAGTTCTCTATATATTTTAGAAATGAGGCCTTTATCACAGACACTAGTTGCAAAAATTCTTTCCCGGTTTTCTGCTTCCCTCCTAATCTTGGCTGCATTGGGTTTGGTTGTGCAACAACTTTTCAGTTTAATGTAATCAGAATTATCCATTTTGCACTTCATAATGCTTTCTATCTCTTGTTTAGTCAAAAATCCTTCCCTTCTCCATAAATCTGATAAATACACTATTCCTTGCTCCATTAATTTGTTTATAGTATCAATCTTTACATCTAGATCATGTACCCATTTAGACTTTATTCTTGTGTGTGGTGTCAGACATTGGTCTATACCTAGTTTCTGCCATGCTGTTATCTACTTTTCCCAGCAATTTTTGTCAAACAATGATTTCTTACCCCAGAAGCTGGAGTCCTTGGGTTTATCAAACAGTAGATTGCTATATTTATTGCCTACTGTGTCTTGAGTACCTAGCATATTCCACTTGACTACCTAGCATATTCCACTTGTCTGCCAGTACCAAGTGGTTTTGATAATTGCTGCTTTATAATACAATTTGAGATCTGGTAGAGCTAGGCCACCTTCCTTAGCATTTCTTTTCATTAGTTCTCTTGATATTCTGGACCTTTTGTTCTTTCAGATGATCTTTGATATTATTTTTTCCAGCTCTAGAAAATAATTATCTGATAGTTGTATTCAAATATTTTAAAAGTTGTCATGCAGAAGAGGAATCAGACTTCTTGCATGATTGGTAATTCTATTTGACTCTAAAAGCAAGGCCCAGGAACAATGCCTAATAATTGCAAAGAGACAAATTTAGATTTGAAATAAAGCAGAAGCCTTCTTAATGACTAAAGTTGTCCCTGAATAGCATGGGCTGCCTTTGGGAGGTGTTTGTGCTTCTACTCTGGAGGGCCTTAAGCAGAGACTGTGTGCCCACTTGGAAGTGATACTGGAGTGGGGAATTCTTGCTCCTGTGTGAACTGGGCTAGGTTGGTGTCTTCTGAGGTCCCTTTTAGCTGTGCAGCTCTATGATCTAGTCTAGTCCTGTCATTTTTACAGAAGAGGAAACCTGAAGCCAGAGAGTGGAAAGAATTTACCTAAGGCCACCCAGATACCGTAGCCACAACTTGAACCCTGTTCTATTGCCTCCAATTGTAGGTCTCTTTCACTTATGATGCAATGACATCATTCTGTCTCCATGACCTGGCATGAGTAATATGGCAGCTGCTACCCTGAGGCTGATCCAAAAGAGTCACTGTAACTTTTGCATTTTCCTAATTTATCCCAAAGAATGTTGGGCCTCCCAGCTGGCCTGTTGTTTTTGTGTGGTTCTAGCAATTTCATCTGACTTCTTGTCTGTCTGTTTTGTTTTTATCACATCTCCTGCTGCCCCATTCTTGATAACTTCCAATCTCTTCTGGTTATAGGAATTTTCCTTGAGCTAATTGGAGACATTTCCTAGAGTTGGTGAGTAATAACATTCCTTTTTACTTAAATTATTCATCTTAATTATTACTTAAATTATTTACCACACTTACAGTTAACTAACTTTTAGGACAAACCTTTTTCCTAGAGGAAATGGAATTCAGCTATGCAGTCTTATCCATTTTCAGTAGTGATTCCCTTTGTGGTTAACCAGTCATCAACGAGATCACTGACCTTTACATACAGATCAGTGTCCTTTATCCACAGGCTGCATAGGACATTTCCCCAAGGATGGATAAGACTAAGCCACATGGCTGCGAGTGTGGACGTAATTGCCTGCTAAAGTAAGTGACTCCAAGTAGGTCAGGTTAACCTTGAAGGAGTTACTCTGTCTTTTCATGATGTGTGATTTTTTCCCATAGGATATTCATTCTCTGAAGATGGGTGATTATGATGTGAATATCTTTTCCAGTCTTTTGTATTTCCATAGAAATGACAACCATATATTGAAATCCCACATGTGTTGGCCTTCATATATGAATATAACGTTTATTGATCTACCACCAGGAGGATGGTTCATTACTAAAAGTTAGCAGCTTCCACAGAGTGGCCTGTCCGAAAGACCATGAATGGTAGACCATTGGGTGCTGTACAGGCCACCCTCTTGTCCTAACACAGCAGGATGGAGTGGAGAGAGCCCTGAATTTGAAGGAAGGCTTCTGCTAGTTATTACCTGTATGTTTTAGGACAACTGATTGTTCCTCCCTAGGCCTTAGTTTACACCTCTCTAATATGCTTTTTGAGATTTTTTTTTTCCTGGAGTGGGTATGAATTTTCACTGACTAGTGTTTTTGAGCAAGTTGCCTGAGGTTGGGTTCTAATTTGGGGCTAGAGAAGAGAAACTCCGGACATATATCGCATATATCACGTGATGTTTTCTTCATCCATACCAGATGATAGCCTAGCATACTTCATCGGTACAAAAGATTCCACTTCAGTGGACGTTTCTTAAGTACTTAATATGTCAGGAGCACCTGCTCCTAGTTGCCACTGCCCTTCTCCTTCTGTCAAAACACCTCACGAAGCTGAATGGAAATATTGTGATTATTTTAGAGGGACGCTAATGAAGTAGCTTTATTTCTACTGAAAATCATAGTCATTATTTTTTTGTGACAGAAACAAAAGTATGGACATTGTCATAATTAAAAAGATCAACCTATAGAATACAAGTGGTCAGTTCATAGATTGGATTCTGAAAAACTCTAGAAGTAAATAATATAGAAAGTTAAGACCTAGGTTTAGCTGCAGGTTCCATACAACTATGGACCTTTGCCATGTTGCTTGATCTATATTAGTTTCAACTTCTTCTTCAGTAAAAATGGGTTAATAACTTCTCTGCTGATTATAACATAATGTAGACCTAGTACCGCATTTGGAGTCAGAAGACTTGGGTTCCAACTCCACCTCTGACACTTAACTATAACCAGGGACAAATCACTTAAGCTCTCTGAGCCTTAGGAAATTCTCTTAAGGCTCTAAGCTATAGACCAATCTGCAGAAAGTCACAGATCAGTGGCGTTCATCTTCTCTGTGTATTCAGGAAGCATTTATGAAGTGCCTACCCTGTGCCCAGCACTGTTCTAGGTACTGAGCATCTGAAAGACAATACAGTCCCTCCTTTCAGGGAGCTTGTATTCTCTTAGGGGAGACAAGGTATACACATATAAGTAAATACAAGATAATTGTAAAGTGAGTACAGAGTAGCATTAGGGATGTTGGAAGCATCAGGGAAGGCTTTCCCTAGAAGGTGACAGAAGATTGCCTTCCATTCTTGGGATGTCCATAACCTGTGCAAAATAAGGTCATGGGGAAATGAAATGTTATGTAGAGGGAGTAGCAGGACCACATGAAAAGATGGTGATAATCACAAAAAGTCACATCCAGGTAGCCTCAAGATATTATACCCACTAAAAAGAGAGAAAGAAATGAAAGAAATGCTAAAGTATGTTGACAAAGCTATTTAGGATAGCAGTCTAATATATCACTGTAAAGACTATAAAATGATGCAAATACATCATGTAAGATTTTTATGAGAATCAAATGAAATGAAAGGTACAAACATGCTTTATAGGTAAATAATAAGGGATGGTATTTCTAAAGTACTTTGCATTTTGCAAAATACTTTACAAATATCTTGTTTTGATCCTTACCTGGGGAGGAACCTGGGGTGATCGATGCTATTATTTTCCTCATTTGGTTGCTGGGCAAACTCAGGTAAAGAGAGAGTAAGTGACTTGTCCAGGGTCATACAGCTAGAGAAAGTATCTGAGCCCACATATGAACTGAGCTCTTCTTGATTCCAGGTCTAATATTCTATCCACTGTGCTAAGCTCTAGATAAACTTTAGGTGGTATTATTTTAACCAACTGAGCTAACCGGTTGCAGAGTAAAAGAAATATGGAAAAAGATGCTTAGGAAAATGAAAAAAAAACTAGCCAAAAAACGGTGAAAAGTCTGAGTAATAGTATTGTCCAAGTCCTACAGATGGCTTCTGCCCTATGAGATCATTCTCTGAGTTAGGCTGATAAGATCCATTTTCAAAGGAGAGAAGAAAAGAAGGAAACAAGTATTTATTAGATGCCTACTCTGTACTAAGCACTGTGCTAAATGATTTAGAAAAAATATTTAATTTGAGCCCTACGATAACCCTGGGAGGTGGGTGCTTTAATTATTCCATTTTACAGATGAGGTAAATAAAGGTTAATGACTTGCTCATAGTTATAGAACTAGTAAGTGTCTGAGGTCATATATGAACTCTGATCTCCCCCTCTCTAAAGCCCAGAGCTCTGTCCACTGCACCACCTAGCTGTGTCCATTCAGACTAATGAGACTGATATTTGAAATATGGAACAGATAGGAAAAGATAAAATTTGGATATAGTCTGGGACAAACATAATCTATGCAGATATAGGATTTGTAATTTTCTGAGTTTGGAGCTCCAGGCATAGAAAATCCATTAGTATATCAGTCCTAAGCCTGATAGATATAGAGGTTAAGTGACTTGTTCAGTCACCTAACTAAAAAGTATCAGAAGTGAGATCTGAACCTGAGTCTTGCTCAGTATGCTAACCACTGTGTCACACTGCTTCTATCTGAGAAGATAAGTTTAAAAAATCTTCAGTTCCGGAACAAAAAGCTTAATGCTCTAGTATTTCCTCTGTTCTGTTTTTGTAGCTTCCCTTCCTTCCTTTTATTTCAAATGAATTGACTCATTACTAAAAGTTAGCAACTTCCAGAAGGTGGTGCCCTCCTAGAGTCCATGGATGGTGGGCCATTGGGTGTTGTACAGGCTGCTCTCTTGTCCTAATACAGAGTGGAAATTTCTGCATTTGAAAGAAGGCTTCTGCTATTTATTACTTGTATATTTTAGGGCATCTCACACCTCCTCCCTGGGCCTTGGTTTATATGTCTCTAAAATGTCCTGATCTCTAAAGGTTCTTCTAGTTCTGAAATTCAGATTCTGCATTTAAGAACAAATAAATAAAAGCTACTCACTGAAAAGATTCTTTGCATTAAAAGTCTTACATTTAAAATCTTTAGAAAATTGAAAAAAAAAAAAACCATAATAGTAAGAGCCATTCCCCAAGAGATAAATCCTCAAAGTACATGAAGTCAGTTTTCTGAAGCGGAAATGTAAACTAATAGAAACTGCCTGAAAAAGTGTTCAAAATTGTTATTTATCAGAAGCATGCAACCTAAAACAACTATAACGTATCACCTTATTCCCATCAAAATGGCAAAGATGATAAAAGATGGAAAAATCCATTTCTGGTGGGACTGTATCAGATACATTAGATATTATTCTGATACATGCCTGTCTAATAGCAAATTTATTTTTTGGCTGGGTCAAGTTGTAAAGTAAAGCTCTCAACTTTGAAACAAACATTCACATATTCACATGGAAAAACTGATAAATGCAAGCTCTGATCACACTTGTATCTAAGCGAGTTTTATTCCAGATTTGATACAAAGAGCACTGAATTTGGAGTCTGAGGACTTGGGTTTCATTATTTGCTCATCAAGTTGCTACCTTGACTATGGCCAAGTCATTTCACTTCTATGGAACTTGATGACCTCTAAGGTCCTTTCCAGCACTATTGCTCTATGACCCCAAGGATCCATGGCATGACAGTTCCTCCTGGTACAATGTTTTGTGACACTTCAGTATATTTGGGGGGGAAAATGTTTACTTACCAATAAACAATAGAGGAAAGGAAATTATTTGTACAGTTCTCTCCACGTACTGTTTCTACTATTCTTTTTGGTTCTAAAGTTTGTGTTTCTAAAATGGCAACCTGACTTTTACATAACTTGTAATTTTAAAATGTTCTATATTGTCACGTATCCTTTGCCCTTCTGTAAAAATCTTTTATGTGTCAAGTAACAAAATTGGAATGACATGAACATGTGTAAAGTTCCCCATTAATCTACCGAAAGGGAAAGAGGAAAGTAGATACGGATCTGCTTATGCTAATAAAGCAAATGAAATAAACATACATATGAGTGTCAAGTTTCTTATAGTAGGAATACAGTGATCTTCAGATGACAAGAGAATCCCTGCTGATTCTGTATCTTGACCCCCAAGTCTGATATTCCATTTGAGTAAGTACTCTCTCCATCAGTGCAAATCATAAAGTCTTCCACATCTTCTTCCCCTGTGTGTGATTCTTGTTTCCTTCCAAAATCATCCATGGAGGATCTACCTAACAAGCCAGAGGCCTTCTTCTAGGTATTTTAACGTTCCATGGGAATCAGTTCTGCACATGGAAACATCCATTTGTTCTCTCTTACTTTTGTGACATGGCTGCTCCATCTCCTTTTTTTAATGATGCATATTTTTGATGTTGCAGTTAACAATGTTTTTAAAATTATTTTCCTATTTTGAATTTAAGGAGTACCTAAACGGAGAGAAGATTTCTGTATAAAAAGTAGCAAAGAAAAAGAAGATTATATGTTTTGCAGCTTTTCATGTATTCAGCAAACAAATGACACCAAGGTTGAGAACCTGAGAAAATGTAGGGATTATAGATTCTTTGACAAAAATAGGGAAGTTACAAAAATAGGGATGAATTTTCTTTTGAGGAGGAGAGATGATAATGAGTTCTGTTTTGTAAATATTAAATTTGAGATGTCTACAGGACATGTAGTTAGTGTCATAGGATTGAGGTTCAAGCAAGAGACCAGGGCTGGAGATGAGAATCATCTGTATAGATTATAATTGAACCTAGGGCAGGTGACGATGTCATTGAAAGTATGTAAAAATACAGTGCCCAGGACAGAGCCCTGAGGTACGGTAGAGTTGAGGGGCAGGGTGGATCCATTAAAGGAAAGTAGTAGGACTTCCCAAAACAGCAGAATAGGAAGGTACTCAGAGCGCATTATATCAGACATGGGAGAGATATTTATTTCCTAGAGAAAAAAGAATGCTAAATGTAAAAGGCCAATAGCACACATTAAGACAACAACTTATAAATGGGATTCAGTAACTTATAATTACTGTTACAATCTCCTAGGGGGCTGGTACTTAAACCTAGGGATGTCATGTGGCTCAAATGAGATAATAGATATAAAGCATTTTGCAAACCTTAAAGCTACTAATATAGCTACTATATAAATGCCAGCTATGGCAGTATGCACATACTTTAAGTTTAATATATGCATTACAAACACTTTCTTAAATCTAGACAATCAACAAAGTGATAAATCAAGCCCTGATTTGCATTGAATGACAATTTCTGGGGCACAAGTGATCACACTGAAAATTGAACAATTGGCTTTTTACAGTCTGGTTATATAGCTGGTATACCTTTAAACCTCATCAGAACATAAGGTAGTTTATAGGGTTGCTAAGTAGCTGTTTTACTTTTTACCTTGGTGCTGCATTGTCCAAACGATTCTAAGTATTCTGGCAAAACAGCTAGGAGATCAGTTCTCTTTGATGAAGAAACTTCCCTTAACACCAGTCAGTTTTACTCAGTGGATCCAGGACCTACAGAATTTTCAAGCTCACATCCATCTCAAGATAAGGCACTCATTCATCTAAGATCAGAAAAGAACACACGCAATATGGAAAAGACATCCAGGGACTTGGGTAGGAACCATCCCTTACCTTGCCCTCATTGGAAGCTTTGGAGTTCTGTGATCCTACCCTTCTGGAGATCCAAAGGAAGAGAGGACTTAGTGGCAGTTGTTATCTTTTTCAAATTGGTGGAGCACTCCACCACGTTTCTGTCATGGGCAGAGGAAGGACCAAGGAACAACTCAAAGTTTGCCACCTCCTACTCAAATGCCAAATCTTTTTGGTGCTGGGTTAAAACATGCCCAGTAGTCGCCAACAGGTTTATCATCTTGGATGTGATGAAATGATGAGTCACACGTGTCCTTGGAATTTCTCAAGTTTCTAGAGGACTTTCAGGGTCAGATTCCCTGGAATGACCCTATAGATCAATTCAATTTCCCCTTTTTGTATGTATTATGTGCATACTTAAGTACATATGTTTTGTCTTCTCTTTTATAAAGTCCTTAAGGGCAGAAGCAATCTCACTTCTGTCTTTGTATTCTTGGCACTTACTATGGTACTTGCCACACAGCAAGTGTTTGCTAAATGCTTATTGATTCATTATCCATGTTAGTCTAATTGTGAGTTAGTTTTCAATTTCTTGATAGTTATCCATTGTTTTGTTTCTCTTTTATTATCACAGATTGCCCATCTGACTTGACAAGTTTGGAAGTTCACCATCACGTGTTCAATATTCTTCATCTATTTACCTGGAAATGCCCATGTGGTCATTCGAGGGTTGACCTGGAACAGATAGGAGGTAGGAAAACCCTAAGCCTTTTTTCTTTGTACTCTCCTAATCCTGTGGTCCTCAGGTTGCCATGGCAATTCTATATTAAGGCAAAATTTTTTCTGTATCTGTCAAGGACGATGTGTCTCTTCTACTACACTACTCCTTTGATGCCTCATTGTGAGGTGAAAATGACCCAGAGTTCTTGAAGGTTGTGTCTGCAGAGCACTAACAATTGTAGGTTCTTTTAATCTGGAAAACCTTCCCCCATGAGCCTGGTAGTCATTCGACTGCAAAAGGTCCAAGTCTAGGACCACGGGAAACACTGCAGCAGCAAGAGCTACAGTGTACTGCCAAAAAGACTTTTATTAGAGTGATAGAAAAGATAAGAGAATAGTTTAGATTTCTCACCAAAGGGGAAGACCCAGATAATATTTCTTTTGAATGAGACATAGGATGGGTACCTTTCAGCCTGATGGCTTTGATCTGGGTAGAATCTTAGCAATCTAGATCAGAGAAGTACTTTTTATATGAAATGGAATTCTTTGGAAACCAGTTTGGCAGCTGGATCTTATATAACAGACATCACCCAGTGGATTGATACTTGGGCCTTATACAACACATAGGGGCAAGTAAAGGAATTCTGAATCACTACATGTCTGAAACTGAAATATTTTGTTCAATCTGTCTCTATGTAAGTAGATTCTTCAGAATTCTCTGTAAAACACAAGGACCAATGTAGACCAATTCAGAGAAGTTTCTCATCAGAGAAATGGCCACAACCTGATGTTGAGTTTATTGTAGAGGGGATTCCTTTAGTGTATAGATTGGCCTGGATGGTCACTGCAGTCTCTTCCAGCTCCCACTTTCTATGATTCTGTCATTTTCTTGGCCTCAGCATCTCATTAAGGCTGTCTACTAATGTATAAAGAGGTGGTGATCTGCCTCAGAGGAAAAAGCACCTTGCTTAACGAAATCATGAAAACTGTTGAGGTATTGAAATAAGTTTGGGGTTCTACAGCTTTCCCTGCTTTTAGTGCATGAGAATTGCTCCTGTATTAGAATTACAAGGAGATTCTGTTTATTCTTTATGATCATATTCTACTTTTCATAGACTCTCCTTCCAACCTTGACCATTCTCCTCCAACTTTAAAATAGCCCACACTGTAAAAGCTGGCCTGTGAAGAGAAGGCAGTCTCTTTAAAACTCCTAATTATTGCCTCAGGCCTGTGATTTGCACGGAATACTTAAGGATATTAAGCTATTTTCTGTTACCTCCCAACTAACTACATTAAACTCAGCTCTAAGGTTGCACTTGTGCTAAAATCACAGCTTTTTGTAACAGTAAAAATGTTGGGTGCCTCAAAGACTTCTTAAAACTCAGATTCCTAAGAGGTAAGTCTGAAAGGAGAGCAGTGCATTTGTTGGCACTAATGGGAGGGAAGGGAGCTGGGCTTTCATGCCCATATTCTTTCATTTGAAAGGGGTATTGAAAGGAATGGAAAGGTACAGCTCTTTTTGTTTACATGACATTCAAAGACTTGAGTGGTACCATTAATGGGCCATCACAACCAATTTACTGCTGGGGTGCTGTTAGCATCCTGTCACGTACAGGGGAGCACATCAAAAATACAAATAAAATCTTTCACTAATGAGATGGGATCACATTACTTTCAATTTAATCATGTGTATTTAATCTTAGGAACTTTAAAAAAAACAATTTATATCTATTCTGGGTAAGAAAAACGTGAATATTAGCAGTGGGAGGTCTGGTGGATACTGTGTATTTTAAAATTAGCATAGCCTACACTGTCAGAGAAATCTGTTTCTTCAATTCTTTTGACATCCGTGATATTCCCTTTGCTTTAGCTAAAAAACAGCTATTTATTATGGTGCTTGAGTGTTGTCTGTGACCTCCCTTGTTTACTTATTACTCTTTCCCAAGGGTTTTTTTTTTATTCTGGTTACAGTATGTGAGTATTCTACGTTATAGTGTGATCTTCATTATAATAGAAAGAAAATTCTTAGTATTTATCTATCCAATAGAATCAAAATAATCCTATAGTATTAACTTGACACTATAGTACTGATAAGGACTGGACACGTGATTTCATTTTGCAAAAAATGTCATTTGCTGAAATGACTGGAACAACTGCAATGTTTCTTTGTAATTCATGATGTCCAGCTATCAAACAGTGAGTGGTTCAACCACTTAGGCACAATCTTCCTTTCCTCCCTGATGATATTTTACTTCTAGGTGCATAGGCAGGGATCTGTTTCATTCTATCCAAAGGATTCCTTACATTGACACATATTCTGTTGGGCTCCCATGTGAATGTTGTTTCTTCCCCATTTTCCATCCAATTACTCTTTGCTGCATCAGGAAGGACACAAATTGTGTGGTAAGAAGTTAGATTGAAAATCATAAGAAACTTGTCTCAGGAGGCATTGTGGTTTGTCCTTTGTTCTCAAAGAGGACCATGACATCAGGGGGATGATGCTATGACATGCAAGAGAATTGGATTTGAGCAAGGGAGGGATGGCTGTACAAAGTCACTGGTCTCACTTTCTCCTCCAGAACCATCTGGGTCCAGGAGCCAGACATAGATCAGAACAACTGGAGATGGCCCAGGATGCAGTAGAAGACCTTAGCCCTTTTAAGTTAAGGTCTTTTCAGTTTCTCACTTTGAGGTGAGGCAATGACCATTTAATGATTAGACCTGTTTAAAAAATGAGTCAAGGGTTGGCCCCTTTAATAAAAAAAAAGAATCAGACTGGGAGAGGAAGACCCATAGGGTTGCTGGCCAAAAGAGAAATTACTGTTTGCATTCACTCTGAGCCATCAGGGCCCCCCAAAATAACTATTAAGTGGCTAGTTCCAATAGGACAACTCAGCTCCTCTTCTCCTTTCCCCTCTTCTCTCCCCTTCCCTCCACTCCCCCCACCCCCAACGTGGGGTATCATGCCCTTACCGGAGACTGTGCTGCCCAAAGGAAGGTAAATTATAATGGCTGGAACCTACCTAGTTATCTTGGTGGGTAATGGGTAGATTTCTTTCTTAAAAACCATGCCCTTAAATCCGATTCACTCTGGCTCTCATTGAGTGACCCACAATAGATCGCTCAGGAGGCATATGCTTAGTCTCTGATGTGCCTGTAATGAAGTGACTTTCTTTTCCCTGACTATGGTCCTCAACCACTGTAATGGCTTTGCCTTCCTCTGAATTTTGATTCCATATAGCACTCCAACTGTGTCCCCCACCTGTCTGGTTTTCACATGATATTTGTATGGTGGTCTCTGACCCTACCTCTGTGGCTTTCCCCAAGTCATGAAAGAACAAAAAAAAATATCTTATTGGTCCACATAACTAGCCAATAGCTGTTGAGAGCAAGCCTGCAACAGACAACATAGCTAAAATTTCCAACTTCTTTTTTAAGTTCAGGACTTCTTAATCACTAAGGCACATCCTCCCTATATCCTATGCCCATTACATTCTCAGCCATAGCTGCTTTGCCTCTCCCCAAATGTCATTCATAAAATGGCTTGCTATGTTCCATCTTCATTCTCATTGGTATACATTGGCAGAGTTGTACCTAGATCTGCTCTAAGGTTATTGTCTTTTACTGCATTTGTGTATTGGTGCCTCAGTTCAATCCCAGTTTATTATAATTAAGCCTCTGATGATTTCAAATTCCTTTGGCTTTCCGAAGGACGACCCTCTGCTCTGTTGATGTCCAGTGTGTTTGCTCTGTGTTTCTGCTGAAGGATTCTTTGTGTTAGCACCTGCATTTCTTGAAAGAAAATTCTTGGAAAAATATACACAGCAAAAGATAAGCTGAAAGTGCTAAGCTTATTTCTAAAACTTGAACATCCTGTTCTTGGGTTTGGGCCAGATGCCCTATCTCTGAGTCCCAACTCTTCCTTCTATTTTTTTCAGCTCCTAGTTTCATAAATCTTTGGCTGCTGTAACAAATACATTCTCCAACTTTTTGACCTGCTTCCTCTTTCCCACTGCATTAGGTATCAAGAGTCTGTGTCTCTAAAACTACCTCTGATACTAACTTTTAGTGTGACCTTTTACAGGTCCCTTCTTCTCTTTGTGCCTTTTTGTTCAATCCCTTTCTGTCATTTCTGACTCTTTGTGATCCCGTTTGGGGTTTTCTTGACAAACATACTAGAGTGGTTTGCTATTTCCTTCTACAGTTCATTTTACAGATAAGGGAACTGAGACAAACAGGGTGAAGTAACTTGCCCAGGATCACACAGCCAGTAAGTGTCTGAGACCAGATTTGAACTCAGGCCTTCTTGACTCCAGGCTCAACACTCTATCCACTGTGCCACCTAGCTGCCCTCTCTCTGCCTTAGTTTCCTCATTTATAGAATGAGGGAATTGAGCTAGATGATCAGTAATATCCCTTTCAGCTCTAATATTCTGTGATACTAATAATAAATTTTCTTTCTTCTGAGCTTAGTTGTCAAAACAGGGACAGCATTAGTCCTTTGGATGGATCCAGATTTTGGCTATAACCTGTAATATTTATGCATGTCTCACTTTTTTTCCTCTTACTTTGTCTACAACTTTCATATGGGGAAATAAAAATTTGAAGGACCATTTTGAGACAAATAACTAAATACAATTGAACTTAGTGATGTGTTATATATAAAATATATATATATTATATACGACACATACACACACACATATATAGCATATAAGTGTATACATACACAGTATCCCAAAAGTCTTAGTGTATTTTAAAACTTTAGTAACTTTAAAATGGACTAAGACTTTGTAGACACCTTGTGTGTGTGTGTGTGTATATATATCTATATATATCTATATATATCTATATCTATATATGTATATATACCCGCTTGTCCACTGAGCAGCATTACCAAATTACAAAATTTCACACTATTTAGAAAATCTTTGACAATCTTTCAAGGGGTAAATATTTCAACCAAGGTCTGAAGTATGAAACTGAAATCCTATGTGCAGATTTTCTTAGTGAAGGAAAAAACTACCAAACAATCCAAAGGCATACTGTCCTGACAGAAAAACAGAAGAAATGAAATGAAACATGAACAGTTTTTCTGCCAGAAGAGAAGGCCTGCTCATTTCTAAAGAAACAAACAAGGAGTATGAGAAATTAGTCATTTTCCAGACCATGATAAGCATGTGTTACAGGGAATCATACATTGTTGGCAGTGATTTTTCTAGATGATGATGATTCAGAGAAAGAATGCAAGGAGGAGATGTGGGCAATGAGGAATTTGTCCAGTGCAAATTATGGCCTGGGGCAGATTTCATAAGTGACCACTGATGGAATGATAACTATTGGTTAGGGTATGTGTATGTGTATGTGTGTGTGTGTGTGTGTGTGTGTGTGTGTGTGTGTGTGTGTGTGTGTGTGTGTGTGTGTGTATTGGGGGAGAGTGTGTGAGGGGGAAGAGCTTGAGTCATGAGAATCTTTTGTGCCAAGGATACCAGGAGGAAGTTGGAGACTATCCTGAGTAGGATGCCAAGATTGTAAATGGCCAAGACCCTGAATCATGGCCAATTCTCAGAATTTCCTGATGATCAGTCATGGTACTTAACTTTGCCATTATACAGTGTCAAGTGGTAGGGTCAGAGATGGAATCTTCATGATTTTGAAGCTCATTTTGATGAAATAAGGCTGTTTTTTTTTTAAATAGAAAGGTTGAATCTTGAAAGTGGAAAGAAATGGAAGGAATTGCCAAACCCTTGTGTTTTAAAATTCTACATAAATCAATGCACAGAATCGTTAAAGCTTAGGGGAATGCTTGAGCACATTTGTGGTGATATTATCAGTATTCAAGAGTACGTTGGGCTGATTTGAAATACGCAAATGTTGAAAATCAATTTCTTTTTTATTCTTGAGCTTACATTCTAAAACAGTTTGGAGGAATATCATAAAGTCTTGTAGTGTCATCTCATTTGAGGCTTGATGGTAGCCCTGTTCAACAGAGCTTCATTGAAGTAGGCTACTCTGTAATTATATGCAATGGGAATGTGTCCCTGTCTTCTGTGTGAATCTGTTACTGCTGCTCCCTCCCGAATACTTAGGTTGAGTATGTGGGAAGAAAAATAGGTTCTTGGCTTAAGCCTTCATCCTGTGCAGACTCTTCTCAGAGTACAAACAAATCGCTGAAATCAGATAATAATTTCAAAATAATGTAATTGAACCATATTGACAAAACGTGACAGAAAAACCCTGCAGTAAGATTATTCCCAAACCCTCATTCCAATGGAAAACATTTTCCTCCCCTCCTCTCACTCTCTGCCTTCCTCCCCAGGATCCTATACCAGTAAGGAAAAATTGACCAATCCCAGGAGAGGGAAAGAAGGGCTCATGCTCTGGAGAAACTGGAGCCAGAGCATTCTAGAATTTCTGCTAGAATAACTGGGAAGCTTCTTGTCTCTTCAGTTCCAGGCTCTACTGTACCATTGTCAATCACAACCAACTCTGTCTTTTAGCTGTCAGTGTTTCAGTGTTGCCCCTGATGCTGCTGGTCACCCCTCCAGTCTGGAGCCCTTACTTTGTCCAATAGTTACTTCTCTGCCTTAGATATCAAAGTTCTTTCCTTGCATGGGCCCTCTAGCTAGTCATATGGCTGTGTGTGTGTGTGTGTGTGTGTGTGTGTGTTTGTTTGTTTGTTTGTCCTTCATTGCCAAACAAGTCCATGCCATCAGGGAAATGATGACACGACTTGCACTTGACTTTGTTTTGAGTGAGGGAGGGCTGTGCAGGTCATCAGTCTCACTTCTCCTCCAGAGCCATCTGAATCCAGTGACCAGATATTCATCAAGATGACTGGAGATGGCCCAGGATGAGGAAATTGGGGTTAAGAGACTTGCTCAAGGTCACACAGCTAGTGAGTGTCAAGTGTCTGAGGTGCTGTGCCCTGAAGTCCTAAAACCCTTATTCCATTGTTTCTCCTTTAGGAAAGTGTTCTTTTAAATTTCTTTCTTCCCAGCTAATTGTGTGGTGCCTATTGTGAATGCTTGTTTAGAATGGTCTCTTTTAGAGACCTCCTGGGTAACATGCCTGGAAGTTGCTCTTCACATATTTTTGTCACTTTCTTCTACCAGTCTCTCCGATCTTTATTTTTGTTGTTCAGTTGTTTCAGTCTCGTACAATTCTTTGTGATTGCATTTGGGGTTTTCTTGGCAAAGATACTGGAGTGGCTTGCCATTGGGCATTACTCCAGCTCATTTTACAGATGAACTGAAGCAAACAGGGTGAAATGACTTGCCCAGGGTCACACAGCTGGTAAGTATCTGAGGTCAGATTTGAATTCATGAGGATGAGTCTTCCTGACTCCAGGGCTAGTGCTCTATCCACTGCATGACCTAGCTGCTCCCAGATCTATATAGGTGGTGCCAAAAGGGTTCTTCAGAGAGATGTTGTAAAACACTTCACCACATAGCTCTTCTATTCTCTACAGATGCTTATTTTTTCTCCTTCCCTTTCTACTGCCTCCTAGAGAAAGCTAGTATTAGGAACAAATATGTATATATGTGTGTATGTGTAAAAGCATGCTATGCCTACTTCTATTTGTCAGTTCTTTCTTTGGAGGTGGATAGCATTTCCTTCACAGGTTCTTTGTATTTGATTTCAGTGTTTATGATACTCAAAATGAACTAATCATTCTGTTTCTGTTGCTGTGTACAGTGTTCTCTTAGCTCTGTTCATTTCATTTTTCATTATTTCATTTAAGTCTTTCCTTGTTTTTCTAAAATCAACCAGCTCATCATTTCTTATAGCACAGTAGTATGCCATTACAATCATATACTACAACTTGTTTCGCCATTACCCAATTGATGGGCATCCCTTCAATTTCCATGTCTTTGCTACCACAAAAAAAGCTGCTATAAATATTTTAGAACATATAAGTTCTCTTTCTTTTCCCCTAATCACTCTGGGAAACAAATCTAATAGTGGTATTGCTAGATCAAAGGGTATAAACAATTTTATAACTGTTTTGGGCATAATTCCAGATTGTTTTGCAAAATGATTGGATCAGTTCACAGTTCTACCAGCAGTGAATTAATGTCCCAATTTTGCCACATCTCCTCCATCATTTCTCACTTTCCTCTTTTATCATTTTAGCCAATATGACAGGTATAAGATGATATTTCAAAGTTGTTTAATTTGCATTTCCCTAATAAGTCATGATTTAAAGCATTTTTTTCATATGACCATAATAGTTTTGATTTCTTCATTACAAAACTGCCTGTTCGTATCCTTTGACCATTTATCAATTGGGGAATTGACTTCATCATTATACTTTTTTATATCTCTTTTTTTATTTCTTTTAGGTACTCTTTTAATTCTTCTGGCTAGGACATTCTCTTTTCTGAGGCTCTTCTTGTATTTCTTATAGAGTTAATCTCTTCTTCTGCATTTACACCTTGGTCTTCCCTCAGACCAAGCTATTTCTTTATTGTTTGGAATTTTGTTTTGTTTACTCGTATCCCCAGCCTCAGTTACTGCATTGAAGGTTTGTGCTTTGGTCAGACAATACTCCCTTCCTGATGAAATGGACAATCCCTGTTTGGCCCTAGTTGTTGCTGAGATTAGATCTCACCTTCTACAGATTTTCTGGCCTTCACTTACACTGTGGCTTAAGCCTATGCTACCTGGATTCTATGTCAGAATTCCCCTTTTCTATGAAAGGCAACCAGCATCATTTTAGTGACTGGCTCACTGGGAATGTAGTAGAGAGGGACATCGTAAACCAGGTGCCACATTAATTGAGAAAGCTGGAAAGATGACTTTGACTTCAGTAGATGGCATGCACAAGGATGAGGAGAAGTAGTAGAGGAGTTTTTAAATGATTGATCAATAGTTAAATGTCAAAATAGAGAAATCATTGTAAGTTAAGGATAAATCATTCAGCTTAGTAACTTTGCTATCACTTTTGACATTTTTGTGATATGGAAAACTGGGATCCATTTCTGGGAGTTATTCATACTCTCTTTGAAAGAAATAGCCTACAAAATTAAGACAAATGTTGATATTCTTAATGAACTTTCATGAAATTTGCTTGTAGACAATCTAAATAACATTCATTCAGTTGGTGAGAAAGATGTTACTACTTTGGAACTTACAATTTGTAGTTAATTAGAACAAAGCAAGTTCTCAAAAGATGCAAATGGATCTGATATTTATTTTTCAAAAATATTTAACGTAAGGAAATAGCCTAATGCCTGCCCAGATGCAATTAATTATATTGATTTGGAAACATTTCATTTTCAGAACTTATTTCCCTTCTGGTTTTTCTTTCCATCTGGGAATGACCAATAATAAACAAATGGGTATTACCTAATGATAAAACTTTATACAAAGAGGGTAATTAATTTTATAAGCACTCAGGTAAATGCTGAAATTTAAATATTTGTATTAGAATAAAACTAACAACATATAAGGATTGAAATCTATTACAACTGAATATGATCTCTTTGCCTTGTAAATTCTACTTATCTCACAGCTCACCGAGCTTGTTAACACACTAGTTTCACAAATAAGAGTAGCTCGTGTGAAGTAAATATACATGCAGATATACATCTACCATGAATGAGATGGAAGTTTTTCAATAGAGAAACACTATGGTTTAGTGGAAATAACATGAGTTAGAGCTGGGTTTGAAGGATTTAGATCCCGAAGGAACCTTAGAGATCATCCAGTCCAACTCCTTTATTTTATAGAGGAGAAAACTGTTGCTTTGTTTGGCCTTCAATTCTCAAAGAGAAACAATGACATCAAGAGGATGATGTCTTGACTGGCAAGTGAATTGGATTTAAGTGAGGGAGAGCTATGTAAAGTCATCTGTCTCACTCTCTAGAGGAGAAAACTACGACCCAGAGAAATGAAGTGACCTTGCTAAACTTAAAGCAGTTCATGAGTAGCACAGTTAAGATTTGAACCCAAGTATTTCAACCACAAATCTAGTACACTCTACTCTGCTTCTCTGGGTTCTAATCTTAACTCTTAACTTTCATTAGCTATCAAATTTTATATAAGTCCTTACCTTTAGGAGACTTTTTTAATCTGAAAAATTATGAGGCTAGACTAAACAATGTCTAATGTTACTTCCAGCTCTAAAATTCTACGATTATAAAATGCAAGAAAATATTATGAGTTCATTTAAAATTCTGTGTTGACATTGATCACTTCCTCTTGCTAATTTGTTTACTTGTACTTCTCCTAGTGGTCTGTGGATCCAGTAAGATTTTAAATTCAAAATGCTTTAAATTTTAAAACCTAAATTTAAACTCCCACAGTCCAGGGAAATGTAGTCTACATAGTTCATTGGGATTGGGGCTTTGCGTAACTTCTTAAAAATGAAAACTAACCCATTGGGGTTTGGTGCATGGCGTAAAAATCAAATAAGGTCTGGTTGTAGGTGACCTGGCCTAAAATAGTGGGCTCTGTGATATACTCACCAACCAGCACAGGGAGTATCCTCTAAGCAGAGGTGAAAGAGATGAAAGAAGTAAGTCCTCTAGGACATGGTCTCTGATCCAGGCCCCAGGGAAGCTAGAGAGGAGAAGACTGGGGAATAAAATGAGGTCAAATATATGATTTTGTGGAGGTTGGTAGATAATAAGCATCTTGAAGATAGGAGTTTTTTTGTTTGTTTGTTTGTCCTTTCTCTCTCCAGTGCCATGTACATAGTAGATAGTTTTTTTGTTGTTCCCTCATTTCAGTTGTGTCTGAATCTTTGTGACTCCATTGGGGTTCTCTTGGGAAAGATACTAGAATGATTTGCCATTTCCTTCTCCAGTTCATTTTTACACATGAGGAAACTGAGGCAAACATTTTTTTTGTGTGTGTGTGTAGGGTCACACAATTAGTAAGAGTCTGTGGCTGGGTTTATCTTCCTTATTATAGTGCTGGCACTCTATCCACTGCAGCGCCACCTAGCTGTTCCTAGTAGATGCTAAGTAAATGTTGTTAAATTGAATCCAGTGTCTTAAAGAGGGGAGAGACTGGAATCAGGGAGATAAATTAGAAGATTGTTGAGGGAGTAGGGCCTAAATTAATGTAGTATCTGTGTAAATAAAGAGAAGGGTAGAAATACAAGGGATGTTATAGAGGTAAAATTGACAAAACTTGACAGCTTATTATATGTAAGGATGAGGGAGAGGGATGACTAAGGGCTGCCAACCTGGGTGATGAGAAAAGTGACGATACTCTCAATAGAAACAAGCAAGTCTGGAGGGGTGGGGTTAAAGAGGGCAAAATACTGTCTAAACACATACTTCACTTTCATACTTGTGAGGTAGATTTTTTTGTACCCAATTGTAAGACTTTACATTTATCCCTAATGAATTTTGTCTTATTAGATAAAGTCCAGTGCTCTAGGTCAAGGGTCAACACACTATGGCCCAGTAGCCAAATCCTGATGCCTCTTTTTGAATAGAGCTAAGAATGGATTTTACATTTGTAAATGAAGTGTAGACAAATTATTCTTATCTGGAGGGCCATACAGAAACAGCAGCTGCATGTCTCAGGGTACAATTTTATCAACCCCTGCTCTAGATTGTCAAAATCTTTTTGCATCCTTATTCAGCCATTTGGTGTTAGTTGTCCTTCCCAGGTTTTTGTCAGCTGCAGATTTGGTGATCTTGACATCTATACCATTATTAACTCCATTATAAAGTTTTTAAACAACTGAGAGCAAATGGATTGCACTGAAGATCTCCTGCCAAGTTATCATTAAACTATGAATGACTGCTCATTGAGTATGGTCACTAAACTAGCATTATTGTCTAGTCTGTTTTTAATATGAATATAAAATTAATATTAAAAGTCATAGTATAAGAAGTAGAAGAGAAACTTATCATAGCTATAGGTAGGAGACCTATAACTAAACAAGTAGTAGAGACAATTACAAAAGATAAAATAGATAACTTTGACTACATGAAACTGAAAAGCTTCTGCAGAGACAAAATGAATGTACCTAGGATAAAAAAGGAAGTAATTGATTGGAAAAAAAAAATCTTTGTATCAAATTTTTCTAATAAGGATTTGGTATCTAAGATATATAAACTCACTCTCTTTTTCTCTGTATATATGTATATAAGACATAAATATATGTGTGTATTATATATGTGTGTATACATGCATATACATGTGTGTATATGTGTATATGTGTATATACACACACACATACTCATATGTACATATAATAACCATTCCTCAGTGGATAAAATTAGAGTAGCTATTTGGTACAGTGGGTAGAGTACTGGGCCTGGAGTCGGGAAGATTCTTCTTCCTGAGTTAAAATCTGGCCTCAGACACTTGCTAGCTATGTACTCTTGGAAAAGTCACTTAACCTTGTTTGTCTCAGTTTCTTCATTTGTAAAATGAGCTGGAGAATGAAATGGCAAACTGCTTCAGTATCTTTGGCAAGAAAACCCCAAACTGAAAAACAACTAAACAACAACAACAACAACAGCAACAACAACAACAAAATTGATAAAATGGTCAAAGGATTTGAAAAAAGACACTTCTCAAAAGAATTGCAAAGTATTCACAGTCAGATGAAAGAATATTCCAAATCACCAATAAGAATAGAAATACAAATGAGAACAACCCTAAGATTTCACTTCACACTCTTCAGTTGGTGAAAATGACCAAAAAATAGCAATAGTCAATGTTGGAGCGGTTGTGGAATGGAATGGTAGGCATACTAATGCATTGTTGGTGGAGCTGTGAAATGGTATAGCCCTTTTGGAAAGCAATTTGGAATTAAACAAATAAAGTCACTAAAATGTCTCTATACCCTTTGAACCAGACTCTTTTACTAGGTTTATACTCCAAGAAATCCATCAGTAAGAGCAATGTCCCCCAGATATACCAAAATATCTACAATAGCACCTTTTGTGATAGCAAAGATTTGAATGTAGATACTCATCAGTTCAGGAATGGCTGAACAAATTGTGGTACATGAATGCAATAAAATAGTACTCTGCTGTAAGAAATTATATATATGATGAATATTGGGAAACATGGACAAATCTTCATGAACTAATGCAGAGTGAAGTTAACAGAGATAAGAATACAATATACGCAATAACTTCAACAATGTAAAGGGAAGGAACAAGCACATACCAGCATGTATCTGGAAAAATGGGCCCCTCCCATTACAAGTATATTAGCCTTTGTAACTGACTTCTGATCACTTTCTCAAACTCCTCATCTATTTCCTTTTTTTTTGTCCAGGTGGTCTTTAATATACTCCATTGGTAAAGTTATTTTTCTCCTTCTGTCCATTGACCTTCACCCAAGTATTTCCACCATGCTTTCTCCCTACAGTTCCTAGATTTTCTCATGTGAATATACTTTCTTAATAAGTAGTACCATTCCACACTGATTTAACCTATGATATTTCTTCCAAGTATCACACTCATGTAGGGTTTGTCCCGATCATGCACTTTTTTCCACCAAGTTTCAGTGAGGTCAAGTTTTCCTCCTTTCACTAGGAGAGCAACTTCCTCTGTCATAAGCTCTGTGAGCCTCATTTTCCTAATCTGTAAAGTGGACATTATAATATTTGTACTACTTTCACCTTCACAGGGTCATTATAAACCTTCAAGGAGATATATGTATTCTGTCATATTGGAATTCTCCTATCATGTATTTTCTCTGTCTTTTGGGGTCAATCTATTCATCTTTTAACTAGAGCACCAGCTACCTGGAATATTTTTGGAACTCTGTGTAATCAAGTGAAGAGAATTGCAGCTTTTAGAAAGAGTAGATTTCTTCACCTTACCTCACTGCTACCCCTGAAGAAGAAAAAAAGATGCAGTTGTGCTACTATTATTATACAAATAAATAATACTTTCTTAAATTTGGATTACTTTCTAATCAAAGCACATTCATATGTGTAACATGAGTCTCAGAGCCCATTGTCATGGAACTCCCTCATCACTGACAGAGATCAGTGTTCTGGTCTGTATGATAGTCAGGGCAGATTTGGGGAAGGAGAGAGAGAGGAGAGTTCTTCAGTATCTTTAAATGTTGGCACTTTCTTAGAATTTCTTTGGAATCTTCAGAAGGCTTCTAGCTTAGAGAAAAAAGATGGAAGATATCAACCCCGCTTCAGGTTGGTAAAGGAAAAGTCTCTGACATGAGAGGAACCAGCAGTCTCCATCTTGTCCCTAACCCCAGCTTGCTATGCTAGAGACTCTGAGGAACTTCCCCTTCTGTGAGATGTGGGACTGAGTCACTCCTACTTGGAGAGCTCCTTCCTTTTGTATTGTCTGGTATAAAGTATCCTATGTATATTTTTCTCTGATTTCTGTTTGCTATGAAATTGAATAAATGAGTTTCTTTGCTAATTGCTATTTGCATTAATTGGAGAATTGGTATTTGAAGGGAAAAGAATCATCCCTTGGATATACACCTTGAAGTCCTCTGTTTCCTCTATTAAATGAACAGTGATCAGAAGTTACCTTGAAACGTGGCATCCCCTAGATTAACAAAATTGAAAGGGAGCAGATAGAATTCTAGCCCCACTGTGTCTGAGGAGAGCAGACTGATCAGCTTCTCGCTCCAACTTTCTATTTCCCCTTCTGGCAGTAATTAAAGTTTCCTTTGGAGAAATGGGGACGGGGGGGGGAGAGAGAGAAGATTTTAGCCACACAAGGATACCTCCATGCTACATGTTGAGAGACAGCCCTAGCAGCATATGCATTATCTCATTTTCACTTTCCAACATCCCTAGGGTCATAAATAAGTGGTTTATATAAATATTATTCTGATCATTTTAAAGATGAGAAAAATGGAGCTCATAGAGGGTATGATACAGTAAATAGTGGGGCTAGAATTTGAACCCAGGTTTTTGAATCCAAGGCAAAAATGGGTTTGAGTTGCCTTCCAAGGATCACACTCACTCTGTAATGTGACTGTTCAGAGAATTTCCGACAACTCTAATATCTTGTTAACACTCTTTTTTCTGACATTAAAAAAATACCATACAGGCTCATGAAGGAAAAAATGAACAAACTAATGAGATGGAAACTGCTTTATAGCAGGGTATGGACAAGATAAAGTTACAACTTCTGGGAAATAATGCCAACCTTCAAACCTATGAGGAGAAAATAAAACAAGCCGCTAATGCGCACAGCAGACTTGCAAGGGATAATTGAGCACTTCACATTAGAATTGAGCTGTTAGAAAATCAGAGGAGAATCTTCAGTACTCACTTGCTGAGGGTTCCAAAAGGAACTGAATATAAAGGTAGGCCACTGACCTTTAAGAAATGACCTGCATGGATATTGGGTTTGAAGTAGATAACTTTTGCTTTTGTTTCTGGAAGCAGAGGTAATTAAAGTCATGCCTAATAGGCAACTGTGCAAATGTAGATCATGACTCTTTTGTCATCATCTTTAAAAATGTTAGTGGTCAAAAAAATCCACCAGGGTACCAAGACAAATCACATGAAGCCGCAAGTACAGAAACTTAAGAAACCTTTCCTTTCCTTAGCCTAATAATATTTTGGATAAACAATCTGAAACAACAGGTTTCAGGGGGTACTTGGGAGATAAGCCCAGCAGCATGATACAGTGAAAAAGCTGCTGGATTTGGAGTCAGAAAACCAGAAGAAGACTTCCTATCCCAGATCTACCACTTCCTAATTGAGCAGCTTTGGGCAAGTCCCTTCTGCTCTCAAGACTTCAGCTTCTTCATCTGTAAAATAGGAGTAATAATACTTGTACTACCTTTCTCAATGGGTACTCTGAGGAAAGTGATTTGAAACCTTAAGGTACTATATACATGTGAGTTATAATTAACCTCTCTAAGCTTCAGTTTCTTTATTTGTAAAAATAAAGATCCTGAACTGTCACCTCTATAGTCCTTTATGACTCTAAGTCTATTATCCAAAATGTATTGATTTCTGTTTTGACTGATCTGACTTTCTATTAATTGACTTCTTATATAATGTGATGATCTGTGCCTATAAAGTAAGATTACCAGTTAGGGTTTTTTTTTGAGTGGCTTATATAAAAACACTGAAGACAGTTTCCCAGGAAGAGACATTAGGTGATCAGTGACTACACCATCACAATCAACATCTAACTTTGAGGATCGGCACTCACTTGGATGTACGTGCTAAGTATAATGTGCATGTATGTCAGTGCTTCGTAGTTAATTTTGCTATCTACCTTATAAAAGGGGAACTTCCAAGGAGTTGGTCCTTGTCTTCTTCTAGGTGTCTTCTTGCTCTTTATTTTCTCTTCTTCTTAGGGTGGTAACCTTGGGAATTATTTTTCCAATTCAGACTATGGTTTAAGGTTGTTACTGAGTATTAGGGCAGAATTTTGTGGGACATTATGCTTAACCCTAGATGACTGTTGTTAGCCATGTCTAGCCAGAATCACAGAATCGCGGAATTATGAGGGACCTTAGAGGTCATCTGGTAGTAAACTTAGTTGAACAAAATGAAGACCTTTGGTGTCTTTCTCTCAGGCAGCCCTTTTCACATCTGAATATTTCTAACTGTTAAAAAAAATGGTGGGGCTTTTTTCCTTGTTCTGTTTTGTTTTTACATGAGACAGAAATCTACTTTGCTGCAACATCCATTGGTTTTTTCCTCTTGGTTCTCTGAGGCCAAGTCAGTGAGTCTAATCACTCCTCCCCATGACTGCCCAAATACTTGAAGACAGTTACTGTGTTTCCCCTCCTCTTCTCCTCTCTTCTCCAGGTTAAATATCCCTAAACATTCTTTCATCCAATAATGCAACATTGTCTACAGTTACCTCCTTATTCTTGGATATGCTCTAACTTGTCAAGGTCCTTCCTAAAATGCAGCTCCCAGAACCAAAGAAGATAATACAGGTATATTCTAATTGAGTCGTGGTGCAACTTTTTTACTTAATCAACCAAGTTCCTCCTTATGGGACAGTGGCAGGTTCCAAGTATTTCCTTTTGTGGTTAACGCCATCTTTTAAAAATGCTGAAGTAGGTATACTTCCACTAGAATTCTAATCTGATTCCTATCGTGTTTATAAAAATAATCCTATTCGAGCAGAACAGGTTTTTTTAGATACTATCAACCTGGAAAGTCTTTGATTATGGACCTGGTAGGGAAATATATGGCTTTTGTTTAAGGACTAGTGCAGCGGTGGGGAACCCGTGGCCTCGAGGTCACATGTGGTCCTCTAAATCAGCCCTTGGATGGAATACAAATTTCACAGAACAAATTCCCTTAATAGAAGGATTTGTTCTGTAAAACTTGGACTCAGTCCAAAGGCTGCACCCAAGGACCTAGAAGGCCACATGTGGCCTTGAGGCTGCAAGTTCCTCACCCTGAACTAGTCTAAGTTTTAGAAAGCTCATCACTACATTGTTGAAAGAGCGATGAATTTTTCATTCGTAGAATTTTTTTAAATTGAATTATTTTATATGTTTTCAGTGTTTGACAATCACTTCCATATATCTTAGATTTTTTTCCACTCCCTCCCCACTCCCTCCCTGAGATGACATACAATCTTATATGGGTTCTACACATACATTCCTGTTAAAGGCATGTTGCATAGAAAAATTAAAAATTCATAGAATCTTTTGAAGCTCTTTTACTAAGTTGCCCATGTATCACAATCTGACATCAAAGGAAGAGATGCCCATGTCACCTGAAGCATAGATCCCTGAAGTATTGAAGTAAGAGAGGAGACAGGGACACCTAGGATGGCAGGGCAAGTCAATGCCAGACCTAGAGTTAGAATTTGTACTCCTATCCATTGCATTTCTGAGCCATTCATAGCAATACAGAAGCAGGTTAGCTTACAAGCTTGACACTGAATTAAATTCAGCTGACAAGCTGACAAGCTGACAAGAGGGACAACAGAACTGAAAATAATCAGAGAAATGTTTGAACCCAGCTGGGTAAAGAACTCTTTGCACGTCTTACCTAAATCATTAATATCTAAAGGAACATGTGTGTTCAGCCCTCTTTCCCCCTAAATGATGGACAAAGGGCTACTTTTTGTGCTCATTTCTGGTTTTCTGTGACCTGCGTAGTAAGCAAAGTCATTTTCCAACTTCAAGGTTTAATTCTAACCAGCTCCTTGGAGAATGTACAGTTGTCTTCATTCTCTTCATTCATATGAGATTCAACAACTTAATTCAACTCATCGAATATTAATTAAGCACCCATTCTCTGCAAAGGCATTGAGCTGGGTGCTAGTGATGCAGAGATGGAGCTTATATTCTGTAATAATATTGCTAGTGTTTCTGTAATGCCTCAAGGTTTATTTCTTGTTATCTTCAGAACAAACCAAGGAGGCAGATGCTGTTATTTATCCCCCTTTTACAGATGAGGAAATGGAGCCTGGGAGCAGTTAGGTGGCATGCCCAGGGTCACACAGCGAGTGAGTGTCTGAGGCAGAATTTAAAATTGGGCCTTCCTGACTGCAACTCTGGCTTTCAAAGTATACACAAAGTAACTCAGAGGTAAAGGTTACTAATAATAATTGGAGAAATAAGGAAAAGCTTCATGTATGTAAAGTGGCAACTGAGCTAGTGATTTTAGGAGGTGAAGGTGATCAGGTCTATTTCAGAGATGAGGCGAAGTTGAGAAACAAAACACTCTAGCCAGAAGGTACTTAGAGACTTTCACATCCAATATCTTTATTTTATAGTTTCTTAACTGAAGCCCATATAGGGAAAGAAATTTGCTCATTTATATACACATACATAGATACATATGTATGTGTATATATGTAGGTATGTGTATATGAATATGAACATACATATATGTGTTTATTAAAAGGAACTAATTTACTATATTCCTTTCTGAATCAGTGCTTTAAGCCATAGAAAAGTCAATATAATCAGTCACACATCGACTTAGGGACATTCCAGTTTAAGTTAAAATAAATTAAATTTTTTAAAAATGAAAGCCATTGAGTAAGATAAGAATACACCTTCAGTGATTTGGAACCCAACAGGTAAAAGAACTTAATATCCTTTCAAGCCAACCATTTTGTAATTTCCATTAATAATGTAACTGTCATACCAGAAAAGGTGAATTTAAAATAATGAAAACAAAATATACGAGTAATCATTTTTCTGAAAACAGGTGTAAAATGAATTCAGATATTGTTTGGCCTGAAATACACAATAATAAAACATTTTGTTTTGTACTAGTGGCAGTTTCAACCTTAACACTTCAAATCCAAGCTGACACATTTGTAGGCAGTGGAATTGACTAGGATGTAAGTGATATGTGGTGACTGTAATTTCCTCTCTGATAATGCTAAGTGTTGAAAGCTGTACTCCAGTAATGTGGAGCAAGCAATGTCTCACTTCTGTGTATATCGGATTTTAGTGAGTGGGAGAGAGTCAGTGAAACATCTGCCTCATTTAGTTCAGTTTTGCCTCCATCGTGGATGCCTAGTTGTACGGGGTTATCCAAGCATGTAACATGGGGTACATATAAAAATGCCTCCCAGCCACCAACATCCTTTTGATTTGTTATGTCAAAGCTCTGATTTTTTGGTGTAGCCATCTTTGAGATTTTCTTAAAATTGATATAAGATACAAGATATTTCTAAATAGCTAATTTCAGTTTTAGCAAATTTACATTCTCCCCTCCCTCTACCACCTCCCCACTATTTTCCCCCTACACATGGGCACGCATACACCTGGAAAGGCCTTTGCCACTGAGTCAGAAATGTCTTGCATTATATGAGGCAGCAAAAAATTGTTCACCTGTCTAGACCTGAACTTTTGGTGGAAGCTTCTCATCCATAATCGAATTCCATGGCAATACAAACAGAATTTTGTATATTTCTGGATCCTCTGTCAGTTGCATCATTGCTGAAAGATTGACTAAGTCCCACTTGGAATCGTTTGGAAAGTGGGCCTCTGCTGCCAAGATTGTAGATGGATTTTTCCTTCTATGATTAAAGAAGGCAAGTTTTTATTTCAAGGGACGTTTTAGAAAAACACAGGAAGTATACAAAGATATTTGAAGCAACAGGGGGAAAAACAAACAAACGTGATTTTTCTTGCATTTCTGAACTCACGGGGCTTAACTATTTCTTTAAACTAAAGATGGAAAAGGAGCTATAATGAGACCACTACCTCCTCTTTTAGCAAACATATGAGACAGGTTTCTTTTTTTCTGTTACCTATCAAAGTATTTACTCTGATTTCACTAAAGTAGGTGGCTTGATTATTGATTAAGTGCTTGTTTATGCATAGAGTTGCACTAAACTTCTCTGACTTAATCAGCAAACTCTGCAGCTGGATCTTTGAAATATGAAATTGGATCAGCAAGGTATACCTTTTCACTAATAAAATATGCAGAAAAGGTAGCAAACTATGGATCTTGAGTATTAAACTTGGAGACTCAATCAGCATAAAAGTCTGATTATATAAGTGAGTGGCAAAACCAGTGAAGTGCTGCTGCCTGATCAGCACATTATGCAGCATTAGCGGGTGAGGGATGCAGCTCTGTCACCAAATTTCTTTGGAGCGCTGCAGCACTGGCTCTGAAAGTACAAACAAAGGCACCTAGCCATTGGACATGTGTGGGGTTCCAGGAGGAAGAGACTCAAATTCTCCTTTCCTTTGTAACTATTATTCAAAATGACTGACATTTGGTGAAATTGGCAAGGTTGCCTCCAAATATGCTTATGTTTAACTAGAATTTTTATTATAAGATACTGGGGGGGGGGTGGGTTGGGGAACCTATTTTAATGCCCTCTAAAATTTTAGGGGAAATATTTTATTTTTTGCTAGAAAAATCTCTAAATCTTCATGATCTGAAGGCTAGCCTGCTGGTAAGAAAATGGAGGAGGGTCACCTGACCGGCAGTGGGGAGAGGGGTAGGCAAGGTTTGGGACAGCTGAGGCTGAGCCATCTCTCCTTCAGTTTCCAACAAGAGCATTAGGCTCAGATTCCATCTATTTGCCAATATCTCTTGTCCTGATTCATAACAAAAGCTACTTCCCTAAGTGTTTTTATGAGAGAAGGTAGCCCTTAGGTTACATGTGCCAGTTTTTACCTTCCTCACTAAATAATAGGTACACAAAAGACCATGGAAAATAGTAAATAGTAAATAAACCCATTTATCCATTCAAAATAGGAAACAGACATTAATAAAGTTATGCAGATTAGAATATGCCAGAAAATGCACAAAATGCTTTAAGTGCGAATGAAATACAATTTTAGCTTAAATCAGAAAAAAAGTGACAGTCTCACTAGGGGAAGTCCTCTCTCTGTAGTACCTAGAATTGCATTAAGTCTAGGAAGAAGGGGGGGGCAGTTTCCACATGTGTCCACCATTCCAAAGTCTCTTTTAGAGTTTCCTTTTCATATGTTCTATCTATCTGGAATAAGTTCCTGTAACTCACTTGTTGTAGGTACACAATGCTGCACTCAAAATTCTTTCTGCCAATCAGGAGTCATATATAGCAGCACACAAAACTATTGAAGGCATGAGTTACATACACACGTATATGTGGGGTACTTATTAATATATGTTTCCCCCCTCCCTTTTTGTCAATGGTTCTCTGTCTCTTTGTGTATGTCTGTTACACATATAAGATAAATCTTTTGTTACACTCGAATTATAGGTTACCGCTTCTTCCCTGCTCCCAAAGTCTTTTCATTGGCTGACACTTAGGAGAATATGATCTGGAAAATTCTCTTTGAGAATATAAAAATAAAGTTGTGTAATCTTTGACAACCTCTTTGGAGATACTCTTCAGAAACAAAAATGGAGGAAAATTTCTCATATCAAAGGCCTCTGGATCGCTTAGCTTTCTCTTGTGGTACCTCTATCCCATGCTGGATCTACTACAGTCTAACACACATGAACCATATTCATGTACCTCGACTGCAAAGGTATTTCAGAGAACAAACAAGCCACAATTGACATGTCTTACCAGCACCCTTTTACATAACAATAGTTCATATTTATATAGAGTTTCAAAGTTTATAAAGCATATTTTCTAAATACCCCTCCAAGCTAGATACTCTGCTTCCTCCTCTCTCCATCTCATTACTCTCACTCACTGTCTCTTCCTTCCCCAGTAGTCCCTTCCCTTTATTTCTATTCACCCCCTCCAAAAAAAGTCCCATCCCTCTTTCTATCTTCCTTTCTTTTAGTTCTTTCCCCACCCAACCCAGTGGTTTCTTTCCCACCCATCTTTGTCCTTGCAAAAGGGATTTTTCCCCACCCTTTCCTATCCCCAGTGATTCTCTCTGTCTCTCTCCCCTCCATCCTCATTGGTTCCTTCCTTTTATGAATCTCTCTTACCTTCCCAGTTGTCCCTTTCCTTTGTATCTCTTCCACATACCCCTCCCCCACGTTACCAACTGTTCCTTCCTTTTGTCACCATCTAACCCCTCTCCAATGCTTCCTTCCTTTTCTCTCTAATGTCCCTTTAACAAGTCTGATCTCTTCTTCTTTTTGTAATTCTTCACCACGCCCAATGGTTAGCTCCCTCTTTCTTTTTCTCACTCCTCCCCAATGTCCTCTTCCCTTTGTTTCTCTCCAGTTCCCCAGTGGTTCCTTCCATTTGTCTTTTTCTCTCACTGACCCAGTCACTTCTTCTGTTTTACCTTCTCTGTTCTCTTCCCTTTTCTGATCCTCCCCTCCCTCTCCCCTCTCCATTCTCCTTTCCCCTCCTTCTCCCTTTCCTCTCTTCTCTCTTCTTCTATTTCTTTGTCCTTCCCCCTTCCCTTTATTTCCTTTCCCCACACTCCTTAATGGTCCCTTCCCCATCTTTCTTCTTTTACTAGTGGTCTCTTCCTTCTGTCTCTCTTCCTCTTCCCCTTCTCCCCTATCCATCATAGCACCATTCCTCTTTCCTTTTTCCTCCCCTCCACATCCCCAGTGAACCTTTCTTTCTGTTTCATCCCTCTCCATTTTCACTTGCTTCCCATTATGACTCTTCCCTACCTCCTCAGTGGGGTCTCTCTCTCTCTCTCTCTCTCTCTCTCTCTCTCTCTCTCTCTCTCTCTCTCTCTCTCTCTCTCTCTCTCTGTCTCTCTCTCTCTGTCTCTCTCTCTCTGTCTCTCTTTCTCTCTTTCTCTCCTCCCCCCCCCTCATCATATTTCCAATGGCTCCTTTCCTCTGACCATCTTCTCCCTGTTCAGTAGTCCTTTTCTTTTGTCTCTCTTTTCTCTCATGGCACTTGAAGTAACCTGGGAAGCTTTCCAATTTTCTAGCAGTTTTAATCAAATTGAAAGTTCTATCCTGAGTAATTTTTGTTTTTCTAATTTATTAAACACTGGATTATTGATTTCTATTTTTTCTGATTCTTACTCTTCTACCCTGTTCCACTGTTCAACCTCTCTATTTATTTAAAATAGATAGATATACACATAAATTTTCAATCACGCAAAACCCATCCTCTCTCTCCCTTTTACCCTAACCCCACCTTCAGTTGACAGCAGAGAAAAATAATAACCCTGTTGCCAAGCTATATAGTTAAGCAAAACAAATTTCTGTGTTGGCCATGTCCAAAAACATATATATTTCGTTCTGTATTCTCCTTGTGCCCTCTAGCATGTGGGTAGCACATCATCATTAGTCTTCTGGAATATGGTTGGTCATTATACTGATTGAAGTACCTAATTCTTTTAAATCTATCTTTATTTTTGTCATTGCATAAATTATTCTTCTACTTCTGTTCATTTCACTGCATCAATTCACACAAGTCTTCCCATTTTTCCCTGAAAATAGCCTCTTCATAATTTCTTACAGCACGATAGCATTATACATACATACATACATACATATATACACACATGCATACATACATACATACCATAATTTGTTGTCACTGCCTCATGTAGGCAGTGGGCAGGCCCCTCAGATTCCCATTCTTTACTACCTCAGAAAAGCTACAAATGTTTTGGTACATCCTTAGTTAGAGTTTGTTTTGCCTAAAATAAATCTCTACCTTAATCTACTCTCCATCTTATTCCCCTTACTCATTGCTTCTCCCCTTTTCTTATTGTTTGCTTTTTTAGTGAAATATATTTCTATACCCAACTGTGTGTGTGTTTTCCTTCTTTTGATCAGTTCAGATGGTAATGAAGCTCAAATGCTTGCTGCTCCCCCTACCCCTTCCTTGTTAGTATAGAATTCTATTTTGGCACCCCAATTATGTGAGAATTTTCTCTGACCTTCCTCTTCCTCCCCAACTCCAGTATATTTTGCTTCTCTCTCTTTCTATTCTTTTTTTAAGATGCTGAAGACAACAGAATCACTCTTTGAACCTAATTGGACTTTCTCTGTGAACCCTGATGATGATTGGGTTCAGAAAGGACAGGTATATCATCTCTCCATATTTAACTGTAAACATTTTATCTCTCTTTAGTCCCTTCTGATTGTTTGTTCATTTATCTTAACTTCCGTGTTTGAACTTCAAGCATTTGCCATTGCTCTGGTCCTTTGATCAAGAATACTTGGAAGTCCTCTCTTTCATTAAAGATCCATAGTTCTTATTTTGCTGGATAAGTTTTTCTTGATTGTCAGCATATATCCTTTGCCTTCTAGAATATTGTGTTCAAAGCTTTTTGATCCTCTATCTGATGGTTGCTCAATTATGTACAGCCCTACTTGTGGCTCCTTGATAGTTGAATTCTTTCTTTCTGGCTTCTTGTATTTTTTTTTTCTTTGATCTAAAAGCTCTGGATTTTGACTTTGATGTTTCTGGGAGTTTTGATTTTGAGTTTTTGTTTCAGGAGGTGATGGGTGAATTCTTTCTGTTTCCACTTTGCCCTCTTGTTATAAGAGATTTGGGAAGTACTTTTCTACGATTTCTTGAAATATGATATTGAGGCTCTTTCTCTGGTCAAGGCTTTCAGGTAGTCCAGTGATTCTTAATTTTTTTTTTTCTATTTGATCTATTTTTAGTTGTTTTTTCTATGAGATAATTTATGTATGTTCTTTCTTTAGTCTATTGACTTTGTTTCAATATTAACTTTTTTCTAGTAGTTACTGACTTCTATTTAATTTGTTCTAATTTTTAGGAAATTCGTTGTTCTGCCAGGGTTTACAAGTCTTGTGCCAAGCTATTAATTCCCTTCTTAAGTGTTCCATAACTCTTCTTTCTTTTCTAGTTTTTTTTCTTTTAGCTTTCTCATTTCATTGATTAAAAAAGGAGATACGAAAAAATAAAACAAGGCCCAAAATAACAACAGCAACAAAAACTTCTTGCTTTACCTCTTCCAGGAACTGTAGTTGAATTTGTGACCAAGCTGTGTTTATGTCTTGAATGCCCCCGTTACCATAACAGCTTTTTATGATGGGATTATTTTTGTTTGCTCATCTTTCAGTCTCCTTCCTGATTTCAGACTTGATTTTTGGATCAGGTTCTGTGCACTTCTGGAAGGAACATCTGGGCCAGTCCTTTTGCTGTTTTCTTGGGGTATTGAGAGTCTTGTGTTATTTTAGAATCTAAAGGACAAGCTTTCAGTGCTTCCAAAGTGGTCTGATTAAGGGTAAAGTCTTATTCTTGCCCCTCACCCCTATCTGAGCTTTGCAAGTTCCTGACCTAGATTTCAGTCTGAGCAAACAGATTACTACTGAATTCAGCATGCTCCAGAGCTCCAATGGCTCAGGTTGACAGAACTGCAGTCTTTCTTTTTGTCTTGGTTTCCTACTCTGGTTATTCTTTTTGTAGGTCTTTAGACTGCGCTAGAAGCTGGAATGGAGATTTGGTACTGCTCTTGGGGTTTGAGCCACACTACTACTCTCTGCTTATGAATCTCCTCCTCTCTTGGTACACAGGTCAAGACCAGAGCCCACTCCTTGCCTTAGAACACCTTTCTCAGTCCTCTCTGAATCTGAGAGCTGGAACTGGGTGACTGAAATGCCAAATGACATTCGTTCCCATAGTAGTATCCTGGTATGGGTACAGGACCTCTTGTCTTGGTGTACAACCTCTCCAAATACTAGGATACTCCCCACAGCTGCTCCTGACCTGACCTCATTCCCAATGTTCATAGACCTTTCTGTCTTCCTGTGCAGACCTATCCTGGAAAAATGGTTCACTGTAACTTTTTCTTGGAATTAAGTGCTTTTTTCCTAGATTTATTTGGAAGATTTTTGGGGGGGACGAGGGAGAAGGTAGACATCTCATTGTGCTTCTTCCTGCTGCTTTATCATTTTGACTTTGACTTTCAACCTTTTTCTATTGTTTAACCTATAAGAGATGGTTTTAATGGATGCTCCTTTATGATATAGTTTGAGGTCTGGAAAAGCTATTTATCTTTTATCTTTCCTTCTTTTCATTATTTTCCTTGATATTCACTTTAGTTTTTTTCATCTTTAGTTTTTTTCCAAATGAATTTTGTTATTATTCTACTTAGTTCTATGAAGAGTCAGATCTGAAAGTAAGTCAAAACTCAAGTATAAAGAAAAATGCATCTTTAATTGAGGCCAAGAAGGTCATGAGCCAGGATATTGCACTGTACTGCAGGACAGGAGTGCCCAGAGAGGGCACTTACAGGAAAGGTTTTATACATTCAGGAGGAGGTGGCGGTAGATAGAGGGAACAGCAGGTCCCAAGATATTCATTGCAGGGTGATAGTACTTTCCTCGAAAAATCACAGGATCAGTTTAAGCCTCTTTTAGCCAATATAGGCAGACCGCTGACCATGCCCCAAGTCAGGGTTTCCTGTAGGGTCATTGGAATAGCTGAACTGCGGGAAGGGAGAGGTTGCAGAAGTGTCCTTGGTGCTAACTCTGTCCAGAAACAGGGGCAGTCAGAAATTGCTGGTCATAGCAGAGGAATTTACCTTGGGAATAAGAGGTGATGAGAAACTGCTACTCAGAACAGAGTAGGGACCCAGAATTTTCCAGGGAGGATTTCCAGGGGTTAACAGAAGAATCCCTTTGGTAGTTTGGTATAGCAGTGAAACTATAAATTAACATTGATATTATTACCATTTTTTATGATATTAATCCAGCCCAACCATGAGCAGTGAATATTCCTCTAGGTATTTAAGTTGTTCTTTATTTCTTTAAGGTATTTAGTAATTGAACCTATCTAAGCATTTTGTGTGCTTTGGTAGATTGGTCCTTAAGTGTTTAATTCCTTTTTAAAAGTTATTTTGAGTGAAATTTCCCTTTTTTACCTCTATATTATTATATAAATTTCTATTGATTTTTTCTGGGTTTATTTTGTACCCTGCAATCTTGCTAAAGCTATGATTTCCCTCAGTTAGTATCTTTATTGATTCCCTAGGGTTTTCCAAGTAATCTATAATGCCATAAGCAAATTGAAATAATCTCATCTCTGTTTTACCTTTATGCCTTTCATGTCTTAGTTGATTTTCAATATTTTTGCTTTTAGTATAATTTTTTAAAATGTTGATTGTTTTCCTAACGTGAAACCATTCTTGAATCCCTGACATAAATCCAAAATGGACATAATGAATTATCCTTTGGATGAGTTGCTGTAGTCTGGAAGAATTTTATTTAGAATTTTTGAATTGATATTCCGTAACAATATTGCTCTGTAGTTCTTTTGTGCATTATTGTTCCCTGGTTTAGGTATTTGAACTATATTTGTCTTATAAAAGGAATCTCATAGGGTACTTTCCTTCTCAGTTTTTGAGGGCAATTAACGTAGTGTTGTTATTAATTGTTCATTAAAAATTTTATCTGAGTCTCCTGAGAATCTATCAAGGCTTGAATTTATTTCTCCATTAGTAGTTTCTTCACATCTAATTCTCTTTCTGAGATTTCATTATTTAAGGTTTCTTTTCATATATTTGCTTGGATATTTTATATTTTTGAACATATTCTATATCATTTGTGTTCTTGGTTATATTTGCATATAACTGCATAGTAAATTCTGAAAATCCTTTTTATTTTTTCTGGTTTTGTTGTGATGTCATCTTGTTTGCTTGGTGTTTTGTTGATTTGATTTTTCTGTCCTCTCTAATCAGGTGAGTAAAGATTTATAATATTTTCATACAACAAGCTTTAAGTTTTGGTTTCCAGTTTATTTATTTCTTCTCTAATTTTCAGTATCTCTTCTTTTGTACTAATTTTAGGTTTGTTAATTTGTTGTTTTTTGATATTTGAGTGCTCATTCAGTTCATTAATCCTCCCTTTTTCTATTTTGTTAATATATGTTTGTAGGGATGTAGTTTTCCCCTGGGGACTTCTGCTTCCCAGAAATTTTGGTATGATCTTTCATCATTCTCATTTTCTCCCCCATATAATTATTTTTTCTATGATTTTTTTCTTTGACCTATTCATTATTTAAGATTTCATTGTTAAATATCCATTTGGGTCTGTGTCTTTTATTTGTGCTCCCTGAACTGATGTGTGTATGTGTGTGTGTGTTATATGCTATGTAAAGTATATGTTTCCCATTTCTGTTTTTTTTACACTTATTTGCAACATCTCTGACTCCAAATTTTTGATGTTTAGCTGTTTCTCAGTTGTGTCCAATTCTCTGTGACCATTTTTGAGGTTTTCTTGGTAAAGATACTGGAGTGGTTTGACATTTCCTCATCTAGCTCATTTTACAGATAAGGAAACCAAGGCAAACATGGTCAAGTGACTTGCTCAGGGTCATACAGCTAGTGTCTGAGGTTAGATTTGAACTCAGAAAAAGGAGTCTTCTTGATACCAGGCCTAGCACTCTTATCTGTTGTTCCACCTAAGGTACCCCTCAACTCCTAAAACATGGTCAGTTTTTATAAAAGTTCCATGTGGTACTGATATATATCTATATCTATATCTATATATCTATATCTATATATAGATATACACATACATACATACACACACATACATGACTTCATACTTTTTTCTTATTTCTTCAACAATTTGCTCAATTCTATATTTCCCCCATTTCAGAATCTGTTTTTTAGATTTCTCCAAAAATGGTATAAGGAAATTGCAATCTCCTGCCACTGTTATATTACCTGTCTATGTATTTTTGAAATTCAGTTAATTTTTCCTTTATGGATTTACAGGCTTAAACATTTGAAGCATCTAAGTTCAATGTTGTTATTAGTTTGATTTTTATGGTTTAGCATAATGTACTATTCCTTTTTTATCTCTTTTTATGATATTGGGAATGTTTTTGCTTTGTCTGATCATGTGATTGTACCTCCTGCTTTTGTGTTCACCTGATGCATAACAAATTACCATCATTTTATTCTGTTTATGTCTTTTACACACACACACACACACACATACACACACAGAGACATGTATGTGTATATGTATGTTTCCTGTAAGCAATAGATTGTGGGTTTTCTTTTCTTATCTAGGCTTACATTCTTTTTTCATTTGATCAGATCGTTTTATGCTTTCATATTTACTATCATAGGAGTTAGATTTATATTATCTTCCATTTGTCTATAGTATTCCTTTTTTTTTGAATTAGAATTTTTTGTTCTTCTTCCTTTCAAAGGACAATAGTTTGTCTCTTCAGTTATTTTTGCTTAATCTCCTTTAAGGTAATTATTCTCAGTGACTCTCTTCCTCTCATTGGCAGGTCATTTGTTATTCCTCCCATTCGTTATTCCTTTCTCTCGTTTTGCTTAACTTCTTTCTTTCTTTTTCTTTCATTCTTTGATCAAGTCATCTAATTCTCCTTTTTTATCTAAGATAGTCAAGTAAATTCCCTCTCTTCTCCTTCAACTTGCTGTTTTAGTTTTTTTTTAAAATTTTCTGTTCCTTTTTCTCAAAAAGAATCTCTTTCCTTTATTATCTTCATAAATTGTCTTCCCTTTTCTATCCATTCTGTATTTTTATAACTGATTCATTTATTATTTATTCCTTGTTTGATCTCTGTATTACTGATGGAATTAATTCTTCTATGGTACTTACTTTGAGTTTTCTCTTAAAACCAGTTTCTATCTTATTGCTTTGTAGATCTTATTCCCCACTTTGTTTTTTGTTGTTGTACCTTACTCAGAGATAACAATTACTCAAGGATATTGAAAGGATGGGAAATATTACCCCATGGTAGAAATTTTCCTTTATCCCTGACTGTGTAATTTATTACTGCTCCATGCACTCTCTGTAGATGATCTTTTTCTTAATTTGCCATTAAATCTCTCTGGGTTTATATCCTACCCATTTGGATATCATTTCCTCCTAGGAATTCTGTCTACCTTTCTCCTGAGGCTGAATACTTTCCACAGAGAGACATCACTTAGGGAGAGTGGTGTCTCTAAGCACCAGATCCCTGCAGATTTTACCCATTATTAGGTTACCTTTTCTCATTGTAAAATATCCTTCTCCCCACATTGGAGCATTCTCCAGTGGGACCACTGAATTGAGATTCCTTTTTTTTTTCATTTTCTCCATTTCTATCCATCACTTTGACACCTCCCTCATTTTCCTGTAGGCCAGTTTCTTGAGAAACTATAGGCATCATTTTGCCTTCATTGTTTACCATTGACTTTATTAGGGGATGCCACACATTCCCTCTGTCTTCTTCCTCAACTCTTTCCTTTTATGTACCTCCCATTCTATATTTAAGTCTCATAAAAAGCATTGATTTATCTGTAAGTGGGATGTGAAGTTTAGTCCATGATGCCTCAGACTGTTCCTCCATTATCAGTTCTTTACTTTGAGTTTAGCTTTCATTCTTACCTCTTGGCTATTGTGTTGTAGTTGCTCTTGATGCAAAGCTCAAGGCATCTTTCCTTCTATTTGTTTTCCTCTTTTTCTTCTAGGTTATTTCCTTAGCTGGTAATATTTCTTTACCTTCCTTTCCTGTGTTTCTGTTGTCTAGGATGTTTGCAAAGCCAATAATTTGCTCATGTCTATTTTTCTTTGTATGATTATTCAAATGTCTCTATTTTATTTAATATCCATCTTCTTCCTTTGATGTTTACGTTCATGTTTGCAGAGAATATTCTGAGTATTGACTGTGGGTTGCAATTTGAGCTCCTTTGTTGTTTGGAATACTTATTCCATTTTCTGCTGCTTGTTTTGGTGTGTGTAATGTACTTTTGTGATATTAAAATATTGCTTCCTTTATATATTTGAGGGTCTTTCACTCGCAATATTTTTAAATTTTTATTTTTTGCCATTGTAATTGTTATATTTGACTACTGTGGGTCTTGGAGTTTGCATCATAAAGTTTTGTTTTTTGTTTTTTTTTCTTGGATGTGATCCATGGATTCTTTTGACTGGTGCTTTGTTTTCTGTGTTCAGGAGTCCTGGACAGTTTTCTTACATTAGTTCTTGCATTATGGTATTTGGATTTTTTGACTTCGTGTCCTTCTGGGAAACCTGTAATCCTTAAGTTGTCTCTATGCATCGATCTGTCTTTGTGTCAATGTGTTTTGCTTGCATAGTGGTAATGTTTTCTTTTAGTGCTATCACTTTCTGCTTCTCTTTTTCCAGATATTACTTCACTTATGTGTGTTTGTGTTCTGTTGTTCTCTCATTTGTTTCTTTGGAGAGACTTGCTGTCATAGATTCAAGTTTTTCTACTCTGCTGATTATTTCTTCTGTTCATCTTATAAATTCTCTTTTCATTTTTCCTTTTTTTCTCTTAAGCCACTTGGTGACATGGTCATTTTTCAGGTAGCAGGCTGCATTTGTTGAAAAAGAGGCCCCTTCTCATAAGTTTTTTTGCAGAGTCTCTACAAAATGACTGTCCAACAGTTCACCAACTAGCTAGTCCAGATAACTTTCCAGTGCTGCATAGAGATATATGCACTTTCTGTGGCTCTCTTCAATCAATTTCCTCAGTCTTGGAGCAGCTCTGCATAACATCAAAGAAAAAAGGGAGTGGCCGTGTGCAAGAATTGGGCACCACAGGAGTTACTCATACTGCCCACAGCCTGGCAGTTTCCAGCAACTGTGCTTATAGTGTTGGAACTAAATAGGGTGCACTATGAACATGACTTCTCTTTCTAAGATGAAATCCTTTTTATAGACTGAGGGTTTTCAGGTACCCTAAGAAGCACTGGATGGTTACTTTGGGCATTTAACTTGCCTTGTAGATTATTTGAGTTCAGTATCTAATCCTGGATTTCCCTTCTTACTCAGTGCTGAGATATTGGTTGAAAACACTTTGAGTAATTGAAGAATCCCATTCACTCACTGTTGCAGTGGGGAATTGAAGTCAGGAGGACAGAGTTCACATACTGGTTCATAGCCACAAATCAATTCACCTTCCTCAGTTTTTTTATCTGTAGAATGGGAGAATTGTATTTGCATTTCCTAAGTCATAAAAATGGCATGAGAAAAATGTTCTTCAAACCACATAGTGCTATTAAAACGTCAGTATTCTGATGGTATTCTGCATTTTACTCATTCAGGGAATATGAAATAAGCATTATTAAAATTAACTCCAAGTATGAGTCCTGGGCTGGTTTTGGCTCATATAAAAGCATGATGACAAGTGTGTCAGAAGTTGCACACCTGCCATTGCCTTATACAGATTTTCCCCAAAGTCTTAGTGCAGCTTTAAACTTCATAAAGTCTTTGGGACACCCATTACATTTTGATCTTGAGACTAAAACCAATTGTGAAGCAAGTATTGATGTATTTTGCAACAAGTTTAAATATATTCTCTTTCTTGTGACCTTGTTAAAAAGTGTGCTTGTTTTGTTGTTGTTCAGTAGTGTCTGACTCTTCATGACCACATGTGGGGTTTTCTTGGCAAAGATCCTGGAATGGTTTACCATTTCTTTCTCTAACTCATTTTACAGATGAGGAAGCTGAGGCAAACAACATTAAGTGACTTACCCAGGGTCACAAAGTTAGTAAGTGTCTGAGGTCGGATTTGAGTTCAGGAAGAGGAGCCTTCCTGACTCCAGGCTTGGCACCGTATTCACTGCAGCACCACATGGCTGCCTTGTTTGTGTTTTTTATTTTTTTTTCTCTACCATCAAATTCTTTCAACAGTGAGCAGATATGAATCAGTAGTCAGTTTTAGTTTCATGATGTGATAATGTCAAGTATATTCTTTCTGCACTTGAAATTTAATTCATTTGTGCATTTTATGCCATGTCAGATAGTTAACCATTATGAGGTACAAGATAACATATTTTCTCTGGTCTTCCTGTGCTCCTGAAGTAATTGAACATAAATATTTTCATAATTGGTATTTTAAAATTTATTTCATTAAAAAAACAGTTTTTAGTAAACACACTCACACACTCAGTGTTTTTGCATGTATCTCTGTGTGCACACTTTCCAAAGTGAAATAGAAATGGCTTTTGTATATATAAATATATATCTTTTGGGTGATGTCCATGTTATCCTCTCTGGTAGGTCCTTCCTCACACTGCTCCTTGGACCTGCGCATTAGTTTCTGACCTCTAACCTGTCCATGCTAGGTCACAACCCTTATCACCTAGGAATGTGGAAAACAGAACTTTCTTGCCTCCCACAAAATCCCCCCTTTTTTAGTTATTAAAATTTCTGTATCTACACCTAAATCCAATCAATACCTCCTCACATTCTTTCCCCTATGAATTCTTCCCTTCACCCTTCTCCCCTTTATATGAATATAAGTAGGGAATGATGCATTGACAAATTATAAGGGGGCAGTCCCCTTTCATAATTACAGATATAGAGATTCAAAAGTAAAATGTAAATTAATGAATTGTCCATTTAGAAGTTCCATCTCATACAGCAGTCTGGGGAGGAACATCATCTGATGCAGTTTTCTGGCCTAGATGCTTGTTCAAGCCATCGTCAACACAGCATCTCTGCATCTTCTTCCCTTTATCTTCTTGTAGAAGTCCAGGTGTCCACTCTCCTACAAAACTGACCTTGATACAATTTTAGATGACCATTCCTAAGCTTTATACTCTTATCACTCTTCCAAAATCAAAATTAGAACTTTGGCCAATTGTTATGTTTAAGAAATTCACATTAGAACCCAGTTTTTACATTTTACATTAATTCACTATTCATTTTTATCAGGAGAATGAGATCTCACTAAGGAGTCAATACCAGGCTCCAGTACTTACACAGATACAATAAATAATCATTTTTAACACAGTACATATCACATCATAAAACAATTCCAACTACTGGTCATGCGATGCTTCTTTTAAAGCATTTACAGTATAGACCACAAATCATTTTTCTTTTAACATTAACCAACTGAGAGAAAAAAAAATAACTCTGTATGCTAACCTCACAATTTCTTGACCTGATTGTCTCCATGCTGTTACTAAGAATTGAAGGACCCTAACATTGCTATTGGTCTAAAATCCTAAGCCTAATAGCTTAACTTTTGACTTAATCTCAGATGTTACCCTACCAAAAATCTAGTATTTAATAGATCTGTTATTAAACTTACAAAACTTTTGATCATAGGAAATTGCCTCTAAGAGTAGGGACATTGCGGGGAAACAACATTTCCCCAACTTCATGTCAATTCCAGGCAGAAGTAGATTGTCAACTGGCTTTCAGCCAGGCTTACAGTCTGCCAGGTATCAGTGGGGAAATTGAGTCAGGAGAATCCTACCTCAGCCCAGGCTGAACAGCCATTCTCCCAACCTTCCCATGAGATCACCTTTTTGTAGTTCATACCTGCATCTCACAGGCTTATTGGCATCATGGATCAGCGGCTCAGACAGTCTCTCTTGCTATCCATACCTGAAATTTTTAGTTTTTTGTGAATAAATAATAATTAAATAATAATTAACACTAAGAAAACACAGGTGCTCCATCAGCCACCACCACACCATCCATATGGGGAACCATCGATTACAACAAATGGAGAAGTTTTGAAAGCTGTGGATGTGTGTGTGTGTGTGTGTGTGTGTGTGTGTGTGTGTGTGTCTGTGTCATAACTGGAAATGTTTAATGATTGTCTCCTATTTTCAGAAGACTACCTTGTGTGTTGGGGAGATGAAAAGAATTTGAATAAGGCATGATTCCTACCCTCAAGGAGATTACAATGCTTCTGAATCCATTTTGATATAGAGGGAAATTAGTTTTTACCCTCACACAATTTCAAAACTGATGCAATTCTATAATTAATATTTTAATAAATTATTTCTCCCATGAATGAGACAGTATCAACTGGAACCCTATTTGTTTATTCATTCACTCATTCTATTCACTCAAAAATATTAGATTTTAATGCCCAGAAAGAGATCTGACAAGAATTAACAGGACAGAACCAGAGAAATGCTCCACTGAGGCTAACTGAACTGTCCTTTCCAGTGCTAAGGCAAGGACACTTAATTTGCCATGACTAATTGAAAAACATAAAGAACATTAATATGAAAAATGAAAGTATAATCCATGGAATAACAGGCAATGAAATAATTTGCATAACTGATTACCATCTTCTTCCATTCAGGAATCTTTCCCTCCTTTCCAGTATGTCCTATAAAACTAGTTAAGAAAACAACCCAACAGAACATGGCAGAGGTCATAGGAAAAGTTGACTGAGGTTAATTAGGTTGAAGAGAAAAACTGGGATATGCAATAGGCAGGAAAATGAGTCCCAGGTAATTTTCTTATCTGTATGTCTGTGCACTTGTGTTCTTTTTAAAACATATGTTTTGATAACTATATTTCAATACAATTGGTTTCCTTTGCAGTCCTAGGCCTTTTATATTATTCACTTAAAACCATTATTCTTAGAAGATATTCCTAGCTCTCAGCAGACAGCCAGAGGAATGAAGGTCTACAGAACACTGGGTTCATCTCTGTGGAGAATTTCAACAGAAATTGACCAGCATAAGAAGACGTGGGTAAGTTGGGATGTCTCTCATGGTTGGGTGCACCTACATTTAGATTCCCTCTGATAAATAGAAAAGGTTAAGAACCTCTGTCTTGGAAGAATGGGACATTGTTCTACCTACAGACCTTGACGTTGAAGCTAAAGATCATAAGGTCATATATTTAGAACTAGAAGGGACCTTAAAGTCATCCACTCCAACCCTGTCATTTAACTGAGGGGAAAGTGAAGTAATTTGTGTGAGTAAGTAAGATTGTGCAGAGTGAGAAGCAGACATGGGATTTGAACCCAGGTCTTCTGATGTCAGAATCACTGCTTTTTCTACTGCATCATAATTCTTTCTATGAAATATTGATGATAAAAAGGGATGTGGATAAAGAGTGCTGGACTTGTAGTCATGAAGACCTTTGTTCAAATCCTCCCTGTGACACTAACTTTCTGTGTGATCCCTGGCAGACAACTTTACCTTTCTGAGCTTCGTTTTCCACATCTGTAAAATGGGAATACTAATGATTGTAGTGGAGACCATTCGGGGTACTTGTGAAGCTCAAATGAGAGAATGTATATAAACGCTGGAAAAATCTTGAAATGCAATATAATTGACAGTTATCATTAGCATTTTTATTATTTTTAAATGTTCAAAGTAATAGTTTTGATCAATGCCTGTGTTTTCATTTTGCCCATAATATCTTATCAAGATGAGTCTACATTACATATTAGTGTGTGTGTGTTGTGTGTGTGTGTGTGCATGCACATAAGAGAGAAAGAGGGAGAGAGAAAGAGGAGAGAGAGAATATTTTTTTGGGGGGGAATTAAAATAATGTGGTGGAAGTGTTAGACATTAATAAATTAGTTTGTCAACATTGATGAACTTGGCCCTCAGAAGATACATGGACAACCCAAAATGCTGAATGCTTTGTCAAAACCCATGACTAAGTCAAGTATAGAGGTTTCCATAGGACAGAACTGGTCCATCTTAGGAAGCTGTTGTCTTGTGGCTAGTAGACAGACACTACTAGCTGTCTGATCCTGGGCAAATGATAACTTGTGTCTGCCTCAGTTTCTTTCACTCTAGAAAAGGTATAATAATAGCATCTACCTCCCAGGGTTGTTTTGAGACTAAATTAGATGATATTTGTAAAGTGTTTAGCATAGTGCCTGGCACATAGGAGGGAAATAAATCTTTGTTTCCTTTCTCCTTATAATACTCCCCAACCGTTCTCTGGTTGTGCTACCTCCCCACCAACTCATACTAACTCAAACAGTGGCTACTATTCTAGGTTCAAAGTGTGATTTGTGGTTCTATACTCCTTAAGCTATAGCTCACAAACCTTCCCTAGTAAGTACACCTTTAACAACTAATAAACATAATTAACTCAAAGCAAAGGCATTTATTGAAGTGGCACAGTGAGGGTAATTATTGCAAAGCATTCTTCCTATAACTTGAGGAACACTTTCCCACAAGTACATCCAGTATCAATGGGGAGGGGAGCCATATATGTAAGTATACTGGTAGTAAGGCATATATGGAGGGAGCACAGATAGCCTCTGTCTAGACCCAGAGGGCTCTAAAGGTTTTCTCCTTCTTTTAATGTCCCCCATGTTGCTTTTTGCTAGGCTTGGTGTCTGTACTTGGCAGATTGCTTTGCTGTTAGGATGGGCTTGCTCTTCATAGGTAGAACATTTCTATTGTATGGGTCTATTTCCTGGTCTCCCTGGGTTTGTTTCTTGATGGCCAACTATGTTAGTCTCACATTGGCTCCATTTTCAGGTGCAGTCCTCAGCTGATGTACTGCTATGCCCTTTTAAGAAAGAGCAGGAATTCTTTACTTAAAGACTCGTAAAAAGCCTTCTTGGTTCAGTTTCCTTATGGTCTTGACTCTGAAGTTTACTTCCCAGGCCATGTTGTTAGACTTAGCCTCTCCTTTCTGTGCTTCTTTCTGGCACAGAACTGGTCCCCTTGGGGAGAGGTTTTATCCTAACTTATTTGTGGTAACTAGTCAGTAAATTTAAAAATATTCATCTCACCAGGCTAGGAAATAGCCAGGAAATGGACATTTCCCCCCAGATCATCAAACAGATCTAGGGCTCCAATTTTTCTCCCCAATCTTTCTTGTGACTCCATGCAAATGAATGGTTGGGGAAAATGTCCTTGGACCGACTTTGCTCTGGGGTCAAGCTCAGCTCTCAGCTAACTTCTGGTCTTTACATATGCAAAACTTGAGCTACTCAGAACTTTGCAATTCCTTTCTAAGGTCCTACAGGTTCCACTCAAGTCTGAATTGGGTTTAGCTTTTACAAGATAAAAAGTGAATCTGAATGGAGCTTACCCTTGTGTAACTTAATCTTTTCGTCCTCCAAATTTGCAAAACTCTAAAAGTAGCACACCGTTATACTCCCTGTTTTTCTTGGTATAGAGAAGGAAATATGATAGTAGTTACCTAGTAAAATCATATGGGAAATAGGCAACCCCTGGTAGCCCTACTCTTGACATTCTGGTTGGTATATCTTTTAAAAAATTTGTTAATATCTTTTGACTTTACATCTCAGTCATTTCTGGAGAAAAACCCCTCCATCTGTCTCCTAATTCTAGATCGCACCTTTGCTTTTGACAAAGAAAGCAATTAGGCAAAAATATTTTATGTAGTGACTGCTTCTGACACAGTAATGCCCCACTTCTGTGCTGTAAGGAAGAAGATATGTGCTATTAATTGTTTTCTAGGACCCTCATTGATTTTCCAGTTATGCAATGTTTGGCTTCCTTTTTAGTGACCTTTTCATTCATTTTATTGTAGTCTTTGTACATATTATTCCTTTACTTCTGCTTATTTTAATTGACTTCCATTCATGCATACCTTCCCACATCTATCGCACAACATTCTCTTACATTCATATAATTAATTATTTTTTTCCAGTTATCTGCCCCCAGTCATTGTGTTCCCATTTGGTGTCTACTTCTTTACTGGTACACAGAATGCTACTATGAATATTTTGGTATATGTGGGACCTTTGTTTTTGTCTTTGATTTCCTCATGGTGTGTGCCCACTAGTGGTTTTGCTGGGTCAAAGGGTTTGGACACTTTTCTTACAAAATTTCAGAAACATATTCAGAGTAGTTGAACCATTTCACAGTTCCACTGACAGTGTGTTAGTATACCTGCCCTCTCATTGCCTCTCCAATATCAGTTTATATTTTTTGTCATCTTCACCAATTTGCTAGTTGTAAGGTAACAACTCAGAACTATTTTAATCTACATTTCTCTTATTATTAAAATCTTAGTGATTTTGTAGTATATTTTCAGAAAGAAAGTGAGTTATATTGCCCAACTGCCCAGTTCCAGTTGGGTCCCCAGTGCCGCAACTCCTATTTCCACTCACAGAGGTTGCTGTTTGGCCTTTGTTCTCAAAAAGGACCATGATATTGGGGACATGCAAGTGAATTGGATTTAAGTGAGGGAGGGTTGTGCGAAGTTATCAACCTCACTTTGTCCTCCTGAGTCACCTGGGTTCAGTGATGAGATATAGATGAGGGTGAATGGAGATGGGGACCTTGACCTTTTTAAACTGAGGTCTCTAACAGGTCTCAGTTTGACTGAGGCAATGCCCATTCAGTGATTAATGGGTGTATGACGTTGTACAAGTCAAATAGCATCTCAGAATCTCAATTTCCTCATACACAATAATACATACCTCTTTTCTACATCGCAGAGATTATCATGAAGAACACCTGAAATACGGTATGTGGTTATTTATAGCTAAAATGCATTTTGTAGAAGTATGCTATTTATTTATATCATTCGAAGAAGTTGGGCCAGTCAGCTCAATTCAGTTTAGCAGGAATTTATAAAGTGTCTACTATGGGCAAGGCATTGTGTTATCTGGGTTTATAAAGATGAAAATGAAAAATCATATCTGCCTTTAAGGAGCTTACCTTCTGCCATCTTGCAGAATTCAGAGAGCAGGAGCAAGGGAATCCTACAAGTACAGCCCAAATGTTGTGCTGGTAACCACAGAATATTAAAAACAGGGATTTTAAACCTGGATTCTGTGAACTTGTATTTTTTAAAATTTTGATAACTTGTATTTCTAAATACTTGATTACCATTGTAAACCTGTATGTTTTGTTTTGTGCATTTAAAAACCTTATTCTGAGAAAGTGTCCATAGGTATCATGAGACTGCCAAAGACATCCAGGACACAAAAAATGTTAAGAACCATTGGAAGGAAAGGTATACAGCACTTTGGGTTGATCCTCTGTGGAGAAAGTATGGTGAAACATGGACAGGAATTACCCAAGATTAGAAGGTGTGGATGAGTTGTAATCCCATTATAATGAGTACCTACAACCATAAGATAATGGATCCTTTGAAGTATACACTGTTCAACCTTGACATAAAATTGGAAAGCACTAGGCTTTCCATTGGAACTCATCATATCTTTGAATGGTTCAGATGAGTTCCTTTTGCAGGAAATTACTTTGGGAAAAGAGCCTGCTAAGCAACTGAAAAGTGAAAAAAAAAGAGAGAACCATCTTTAGTTACCCTAGTCCTTCAAGGTATTGGGGGCTCAAAGGGAGCAACCAGCACTAGGATTCCTTTGAATTCTGTTTCCTCACTACCCAGTGCAGAACCATGTGAAGTAAGAGGAGGTGAATTTACACTGGAGATTTGTTATCAAAGGAGATTCATAGCATCACTTGCTAAGGTCAAGCAGGTGTTTCTTTTCTTTCCCAGCAGTATTTGGAAAAGATGGCTAATCAGCACTTAGCTTTTAGCTCCCTGAATCAGTATTTAAATATATCCTTCTTTATCACAGTTATGCTTTCAAGCTGGTGTTCGCAACTATTTGTAGAGTTTTGTGCAATTCCCAAACACCCCCTGCTCATTGGGTATTTGCCAGTTTGAAAAATGCATAACCCATGAGCTCCTTAGGATCATCTGTTTTAACAATGAAATGCTGCCAATATTTATTAGAGATTTGGAAGTTTAATGGATCATTCTGTCTCCATTTGCTCCCCTTTCACTTATGTCTTTCCATTTTTAATTGCAACATCTACTACATAATTTGTGTGCATGACATTTTGCTGTTTTCCACAGAGGGTATCACGTTTGGAAAGTAAAGGTTATATACCATTCAATGAAGCAGCCCAGTTCCAAACCCTGTTTCTGAGGCTGACAGGTGATGCCTCTTTCTGTTTGCCCTTCCCCTCTGAATTTCCATCCTTTCCTGCATTTGGGTTTGGGGACTACATCTGCTGTACTCGGCACAGATGTTTTTCTCATTCAGTTGTATGCTTAATGGTGAAATGGATCCTTAGAGCAGATGCTATCATGAGGGTGCTATCCTTTTCTCTCCTGACATATTTTCTGCAGAAATAGCAGATATTATGATTTGTGTGCTTTAAGACTAATGAGAAAAATTTTGATATAATAACAAGCTCTTGAAAATAACAATTCTCTTCCTATTTGCATGTGTGACCCAGTGTGCCATCTGTGAAGCTCTGTGTTGAGTTTCTCTAGCTGGTCCTATTGATGGTTCAAGGGCTATTGGTCATTGCTTTGTTGGTACAGTATAGCCACATTGGTAGCTCAGGACAATTATCTGTACATAAAAGAGAATGTTAAGAGAACCTTAGAGAAGCTTAGGGTTAGGCTATGGGATAGGTTTCCTGTTGTCACTATTGTTTTCAGGAATTCCATGGAGTTCCTTCAGAGACAGGATAACTGAAGATTGGCTATGTGGAAGTCATAGGTCTTGACATCTTGACTTCTGGATGAGTTTTTATTGGGATATCAGCTATCTCAAATCCCACTTGTAGCCTGACAGTTTTATTTCCTCAACCTTTCTGCCAATGTGTTTTCATCCTTTCAAAGCAGAACTCAAAATTCACTTCCTTAAGTCTAGACAATGAATAAAACAATACATCAGGATTAGAAGTATTTGCCAATTTCCAAAGTATAAATGCTCACAGTGAAAACAATTGACGCTTACAAGTGGGTCCAAGCTGGTTTTAGTACACATTTTATATGTATGTGTGTTTATGCTCATACAAGTGTATGTAGACATGTACACACATATAAATAGAACCTATATATATATATATATATATGTACGTGTATGTATATATAATACATTTGCAGCTTTATATATTGGCAATGCAAGAATTTGTTTTGCTTGACTGTATATTTGTCACAAAAGTTTTTGTTTTTCTTTTTGGTCACGGTGGAAGAGGAAGGGAGAAAAGATAGAATTTTGTTACTTAAAAAAAAGTTTAAAAATTTAACTTATTTATAGAAACATTCCTAAATTATTCATACACCTCCCTGATTAATCCCTTATTTTATACTGCCAAAATTTTCATATGTTAGTTTTATTCTATTGACGTTATTTTATAATAGCTCTTATTTCATTCTTTCTGTATGTTTGTTTAGATTGTAAACTTCCTGAGGGAAGGGACTGCCATTTATTTTCTCTTTATTTTTACAGAATCACAGAATTTTAGACATGAAAGAGGCCTTAGTGGTTGTTTAGTTCACCACATACCCCCCAAAGAATCCTCTTTACAACATACAAAGATTTGACTACATCACTCCTCTTACACAAAAATTTTTTCCCCTCCTTTTAAATTTTTTTAATTTTAATTTTTTAAATTTATTATTTATTTTAACTTTTTAAAAAATTGATATCTAATTTCTCTCCCTCATCCTTCTACCCCTCCCCTACCCACTGAGAAAGCAAGCAGTATGATATCAATTATACATGTAAAATCATGAAAAACATATTTCTGTATTGACTATAACACAAAAGGCAAGAAAAACAAAGAAAGTGAGAAACCTATACTTCAGTTTGAATTCAAAGTTCATCAGTTCTCTCTCTAGAGGTAGATAGCATTTTTTCATCATGAGTCCTTTTTAAAAAAAAAAAATGTATTTTTCCCCAATTAATTCTTAACAAAACAATTTTTTAAGCTGTGAGTTTCAAATTCTGTTCCTCCCTTCATCCCTGCCCTCCCCTTTCCTGAGATGGTAAACAATCTAATGTAATTTATACACATCATGAGTCCTTTGTAATTGTCTTAGATCATTGTATGGATCAGAGTAGCTAAGTTTTTCACAGCTGATCATCATTACAATTTTGCTGTCAATGTGCAAAATGATCTAGTTCTGCTTACTTCCCTTTGCTTCAGTTCATATAGGTCTTCCCATGTTTTGCTGAAACTATCTCTCTCATTATTTCTTATAACATAATATTACTCCTTCACAATTGTATGCCACAACTTATTTAGCCATTCCCCAATTGATGGGAATCCCCTCAATTTCCAAATCTTTGCTACCACAACAAGTTCCTATAAATATTTTTGTTCATATAGCTCCTTTCCCTTTTTCTTTTGATCTCTTTGAGGTATAGACTTATTGGTGATATTTCTGAGTCAAAGTGTATGCATGACTTTATAGCCCTTTGGGCATAGTTTAAAATTGTTCTCTAGAATACTTAGACAAGTTTACAACTCCACCAATGGTTCACTAGTGTACTTTTCCCCTTATTCTCTCCAATATAGATCATTTTTCATATGTGTGAGGTGGTACCTCAGAGTTCTTTTAATTTGCATTTCTCTAATCATTAGTGATGTAGGGCATTTTTTTCTTGTGACTATAGATAGCTTTGATTTCTTCTTTTGAAGACTGTCATTTCATATCATTTGACCATTTATCAACTGGGAAATGGCTCTTATTTTTATAAATTTGGCTCAGTTCAGCACCAGATGACACTTTTATCAGAGAAACTTGTTGCAAAAATTTCCCCCACTTTTCCTCTTGTCTTTTGGTGTACTTTTAGATAGAAATCTCTTAATGGTCTATCTGTTATTATTTTGTTGTAGCTGTCTTTCATTGCTATATTTGTTTACCTTTCTTTTATTTCAGTTTGGGGGAATGTTTGAAAAGCAAATAATTTGTTCAGGTATGTTTTTCTTTCTGGGAATTTTTCTTTATTGAACATGCATCTTTTTTCCCCCCATCAATCTTAAGGCACAGGCTTGCAGGTTATATCACCTTGTTTCTGCATCTTATGCTGCTTTGTTCTTTGGAACATTATTCCATTTCCTCTTCTGATTTCTGCTGAGTTTAGAATCATCTTTTGTAATTTGAAATTAATTTCTTTTTTACTTGAAGGTCTTCTTTGGTCACTTGCAGAATTTGTCGTTTGTCACTTGAGCTATTAATTATTAAAGATATCAATTATTAAATATAAACCCTTAGAGTTTATATCATAGTCTCCTCTCCCACAGTTGTAGGTGATGTATGTATTGTTTCAATTGACACTATTTTTTTCTTTCTTCAGAGGCTCTGGGCAGTTTGCTTATATTATTTCTTGAATTATGGAGTTTCTTTTGTTTAAACTTGTGTTCTTCTTATAAACCTTAAATTGGTTCTATGTATCCTATCTTCAAGATCAGTATATTCTGCTTTTATGGAGATTTTGTTTTTGTTCAACATTAATTTTTTTCTTCTCTGCTTCTTTTCTTCCAGATCATCCTTCACTTTTGTGTATTTGAATTTTTAATCAGTTTTTCTCTTTTGTTTCTTTCAAGTTTTTCTAATTTGTTGATCATTTCTTTTTGCTGTGCAGGCCATTAGTTCTGCTTTTACTTTCTTATTTGTCTTTAAAACTATTGGGGTGGGTGGAGCCAAGATGGCAGAGTAGAAAGACGCTCTTCTCCCACAACCCATAAAATACCAATAAAGAAAGAATCTCAACAAATTCTAGAGCAGTAGAAGCCACAGAATAGCAGAGTGGAGATTTCCAGCCCAGGGTGACCTGGAAGGTTGACAGGAAAGATCTGTTGCACCAGAGGTGGAGCAGAGCCCAGCCCAGCCTTGGCTGCACGGCGCCCCCTGGGAGGAGGACCTGAGCAGGGCAAAATAAATATTGAAAGAACCCACCAATCACCTCCTGAAAGAAATCCAAAAAAGAGAAATTCCTAGGAATAGTGTAGCCAAATTCCAGGTCAAGGAGAAGATATTGCAAGCAGTCAGAAAAAAACAAGTATTGTTTCAAGAAATCAAGTATTGTGGAAATACAATCGGGATAACACAAGACCTAGCAGCTTCTACATTAAGGGATCAAAGGGCTTGGAATATTATATTTCTGAAGTCAAAGGAACTAGAATTAAAACCAAGAATCATCTACCCAGCAAAACTGAATATAATACTTCAGGGGAAAAAATGGTCATTCAATGAAATAGAGGATTTTCAAGCATTCTTGATGAAAAGACCAGAGCTAAAAAGAAAATTTGACTTTCAAACACAAGAATCAAGAGGAGCATGAAAAGATAAACAGGAAAGAGAAATCACAAGGGACTTACTGAAGTTGAACTGTTTACATTCCTGCATGGAAAGATAATATTTGTAACTCTTGAAACTTTTCTCAGTATATGGTTAGTCAGAAGGATTACACACACACACACACACACACACACACACACACACACACACACACACACACACACACACATAGAGAGAGAGAGAGAGAGAGAGAAAGAAAGACAGAGAGACAGAGAGCACAGAGTGAATTGAATAGGAAGAGATCATATCTAAAAACATAAAATTTAAGGAGTGAGGGAAGAATATATTGGGAGGAGAAAGGGAGAAATGAAATGGGGCAAATTATTTTTCATAGAAGAGGCAAGAAAAACCTTTTCCAATGGAGGGGAAAAGGAGGGAGGTGAGATAGAAAAAGTGAAGCTTACTCTCATCATATTTGGCTCAAGAAAGGAATAATGTGCACATTTAATTTGGTATGAAAATCTATCTTACACTACAAAAAACTAGGGGAGAAGGAGGTAAGTGGGGTGGGGGGTGATGGAGGGGAGGGCAAATGGGAGGAGGGACTCTTGGGGAGGGACAAGGTCAAAAGAGAGAATAGAAGAAATGGGGAGCAGGATAGGATGGAGGGAAATATAGCTAGTCTTATACAACATGACTATTAGGGAAGTCATTTGCAAAACTACACATATATAGCCTATATTGAATTGCTTGCCTTCTCAGGAGGGATGGGTGGGGAGGGAGGAAGGAAGAGAAGTTGGAACTCAAAATTTTAGGAACAAATGTTGAAAATTGTTTTTGTATACAACTAGGAAATAAGAAACACAAGTAATGTGGTATAGAAATTTATCTTGAGCTACAGGATAAGAAAGAAGATGGGGATAAGGGAAGGGAGGGGTGTTATAAGGGAGGGCACATTGCTGGAAGGGGCAATCAGAATGCATGGCATTTTAGGGGGGCAGAGGAGAGGTGGGGAGAAAACTTGGAGCCCAAAATTTTGTGGAAATGAATGTTGAAAACTTGAAATAGATAAATAAATTTTAATATGACATCACGATCAACTCAAAAAAAAAAAATAAAACTATTCAGGAACATCTTGCTGGGATTCCATGTTCTCTTAGTATCTATAGAGTCTTCTGCCCCATCAAGTATTAATTTATTTTCCTTTCTTTTGCTGTGTGTATTCATAGATGTCTGACCTAATTTAGCTGATTGGGGGCAAAACCCATACCTAGGCCCTGTGCTCATCTTTCTTAATTCTGTCTGTGAATCTTGAAGAGAGTAGCAGTGTCACTTGTCTTTTTTCCTCTAATTAGAATGTTAGCCTTTTATTATCCTGCAGCCCCTCCTAATTATTCAAATATAATTGACTTTCTAGCTTTCTCCTTCTGTCTTTTCTCACTTCTGATTTTTGTATTTCAGAGCTTCTATTTAGCTTTGATCTTTTAATCGGAAATACTTGAAAGTCCTCTATTCTTTTAAAGGTCCATTCCTTCTTCCCTGTAGGACTAATACTCATTTTTGTTAGATAGATAACTGATATACTCTTCAGAGATTCTGTTATTTGAACTTTTTCTTTCTGACAGTTTGCAATATTTTTTAATTGACTTGGATGCTCTAAGTTTTTGCTATAGCATTCCTGGGAGTTTTCATTCAGGGATTTCTTTCACAAGCTGATTCATGGATTCATTCTATTTCACTTTGTCCTCTGCTTCTACGTCCCTACAGTTTTCTTTAATGATTTTTTGAAATATAATAGAAGGTTTCTGGGTTTGATGTTTGACCATATTTTTTAGGAAGTCTGATGGTTGTTAAATTTTCTTTCTTCTTTTTATACCCAAGGTCAGTTGTTTTTGATAGTGAATACCTTACATTTATTTTACTTTTATCTTTCAACTTTGTTCTAATATTTCTTGTTGTTTCATTTATTTCTTCTTTCTGTATTCTGTTTTTCAGTTTCTACTCCTCCAGTAAGATTTTGCAGGTTTTGTTGTAAGCTATTCTCCTTCAAATATTTTCTTACAGAATTCTTGTTTTAATTCTCATTTAAGTTTTATCTCTTCTTTCATTTTTTCCTAGCCACTCTTGTAGTCCTTATGCCAAGCTGTTTCTTTTTCCTCTGAAACTCTGCTTAAACCTGTTGTGGAGTTGCTGTCCACATTTGGGTTTGTCTCTTGGACTTCTTTTAATTCATACAATTTCTTAATTGTGTTTGGTGTTTTCTTGTGTTATTTATGTTTACAACATCGATTCCTGGATTTAGACTTTCTGCCATAATTAGTTTCTACCTTATCTTGTACGCTTGGGTAAGTTTAGTAGACCCCATTTAGTCCAGTCCCCTTTGCAATCTGGATGATACTGCCTCTGTGGTGCATGTGGCTATTTCTAGTTCCAGCAGTTGTATGACTTCCTTTGGAAGTGTTCAGTATCTTGTTCTCAATGATTACCACTATTCCAGAATTGCCTTCATTCCTTAAAATGTCAAAGAGGAAGCTGAAAGGGATGTTTTCCATTAGGGATGCTCTCCGGGGCATTCGTGCTTTCAGTGGGGTATTGTACTAGTTGCTCCCATCATACTCTGAGTTTCTATGTTCCTCCCTTACTAAATCATGTTAGTTTCTTGTTTGTTTATTCCAACCGCTGATTTCATCAGTGTGTGGAATTCCCAGTGTGTAAATTCTCCATCACTGCAGTGTGACAATTGCTTTGTGATTTAGAATTGTTTGGGGCACAGAGAGAGTGGTCAGGTGGCTTGCCTCTGATCACATGGGCAATAAGTGTCAGAGACAGGATTCCCTGAATATAAGAGAAGCCCACTGTTTTCTATACCATGATGCCTCTCATTTCTTTAAATTAAAAAGAAAATAGAAATAACCACTACAAAATGGATTGCCATTGGTATAAATTTTCACAGCTGCTAAAGGCTTTTAAAATATCTCCTGTTTATTAGCAGTGGATCTGGGATCTGAGTGACTGAACAAGGTTACTGTAGGCCAAGGCATTCTGCCAAAACCCCTAGTGGGTGTGAAAAATCATACTCCTGACAAGCCATTTCCAAGGGATTATTCCTGATAGGGGAAAAGGAGGTAGGGCAAGGCCTTGTGGCTCATTGACTTTAACTTTCTCCAGGGTCTTCTTTGGCTCAGTCACAGGAGTTATTTTCATTTCTTGTTTTTAGCTCATTCTTCTAAGTCTTTTTAGCACAGCACTGTTACTGCCCTTCCTGTTCAAGTTTAAGGCTGGCCCAGGCACAAGACACCTGTGGCCCTTTACCAACAAGAAATGGCCTTTGAGAAACTGAGTTTCTTTCAAGACCAATCTAATGTTTTGGGACCATGGTTAGTTTAGGATACTTTAGGTCATTCTGTAATAGAGCTGAACCCATGAATTAACCCTAGTAACCCTAGACCTGGTATCTTATCAACCAGTTTGTACGGAAAGAAAAAAAATCAAACCCAGGAAAAAGGCCCCCTGTCACCATTGGCTCACTTGCTCATATCACATGCCCTGAAATACTTTATTGTGGAAAAAAAGTGGGAGGCAAAGAGCCTCCCAAAGTCACCATGTTGAATGGTGCTACTTAGTTACATGACTTAATAGTGGAAAAGTCACTGTGAAGGAGAAGTAGAATGGGGCAGATTTTCTCATATCAAAAAGGCCTGAAAGGAAGAGCTATTATAGAGGAGGGGAAAATGGGAGTGGAGTTTTGAGGGAAGTCTCATTGGAATTGGTTCAAAGAGGAAAAATACACACACACACACACTTATTCAGTTGACTATAGAAATCTATGTTACCTAATAGGGAGATAGAAGGGGAAGGCAAAAAAGACATGGTTGGGGTAGGATAATTATGGGAAGGAGGGTTTTGGGGAGGCAGTGGTCAGAAGCAAGAGAGAATTTTAGGGAGGAACAGAGAGAAGGATTAACAGAAGAAAGAGGGACGGAGGGAAATGCACAGTTAGTGATTATAACTGTGAATGTGAATGGGATAAGCTAACCCATAGAATAGAAGTGGATAGCAGAATGCATTGGCAACCAGAATCTAACAATATGTTGTGTGTAAGAGACACACTTAGACCAAAGGACACACAGAGAATTGAAATGAAGGATTGGAGCAGAGTCTGTTATGCTTCAGCTGAAGTGAAGAGGGCAGGGATGGCAATCATGAACACAGATGAAGCAAAAACAAAATTAAACCTATTTGAAAATGATAGTCAGGGAGACCAGGTTTTGCTAGAAGGTGTCCTATACAATGAAGTAATATTAAAAAATTTCACTCTAATAAAGGCCTCATTTCTCAAATATATATTGAATATAGAACTGAGTCAACTTTTTAAAAACAGAAGTCATTCCCCAATTGATAAATGATCAAAGGATATAAACAGGCAGTTTTCAGAAGAAGAAATCAAAACTCTCTATAGTCATATGAAAACTGCTCTAAATCCCTACTGATTAGAGAAAGGCAAATTCAAATAGTACTAAAGTATCACTTCACACCTGTCAGAAATGACAAATGCTGGAAAGAATGAGGGGAAATAGGTAAATTATTGAACTGTTGGTGGAGTATTGAACTGATCCAATCATTCTGGAAAATAATCTGGAAATATGCCCAGAGGATGACAGAACTGTACATATCCATTGATCCAGCAATAGCACTACTAGGTCTGTAGCCCAAAGAGATCAAAGGAAAAGGATTGATTTGTATGAAAATATTTATAGCAGCTCTTTTTTTTTGTGGCACTGAATTGGACATTGAAGGGGATGCTCATCAGTTGGAGAATGGCTGAGCAAGTTGTGGCATATGATTGTGATAGAGTAGACTGTGTTATAAGAAATGATGAGGGAGGTAGTTTCAGGAAAAAATGGCGAGACCTATGTGAACTGATGCAAAGTAAAGTGAGCAAAAGAACTGGGAAATTTTGTGCATAATAACAGCGATGTTGAAATGATGATAAAAAGTGAAAGACTTGGCTACTCTGATCAAGACAATAATGCAAGTTCCCAAGGACTCATGATGAAAAACATGCTATCCACCTCCAGAGAGAGAACTGATGAATTCTGAGTGCAAATTGAAGCATAATTTTCTTTTCTTTTCCTCCGTCCCTCCCTCTCTTCCTTCCTTGCTTCCTTCATTATTCTTTCTTCCTTCTTTTCTTCCTTCCTTTCAGTGATGTGGCTAATATGGAAATATGTTTTGTGTGATTTCACATGTATAATTGATACCATATAGTTTGTCTTCTTAGTGAGTAGGGGATGGTTGGGAGGAAGGAAGAGAATATGGAACTCAAAATTTAAAAAGAAAAGAATGTTAAAATATATAAATAATAAATGTAATTTTTAAAAAGGAAAAAAGAGAGATAGGGTGGTACAGTGGCTAGAATATTAGACTTGAAATCTAGAAGAGCTGGGTCAAATCCTGCCTGTTATTTACTAGCTATATGACCCTGGACAAGTCACTCAACTTCTATAAACCTTAGTGTCTTCCTTTGTCAGGTAGACATAATAATAGCCCATACTTCAGAGGGTTTTTGTGGGGATTGAATGAGATAATGCATGGAAAGTGCTTTGAAAAACTCAAAGGGCTATATAAATGTCATCCATTATTTATTTATTAATTCTGCATATAATTAGGAGGTTCATAACTAAATAATCTTTATGTCACTGAGGACAGTCCTATGTAACTGCTATAATGTTACAAGATGCACCCTGTCCCAAATATATTCTCTACTACCTTCCTGTGTTGTTATCCAGCCTTCTTTGGCCCCTAAACCCACTTTGAAGCTCAAAGAATAATGGACTGCTAAAGCTGGAAGGAAACTGAGAAATCATTTATTCTAATCCAATTATTTTATAGAGGCAGATACTGAGGCTGAGAGAAGGAAAGGAATTTGCTTAAGGTTATATGGAAAGTCACTGAGAGGAAGAGGTGGGGCATCTATGTTCTGTGACTTCCAAGCAAATTTCCCAGACTACACTGTCTCTTATTTGTAATTCTTGGAGTTAGACAGTTGAAATGGGCATAATATCTAGTATGGTGTCTGACATACAGTGTAAATGCTCCATAAATGGCTGCTGATTAATTGATTGATTACCTGCCAGAAAAAAAAAAGGACAAAAGGGTCTTGGATGAGAGAAAGCCTTCTCTATAGTCTTCTTCTCTGAAGCCTTTCCTGGCAGCCACAGGCTAGATCTTTCTCTGAGCTCAATTGTTGTCTGTACGATGCAAAAATAACACATAATAGTACAGACAACGATTGAACTCAGAGAAGGATCTAGGCTGTGGCTGCCAAGAAAGCCTGCCGAGGCTAAGCCAAGACTCTCCAATGAACCACACTGCCTGATGACAATGAGAACAAGTCTACCATAGCGGATTAATACAACTTTTGGGAATGTCTGTTACAACTCCCAGAACTTGACATGAATTTTGCCCTGGGGAAAAATAGGCCTCTTGAATTTAACATTAGCTATGTCAAGTGGACCAGGAAGCAGAAACATCTGAAGTAGAGGCCCATGCATTTTTGTAAGGGAAATCTTGTCCATACAGGCACTTAGGTCTTGTTATCCAGGAGCTTAGATTTCTTTTTTGGTGGCTGGGTGGGGAGGGGGGATATATTTATGGGGAGTGGGATATGGAACTTAATGAAGGTCAGTAGAGTAGAAGCTGTCAAAGACCTGTCAAGCTAAATCCAAGGGAAGATTTTCAAAGCTAACAATATTTGAAAGTGTAAGCTTTCCTTTCTGGAGGCAGAAAACAGCTATATCCCTTAAACCATTCACTGTTTTGTTAGAAATTCCATATTGGTTAGCCCATAAAAGATGATTCCTGTTGCACTTCTAAGTCTGTGTCTAAATGGACTGGCTTCTTTAAAGTTTATGTGTTTCATCCTTGTTTAGAATAGATCAATAACATCCAAATTAGAACTTCTTTTTGGAAGCATTTTGCTCCATGACTGGTGATCTGGAAAATATTTTCTTTCTTTAAAAAAAAATAAAAGACACACACAGAGAGATGCTTTTGCTTTGTCAAAAACCTGACTCTGTTACTGAGAGTTATTTATATAAAGACTAATGAAATGTTCTGCTACTAATCAATGGTGATAGATACAGAGCATTTTAATGTCTTCTGGCTTTATGGATTATGCTAATGTCCATCTGCCCATAATTGATAATTTGTTCTTCAGTCCCAGGAAAATAAACAGAATTGTGCAGTTAAATAGAAAAGAAAACTGTTTGTGATAGAGGTTTAAGCAATTCTCTTTTCTCCTTTCTCATGTCTTTCATCAGTTGGAAGTTTCTTAGTAAAAGCAGAATTTCATAATGCTAATACCAGTCCGAAATTACAAATGTTGACTTGGAAGGGACTTACATGTATGTGTTGATATCTGTCTGAAGGCCTCTAAATGACAGTGGGAAGAAAATATTCATAATGAACATCCAATAACATGGTCTAGTGAACTTGATTTAAATACATGTCAGATGAAAAAAAAACCCACCAGTTTGGTTCCTGATAAAGTGCTGAAAATGAAGATTGAATAATGGTTAAATTAGAAAATTTATGAGAATTGGAATTATTATTATAGTATATTATAATAATTTAGAAAATTAGGCCAACTATCAGAAAATTCATCTGTATTTCCAAACAGTAGTCTGCAATCAAATCTTCTTTTGAGTAGGGCTGTGTTTGTGCTTGTATTAGTCACCAAGAATTTATAGAGTGCCTATTGTATACTGAGTTCTACAAGAATTGTAGCTGTTGCTGTTCTGTCGTTTCCATTGTGTCCAACTCTTTGTGATCTCATTTGTGATCTCATTCTTGGCACAGATGCTGGAGTGGTTTGCCATTTTCTTCCCCAGCTCATTTTACAAATGAGGAAACTGAAGCAAATAGAGTTAAGTGATTTGCCCATAGTTGCACAGCTAGTAAGTGTGACAAGCCGGATTTGAACCCAGGTTCTCTTGACTCCAGACCTGGCATTTTATCCACTGTTCCACCTAACTGCAAGGTTACCTAAAGAATGACAAAGGCTTTAGCCTTGAGGAAATAGTGGTTTTACATTCAGGAATTTTTAGAAGCCAAATTGAGTGTTCTTTCTATTACATTCCCTCTGGACTGGGAGTCAGGAGAGAGCTGAACTTGGAGTTAGAAGACCTGGTATGGAATTTTTTCCAACATCAGCTGATTGTGTTACCATGAACAAGTTATTTCATATTTCCAGGGCTGTTTCCTCATCTGTAAAATGGGGATAATAGTACTCTGTCATGTCATATTATAGAATTACTATAAGAAATATGTTGTATAAACCTTACAGTGTCATAGAAATGTGAACTATTATTGTTATTAATGCAATATGTAGTAGATTATGAGCAGAGCTGGCTTTGTGATTCTCTGCATGCATAGCCCAAGGTCCCCTAAATCCTGTGGACTCACAAAGACCGCATCCCATCCTGGGTGCTAGCCCAAGAAGAGTCATTTTCTGTTTTGGCTCATCATGCCTCCTGGAATTTTCTCTAGGAAATCTCCAAATATAATTTAGGTACAGCTTTGTCTAGGCTTCCCCAAATGTGGATAAAAGGGTCTCCACCTCTGATACAAGCAGTCAAATTAACAGATGTCACTCAGGGAGAAAAGCCTTTATCTCAATCCACTAAAAATGTCTAAGATGCCCAGGAACTCACAGGAGCTTCTAAGCAGAAACAGAAAACGCATAGGCATTAGACTTCTCCTGAAGAAAACTGTATCTTAGGCCTACCAAACAAAGGAGGATTCCTTCCCATCTCACCTGTACTGCCTGAATCATACAAAGTAATGGAAGGAGATGTTGAGGTCCCGAAGTCATGGAGATTCCATTTCGTGCTGCTCTAGACTTGGAGGTCACTTAGACAACTCTCTTCTTTCTTCAAAAAGTAATTTATTCACAGGATTCCCCTCACTTTCTAGGTAGACTGTTCTCTAAAATCTCTGATTTGGCACCTTGTAGATATGAGGTTACCCATAAGGCAATAACCAAGGCTGACTCTGCACAAAGAATGTCCCTTCTCTTGCTAGAAAGCTCAATTTTGAGATCATGCTGCATAGAAACTTGAATTGTCCTCCCTTTCACTCAAGATTTGTGGTTCCTGAAGTCCCCTGAGCCTGAGTGGGCACACACTTTGCTGCTTCTACTGTCATTCATGTACTCATACAAGAAATCCATCAGTGTTCCAGCTGCTGCTGTCCCTTGGGCTTGGAAAACTTCCTCTCAGGCTACCACCTCTAGAGCCATCCTCAGCAATGCATTTCCTTGGGGTAGAAAAGGATTTTTTCCTTTCCTGTGATATAGTAGAAGAGAGGCAATGCAGGGAGTCAGCCATCCTTTTCTACTTTCCTCTTACAAAATAGAACTACATCAGAGAAGGTAGAACCTTAGCACAGTGTGATAGCTTTCATCTGTATCAGGAGAAAAGCAGAAAAGAGCACTGGTCACGCCAAAAGACCTCAAGTTTTGCGTTGGAGCCTTCCTTTTACTTGCCAGAAGACTGACTTTTCACTAAGGGAGACCACTGGATTTTGACTGAATTCCTTTTCTCTTGATGATTTGAGTTGTGCTTGTTCTGGTGCCTAATGGGGATCTATTACTGCTACTTTTGGAAAAACTAGGAGCATGAGAGCAGATGTGGGGAACCTGCATCCTTCAGGCTACATGTGACCTAGATCCTTAAGTGCAGCCTTTTGATTGACTCCCTATTTTACAGAACAAACACTTCTGCATTAGAGCATGAGAGGAGGCTAAGGAGAGCAGTCCTTTTAGTTCCTCTGGTTGCCCTTTATGTGGAGCCTTCATTTTCTCAAATTTCTTTTAATTTTCTGTAGCAGAAGACCCTTTTCTGTTGGAACCCAAAGGGAGCTGTACCTCCTGGACTTAACTGAAGAGAGGGAATGGGCAATGGAAAGCTAGCATAGTAATAAGGGACATTTATGTAGCACTTAAAAGAGTTTTCAGCATGCAGCAACCCTCTCAGGAAGCTCCTATAGCTATGATTATCTCTATTTTATAGAAGAAAACTGAGACTCAGAGAGGTCAAGTCTTACCCCTACTTACATAGATAATAAGAGTGACAACAGTGGAAGTTGAAAAAAGGTCTTCCTGACTCTTTTAAGTCCCACAATCTAGTTACTATACTACTTTGCCTTTAACAAGAGAGAGTTAGTCAGAGACAGCAATAGAGACTTCTGATCGAAAACCATGTCTTTTTGGCCATGCTGATGTCCACCAAGCAGAAGACCGGCTGATTCCCAGACTTAGAAGAGGACATTGACCTATTCATATTGCTAATTTTTACCTTACAGTCATTTCTGGTTATAATGCCCCTGCTCTGCCACCACCCCTCTACCCTTCCATCCAGTGAGTCTTCACTGGTAATTCAAAGGGTAACTCTCTTTCAAGGGTGGGTTATGTATGCTCTTGCTTCTAGGTTAGTAAGTCAATAGTAAGTCAATAGATTGCCTGAATGAACTTTTGTGTTTCCATTGTAGGTTGTCCTGTTCTTTTATATGAGCAAGGACCCCGGCATACATGGTAGGGCCTACTGTGCAGGTTCTTAGATCTATTTTTCTAAAAGGAAAGCAACTTCCCCCCCCCTTTTCATGTGCATGATTAGATTTTTTTTCTTTTATTTATTTTCAATGTTCTGTAATCACTACCATATAACTTAGATTTTTTTCCCCTACCTACCCCTACCTACCCCCTCATCCTCCCCTCCCTCCCTGAGATAGCATACAATTTTATAAAGGTTCTACACATACATTCCTATTAAATACATTTTCACCATGGTCAGGTAGTATAGAATAATTAAAATGAATGGGAGAAATCATATAACAAACTAAAACACAATACAAAAGAAAATGATTTGCTACATTCTGTGATTGAATTCCATAGTTCTCTCTCTGGATGTGGAAGGCATTTTGCCTTAAAAGACCACTGGGAATTTTTTTAAATTTTTTTAAAATTTATTTATTTAAGTTTAAAACATTCATTTCCACAAAATTTTGAGTTCCAAATTTTTTCCCCATTTCTCCCCTCCCCCTACCGCAAAATGCCGAGCATTCTAATTACCCCTATCTCCAATTTGCTCTCCCTTCTATCATCCCTCCCTTCCTTTATTCCTATCTTATCTTTTGTCCTGTAGGGCAAGATAAATTTCTATACCCCATTACCTGTATTTCTTATTTCCTAGTTGTATGCAAGAACAATACTCAACAGTTGTTCCAAAAACTTTGAGTTCCAACTTCTCTTCCTCCCTCCCTTCCCACCCATCCCCATTGGGAAGGCAAGCAATTCAACATAGGCCATATCTGTGTAGTTTTGCAAATGACTTCCATAATAGTTGTGTTGTGTAAGACTAACTATATATCCCTCCATCCTATCCTGCCCCCCATTTCTTCTATTCTCTCTTTTGACCCTGTCCCTCCCCAAGAGTGTTGACTTCTAATTGTTCCGTCCTCCCATTGCCCTCCCTTCCATCATGTCCCCCACTCTGTTTATCCCCTTCTCCCCCACTTTCCTGTATTGTAAGATAGGTTTTCATACCAAAATGAGTGTGCAGTTTATTCCTTCCTTTAGTTGAATGTGATTAGAGTAAGCTTCATGTTTTTTCTCTCACCTCCCCCCTTTTTCCCTCCACTGAAAAGTTTTTTACTTGCCTCTTTTATGGGAGATAATTTGCCCCATTGCATTTCTCCCTTTCTTCTCCCAATATATTTCTCTCTCACCTCTTAATTTCATTTTTTAAAGATATGATCCCATCCTATTCAATTCACCCTGTGCATGTGCTCTCTCTCTCTCTCTCTCTCTCTCTCTCTCTCTCTCTTTCTCTCTCTCTCTCTGTGGATGTGTAATCCCACTAACTACCCAGATACTGAAAAAAGTTTCAAGAGTTACAAATATTGTCTTTCCATGTAGGAATGTAAACAGTTCAACTTTAGTAAGTCCCTTATGATTTCTCTTTACTGTTTACCTTTTCATGCTTCTCTTGATTCTTGTGTTTGAAACTTAGATTTTCTTTTCAGCTCTGATCTTTTCATCAGGAATGCTTGAAAGTCTTCTATTTCACTGAAAGACCATTTCCCCCCTGAAGTATTATACTCAGTTTTGCTGAGTAGGTGATTCTTGGGTTCAGTCCTACTTCCTTTGACTTCTGGAATATCATATTCCAAGTCCTTTGATCCCTTAATGTAGAAACTGCTAGATCTTGTGTTATCCTGATTGTATTTCCACAATACTTGAATTGTTTCTTTCTAGCTGCTTGCAATATTTTCTCCTTGGCCAGGGAACTCTGGAATTTGGCCACAATGTTCCTAGGAGTTTCTCTTTTTGTGTCTCTTTCAGAAGGTGGTCAGTGAATTCCTTGAATACTTATTTTGCCCTCTGGTTCTAGAATATCAGGGCAGTTTTCCTTGAAAATTTCATGAAAGATGATGTCTAAGCTCTTTTTTTGATCATGGCTTTCAGGTAGTCCCATAATTTTTAAATTGTCTCTCCTGGATCTGTTTTCCAGGTCAGTTGTTTTTCCAATGAGATATTTTACATTATCTTCCATTTTTTCATTCTTTTGGTTTTGTTTTGTGATTTCTTGGTTTCTCATAAAGTCATTAACCTCCATCCTGTTCCATTCTAATTTTAAAAGAACTATTTTCTTTAGTGAGCTTTTGAACCTCCTTTTCCATTTGGTTAATTCTGCTTTTTACAGCATTCTTCTCCTCATTGGTTTTTTGAACCTCTTTTGCCAATTGAGTTAACCTGTTTTTAACGGTGTTATTTTCTTCAGCATTTTTTTGGGTCTCCTTTAGCAAGGTGTTGACCTGCTTTTCATGATTTTCTTGCATCTCTCTCATTTCTCTTCCCAGTTTTTCCTCCACTTCTCTTACTTGATTTTCAAAATCCTTTTTGTGCTCTTCCACGGTCTGAGACAATTGAACATTTATTTTGAATGTTTGGGATACAGAAGCCTTGACTTTTATGTCTTTCCCTAATAGTAAACATTGTTCTTCCTTATCTGAAAGGATGGAAGAAGATATGTGTTCACCAAGAAAGTAACCTTCTATAGTCTTATTTTTTTCCCCTTTTTTTGGGCATTTTCCCAACCAGTTACTTGACTTTTGGGTCCTTTGTTAAGAGTGGGGTATACTCTGGGGATTGGTGAGATCTCAGTTCCTCTAAGGTGGCACAATCAAGCATGTACACTGGTCTGGGAGCAGACAGAGATTTTTGTGCCCCGAATCTTAGCAGAGTTTCCTCTTCACAACCACCTTGCCTCCAGTTCTGTCAAGCCAGCAATGGAGGCTAAGATTCATATATCTGCAGGGGCAGGACTGCTATTCAGTGTGAGATAAAGATCAGCTGCTCAAATCCCTCAGGAATCAGGTGGGGGTAGAGCCTCTACACAGGGCTGAGGTAAGAGTCAGCTGCTTGGTGCCCCCAGGGGTTTTACAATCCAACAATGGATGCAGGCTGCTGTAGGGGCTGCTGTGGGAATTGCTGCCACGCGCCCAATGTGGCCTCTGAGGCCAGAGCTATGAGAAGACCCTTCTCCCTTCTAGGCCAGCTGAAAAAACCCTGTCACTGACCTTTGGCACCTGTGGGTTGAGGGATCTGTGAACCACTGCTACTGCAAGTGGGGATTCCATGACTGGAGATTCTACCCCCAGGCCTGCTCCCAGAGCCACAGTGTACAGCCAAGGCTAGACTGGGCTCTGCTTCATGCCTGGTGGGACAGACATTTTCCGTTGCCCTTTCGGGTCACCCAGGGCTGGAAATCTCCTCCACTCTGTTGTTCTCCACTTCTGTTGCTCTAGAATTTGTTGAGAGTCTTTCTTTACAGGTATTTTATGGACTGTGGGGGGGAGTTAGCATTATGTCTTTCTACTCTGCCATCTTGGTTCCACCCCTTGGGAATTTTTTTAAGCCCTTGCATTGTAATGAAGTTCTAAGTCTACCAGAAAAACTCTTCACACTCTGTGGTTGTTGCTGTGCACAAAGTTCTCCTGATTCTGCTTCTTTCACTCAGCATCAGATCACATAAGTTTCCAAGTCTCTCTGAAGTCTTCCTGTTCATCATTTCTTATAGCACAATAGTATTCCATTACATTCATATACCAGAATTTATTCAGCCATTCTCAAATGGATGGGCATCCCCTTGATTCCCAGTTTTTGGCCACCACAAAGAGTGCTGCTATAAACATTTTTGTACATGTGGGACCCTTTCTCCTTTTTATGATCTCTTGGGGATACAGTCCTAGAAGCAGTATTGCTGGGTCAAAGGATATGTACATTTTTTTAGCCCTTTGGGCATAGTTCCAAATTGCTCTCCAGAGTGGGTAGATCAGCTCACAGCTCCACCAACAATGAATTAGTGTTCCAGCTCTCCCACATCTTCTCCAACATTTATCCTCTTCCTGTTTTGTCGTATTAGCCAATCTGATAGGTGTGATGTGGTATCTCAGAGTTCTTTTGACTTACATCTCTCTAATCAATAGTGATTTAGAGCATTTTTTCATATGACTATAGATATCTTTAATTTCTTCCTCTGAAAACTGCCTGTCCATATCCTTTGAACATTTATCAATTGGAGAATGTCTTATATTCTTGTACATTTGACTCAGTTCCCTATATATTTTAGAAATGAAACCTTTATCACAGACATTAGTTGCAAATTCTTTCCTACTTTTCTACTTCCCTCCTAATCTTGGTTGCATTGGGTTTGGTTGTGCAAAAACTTTTCAGTTTAATGCAATCAAAATTATCCATTTTGTACTTCATAATGCTTTCTACCTCTTGTTTAGTCAAAAATTCTTCCCTTCTCCATAAATCTGATAAATACACTATTCCTTGCTCCACTAATTTGTTTACAGTATCAATCTTTATACCTAGATCATGTACCCATTTGGTCTTTATTCTTGTGTATGGCATCAGGCATTGGTCTATACCTAGTTTTTGCCACACTGTTATCCAGTTTTCCCAGAAATTTTTATCGAACAGTGATTTCTTATCCCAGAAGCTGGGGTCCTTGGGTTTATCAAGCAGTAGTTTGCTATATTCATTGACTCCTGTGTCTTGAGTACCTAGCACATTCCACTTGTCTATCCTTTTGTTTATTAGCCAGTACCAAGTGGTTTTGATAATTGCTGCTTTATAATACAATTTGAGATATGGTAGAGCTAGGCCACCTTCCCTAGCATTTCTTTTCATTAGTTCCCTTGATATTGTGGACCTTTTCTTCTTTCAGATGATTTTTGATATTATTTTTTCCAGCTCTAGAAAATAAATATCTGATAGTTTGATTGACATGGCACTAAATATGTAAATTAATTTAGTTAGATTTGTCATTTTTAGTATATTGACTCGGCCTACCCATAAGCAACTGATGTTTTTCCACTTATTGAGATCCGACTTTATTTGTGTGAAAAGTGTCTTGTAATTGTCCCTGGATTTGTTTTGGTAGGCAGATTCCCAAGTATTTTATAGTGTCTACCCTAGATTTAAATGGGATTTGTCTTTCTATCTCTTGGTGTTGGGCTGGAAAGCAACTTTTGAGGGGTCAGTAATCACTTTAATCAAGCATATATATCATTCACTTAGTTCAGGGGAAAACATCAGTACTCTGAACTTCAGAGAAAATACAAACAGAGAAACAAAGATCAACCAACAGACAGGGCTTCCAACTGTCTGACTGTAAGCAATACATATATCACAGATCAACAGACAGATCCAGCTGTCTGACCATTACATGCATACATAGTTACCAGAGAGAGAAGCAATAACATCTGGTTTTTCAAAGTCAGGAGGCTCTTTAATGGCTGCCCAGAGTCTTGTCTGGCCAAATAAACACTTCCAATGAGTGAACCCCAAAGTAAAACCTCACCTTAGAGTATTTATACACTTTTCAGAGCCAGAGGGCAGGCCCCTCTGACCCAGGGCTTCAATGGAAATTATCAAAAGGTACTTGAGGCCTATTAATGGGCAGAGAAGATCTAATTAACATTATATCTTTTGACCCTAATACCTCCAAGTGACTGTATGGGCTTTTGACTTTTACTTGGAGTTACAGCCATGTCATTTGCAGTGATGTCTTGCAATTGACTACAGCAAATGAAATAAAAGGAAGCTGGTGGGCAGTGATCACCACAGTTGCCTTATTTCCTCTTTCTGCCATAGCTCGTCTCTCTGCTTACCCAAAGAATATCATGGCAAAAGCCCCTAAAAGTTTATCACACCAAAGGTTTTTCTTGGGAAGAAAAACATTGTTTGGAATGAATAATGTACCCTGAGCCATAACACACTTAAAAAGTTCATCCCAATCACCCAAAGTATATATGCCAATTCAGAAAATATAACAAGACTGGTAGCCTTCCATGTGTTTATTTATTATGCCTTTTCTCTTGCTAGCAGGAGTTGAGCTTTGACACAGTAGCTCTTCCTAACGGCTGGTTAAAGATAACTATTTCTGCCTTCTCTGACAGTTGTTTTTTTTCTTTTGTCTTCTCGTAAATCAGACTGTTTTATAGATGGTCCAGGCATTATTAAACTGTTGGCTTCCCTATTAGAGGATGCAGCAAAAAGGAAAAGTTGCTGCAAACTAGTATAGTGCTGGGTTGCACTTCAGAAATATTGGAATCAGTTAGGCTAGCACCTTCCCATATATCCCTGTTAGAATCTATTGACTGAATTGTCTGAATATCAAGCAGTAGAAAATATGATAGCTTATGTGTCTGGATTAAAGGGGGAGAGAAAAACATTCGAAATAACAAAAATTTCTATATTATTTATATTTATATTTATTTATAATATTTATATTATAAATATTTATAATATTTATATTATTTCTATACTAGGGGTTGGCAGCCTTTAAAAGATAATATGCCAGAACTCCATTTAGATGTTTACAGAAATTGATTGCCACATACTGAGGAAGTTTAGAGATGACTTAAGGTGTATTCTCTCTGCCACCCCCCCCCCCCAAGCCTTAGGCTCATGAACAAATAATAATGACAATGAAATGATAATAATATGTTCCTTGATTTTTACCCCACCCACGGCTGCTGGTATCTCCATGTTTTCCTCCAATTGCCTTGTATTTATTTGTTTTATACTTACATGTATACATATTGTTTTCCCAATGGAATATAAGCTACTTTAAGGCTGGAATGGTGGCAGTTTTGTCTTGACATCCTCAGCACCTAGCCTGGCACCTATATGGCACTTTAATAAGTGCTTGTTCACTGGCACCTGATGTTTATATGTTACTCAGTAGTTTGCAAAGCACTTAATTTGCATCATCTCCTTTGCCCCCAATAGTGATGCTCTTGCTTTCATTTTACAGATATAAAAACTGAGGCTTAGTGAGTTTAAGTACATATGGGTCCTTTTCCTCTTCTTTGAACTTTTTGGATAGAAGGCCAAATAGTGGTGTTGCTGGGTCAAAGGTTACACAAAATTTAATGACTTATATCCTCAAATTTTTTTCCAGAATGGCTGAACAAATTCATAGTTGTACCAGGAATGCATTAATGTGAATGTTTTCCCACAACTTCTCCAGCAGATGTCATTTTCTTCTTTTGTGTCTTTGTCAGTCAGATGACTATGAGGTAGAACCTCAGGGTTGTTTTAATTTTTTCTACTCCAATTTAGAGCATTTTGGATAGTTTGGATTTTGTCCTTTGAAAACTGCCTGTGCATCTTTTTTGACCATATAACTTCTTGGGAATGGTTCTTATTCTTACCTGTTTGAATTAGTTACTAATATATGATAGATATGAGAACTTTATCATAGAAATTGGCTGCACAGATGCTTTTCCTTGTTAAACTGTTTCTTTTCTCATTTTAGCTTCATGAGTTTTATTTGTGCAAATCTTTTGTTAATTTTTATAATCAAGGATTCATTTCACTTTCTGTGACCCTCTCTGTACCATTAATTTATCCACTTGATAGTTGCAAAAGGCATTTTCTTCTTTATTCCCCAGTTTCTCTATGCGGCAATATTCTCTATCTAGGTCATCTATTTGGAGCTTATTTTGGTTGATGGTGTGAGACGTTGGTCTAAATCTAATTTCTGTTAGATTCCCCCCCAACTCTCCTAGAAGTCTTTATTGAATAGTAAGTTTCCCACAATAGTTAGATTATTTAGATTTGTTGAACATTGTGATTTTTTTCTTCAAAGGCTCATTGTTGAGTAGAATTTTATTGCATTGTGTTTGGTAAAAGACACAATATAGAATCTGCTTTTCTGCATTTGTTTCTGAGGATTTCCTGCCCTCATTCATGTTTGGTTTTTGTAAAAGTACCATATAATATAAAATAATATGTATTGAGAATAATATAAAATCTTTTCTGTTCTCATTCAAGAATCACTAAATATCTTTCATATCTAGCTTTTCTCAAATTCTTTTAAGATTCTTAACTTCTTTCTTGTTTATCTTCTTTGTTAGATTTGCCTAGGTTTGAAAGGGGTGTTTGATGTGCTGTACTATTATAATTTAATTTCCCGGGATTCTGACTCAGGTCTTTTGACTCCTAGGTGAGTACTTTTATTCCATTAGGGATTATTCTTCAGGTATCCATATCCAGGTCAGTTACCTCAGTCATCATCCTTAGCACATTCTTAAATTCTGCTAAAGTGGAAAATGAGTAAATTATTCCTATCAAGGAACAAAGATTCAATAAACATGTACCTACTGAAAGTGGTCTAATAAGGGATGAAGTGAAGACCATTTTTTTTTTAAAGCAGATGAGGGACTTTTGAAAAATCAGACCACTCTTAGCTGAAAAATTGGATGTGGATACTAGCTGTAAAAATTTGCTAATGATTGAGCCTTTGTCCTTCTTTGTTTCCTCTGCTCCTATGTTCTTAATCTATTCCATTTAATTGGAAAGAAACCACTGCATTCGTTGTACTCACCTGAATGTTGCTATTTACACCACCCCCCCAGCTTCTGATTCCAGATCATATCAGTCTTCTGTATCTATTTAAAGATTTTAAAACTAGAGGTTGAAGAAGCCCAGGTTAATGGTGCAATCCAGAGTCTTAGGGTACTAGTTGAGACAGCCAAGCCCAAGTGTGAGCTGAAAGGAATCCACAGGAGGATACACAAGAAAGTTGCAGAAAAGAGATTGATTTTGACAGTCACTGGCAGTCTGAGAGAAGCAGTTCATTTCAGGATATTTGGAGAAGACAAGCAACTTTGGGCAATTGTCTGTGATTTGAATGTTTTTCAAAGATGTAAGGAGAAAGGGAGTCTCACAAAACCCTTGTCAGGCCACTCACTAATAGAATGATTAGATAAAGGGTGTTTGTTGTACAAACCACTGCTTGGGGGGACACAGCTGATATTTAGCTGGCTAGGATGTTGCCCAGTTTGAGACCTGCACAGAGACACAGGAATTAATTCTATTTCTCGTCATTGTGTTTTCCCTATCTTCCAGAGGAAAATAAAAGTGATTCAGAGGCTATAATATAATAACTTCATATATTGCTATTGGTGAATCAGTGAATTTGCAAATATTTATCTAATGTGTCCCTCATTGCATTAGTTGCTCTAGGGGTATACAAAAGAACTATATAGCAGTGGAAGGTTCACCAAATTAGGAGGCAATAGATGTACTTGAGTCCTAGCTGTACCATTTATTAATTGTGTGACCTTGGTCTCAGTTTCCATATCTGCGAAATTTGAATAATAATATTTGTATTACCTACCTTGACAGGTTGTTATGAGGTCTGAATAGGACAGTGTCTGTGAAAGCACCCTGTAACTCAGTAGCGCTAAAGAAATATTAGGGCAGAATTATTGTAGCCCATCTTTGGAGGATCAAAAGGCATAGGGACTTGCTGGCCTATAATGTTCATGGGGACTTAAGAGTCTCTGAATTTTTGGCTCTTGTCGACTTGAAGGGGTTTCTATCTGGGCTTTGCAGTCTGCACATCAACAGAAAAGTAGGGAAGGAGGATAAAGTAAACTCCTGTATAAGGAGAATGAGGTAGCTATATTGCTCTCTAAGACCAAAAGCGGGGGAATACAAAGTAGGAATTAAAATCACTTTGAGAAATGAGCATGGATGTAGGGAGATGAGATGCATAATAGGAGTGGATCAGTACCACCTGGAGGGGGCAGACAGACAGCAGAGACATACAAGACCTAACTGGACTGAACTAGCAGCTTTAGTTAGGGAGAGCATGTGGCCCTTTCCACAAGAGGGTTTTTTTTCTGGGTTCACATAGATTTGAATTTATCCTGGAATGGGGCTTGACCTCAGTAAGTCAGAGCGTCATGTTTCTCTTGCTGTCAGGCTCATTGGCCTCACCCCAGATTAACTTGAGGGAAATCTCTAAAACAAAACTTAGGTATGGCTTCTATCTATGGTCTTCTCAAAATGGAGATAACATGGTCCTTTCTAGAAAAGGTACTCAATGTACAATATGACTATCCTTTACAGTATATCAGTTGATTTCTTCTATCACAGAAACTAAGATATTAAAGACTCATTAAGAAATAAAGAAGCAAAACATTTCAAATAGACCATTCAATTTATTAAAATCCTCTTGAGAAGGTAATGACTCTTTGGAGGACTGTTGCTCACATATTTCATGTTCATCTTTGTTCTTCGTTGTCCAAATCATTCACAAAGTCCAGATCTCTGGGTCAGCCAGACATGATTTTCTTTATTCCTTCAGCCACAAGATGATTCTGGAAGATATTCTCCTCTGAGAAGTGGTTTTGTGGATATCATTTCTCAGGAACTTACAGTCTCACAGAGTATTAACCAAGGATTAATCAGGATTGATTGCCATGGGCCAATGTTCAGAAAAGGAAGCAGAAAGGGTGCCAGAGATTTGAAGGTAGAGTTCAGACCTGCCGTGGCATGCACAAGCTGAGAGCCATTGCCATATGGTTTTCAAGTAAGTCCCTATTGCTTCTAGAGGGACAGGGATAGAGGAGAGAGAAATATTAGTGGGAGTCTAAAGGAAAGAAGGTAATGGAAGATTCCCAGAAGGGGAGGGTACAAAAGAGAGATTATATTTCCACAACCATAGACCACCTATGAGAGATGTTCCTCCACAATGACTCTCAGTCCTTGGTCATCTTTGACAGCCGTTGGTCATGGAGTCAAATCAGGAGCTGTTATGCCTTTCTAGCAAAGTGCATGCCCTTCACCAAGGAGTAAGAGTACATGTGCAACTCTGTGGGAGGTACCCTTTTCTGATAAAGGTCCATACCCTGTAATTTTGTAAAGTAGATGGGGGAGCATCTCAGATAATTATGGTTTGTACTGATCAAGCCACTGCTACATGAGTTGTTTCAGATATTACATAGTCCTTGCTTGCCAGCAATTTTCAATTTAGTTGAGGTGACACAAATAAGATAAATGGAAACATCAGAGGGCAATTTAGTATAATAGGAAGAGCAATGAGTATGGTGTCAAAGGACCTGGGTTCTAATCCTGGCCATGCTACTTACTAGCTTGGTCACCTTTGCCAAGTCACTTAACTTCTCTCTGTTCAGTTTTCTCACCCTTAAAATGAAAGGGGCTTTAGACTGTCTAGCTGACCTCTAAAGTCCATCCAAACTATGAAGCTATGATTCTAATACTGCGTGCAAGTGGTAATAGGAGTTGTAGAAGAAAAAAATCGGAGTGAGGTGGAGTAGTTCACAAATTCTTCATGGAGGAGGAAAGACTTGAAATAGTCCTTGAAGCTGGGCCATCATCAATGAATAAGAATTTATTAAGTATCTGTTGTCTGCCAGACACTGTACATGATGCCAGGGATAGCAGGGTCAAAGAAAGACAGTCTCTGCCGTTAAGAAGCTTACATTTTGTTAGTGGAGACAACAAATACTCATGGGTAAAAGCACAATAGAAACAAGGTAATTTGGGGTGGGAGAGGGCATTAGCTAATAATAATCATCTTGATAACAGCTACCATTTATAAGCACCACCATGTGCCAAGCTTTACAGTTATTATCTCTTTTGGTCCTCACAATAGCCCTGTGAGATAGGTGCTATTATAATCCTCATTTTTACAGATAAGGAAAGTGAGGCAGATAGCCATTAAGTGACTTGCCCAGAGTCGCACAGCTAGTAAGTATTTGAAGCCGGATTTGAATTCAGGTCTTTCTGACTCCAGGCCTAAGGCTCTATCCACTGTAACATCTAGCAGCTGTTTTTGTATTTTGAGGCCAACAGCGATGTAGACTTTTCACTGAAAAGTCCCAATTAAAAACAAATCTGACCTGCAAATCCTATATTGTTTCTGTCTTTTTCTCCTCTGCGAATAGTTTACAATTGTAGAAAATTATGTTTTTGATGCCTTCATGGTGGAGGTCAAATGATCAAATGCTGTCTCATTTCAGACCAGATCTGAAATTGAAATCCCAGTTTTCGATAGTATAAGACAAAGAAGCGCAGACAGTAAACTTCATCTCCGAGATGGATCCATTTAGGATTTTATAAGATAGGAAAGACTGTATTCTTTGGGAACTACTTTAGTGCACAACTTTAAACCACTTCAAGCAGAAGGCCTATAAACATCTTTTATTATTCTGTAAGCTTAAGGAAAGATTATATGCCTTTTTCAATAGAGAATGATAAATGATCATGTTCATCATCCAATTAAAATGTAACTTTTAATCCGAGTTTACCCAAAGTCCCAGGAAAGTGGTTAGAACCTGGAACAGTTGTGTAAAATAAAAGACTCTCTTCTGGTTCCCGTACTTTGAAACCTGCTTGCTTTCCTAACTTCATATTACTATCAAGACCATCCCCATTTATTTTCTCAGTCACCCAGGCTTGATACCTCAGTCATTTTTGACACTTTTCTCTCTCTTGTTCCTGTGCCCAGTCACTCACTAAATCCTGTTTCTGTATCCATGGTATCATTTGTATCAGTCTGTCCCCTTTTCTCCATTCCTCTGGACTATTTGTGGCCTCCTAACTGGCTTCACTCCTGGCAGTTTCTCCTCCCTCTAAATCATCCTGCCAGAATGAAATTCCTGATACATAGTAATTGTATCTTGTTGATGTCCTGCTATAAAACCTTCAGTGGATTCTGATTGTCTACCAAATAAAGTTCTAACTCCTTAATATATAAATCCAGACCCTCTACTCTCTGGGCTCTAACTTACCTTTCAAATCTTATTTCTTCATATTGTCTATATTCAAGCCCAACCAGAAAGCTTACTTTTCCTTACTTTCCCATTCCCTGAATGCCTCTGCAGTCTTCTGCCTTGGAATATCTTCTTCCTTATCTTTGGCTTGGCCTCTAACTTCAATAAGAACCAACAGTGAGATCCTTCGGTATGAAAGCCCGGAAAGTGAATGTGGTCCTATTAGACTGCATTAAGAAAGGTCTCCCACCTAGGAAAAAGAGATAGAATTAGGATAATTCAGGTCTTCCAGATTAACTCAAATGATGATCAGGTAAAAGAAGTGAGGATGTTGAACCAGAAGAAAACTAGCACTTGATGGGGCAAGGGGAAGGGAGGATGGGGTAGGAGTGGGGCAGAAATAATACCTGTCTTTAAATGGCTGCCATGGAGAAGAAGGATTAGGAATGTTCTCTCCCAGAGGTCAGAACTAGGAGCAATGAGGAGAAATTGAGAGAAAGCAAATTTAAATTTGCTGTAAGGCAAAACTTCCTAAAAGTGAGAAGTATCCCAAAGTAGAATGGGCTGCTAGGAGCCTTAGAGTGTTATCCCTCATTGAAGCTCTTTAAGCAAAGGATGCATGACCAATTAGAGTTGACATTGTGAAAAATACAAGTCAAACTAGATGTCCACTAGGAATCTTTGCACTTCCGAAATTCTTTGCCATTTTGTTTATATGAGCAGTTCATTTTTTGGGACCTAAATCTGCTACCGTTTGCAAGAAGCCTTCCCTAATTATCTTATCTGGAGAGGAATTTTTCTTCCTCAGAATTCGCAGTGCTTCATGCTTTTCTTATGCATTTACCATATTTAAACATTATACCACTTCTCCTTTATGTCTTAGCTCTTTTACCAGACTATAAGCTTAATGAGAGCTTGTTAAATCATTTTTTAGTTATGTCCAACTCTTCATGACTCCATTTGGGGCTTTCTTTGCATTTCCTTCTCCAGCTAATTTTACAGATGAGGAAACTGAGGCAGGCAGGTTTAAGTGGCTTGCCCAGGGTCACACAGTTAGTAAGTGTCTGAGGCCAGATTTGAGCTCATGAAGATGAATCTTCCTGACTCAAAGCCTGGGATTCTATCCATTGCAGCACCATCTAGCTCTTAAGGGGGGGTAGGAACCCCCCACCCTCCCATTATTCATTGCTGTATTCATCCCCCATGGTATCTTGCACAAAGCAAGTACTTCAGGGACATTTTTAGAGATGATGAATTCAAGCTTAGTGCTTTGAATCTCTCTGGCACCTAGAATCCATCCCATCAAAGCATCGATTCAGTACAATAAAATATTTATTAATCTCCTGCTGTATGCAAGACAGTATGCTGGATGCTGAGGCTATAAATAGAAGAGTGAGAGGTAAAAAAAAGGATAAGGACTGAGAAAAGACAATTGAATTTATTAATAAAGAGATGGTAATAGATTTTGGAGAGAATTGTTTTAGTGCAGGGATGGGAATGGGAGCCAGATAAAAAAAGGCTTGAGAAATGAATTGGAGGAGTGGAGCATTCCACTTTTGGGAAACTGTAATCCTGGGCACTGGTTCTTTTTTTTGTTTTTTGTTATCCTATTCCACATGATAGACTTTAAAATACTTGAAGATCGCCTGGGCTTCTCTCCTCCACAGAAACCTGGATGCTGGAGTTGTCCTGCTCCAGAAAAAAAAGAGACTGTTGAGAATAGCCAGCCAGCCTACCTTACCTCATATTTTTTTATTCGTATTTGATTCATTTCTAAGCTTACTATTTGGATGACCCAGCATCTCACCTCATTTTGATGCACTAACAGGAATACTTCCTCAGAAGTACCTGTGAAATATCAGGTTAGAATTGAATGTTTTCACTTAGAACTCTCTCTTGGATGTCCTAATCACCTTAAACACTTCTTCCAGCTTTTGATCAGATTGCTTGACATAACAGGTCCCAGCACAGCAGAAGTAACACACTTTATGGTTTAGAATTGTTTGTCAGAAGTGTTTCTTCTGAGTGTTGTGTTGTCAAGGGTAGGCGGTTGTGCTAATTAATTAAAAGTTACCAGTAATGCAAACTTTAATTCCACCCTCACTTTAGCCATTCTCTTTTCCCTGAAAGCCTACAGCTCTGTTTCTGGCAGGATATTATTTATCATGGCCTGCAGTGGACTGAAAAAAAGTGCGGTGTTATTCTGATCATCATTATCAGTTTTTGCTACTCAATTTATCCTTTCTTTGTAGGGGGTGTCTTATCAAAAAATTGGGAAAAGCCTTTCTGGCCAAGCCCTTATATAAATTAAATGTAATTGTTACATGCACAATTAAGGATCACTCCACCACCTAGCTCACAAAAGGGTCAATTAGTATATGGTTTTGTTGATTCTTTTGAGAAGCTGAGCATGACAGAGCACTTGAACACAGAGAAACTGAATGTGTTGCTTCATAGTTTGTTAATTTTCTAAGCCTCCTTTTCCTCATGTATAAAATGAGAATAACAGTTCCTGGATTCAGATGGCTCTGGAGGAGAAGTGAAGCTGGTGACCTACACAGCCCTCCTTCACTCAAAGCAGAGTCAAGTGCAAGTCATGGCATCATTTCTCTGATGGCATGGTCTTCTTCAGCAATGAAGGACAAACACACAGCTCTCATAAAAAGGATTCCAATAGCTTTCTTTCTTTCTGAATTTTTGAGAATGATTTGTGAAGTATGGGTACTAACTTCTTTAAAAGTTTGAATCCTGTGAATCCATCAGGACTAGAAATTTTCTTTTCTTTGGTAGCTCCTTTACAGTTTGATCTATTTCTTTTTCTGAAATTGAATGATTCAAGATTTCTTTTTGACCTTCTAATAGATTTTGTAATTTATATTTTTGAAGATATTCCTCTTTATTTCTTTTGTGTTCTTGGCTTGGGTAGCATATAATTGTCCTTAATATATTCTGATTATTCTCTTTATTTCTTCTGGTTTTACTCTGATTTCACCTTGCTCATTTGCCATTTTATTGATTTGATTTTCTACTCTTTTTTTGGTAATCAGATTAGCTAAGGATTCATCAAATTTTTCAGATTATTCAGAGAATAAGCTTTTAGTTTTAGTTGTCATTTCTACATGATTTTTTGTTTCCAAATTATTTCCCCTCCAATTTGTAATATCTCCTCTTTTGTATTTGTCATGTGTTTATGTTGATTTTCTAATTTTAAAATGCATATTTAGTTTATTAATCTTCTATTTTGTTAATGTATGATGGTATGTATATTATTTTCCTCTCAGGAATTCTTTAGCTGCATCTCAGATATATTAGAGTATTGTTTTATCCTTATCATTTTCTTTTACATATTTTTTTAATGATTTGTTCTTTGACCCATTAATTATTAAAGATTTCATTGGCAGTTCTCCATTTGGGTCTCAGTTTGTTTATTTGTCCCCAATTGCGAGTTTTCTTGCATTATGGTACCACAAAAATGTTTTAATTTGCATTTCTCTAATCAATAGTTATTTAAAGCATTTTTCATATGACTATAGATAGCTTTGATTTCTTCAGCTGAAAACTTTATGTTCATCTCTGACTATTTATCAATTGGGGAATGACTCATATTCTTATAAACTTGACTCAGTTATCTATATATTTGTGAAATGAGGACTTTGTCAGAGACACTTGCTATAAAAATTATTCCTCAGCTTTCTGTTTTCCTTCTAATTTTGATCGCACTGGTTTTGCTTGTGCAAAATTTTTTAAATTTAATGTAATTTAAATTATCCATTTTTATATCTCATATACTCTCTGTTTCTTGTTAGGTCATAAATTCTTCTCTTATCCATAGGTCTGACAGGTAAATTGTTCCATGCTCTATTAATTTGCTTATGATATCATTCTTTACATCTAAATCATGTACCCATTTTGACCTTATCTTGATATGGAGTGTGAGATGTTGGTCTATACCTAGTTTCTGCCAAACTGCTTTACATTAGCAAATTTTTGTCAAATAGTGAGTTCTTGTCTCAAAAGCTGGGATCTTTTTTTTACTGTGGTCTTCATCTACTGTGTATTGTGTACCCAATCTATTTCACTAATCCTTCATTCTAATTCTTAGTACCAAATAATTTTGTTCATTACCACTTCATAATATGGTTTGAGATCTTGTACAGCTAGTCCACTTTCCTTCACATGTTCCCCCATTAATTGCCTTGATATTCTTGACCTTTTGTTCTTCCAGATAAATCTTATGATTTTTCTTTAGCTCTATAAAATAATTTTTGGTAGTTTGATATGATAATGAATAAATAAATGAACTTAGACAGAACTGTCATTTTATTAGATTGATTTGGCCTACTTATGAGCAATTAATATTTTTAGATCTGGCTTTATTGGTGTGAAAAAATGTTTTGTAATTGTCTTTATATAGTTCCTGGGTTTGTTTTGCCATATATACTCCCAAGTGTTTTATATTGTCTATAGTTATTTTAAATGGAATTTCTCTATCCCTTGCTTCTGGACTTTGTTGGTAATATATAGAAATGCTAATGATTTATGTGGATTTATTTTATATTCTGCAACTTTGCTGAAGTTAATTAATTCCACTCTTTTTTTAGTTGAATCTCTAGGATTCTCTTGGTTTACTATGGTATCATTTGCAAAGAGTGATTAGTACAGTGCCTGGTACGTAATAAACCTTCCTTCCTTCCTTCCTTCCTTCCTTCCTTCCTTCCTTCCTTCCTTCCTTCCTTCCTTCCTTCCTTCCTTCCTTCCTTCCTTCCTTCCTTCCTTCCTTCTTTCCCTTTTTCCTTCCCTTTCCTTTTCTTTCCTTCCCTCCCTTCCTTTTTTAATTTAAAATTTAATGTCAGTCATGAAGACATATTTGCTTTTTTTCACAGAGGAAGTTCAGATGGGGGTTAAGATTAGAATTCCAAAGTAAATAAATGACCTCTTACTGGGTTACCTCCCTCTTCTCACTTTCCCAAAATGATGGTGTTTCCCGAGAGGACTAAGGCTGGTTACTAGCTGTAATTGTTAATGGCCTAGGACAATCCCGTTCATTTACTTAAAACAAATCCTTCAATACTTGAGAGGGAATTAGGGAAAAATAAGCATGTGCTTTCTCCTAACTAAGTGGGAGGATAGATAGTATTCTTCCCTGGAGTCAGAGAAAGAAAGGTTGATAGTCACCACATATGAAGCTAGAGTTTTTGAGAGCATACCTATTCTCTAAGAAGGTTTTTGTAGGGTCAGAGGCCAGCACATTCTGTGGCAAATAACTCAGTGGTGGTAAAGTCAGTGAGAAAAGAAGCTCCTAGAGGAGTGACAGAGGGGGTAGGGTATCTCCTGCCAGCATGGAAACTCCTGAGGCAGATCTTAACTAGTTATCCTTCTTTTCCCACTCCCGAGTGAAGTCAAAGACTGAGGCCCAAAGGGCAGAAAAAAAAACTTTTGCCTTCACTGGCATCTGAGTGAATGAGAGGGTCACACCAGATACCCTTTCTGGAAGCAATGAAGCACATAGGAGGGCAGGAGGGGCTTTGATTGAGAGTAGTAGCACTCGCTGATAGGTGCTGGGAACAAGTGGGCTTGCTAGGAACTAGCTTCAGCTTGTTGTTCAGGTAGAAAAAGTGCCTTATTTTGGGAGGTGAGTGACTGGAAATTCACTCTGTTGTTTTTCTTCTGTTTTCAATAATGTGAACTGCATGCTTCGTAGTGAGGCGCTGGTATCAGTACACATGCCTCCATTTCTCCCAGAATCCTCTGGAGAAGCTATGAACTAGAGAAATGATTTCTTCTTCTAAGGTTAGAGGTGACTTGGCGGAGGGGTGGGGTTGATAATGCTTGTACTTTTTCCACTTATTTCTCCTACAACATTTGACAAATGAATGTGTTCTAAGCAGATGTGACCCGTGCCTGCTTTGTCTCTTCTCTTGATCTCCTCATGTCAGTTGTCTTTTCAATAAGCATTTATTAAGTGCATACTATATGCCTGATCCTGTGCTAGGCCCTGGGGGAACAAAGACAAAATTAACCAAGAAGTTCCCTTTAAAAACTCAGATTTCTCTAAGAAATAGTTATAAATCAGACCATAAGATTTGGATTTTATGCATTTTCTGTTTTAAACTTTTCTTTGTCCAGTAAATGAGCTGACAGATGATTCCATAAGAATACCCATAACTGTCACTCATTGTTTCCTGTTTAATAAGATTGTTCATTTCACTTTGGGGGGATGATTTCAAGCTTTGCTATGTCTAGCACCTTCCGCCTTCTCTTACTGAAGATAGCATTTGCAATACAAGTATGAGGTTCTCAAATATTCTACAAACCTGGCATCATTCATTTCTTGACCCATATTTTCCATAATTTTTTTTGGCCTGCCTTCCCTGTAGTCATCTTTGCAATTAAGGCATCAAAAACCAAGGAATCTGTCAGCTTGATATGAAGGATCTTTTCAGGTTATTCATAGGATTTCTCTACTTGATTCTCAAATGAAAAAAAATATTGGCACATAAGCCAGTCTCTTCATGACCTCTCTTTTTGCTCGTTGAGATCACTGCTAGACAAGGTAACCAAATATATCTTGAAATGATGTTTCTTTATGCCTTTAGGCTCACTACAAAACACTGCTTTATTTACCTCAGTGAAAAGAGTTAGGTAGTCATCCTTGCACTAAGCTTTTTGTCTTCTGCTTTCTTTTATAGTGAAAATATCGTGATGGATAGGATTAAATTCTTCTAAGAGTACACTAACTTACTGGCCATGAGGAAAAAAAAATCTTTTAAAGTATAAACGGTTAAACTGAAGGTTATGAGTGGTCTAGTCTAATTGTATTTTTTTTTAATGCCTTTGTTGTTTAATCAGTTTTAACTCTTCATGATCCCATTTGGGATTTTCTTGGCCAAGATACTGAAGTGGTTTGCCATTTCCTTCTCCAGCTCATTTTACAGATAGGGAAACTGAGGCAAACAGGGTTAAGTGACTTGGCTGGAGTCACACGACTCGTAAATGTCCGAGACCAGATTTGAACTCAGAAAGATGAATCTTCCTGACTCCAGGCTTGGTACTCCATCCACTGTGCCATCTAACTGCCCAGGCCTCCCCCTTACATCTCTCTTTTTGCAGCATTGCTACTATCACTGTGGGATCAAAAGAGGCTGCACAGGACTGAGGGTTCGTTTGTACTTTATCATTTTGGGGGGGCACTAGAACCAGAATTCCAGCTAAGGTGAGGTGATATGAAGTTTTTCCAGTGATAAATTTACTGCACAGTGGACATTTAAAGGTTGACTGGAAAGCCATTGTAGTAGTCTAAATGAGACGGTAAGTGAAAGGCATGGTGGTTGCACCGTGATAGCACTTGGTGTTGGGGGTGAGGGTGGAACTACACCCTGGCAAGCCAGTGAAAAAATGGTGAGAGAGGATTTTGAGCAGGTGTTTGATGGGACCCAAATTCTGACTCTGCCTAGGGATGAGAAGGGAGGGAAGTCTAGGCCTGACCCAGTGAGACTTGGTGCTTCTGATAGGAGACTGAGCTGCTCAAGGGCCTTCTCTGGGACTTTTGGCACAACTAATTCCCCCAGGGCCCCAGATTGCTCCTCTTTAAGTGAAGCTGTACCACAGGATTGTTGTGGTATTTTAATGAGAGAGTGTGTGTGAATTTTTTTTATGGACCTTAAAGCACTCCATTTATGTCAGCTTCTATTCTTACTGTTAATAAGTTAATACTGTTAATAAATACAGTATGGCGGAGTACTGGTCTTGGAGACAAGAAGTCTTAGTTTGAGTGCTGGTTCTGCCACTTACTAGACCTTTGGCAAGTATCCTCTTTTTACATAGGTTTCCTCCTCCCTAAAATGAGGCTAAGCATTCCTCCTCTCTACGTCACAGGCAGATTGAGAGAATCAACTAATATAAAGTCTGAAAAAGCATTTTGTAACTAGTGCAGTGGAAAGAGCACTAGACTTGGAACCAGACTGATCTTCCTCAGTTCAAATCTTGCCTCAAATACTTACTAGCTGTGTAATGCTGGACAAGTCACAAGACAACCTTGCTTGCCTTAGTTTCCTCATCTGTAAAATAAGTTGTAAAAGGAAATGACAAACCACTTCAGAATCTCTGCCAAGAAGACCCCAAATGGGGTCATGAAGAGTTGGACATAACTGAAATGACTCAACAATAACAACAAAAATTATAAAATTTTTTGTAAATGTAAGAGACTTTGGCAGATCTTAAAGAATTAAAGACTCCAGAGCACAGAAATGAAATACATAAAGCCAACCATTGGCCTGACCCTGGGGAGGAGGGGGGAAAAGAGAGGGGCAGGTAGGGTAAACTTTACATTTAGATGCTTTAGTCCTATCATCTCCATGATAGCCGGTCTCAGGGCTTGTGTTTCCAATCATACCTACCCTATTCCCCTAACACTCCCCCACTCTTCTTCTCCTTTTAATGGGAGCTTTCTTAACATCTACCCTTCTGAGAAGCTATAGGCCCCTCAGAACAGTTATAACCTGACCATTTCTACCCAGGTACACACAGCCCCAGCTGCACTGGAAAAATTCCATGGAGAAAATTCTATACACCTCCATTATATACCCTCCAGAGTATCTTATGTTTTTGCCAACCACCCATCTCGTGAACATCCCCACCTCTCCTATTTGGAAAGTAGGGGTGGGGCAAATTGTTGTACAGGATGAGCAAACATGGATAGTTTGTGACCTGTCATAGATCTCATTATATTTTCTTTCCCCTTAAAACCCACTTTTCTCCCAATCTACTCTATTACGGTAGAGGACATCACCTTCCCTGCAGTCACTCAGATTCAAATTCTTGTTATCAGTCTTAAAAAAAGAAAAAAAATTATTTTCTTGTTCACCCCACATAGCCATTTCATTGCCCAATCTTGTCATTTCTATTTCTTCGCCTCTGTAATGTGTCCTCTTCTCTCTTATGCAGTAACTACCCTAATTCAGTCCCTCATTACCTCTCTTAAACTATTGAAATTGCAGCCCAATTGATTTTCTAATCTCTCCCTAGTCTAAACCACCTCCACAAAATCACAGTATTTTTTTAAAGTGTAGATCTAGCCATGCTGTTCTCCTGCTCTGTAAACTCCAATGGCTCTCTATTGACTCTAGACTTAAATATTATTTCACCTTTATCTCATCCTTTAAAAACTATAATTGTCATATATTCTAGAATGTATATAATCATTAGTACTATACTATGAGTATGAGTACAATACATATCCTGGGATGGGCCTCAAAAATAATGAGCTCTCTAAATTATCTAGCAAGAGCATAGGTATCATCTAGGGCTGCAAATATGTAACAAGACTGGGGCGGGGGGTCACAGTGGAAGAAAGCACTGGTGTGGAGGAGTCTGGGAGAACATTAGAGTGGCAAAGTTCTGCCAAAGGGAGGAAGCTTAGAGAGAATCCTATCTTACAGAGAAAGCCAGAAGATCTCCAAGCTCAAAATATCTGAGAACTAGATGGAGATCAGCAGTGTTGTAATATAGACTTAAGCTATTCAAATGTATAGGCAGACTCCAGGACCAGGTGAGGAGTTATAAGAGCATATGAATTGGATGTTTCTTTTAAATCTGTGTGGCAATCTAAAGAAAGAAAAACCAATTGGAGAGTATGGAGATTCAGAAAGGGGTATAGTGAGCATGAGGGAAATAAAGAATAAGGGAGATTTAATCACATGGTGACATTAAGGCTACATCACATATGGAGTTCTCCAAAGAGAGAAAGGCAAGATGATCTCCAGTGTACATGACTCTATGAGCTCTAACATTTCTCATTAACCACATCCTACTTTCTTCACTAATTCATTCACTCATGCATCAAAGTGCCTCGAACACGTGGACACATCTATCTTCATCTCCCCAAGGTAGTACAGAGGCTGCAGAGGGGGGGCACTAAAGAATGAGAGAACATTTGGAGAAGACATTGAAAGGGGGAAAATGAATCTAGCTGCAAGAATCCAAGAAAGCTTGAGTGCTGAGTAACCTCAGGATTGACCTAAGAGTGTACTCTCACTTTAATAGATAGGGTGACTGAAGTCCAGAAAGGCAAAGAAAATGCCCCAGGGTCATTCAGTGACACAGGCAAGAGGCCTGTGTTCCACATCAAGGTAGAGCTTTGGCTTTTTCATTGACTCTCAGTCCAATGTTCTTCCCATGATACTTATTTCTGGTAGTGGAGTGTTTGTTTTAACACCTTTTCATTTTTAAATTCTTGCCTGTCTCTATTTGTTATTTAGTCAGGAGAATCATAGAAATTATAAACATTGTGAACTGGTGCCCTAAGCACAATAACCAGTATTTCATGGAAAATTTCATATCACTTTCTATGCAAGTTTTCTTGTTTTTTCCACTGTAATTGTTCTGGAGATATTTTAAAAAAGCTTCAGATAACACTGTCAAAATGTAAACATAAATCATACATTTTAGAATGAAGCAAGTATTGTAATATGGGAATATACTCTTCAAATATAGGAGCAATAGACTCCTGACCAGGGGTAGAAGACTTCCAAGAAGGGAAGAGGAGAATATATTTACCTAGAATCTTGCAAATCTAATCAAAAGAGCTTTAAACTGAAAAGAAACTGAGAGGGAAAGAAATTGCCTTTGCATATTTGCCTAGTGAGATACCATGGAGAGTAACGATAGCATAGAACAAAGAATAGCGATAAAAATGTCCAGAAATTCATAAGAAACAAAATCCAAGAAAGGAACCAGCAATTAAACCCAATTGCCTAAGATGTCTGTACACAAATGCATAAAGTTTGAGCAACAAGAAAAATAAACTAGAGGTCCTAATGCGAGGAGGCAATTTTGACCTTAGAGGCATCACTGAGATTTTTTGTAAGGTACTCATGAAAGTTATATGGCTCTGGAAAATTTGCTTTATTACTTTGTTAAAGGAGAAAAGTTGAGGGGGAGGTACAGCAGCTTTATAAACTAAAAATATAGTTACAGGGAGCCTAGAAACAGGACGAGCAAGGCAAGGATCATGGTAGAGAAGATTTGTAGATCAGTGGTGGCAGGATAGGGATGTTGTCGTTGGATAGTACCATGTAAGGATTAGTAATGGTAAGGTTAGTTTATTTTTAGCATACAGTGCATGAAGGGGAGGGAGTAATGTGTAGAGTAGAGCCACACTATGAAGAAGACCTGAGTTTGAATTTGGACTTTGCTGTTTATTAGCTGCGTGACTCTGGGCAAATTGTCTAACGTTTTGAGGCCTAAGGTTCCTCTTCTGTAATGAATTGGACTAGATGGCCCTCTGAGGTTCATTTGATTCTAAATCTGTAATCTTATGATCTGAAAAGTCTGTAATTGGTCCCAGCAGGAATAGAGAGATATTAGACTAGAGCAGCTCTTCTTGTGGGTCAGTTGCAAAAGTTTAAGAAGTACTGAGCTAGAGCTTATTGAGCAGTGAAGTGTCATGGTCAGAACTGAGCTTTGGGCATATCACTTGGACAATTATGTGGAACAGCATTGTCAAACATGCTGCCTGTGGGTCACATGCAACCCACAGAACTCCTGAACCAGATTAAGATGTAGTTGTAAATGTAATTTAACAAAATAAAACTACAATAAAACATAGATAATGGTAATATGTGGTTTTCTAAGTCAGTATGCCCCCATATGGGTCCTTATGTACAATTTAGTGGCCTTTATTACTATTTGAGCTTGACACCACTGGTGTGGAAGGTGTGTTGGAGAAAAGAGTGACTTTAAGCAGTGAGACCAGTCAGGAAGCACTTGACTGCAGTAGTCCAGATGAGGTAGGGTAGTGGGCATGTGAGTAGGGAGAAGAGAACCAATGGGAGACGTATTGGCATATGATGAGATATGTGACATGAATGAGGATGAGGAGTTAAGGATAACTAGAAGGATGGCTGTAACTGAAATAGGATAGTTAGAAATAGGGATGGGTTTGGTGAGAGAAGATAATGGGTGCTATTTTATATGCGTTGAGTTTAAGATGCCTGTGCGACATCAAATATGACATTTCAAAGAGGCCCTTGATGATGCTAAGCTAGAATTTAGGAGAGAGACTAGGGCTTGGATACATGTCTTGAGATCAGAGATGAAAATTGAATCTATGAGAGCTAAAGAGTATCTTGTCCCTGTGAGAGGACATAAAGAGGAGTACTTAGGACAGAGTCTTGAGGTACATGCACATTAAAGAGAGATGTGGATAGTGATGCATATAAGACCTAGAAGCAGCCACCATTCAAGAGATGATATCAGTGTCTCAAAAATCGGATTAGAACACATATCCCAGGGGAGAGGGTAATCAGTGGGACCAAATGTCACAGAGAGGTCAAGAAAGATGAAACTTGAATAAAAAACCATTGAAATTGGTCACTTGAGAAACAGTAGCTTGAGTTGAATTGGAAGGAAATGAGAATTGAGTGGAGGAAAGAAAGTGGACAGAGTATAGACAGTTCTTTTTGAAAGAGTTTATCTGTGGAAGGGAAAAAATAAGGGATAGTAGCCTGAGAGAATGGTAAGGTCAAGTAGTAAGGGTTTTGTAATGATGGAGGAGACTGTAGCCAACACGAAAGGTGCCAAGAGAGAAGAGATTGAAGGCTAGAAAAAGCTTAGGAGAAGGATTGGGTAGAGGGGGAGGGGTCGTGTGCTAAAGGAGGATGGTAGGTGAGACGTTTGAGGTGGGTAGAGGAGCTGGTTTGGGCAAGGAGAAAGGCTACCTGTCTATTAGAGAGTGAAGTAAAAAAAAAGGAGAAAACGGAAGATTGATATGGGGGGAAATTTGAGATGTGGGGAAAGGGAAAAGGGAAAACTAATGGTAAATGACCTTTATAATCTCAGTAAAGTATGGCATTTCCTATCCTCGTCTCTTAGCGCAGAGTTTAGCATATGTTAAGTAGTTAATAAATGCTTATTGATTGATTTTCTGGGAGAAAAATCATTAACTTTTTGGATGTCCATTTGACTACCATTTAGTAAACCACCAAAATACCTCTAATGTAGATTCCCTTCGCCATCAAGTTGAACTCTCTTATTTCCATGTCAGTTACCTGGGCTAGCTGGATTGCTACCGCTTCTCCAAATGGAAGACATTATCTAATATGTCACGGATTAAGGATTGCGTTCCAAAGGTAACTTAGTAAATGCCACCCAAATTTGCCTTCAAAAGGTGAACAGTTTTCTTTCAGAGAATCAGTTGCTCACCATTGTCTCAGACTCATATTTTGGCAACAAATGAATAAACAATGAAATAGCAACTGAAAATTTATGAGACTAGATAATAAGGAAACAACTGTTTCTTAAGTAGTCTTGATCCTGAAGCACACTAAGAGCTTCAGTGTGTAGATTAAGAATGGCTATTGTAATGAGCTTGACAGTTCTGTACACATGGCTGCTGATGTCAAAATGACTTAATTGGATCACAGATTCAGGGCTGAAAGGAACCTTACAGGTTATCTAGTCCTACCCACTCATTTTACAGATAAGCAAGTGGCTTGCCCAAGATAACACAGCTATGAAAGCAACATAGCTGAGATTTGAATCCAGACCCTTTGGCTCCAAATTCAGTGATGGTTTTCCCACTTGAGTTTTATTTTCTGTATGTCAAAGAAACTGTTAGTGAACATGAAAGGCCAAGTGACCTGCAGAAGTAGCTCAGGGAAGAACAGGTTTGCCAAGAAGAAATAATTGTGGCACTGAACTGACAGACTATCAAAGCAGCTCAGAGAAATTCTGTACATAGTCTTCCTGATTCCCACTGCGAATACAGTTTCCCTCCAGGACCTCAGACTATTTCAAGGAGCTGTCTAAACTTAAAATTGCCACCTCACTTCGAGAGTATGAAATGATTCTTCACATCTTGCTTGATGTAGTGATTCTCCCAAAATTATTAACCGAAATATTATGCAAATGATTCTTTAAAATGTAGGAATAATAGGTCCTTTAAAAATAAGTTTATTCACCATTATTACAATGACAGCATACATTTGAAGCAGTAGTGTATGGATGTTTTCCTTCTCCTTATTATTTTTTTATTGAAAATAAGCACTTTATTTCAAAAGGTTAACATTTACATCGATAGGTACCAGAATATAAGAAAGAATTCTTAAAAATTCATATCACCATAATTTATCGTCCTTAACAAACATTGACAAGCTTTGTGCAAGGCATTAAACAGACAGACAACAACAAAACAAAGCAGTTTTTATATATGTAGTCTCACCTGAGCTTTATTTCTACCATATGAGATGAGCACTATTGCTTTCTTCATTTTCTAGATAAGGATACTTGAGCTAAGAGTTTATATGACAAGTCCAGAGTCACATAAGTAGAAAGCATTTGAGCTTTTTTATATAAATTTAACTGGCGATCCAAGGATGCTTTTGCATTATATAAATGTTATTATTGTTTTGATTGTTTTCCATATGCATAGGAAAGGTTAGAATAAAAGAAAAAAATAAAACCTCTGATATTCTGATCTTAACTAATAGTGCTAAAAATGAACAGATAAAACTTTTGAAAAAGAATACTTGGATAATTTTACTGAAAGTTTTAAATCTTAACAGAATATCATATGGATCATTTTTAGTGTTGAAAATGCTTTGCATTTGTTTCAATTGACCTAAGTTGTTTTTATTTGAGGCTGGTTTTAGAAATATCTACCTCTGCCTGAAGGTATACTCTTCTTTGAATCCTTATTTAAAAAAATTCAGTGCTGCTAATAAAATTAAAAAGAAAGACTATTAGGAGAGTGACAAGCTTAATGCTTAAGCTACGTCTCTATTTCTGGCAATACCCTGATTGGATCTGTTTCTATTTTAAATTGATCAATAGACTTTTATTAATTGCCTTTACGTACCAGGTACTGTGCTGGGGACTGGGATTGCAAGGACAAAAGCAAAATAGTCTTGCTCTCAAGTAGCTTGCATTCTAATTGTGGAGACAAAATTATGTTTATGTAGTTCTAAAAAATATTTATTATCTTTAGTTTTCAGCATTTGCTTTTATACGATTTTGAGTTCTAAATTCCCCCTCTCCAACCCCCTTCCCTAAGATGGCAAAAGGCTATACATGTATATTGTATTAAACATATTTTCACATTAGTCATGTTGTGAAAGAAGAGTCAGAACAAAAGGCGAAAACCAAGAGAAAGAAAAAAGAAAAAAAACGAAAACGAAAACAAGAGAAGAGAAAAGAGTATACTTTGATCTGCATTCCGACTCCATATTTCTTTCTCTGGATGTGGATAGCATTTTCCATTATGAGCCATTTGTAATTGTCTTAGATTCTTGCACTACTCAGAAGAGCTAAGTCTAACAAAGCTGGTCATCACACAATATTGCTGTTACTATGTATAATGTTCTTCTGATTCTGCTCACTTCACCCAGCATCAGTTCATGCAAGTCTTTCCAGGATTTTCTGAAGTCTGCTTGCTCACCATTTCTTATGGAACAATAGTATTCCATTACATTCATATACTACGACTTTTTCAGCCATTCCTCAATTGATGGGCATCCTCTCAATTTCCAGTTCTTTTCCACCACAAAAAAAGAGCTTCTATAAATATTTTTGTACACATGGGTCCTTTTTCCATTTTTATGATTTCTTTGGAATATAGACCTAGTAGTGGTAATGCTATATCAAAGGGCATGCACAATTTTATAGCCCTCTAGGCAGAGTTCCAAATTGCTCTCTAGAGTGGTTGGATCAATTTCCAGTTCCACCAACAATGCATTAGTGGTCCAATTTTTTCACATCTTCTTCCACATTTATCATTTTCCTGTGTTGTCATGTTAGCCAATCTGACAGATGTGATGTGGTACCTCAGAGTTGTTTTAATTTGCTTTTCTCTAATCAATAGTGATTTAGAGAATTTTTCATGTGACTATAGATAGCTTTAATTTCTTCATCTGAAAACTGCCTGTTCATGTCCTTTGACCATTTATCAATTGGGGAATGGCTTGTATTCTTGTACATTTGACTCAATTCTTTATGTATTTTAGAAATAAGACCTTTATCACAGACACTGACTGTAAAAATGTTTCCCAGCTTTCTGATTTCCTTCTAATCTTGGTTGTATTGGCTTTATTTGTGCAAAAACTTTTAAAGTTAATGTAATCAAAATTATCCATTTTGAATTTCATAATGTTCTGTATCTCAAGTTTGGTCATAAATTCTTCCCTTCTCCATATATCTGAGAGGCAAACTATTCCTTGATCCCCTAATTTGCTTATACCTTTATGTCTAAATCATGTACCCATTTGGTATATTGTACTTACATAGTTTTAAAGGTAGGATTGAAGCCAACTCTTACCATTTTAGCTCTGATACTTTGACTAGGTAAGAACACATCTTAATCACATTTCTCACTTGAGAATCCTGAGGCTACTGTTTACAAGTCACCTAAAATTCTCTTTAATTGAACAGGTCATGGAATAAGCTACTAGTTTGAAAGAGCTGAAGTGGGCCAACTAACAGTATCTATCTATGGGTCCCATGTTATGGGAACTCTGTTAATAAATATCAGTCTAAGGGGAATCTTTGGCAGGTACCTAATGGTGACCAAATCAAACAATAGACTTTGCAGCTGCAAAGTCCCTGAAGTGATCAATCACTGTACCATTTTTGAACAGGAGGAAGAGGGAAAGTGAAGAACCTACTATGTGCTGGGCAGGGCACTGTGCTAAGTGCTTTACAAATATTGTCTTATTTAATTCTCATAATAATCCTGGGAAGCAGGTGTTATTATTTATCCCCATTTTATAGTTGAGGATACTGAGGCAAACAAAGGTTAGGTGACTTGTCCTGGGTCATACGCCTTGAATTTGGGTCTTCCTGACTCCTGACTCAAGACTCTATCCACTTGTACCACCTAGCTACCTCTGAAAAGTAGTTACTTCCCTCTTACTTGGCCCTACTTGCTGCTGAAGTGATGACTAGGTTCATACCATCAACCTTTTCCCATACATGTCTATAATAAGTAGTCTCCCTCTAATAAGATGGACAGGGCACAGAATTCAAGTCAGGTCAACAAACTTATATTAATTATTGACTATGTACTAGACACTGTGCTAAGTGCTAGGAATATAAATACAAGAAAGAAAAGAATTCTTGCCTTAGTGGAAGGAAGACAGCATGTTAAAGGGAGCTGAAAAGCAGTAGGATGGCAGGGGGAAGGTGCCTAGAGGGTGTTAGTGATGAAGTCAGGAGAATGAAGCATGATTGGTCTGCGTCCTTCCTCAAAATGGAGATTTTGGGAGAAACTCACTACTTGGAGAATGGGACCATTGGGACAAGTGAGAAAGCAGCCAAAGCATGGTGGTAAAGTCTGGATACTGAGGCCTGGAGGGGTAGAGGGAGAAGGTAGCTGAAGAGTGGCTTCCATTGTTAAATATGCTTGGCAGAGTTAAGATAGAGCTCATCCAGTTCCCTTGGATGTTCAATACCCTTCATGAAAAGGCTGTGACTGCCAGAGACTGTGTGTGTGTGTGTGTGTGTGTGTGTGTTTTCATCCTTTGTTGCTGAAGACCATGCCATCAGAGAAATGATGGTGTGATTTGCACTTGACTTTGTTTTTGAGTGAGGGAGGTCTGTGCAGGTCACCAGCCTCGCTTCTCCTCCAGAGCCATCTGAATCCCGTGACCAGAGAGTCATCAGGATGACTGGAGATGACCCAGGATGAGGCAGTTGGGGTTAAGTGACTGGCTCAAGGTCACACAGCTAGTGAGTGTCAAGTGTCTGAGGTGAGATTTGAAACCCAGAGACTGAGGCCTCTGGTGTCAGCCCTGCAACATTACCACTTCCTTAGCCCAATGGCCACCATCTATGAGGATTGGGTAATGGATGGCTCCAGTCACCAAAAGTGAGAAATCTACAGCTGTATTTCAGTGGCTACCATATAGACTAGATCATTAAGATCTGGAAATTGGTACTTCCAAGGGAAAGGTAAAGCTTGAAATTTCTGGTCTTCATTCTCCTCTATATTTGGTCACTTCTTTAAGGAGTCCTTATGTCAATTGTTGTATCTGTATTTGCCTTTGTTGTATTTGCCTTTCTATTTTGCCTTTATTCTTTCAGTCTCTTCCTCTAGTACTGTTTACAACTGGCTTTTCTTGTCCACAAGATTAAGGTTGTTCTGTAATGATCCTAAAGCCTTTTAAGTGGTGGAATATCCTAGAACAATGAGCTCCAACTCAAATAGAAACTGATTTAAATAGCATATAAACCTAGAAAGCCACAAATTGATATTATCTACATTTTATTGTACTTTTATTTGCTTTATTAAACATTTCTCAATTATGTTTTAATCTATTTGGAGCACACTTGGGCCACAAGTTAGACACCTCTACTCTGGAAGACCTTTAGTATCTTACTACTAAGGGGTAGGTATAAATAGGAGCAATATCTGCCATGCTGGTTGTTAGCTTTTTCCCCTCTAAAAGGCAAGGAAGTTGTACCTGAGCTTGATTGGTATAGAAGACTAAGGCTTAAATCATTGATGTGATTTCTTGGTTTTGTAGAACAGTAGTACCAAACTCAAATAGAAATAAGGGCCACTAAATGGTACATAACATGGCCTGTGAGCTGCATAATGACTTAGAAAACCACATGTTAACATTATCTATATTTTATTGTATTTTGATTTATTTTTGTTAACTATTTCCCAGTTGTATTTTAGTTTGGTTTGGGGCTGAACTTGAGAGTGCTGTCACACGTGGCCCCCCAAGGCATGTGTTTGGCCTAGATCATAAAAGGGCAGCCCACAAAGAGTCAGTGCCTTCAGCCTAGGCAAATATCCCACTGCCATGTGAGTCACCACACCTGACATACCCTGCTGACCAGACATGTTTTTTAATGGAAACAAAGGGAACTACCTGAACTAGTGTAGGATTCTTGCTGAGTATCATTTCTGTGCTTTGTTTCAGCAAAACATCTTATATTAACCGTTAGATGACCTATGAGTGTTTTATTTTCTTCCAAACCTGGAACTGAAACACCAAGTGGGCCTGGGTTACAAGAGAAACTCTGTCAAAAAAAGAAAATAAGGTTAGTCTGATATGACCTTTTTTTTGGATGCCAGACTGATTCTTCAATCACTGCTGCTTTTGCTAGGTATAAAGTACACAGTCTCTTTAAGGCCTTTCCTTATATGGACCTATTAATGATGAAAAGGATAGAAAAAATGTTGTGCAAAGGAAGAAATTTGTATGATTGTCAAAGGATCTAAATCATTATTGTTGTGAATGTACCTTTTGATACCTCATACTAGTAGAAAAAGAACTTTGTTTAAAAATAAACTGCTAAAATATGTGTATAAACAACTTTCAGATGGGATTTTGGACAATTTTGGTGAGAAAATGATCTGTGGTGTGGATTTGAGAACTTGGATCTCTTTCTTACCAATGTGGAGGGATGCCTTATGTGGGAAGAGTTTAATGTCTTAAAGAGACAGAAAAATATATTTTATTTATTAAAAAATAGAGAAATGTGAGTGTGAAGAAACGCAGTTCCAAGACCACCAAAGAAACAGACTAGCTTGTTGGAAAATTCAGTAGAGGAATGATAGGTACTTCAGCTAGCTTACATATGCATGCTTTGCAACTAAAGGGTGTAAAATTACGAAAATGAAGAAAATCTTTTAAACATTTGAAAACTGAGAAATGATTGAAAAAGGACTAGAATTTGATAGGAGAGATCTGGGTAAGTTGTGACTTTTTAAACAAAAAATAGTGAGCCACTGCTTGGGCAGCTAGATGGTGCTGCCATGGATAGAGTGCTGGGCTTGGAGTCAGGAAGATAAGTCTTCCTGACTTCAAATCTGACCTCAGAACTTGCTATATGGCCCCGAGCAAGTCACTCAACCCTGTTCACCTCAGTTTCTTTGCCTGTAAAATGAACTGGTGAAAGAAATGGCAAACCACTCCAGCATTTTTGCCAAGAGACCCCCAAATGGAGTCATGAAGAACTGGACATGACTGAAAATGACTGGACAACAAGTCACTGATAGGAGGCTCTCATTTAAGTCATTAAACTACATTTATGACAATAAAAGGGGGGGGGGGAGGGGGGGAGGGTGTGCTGAAAAGCAGGTTATTGGAATGGTGCCATTTAGAGGGAGTTAGTGGAGAGAATGTTTTAACCGAATAATTCCTAATTAGTTGGAAAGAATCGACATCACTGGCCAAGAGCTCCAGTGACATCTTATGCCCTTCAGTGGAGAAGGACATTAGGACTTGTTGCTCTCTGCTGCTCCCTCTGGTTTCAGAAGGAAGAACAGAGGCTTTATGGGGCTGCTTCAGTGACTTGTGTGAAGAATTACATTGCTGTCAACTTTGATTCTGATTGGATAGCAAAACTTCCACTCAGTGCATAATTGATTAGGCTGAGCTGTATGGCCCAGAAATAGCTAATGACATATATGAGATGTGGAGGCAGAAAGAAAAATTTGGCCACACGTTGCAAATATGAGTCCAGTGAGAATGTGGAGTTAAGGAAGAGTTAAAGTTTGTCATCTTGGGCTGGTAAAGATGTTTGGAAGACGAGTGGATTTTTGAGGGTGAAGAAGGGGGTCTTGGGGAAGATAATGAATTCTAGTATTTTACAGTTGATTTGGATGGGAAATGTGAGACAGAAGGAAGAAGAATCAGCCAGAAGACCAAAGTTATGAACCTGGGAGATTTGGTATATGGTCTTGCCATGGACATAGAGTGAATTCTGAAGGTGGAGTAGATTACATACAGGTCAAGATGTTCTTGAAAAGGCACTGTTGTTCATCGGGAAAGAGGGCTGGTTTTGGAGTCATAGGGCCTGAATTAGCATCCTTGCCTACTTATTAGCCATTTGTCCTTGGGCAAGTCATTCTGGGTTTCAGTTTTATCACCTGTGAAATGGGGATTGGATTAGATCAGAGATCTCAAGCAATAAATAATGTTCATATATGGTTTTCTAAGTCAATATGCAGCGATAGGAACCTTATGTACAGTTTAGTGGCCTCAATTTCTGTTTGAGTTTGATACCAGGGGAGCTCTAAGCTCCCTTCCAACTCTATAACCATGATTCTTTTAAGTTGGGGATATGGATCTAGATTTTGGGAGAGAAGTCATGACTGAAGATTCCATCCATCCATCCATCCATCCATCCATCCATCCATCCATCCATTCATCCATCCATCCATCCAGGAGCCCTGTCAATAGAAGGAGTAGTTGTAGCTGAACACTAGTTTGGATGATCTCCAAGAACTCAGGTTTCTATAGTGTTTTAAAGGTATCCTATGGTCCTTATGAACATTGAAGTCCAGACTGCCTACTTGAAATTCTATCTGCATATTCCTTCCTGTTTGAGTTTAGCTTCTAGTTGCTGACAGCAACCTGCTTTCCTTGATACTGCTTTCTTCCTATTCTCATTGCTAGTACTGATCCCCTGGACCTTAGATTCAGCTCTGCCCTTTATATTTATAGCAATCTCCTACCTTCCCTTGCAGAAATTGGTTGCTGAGCCTCAAACCCATGCTTATTGAATTCTTATGCTATCTAAGAAAGAGTGCACCACTTGGCATATTTAGAATCATGGAGTTGAGTATTTCATTGAAGCGACTAGTTCAGAGTTCATTGTTGCAGGAGAAAGTCTTTGAATTGGAAAAATTCAGAAAAATAAAGAATTGTCATTATATAAACTGAATATGTGGAAATATGGTAAAATGTGAGACTGAAAAGTGACTTTAGAGATTATCTTGTCCAACTATTTCATTTTATCAGAGAAGAAAGTGAAGCCAACAAATCAGAGACTTGCCCCAGGTTCTTCTGCTTATTGGCATCAAATCTGGTACTGGAAGATGCTACAAGCTAGTGTCCTTTCCACTAACCTGCTTAGCTTTAAGGCTAGAATGGCAGAAGAGAGAACTGTCTCTAAAGCAAAAATAAGAGGAGGTTATCTTAAATTTGGTCAGGTTTTGTGAAACAGTAACATTTTTTTTTATTTTAGCTTTAGAAAGTGCAATAAGCAGTGACTATTGGGAATGAAAATCCCCTATGAAGCACACAGATGAAACTTCTGTATCAAAGGTAGCTTTAAAGTAGCATAAAATATTCTGTACCTCTGATGTCTTCTTTGTGAAGATGCAGATATATTGGAAAAGTAGCTCTGTGCCTTATAATTGGATGTGTGTAATCAATAATGTGATTCCTCAAAGCTAGTTAATAAATTCAATTGATTAAAGCTTTAAGAGATTAAGTGGAATCATTAGAAAGGAGGAAATGAACAGATGTGTTTAAAAGTGTGAAAAACAGAACCTGCTTGGGATACTCATTCCCATTTTGCCTTTTTAAAAAAATAATTTTCTTCTTTTATACCTTTTGTTTTTTGTCCAATTCAAGGTTAATTTATTACACCCTTTCTTTGTGTAAGGAGAAAAGTTGGGTGTCATAGAGGAGTCAAGAAGTTGTTGTTATTCAGTCGTGTCAGACTCTGTGACCCCATGGACCATAGTACAACAATATTATCCATGAGGCTTTCATGGCAAAGATACTTGAGTGGTTTGCCATTTTTCAGTGGATTAAGGCAAACGGAGATTAAGTGACGGCCAGGGTTACACAGCGAATAAGTGTCTGAGGCCAGATTTGAACTCAAATCTTCTTGCCTCCAGGCCCAGTGCTGTATCCATTGAGCCACATAGCTGTCTCCAACTCAAGAAGAACTGGCTCTGCATTCCTGGTATAAATCCCACATGGTCGTAGTGCTTGATCTTTGAGATTTCTCACTAGTATTTTATTTAAAATTTTTGCATCAATGGTCATTAGGGAAATTGGTTTATAGTTTTCTTTCTCTGTTTTTGCTCTTCCTGCCTTAGGTATCGGCACCATATTTGTGTCCTAAAAGGAATTTGGTAGGACTCCTTCTTTGCCTATTTTCCCCAGATAGTTTATGTCGCATTCGAATTAATTGTTCTTCAGATGTTCAGTAGAATTCACTTTGGGATCCATCAGGTCCTGGGATCTTTTTTCTTAGGGACTTCATTGATGGCTTATTCAATTTCTTTCTTTCTTTCTTTCTTTTTTTTTTTTTGGATAAGGTTATTTAAGTATTCTGTTTTGTCTTCTGTTAATCTGGGAAAATATTTTTGTTAATATTCATCCATTTTACTTAGATTTTCAGGCTTATTGACATAATTAGGCAAAATAGCTTCCAATAACTGCTTTAATTTCATCTTTATGGGTGATACATTCACCCTTTAATTTTTGCTACTGGTAATTTTTTTTCTTCTTTCTTTTTTAAAATCAAATTAACCAATCGTTTGTCTGTTGTGTTTTTTTCTCATAAAATTAGTTTCTGATTTTATTTATTAATTCAGGGGGATTTCTTACTTTCAATTTTATTAATCTCTCCTTTGATTTTGCCACTAATAATTCTTTTTATTTTTAAAATTTGTTTATTTTCACTTTTCAGCATTCATTTCCAGAAGATTTTGAGTTCCAAATTTTCTCCCCATTTCTCCCTTTCCCCACCCCAAAACATCGTGCATTCTGATTACCCCTTCCCCCAATCTTCTCTCCCCTCTATCACACCCTTCCCTTCCCTTGTCCCCATCTTCTTCCTTTTCTTGTAGGACAAGATAGATTTCTATATCCCATTACCTTTATTTCTTATTTCCCAGTTGCATGCAAAAACAATTCTCAACATTCATTTCTTAAACTTTGAGTTCCAACTTCTTCCCTTCCTCCCTCCCCACCTATTCTCACTGAGAAGCCAAGCAATTCAATATAGGCTATAAATGTGTAGTTTTGCAAAAGACTTCCATAATAATCATGTTGTGAAAGACTAATTATATTTCTCTCCATCCTATCCTGCCCCCTATTTATTTTATTCCCTCTTTAGACCTCGTCTCTCTCCTGAAGTGATTATTTCTTATTACTCCCTCTTCCCATTTGCCCTCCCTTCTATCATCCCCCCACCCCACTTATCCCCTTCTCCCCTAATTTCCTGTAATGTAAGAATTTGAGTGTGCATGTTATTCTCTCCTTAAGCCAAATGTGACGAGAGGAAGCTTCACATTTTCCCTCTCACTTCCCCTTTCCCCCCTCCATTGAAAAAGCTTTTTCTTGTCTCTTTTATGAGGGATAATTTGCCCCATTCTATTCCTCCCTTTCCCTTCCCAATATATTCTTCTCTCACACCATAATTTTATTTTTGTAGATATCATCCCTTCCTATTCAACTCACCGTGTGCCCTCTGTCTACATATATATATTAATATATATGTATGTATGCATGTATGTATAATCCCTCCAACTACTCAAATACTGAGAAAAGTCTCAAGAGTTAAGAGTTATCTTTCCATGTAGGAATGTAAACAGGTCAACTTTAGTAAATCCCTTATGAATTCTCTTTCCTGTTTACCTTTTCATTCTTCTTTTGATTCTTGCATTTGAAAGTCAAATTTTCTATTCAGCTCTGGTCTTTTCATCAAGAATGCTTGAAAGTCTTCTATTTCATTGAATGACCATTTTTCCCCTGAAGTATTATACTCAGTTTTGCTGGGTAGGTGATTCTTAGTTTTAATTCTAGTTCCTTTGAATTCTGGAACATCATATGCCAAGCCCTTAATGTAGAAGCTGCCAGTTCTTGTGTTATACTGATTGTTTATCCACAATACTCGAATTGTTTCTTTCTGGCTACTTGTAATATTTTCTCCTTGACCTGGAAACTCTGGAATTTGGCTACAATATTCCAAGGAGTTTTTTTTTTCAGATCTCTTTGAGGAGGTGATTGGTGGATTCTTTCAATATTTATTTTACCTTCTGGTTCTAGGATATCAGGGCAGTTTTCCTTGATAATTTCATGAAAGATGATGTCTACGTTCTTTTTTTGATCATGGCTTTCAGGTAGTCCCATAATTTTTAAATTGTTTCTCCTGGCTCTCTTTTCCAGGTCAGTTGTTTTTCCAATGAGATATTTCACATTGTCTTCTATTTTTTCCATTCTTTTGGTTTTGCTTTGCAATTTCTTGGTTTCTCATAAAGTCATTAGCTTCCATCTGCTCCATTCTAATTTTTAAAGAACTATTCTCTTCAGTGAGCTTTTGAACCTCCTTTTCCATTTGGCTAATTCTGCTTTTTAAAGCATTCTTCTCCTCATTGGCTTTTTGGGCCTTTTTTGCCATTTGAGTTAGTCTGTTTTTAAAGATATTATTTTCTTCAGCATTTTTAGGTCTCCTTTAGCAAGCTATTGACTTGCTTTACGTGGTTTTCTTTAATTGTTCTCATTTTTCATCCCAATTTTCCCTCCACCTCTCTTACTTGATTTTCAAAATCCTTTTTGAGCTCTTCCATGGCCTGAGACCATTGCTTATTTCTTTTGGAGGTTTTGGATGTAGAAATGTTGATTTTGATGTCTTCCTCTGATAGTATGTTTTGTTTTTCCTCTTTAGAAGAGGTGGAAGAAAATATCTTTTCACCAAGAAAGTAACCTTCTATAGTCTTATTTTTTTCCCTTTTTTGGGGCATTTTCCCAGACAGTTACTTGACTTTTGAGTCCTCTGTCAAAAGGAAGGTATATTCTGGGGACCTGTAAGTTCCCAGTTCCTCCAAGATGGTACAGTCAAGAGAGAGGAGTTCACTCCTCTCCTGGCCTATGCTCTGATCAGTAAGCAGGATTCCCTCTCCAGGGCCTCCACCAGCTCCACCACATCAGCATTCTTCCTCACCCCAGGGCCACCACTCAGGGCTGAGACCCAGATCAGTAGCTCAATTTCCCCAGGGGCTTTAGGTGGAGGGCTCCAATAATGGATGCTGCTGCTGCCACCTGGGGCTGGGGCTAGGGGAGGACCTTGCTCCCTTCTCACCCAGGTGACAAAGCTTTCTCATTGATCTTTGAAGCTGTCTTTGGCATTTGTGGGTTGAGGGATCTGAGAACCACATATTCTGCCAGGAATTCCGCCCCCGAGATCTGCTGGTGCCATATGGCCAAGGCTGGACTGGGCTTCATGAGCTGTGCTCCACTCTGCACCCCATGTGATAGACCTTTCCTGTCAGCTGCCTTGGGCTAGAAATATCTTTCACTCTGTTGTTTTGTGGCTTCTGTTGCTCTATAATTTGTTTAGAGTCATTTTTTACAAGTATTTTATGGGCTGTGGGGGAAGAGCTAGGGTAGGTGAATCTTTCTACTCCTCCAGGGGGCTCTGGATAATGCTTAAGTAAGAGATTGACATGGTCAGACTTGTGCTCTAGGAGCATTGATTGGAGAGAAGAGAACAGAAACCAATTAGGAAATTTTTCCAAAAGTTTGGTGAAGAGGTGATAAGGACCTGGCCTAGGATGATGACCATGTGAGTAGAAAGAAGGGCACCTGTGTGTTCCATTGTTATTCACACATTGTTAAGAGAACTAAAGGAGAGCCCTCCACATACTGGGTAGGTCTTCTGTAGATGAGAGTTGCACAGGCTGAGAAGCTGTGGATAAGTCACAGTCCTCACCAGAGGAGAAAATATCTCTATTGATGAGATTAAAGATTCATTGAGGTAGCGTGCAGAATTTACTGTTTCATGAAACTCCACTAAATTCCCAAATAATAGGCTAAATTCAATTATAAGTATATGCTCAATACCTTAAAATCTTATTGCAAGTAAGCTGGAAAAGGCCATAAATATTCCCCAAACAACTTTAGTATAGCTTTTTGGGTCAGCTAGGGCATATGGTGATAAAACCTTCAGGAGTTATTCTCTTGCAGAGACTACTCAGAAAAGCAGCCAGACTATACAACCTTGGTTTTGCTGACACAATACATCAGCTACTGCTAAAATGGCTTTTGAATCCCTGGGGTAAATGGTTCTCTTTTGCTAATAGAGACCATCTGAATAGAGGGTCAGTCCCACTACTGTGTAATGGTTAAATGATGGCACAGTTAACATCAGGGATGAAAATGTTTTTTCTTTTGTATGTATGAATGTAAGTTTGTGAATCCTAGGGGGCACATTAAGTCATTATAGAGATTAGGATACTGTGGTAGATAAAGACTATTAAACTTTCCCAAGATCCACTAGTGACTCTGTGCCTGAGTTAAGGATCAGAATGTAAACCCCCTTCCTGAGTTCTTGTCTTTGTTTAGAAGACAAGCAAGACAATAGGGTTTATAAATAGACATAGCATGAAGGAATAGTAGGGACACACTCCTACAATGCTAAGAACCAGTCATGTACTTTCTCAACTTCTGTGCCCTGCAGCACAGGAAGATGGTTTACTTCTGTGCTAAATAATTGTGATTTTAGTTAAACAGACATTCCTAGTGGATCCTAGGAATGGCCAAGACAATCTAAGACTGCTAGCACCAGTGGGGGCACATAAAGTATATGTAAAATTGCATATGTAAATGCATCTGAGATTCCATCAATGAGGGTACTTCCTCAAGTCATCCTGATGGCACTGTATCTGTGCTTGCCAAATTTTGTGCCAGTCTTATCCCTGTCTTTTGCAAAGGGCCCATCCAAACCACTGGGTGATTTCCTCTAGCTCTCTGGACACTGCTTGGGTACCAGAAAAGCAGAAACACTGTCCATCAGTTATCCTAGTTAGGATAGGGGAGGACAGAAGTATTTATATAGCATATACTATGTGGCAGACACTGTGCTAAGCACTTTTTACAAAAATTTCATCATTTGATCCTCTCATCCTTGCGAGGGAGATGTTACTATTATCCCCACTTTACAGTTGAGGAAACTGAGACAAACAGAGTTTAAGTGACTTGACCAGGGTCACAAGCTAATAATTGTCTGAAATCACATTTGAATTTAGTCTTCCTGAGTCATGACCCCAAGGTTCTAGCCCCTGTACCACCAGCTGCCTCTCAACTTATAAGTGAGGTAGTACAGGAACAAGTGCATGTTGGAAGGATAGTAGCTAACAAATGATTATAAATGTAGTTCCTGTGGTTAGAAATAAGGAGGAGGCAAGAATCTTAGGAATTGTCTTAGTGAAAGGTCTCAGTAGGGATGTGTGATTATTCCGGGTTTATTTTGTGACCTGAGAGAATGTGTGGAGTTGAGGATAGGATCATAACTTGAGAATTTGAGACTCAGAAGAGACTTTAAAGATACTACATTCCTGATACCCAGAGATTATTTAGTGCTTTTATATGAATAGTTAGTTAGTGAAAGAACTGAATGATCAGGTAAGAGGAAATTTCTCTGGCTTTTTTCCTCATCAAAAGTTCTAGTTTGCACTAAAAGCTCAACACACTACTTGAATGATTTTAGCAATTGTGCTTAATATTTGAGTACTGAGGTTCTTATTGTAAGGTTTCTGACTTCAAGGAACTTAAATTTGAAGTCAGCATGATGAGGTTTTGGAAGAAAACATAAACTTTACAAGTATATAGTAATCCTCTATTGTAAGCATAAGTAATCCTCTCTCGTTGTGCTCTATCTTATTTTCAAAATGGCAGTGGACTAACTTATGGGATTAGTTGTTGATGCATTCTTAGGTGTTTCCTACCTGGTTTCAGTAAGGAAATCAACAAAATGCAAATATCGGGGGAAATATTTCCTCCTGATTTTTAAAAATAAGGTGCAGTTTGAAAAGTATGAGAGAAATAGACTTACCTTAATACATATTGTGTTAATTTGTCCTATCATTTTTTTTTTCTGATTCTGATAATGTATTACATACAAGAGAATGTACAGCAAGAACTGGAATCTTTCTAGAGAATTTTAACTTGAAAAGGATGAGGATATTGGAAGTCAGAGACAAGAATCCCATCATATAATTACAACTTTCTGACTTGATAACTTTTAAAAGGTTGGAGGATTTAAGCAATCTTTTTTATTGCCTTCAATTTTGGAGTATATTTTGTAGTCATTTGAGTTTCTCTTACCTTAAAAGAGGTTATAGAACATGAGATGTGGGGAAATTGCACTCCCCAATGAGTGAGGAAGTCTGAAGAGGCATGCTGGCAGAGAAAGCATAGAGATGTCGCCTGCTGAAACATGACTTCTTACAAGTTGAATTTTAAAAACATGGTTTTCTGCCCCCTAGAGAGATTGAATAGCATTCAGCCAGAAGTCCACGTGGTAGGATAATTACCCAGTATCCAAATCAAGACTCCCCAAACACACTTGTTCCTTTCAAAAGTCCAAGGAACCTGCTGTGAAAAACAAACATGAAAGCTGTTTGTAGTATATCCACTCAGGTTTTATATCCACTGGAACTTCTCTAAACTCTTCCGTTCAAGTTTGTTTCACTTGATTCCTTGTTCTTATATATTCATGCTTATTACTCTTTCTCCTCTCTCTCCCAGTTCTTTTAGCCTTCATAAAGCCTTGTCTTATTGGCTTTTCATTTAACATCAGGGGCTTAGGGTATACTCATGTTTTTTCAATACATGGTCCAATGCCTATTAATACCCATTTACATATAGTAAACATTGACCTTATCGAATCTTCACAAGAGCCATGTGAGTTAGATCAGATTGATATTATTTTCATCACTTTGCAGATGAGGAAAATGAGCCAATTCAAATGACTTATCCAAAGTCATGGAGCTAGGCAGTAGCAGAATGAGGATCCTGCCCCAAATCCTTTTCCCTTTTCCCCTCTCACAGCCACTAGGAGAGTGGAGGTTCTTTGAAAGTTGGAATTATTTAACCAGCTATAAAGTTGGAGATTAGATACTCCTTTTCGATAGGGATTTTGAGACTGATTTAAAGAATTAGATGAAATTCACTGTTGATGGCAGGAAAGTATCTTTCATTAGAGCAAATTGTTGTTATTTATTAACTTCTTTACAAATATAACTTCTTGATGCATTTTTAATATTTCTTATGTAAGTTGGGACTCATTTGAATGATAATATGGTCCTTTGGGTTCCTTTGGTGCTGATGGGTTTTAGTAATTACAGTCTCTTCAGGGGAACCTCTTAGGTGATATAGAATGAATGAATGAAAATATTTATTAATAATTTACTGTATTCCAGGCACTATTTTAAGGACTGGGGATATAAATACAAACAAACAAGTGTCCCCTCTTGATTCACTCTCCCAACTCTAATTTGAAGTGGCCATTTCAAAAGTAATATAGAGGTGGCGACTCATACCAGGCCACACAGGTAGTAAGTAGCATAGATAAAAACACCGAGGACAGTCTTCATCATTTCTCTCAAATAATGATAGATCATTACATTAAGCAGAATTAATAAACCTTTGAAAACTATTTAGTTTTAAAGTGTTGATGTTTACAATAAAAATTGTTCTCCAGGTTTTGGTCATTTTACTCTCTCAGTCTATATACATTTTCCTCACTTTCTCTGAAACTGACTTTTTAAAAAATTTTTACGGCACAATAGCATTTTATTTCATTCAAATACTATAGTTTGTTCGATTGTTCTCCAATTAAATGTGTCTTCTTAGTTTTCAGTTCTTTGACATCACAAGAAAAACTACTATAAATATTTTTGTGCATATAGGACCTTTTCCTCTTTCTTGGATCTCCTAGCCTAGTAGCGATATTCCTGGTTTAGTAACTTTTTAGACATCTTCCAAATTTGTTTCCAGAATGGCTGGAACAATTCGTAATTCTACCAACAGGTTATTAATGTACTTCTTTCCCAAGCCCCCTCCAGTATTGTCATTTCCATTTTTTTTTTTGCAAGTTTGCCACCCTAATGGATGTGAGGAGTAATCTCAGAGTTACTTTAATTTCCATTTTTCTAATTATTTGTAATTTGGAGCATTTTCCCCTATAACTATAAATTAGATTTCCTCCCTTGAGGAACTGCCTGTTCCCATCCTTTGGCCATTTACTAATGACTTATTCTTAGAAATTTAAATCAGTCTCCTACATGTTGTTGAAATGAAACCTTTGTTAGAGAAGATGGATTTTTTTCCCAGTTGACTACTTCCTTTCTACTCTTGTCTGCATTCAATTTGCTTGTTCAAAATCTTTCACATGTATGTGTATATGCATATGCATATGTATGTAAATATATGTGTTTACACACACGTATATGTATATATCTTATTCCCCTACTATTTTTCCTCTCAGTATTTACTGCCCTCTCTGCTCACCTAGCGAAGAACTCTGGCTGTTGAGCCCATTGTCCTTGCTCACTCTTGTTCCACTGTTCTTGGCCTGGTCACTTGCCTGTAGGTTGAATTTGTGATCGACTCAAAGAGCTACCATTCTGTTGCAGGCCCTCATCATCTCATACCTGGGCTATTATTATAACCTTTTAACTTGTCTCTCTGACTCATGTCTCTTTCCTGTTCTTATCCATACTCCACTCAGCTAACAAAGCAATTTCTCTCAAGTAATTTCTCTCTCACCATGCCACCCCCCAACTCTAGTCTGTGAACTCCAGTGGGTCCCTAAGATTTACAGGATGAAATGCCAACTGGCAATTTAAGTTCTTCATAGCTTGGCTCCTTCTGGCTTCTTATGCTTTTACTCTACTCTGAACCTCCTCCACTATGACCTCATTCTTTATCCTGAAGGTTCACTCCAGTCTTGGAATTTACACTATGGAAGTACCTTGGCCCCTGTGAACTCTCCCTCTGATTGGATGACTCTTCTTAGAACATCTATTTAAAGAGAGCACCAGGTTGTACTCTGGACTTCTTTTACCATGCACCCACATGGGGTGTCCTCAAATTTTCAGCTTACTTCTGTTGCCTTCTGCCATTAAAATGTAAGCTCTTGGAAGGCAGGAGCTATGTTGCTTTCTACTTATATTTCTATTTCCAGCACTTAGCATGGTTTTTGGCCCTTTGTAAATGTTTAGTAAATTCTGACTGACTGACTGTATGAACTTTGTGATACAGCAACACTGGTCCTCCTGTAACTCTTTGAATAACGTATTCTGCCTCTGCCTTTGCCTTGCTTGTCCCCCATGTATGCAATGTCCTGCTTCCTCCTCATTGCCTTTTAGATCCTCCAACTTTCTTTAAGATTCATGTTAATTTTCTGCCTTTTACAGGAGGCGGCAACTCCCAACCTCCCCGATTCCCCTAAGGTTTTCCTTTTTCAGTATCCATGCCATTTTTTCTTTATATAACTTACTTATTGTCTCTCATGTTAGAACATATGCTCCTTGAGGGCAAGAGTTGTTTTTACTTTTCTTTATATCGTCATCACTTAGCACAGCATCTGGCACATAGTAATTGCTTATAAAATGCTTGGTGATTATCCTTGCTTGTTGATATGTTCACTGGCGAGGTGTGTGTGAGATTCTACTTAATGTTATCTATTTGAAATCATGTTTAAATAGTTCATTCAAGTTTATTCAAATCCTGAGATTTTTCCATGAAACTGGAGAGTGTGCATAATATGACAGGTCAATACTGAACTGAGTAAAGATGAATCTGAATTCCCTGTGTGCCCCAGTTGGAGCCCTTCCCCCAATACCCCAACCTCCCTGCCTACCAAGATCTCCCTAATTGCCAAATGACAGAGCCAACTAGATAGGCTAGCAGAATGCTAGAGGCAAGCAAGGACAAGGTCACAGGGATACCTTTCTCTTGTATAGCCTGCCACTAGTCAGATGCCACTATAATCTCCTCTTCCCAACAGTAGTAGACCCAAGACCCTATTGACTAGTTCCTGACTACAAGGCCTACCTACATGACCAATCATAGCACTTCACTGAACAGGGAATCACTGATTATAATTGTTAAAGAAAGGTGAAGACCACTGGGTCTTACTATGTGTTCTAGAGTTGTGACTTTGAGAGTCCCTGGTTTTCTCAAAAGCCCTCTCAGTACTTCTTTAAGGACCCTTGGCTTTTACATCTGCCTTGCTGTTGAACCGTTGTATTTGTGTGGTCTTTTCCAATTAGAATATGAACTTCTCAAAATTAAGTATGCTTTTTTCTTTTCTGCTTTATCTTCAGTGCTTAACATGGGGCTTGGCACACAACAAGGACAGTACTTTTTATTCATTTCATTGATTCATTCACCTACTTGTAGCATAAATATTGCTTTATGTTTAGTGATACCTATTTAGTTGACCTTTCTAAGCTTTATACACAAGTGATATGATAGGAGGCACAAGGAGATTGTGTATTGGATTTTCCTAAACTGTTTGCCTCTTGGAAAAGCAGTGGTACATTGTAGATAAACGTTGACTTGTGATTCAAGAAGACTTCAGAGCTCAAGTCCGGATTATGATTCTAGCTATTTGGCAATGGTCCAAACACTTAACTTAAATGTCAATGAGAAGGTAAGCTCCCTGAGGGCAGGGTCTGTTTTCAGAGTCTTTTGTACTTATATTCACAGGACTTGACAGAGGGCTTAATATGTAGTAACACTTAAAAAAAATGAACTTCAGGCAATTCTAAGAGTATAATTTATAGACCAGTTGCCATATGCCGTAAAGGAGCGTCTTCCCATGGTGATAAAGTCGTAATTCCTTGATGTATTGGTGTATCTGCCTATTAAATGTAAATAGATGGTGAATTTATTGTAGAAGGTGAAACATTTCCTCTTTTCACTAGATAATAATTATAACTCACATTTATATAATGCCTTAAAACTTCAAAATGCAGACTATGAAATAAAGGATTGGAGGACATTGCCATGTTGGTTGTAGAAAGCTGCAACTGGGAGTAAAACAATAAAAAAAAGTCAACTGTAGGTTAAATGGTAGAGCATTCTTTAGGCAACATTTTCCCAACACAAATAGCTCAGCTTTTGAGTCTAGCATATGTGGCCTTTGATTTTAGAAGGATTTTGCATGAGGAATGAGTGTTTGTAATGTAGCAATAACCCATCTCACAAGGAACTAGGTTAGAAAACAATCTTCTGATCCTCAAAATACAGATGATAACTATTTTCCATTTCAGAATATGACAGAAACACAAATTACAGTAAATATATTGCATTTGTCCTTTTAAATATTCAAAAACTAATGACTAGTGCTGGTGAGTTAATTTTATAACGAGATCAGTCCTTTAGTTTTCCAAAGAAAGTTGGTTGTCAGGGTCAAAATTTCAAAACATTTATGCTTCACTGAAACCTGTTGTTTACCGCTTCTTTTGCCCTCTAATTGATATTCTGCATTTTTTAGCACAGCACGTCTTGGCAGCTCCTTCCTTAAAATATGTTTGGACTTTTGCTTTCCAATTTACAAATGGACCATTATTTTAATCTAGCCTTTGGAATAGATTGGCTTTATTTGAAAATAGAAACCGAGGCAAACACTCACTAGAGAATGGTGCAGGTCCAAGTTGCAGAACACCACTTTTATCTCTAGTCTGTCTATTTCCCTTGGATATGTTATTAATTTACCTATTATTCATAAGCAATATAATCTATTTTTGCTTCTGAATTAAGTAAGGTAGCACAAGTTTAGTGTGATTCATGTTGGAGTCCTAGTATGACAAATGTAATCTAGGATATATAGATATATTCCTTGGCCCATCAGGTGGAAATTTACTATTACCAAGGTTAGTGTAATAGATTGAATTCTTTGTGTGGAAAAGACCTCTAATGTGTCATCATAAAGAGATATTTTTTCCTTCCCTAAACTGTCATTTTAAAAGAAAACAGTTATTACTAATAAATGACTCTCTTTCTAACCTTGAATGGCACTAAGGCCATCTAGGACAAGTTTTTCTTAATATACGATCCTGTCCCCTAAAACCCTTGGAAAAGTAAAAACTTAAAAGATCCTTTCTTTACTTAAAATAAAAATTATAAAGGGACATAGCTTTATTTTCTTTCCCTCCTACCCCCTCCTCCATTGGCAAAAGAAGAATAGAAAACCCTTGTAACAAATAAACAAAACACATTTCTTCATTAACCATTATCCAAAAGAATAAGTCTCATTCTGCTCCCTGAGTTTATCAGCTCTTGTCTGGAGGTGGGTAGTGTGCTTCATCACCAGTCTTCTGGAATTGTGGCTGGTCATTGCATTGATCAGAGTTCTTAAGTCTTTCAAAGTTGTTTGCCTTTATCTTATTGTTATTAATGTATAAATTGTCCTCGTTCTGCTTGCTCCACTTACCAAATCAGTTCATACAAATTTTCTCAGCTTTCTCTGAATTGATTCCCTTTATCATTTCTTACATTATAGTAGCATTCCATCACATTTATAAACTGTAATATGTTCAGTCATTACCTAATTGGTGGACATCCCTTTATTTTCAGTATTTGTCACCACAAAAAAGAGTTGTTCTAAATATTGTTGTACATGTAAGTATATTTTCCTTTTATCTCTTTAAGATGTGGTCTGAGTAGTGGTATCACTGGGTCAAAAGATACAGTTTAGTGACTTTTGGGATATAGTTCTGATTTGCTTTATGGCATAGCTATACCATTTCAAGGTTCATAAACAGTACATTACTCTCCCAAATTTTCTGAAGTCTCTTCAGTATTTGTCATTTTTATTTTTTTGGTTAATTTTGCCAATCTGTATGTAGTAGAACCTTGGAGTTGCTTTAATTTCCATTTTTCTAATAGTGATTTGGAGAGTTTTTTTTATGACTATTGATAGCTTGAATTTCTTCCTTAGAAAATTACCAGTTAGTATCCTCTGCCCATTCATTAATTGGGAAATGGCTCTTATGAATTTGAATAGCATCTTTATATATCTTGAAAATGAGACTTTTGGCAGAGAAACTTTCTGCAGAGACTTGTTCCTAGTTAACTGTTTTCCTCTTATTTTAACTGCATTGGTTTTATTTATGCAAAAACTTTATTTTATATAATCAAAGTTTGCTATTTTGTCACTTATGATCCTCTCTGTTCTTTGTTTAGTCATGAACTCTTCCTCTATCCATAGAGCTGAAAGGGAAATTTCTTTCAAGAATTTCTTTCTTGTTGATTTATTTGTTTAGGATGTCTCACTTTATAATATATACCCAATTTCTTGCCAGATTTTTTTTCAAGCTTTTGTAGATTTTATTTTGGTCAAATAGTGAATTCTTAACCCTAGTAGTTGGGGTCATTGGGTTTATCAAAAACTAGATTACTAAGCTCCTTTGCTTCTGTATATTATATAACCAAACTGTTCCACAAATAGACCTTTTTTAAACAACTTTTTGATTGAAAGATATATTTGCTGTTTCTCACTGATTAATGGTAACTAACAATTTGGTTCACTTATGTTGTGTTTCTAGGTATTTTAAATTTAGAAACCTTAAAGCATTATACAAATTCTGACTTATTATTACTGCTATTATTATCATAAGTATTGTCTTAAATATTCTTGAAATGTTCTCACTCAACTTTCCCAGAGCTGTTGAGTTCCCCCTACCCACTTCATTAGGGATCCACCTATCCCCAAGTACAGAAATAATGAGATAATATACCTGCATTCTGTTCTAGTGGAACTCAGTGTAAGGACCGATAATGTTGAAATTGCTAAATCATAACAAATTTATATTTTGGTTAGTTTTTTAGGTTACAATTGTGTTGCCCTAGATTGTATTTAGACTCTTTTAATAGGACTTTTTAAAAAGAGTGTCAAAAATTATTTTAGACTTTAATATTTTTAAATAAATTTTTGGCAGTCAAGTCAACTCCAAGTGTTTTGTTTTACACACTTATAAACATTTTTTGGAGTTAGCAATTCATTTTTTCCAGTGGAAATAATATTATAGGATAAAGAATAAATGATTTTAAGTTCTCAGGTTATTCCATCATGTTACTGTGGAGAGCTCATTGAATTTGAACTTAAGAGAATCTGGATTTACATTTCCCTTCTATTATTTACTATCTGTGTAATCTTGGGCAAGTCATTTTCGCTTTCTGTACCGTACTTTCCTTTTCTGAAGGTATGGCCCATATGACCTCCAGGATCAAGCTTTCAATATATAATCCTAAATCATAATGGTGTACTAAGAAGATATTTCAAGAAAGTATAGCTTCTGTTTCCTATTATTGTATCTGTTGAAAGTGCATTATGATTTCCAACTCAGAGCAGCAGAACCTTTTGCTTCCATTCATCACCTCACTGACTTTGGGAATTCTGTCCATATATAGAAGTGGAAACTTCCCTCAGTAAGTCACTCACGTGGCATTCCAAACTAGTGTCCTATAGGTAGAGAAAGATGATCCAGTCTCAGAATCTTTTGTCATCTGTTGCTATTTTGAATGTTTTTTTCTCTGGAATTGGGAAGTTAAACTTTATCTACCAGTTCTTCCAGTTTAGTCATTGACTTGTGTATAGTAACTCAAGATAGCTTCACTTTGAAGAAATATGTATTAAATGTCTTCTATATGTAGGACACTGAGCCAGGCAATGTAATGTAAATATAAAGACAAAAGTGAAACAGATGTTTTCCAGCAAGTGGGGCCAGAGATTAGATTCATCCTTCTGCAGGTGGTCACCTTTTCCAAGAAGCACTGGTATAGTTGTCAGAACACTCTTCCTAACCCTTCCTGCCAGTTGTATATAACCAAATGATCTAGGATCTATGGTTTTAAGCCTAGACATATCCATTTCCACATTACTGACATGATTAGGAAATTAACAGAGAAGGAGCAGCCAAAGATGCAACCTTGCCTAAGTAGAACATGGGCTTTAGTTGCTGCATGAGCCTGACTGCATGGCTACTATGGTGGAGGACAACCTACGTTTCCTTCTATCTCTCATGAGAAGTAACTTGAAACAGCCCCCCCCCCCAATGGAATGGGAAGAGAGAGAGAGAGAGAGAGACAGACAGACAGACAGACAGACTCCCTTTTTAAGGATCCACTGAATTATTGGCTTTTACAACTCAGTAGCCAATGACGGAGTTGCTTTGTCATCTCAAAATGTTAGAGTCCTTTATCACCCAATTACATTCCTGGTTGAAATTGGAAAGGGCAACTATGTACCTATCATGATAATCCCTAGTTATACAAAACAGTCCAAAGTCATTTAAAGGGGCAGATAACTCTAACAAATGGAGATAAGCAGGCGAATCTTATGTATAAGCTCAGAACTGGAAGGAAGATAGGGATGATAAGAGGTAGAAGGAAGAAAGGAATGCATTCCAGGTGTACTAGGCCACTTACACAAAAGCATCTCAAAACACATATGTCATAGAATGTCTTGAAGGAAAATTGTAAGATCTCTTAGACATTCAGTACCATTGATATGCTGCTTTCCCTATGTTCAAAAGTCCTGGAGTGTGTGGAAGCTTTGTCTTTTGAAGTAGGCTAGAAAATCCTTAAAGGTGGTGATTACATATCTCCTCTTTCTTTCCTTTTATCATCTATATTGCCCAGCATGGTGCTGTGTGTAACTACACAAATGCTTGCTGACTGACCAAATGAGTGCTGGAATATCATTTCAGTTGTGGAATGGAAGCAATCCAAAGAAAGAAGAGCAAACTGAGAGAGAACATAGCTATAAATTCACATTTATTAATTTCTTCTGGACTTTGTCAATTTGCAATGTTAATATTATATAAGCTCATGGACTGTTGGACTTAGAGTCCAAAAGATCTAGGCTCAAATACCATTTCAGGTACTTACTATCTTTGTGACCATGAGGAAGTCACTTCATCTTTCTCAGTTTCAGTTTTGTCATCTGTAAAATGGGGCTATCACTTGTAGTACTAAAATCAAGCAGTTGATGTGAGGATCAAAAGATATGATATGCGTAAAGTGCCTGGCTAACTTCAAAACACTACAGGAATACTAGCTGTTATTTTGGACATCTTGGGATCATAGATTTGCCTCAAGTAGGGAAAATCTTCCTGCCAGTGGATAGTTTGTGAAGCTAATGAATTCTCTTTTGCTAGAGGTCTTCAAAAAAAGGCTTTTGGTGATGTTGTAGAAAGAGAGTTGTTGGTCAGGTGAAGATTGGTTTCCATGGCCTCTGAGGTGCCTTCTAACTCATATTCTATATGTAGTTGAGTACTTTTTGTTTTAGTTTGGATTTGGTGGAAAGAAATAAGAATTAAGGGAAAAATCAAGGAGAAAAATGCAAGATTCATTTCTATTTTGTTCTCCTCAAAGAGGTGGATCGTTATTGATAATTCCTTGATAAAACGGTCTGTGATTCTCATCACCCCCAACATTCAAGCGTTTAGCTTCCAGAGGATCCCTCAATCCCTTGAGTGTTGTGTCCCCTCCAGCATGGGCTTCCTCTGCATGTACTTGCTCCAGTCTGCCTGTTGTTGCCACTTTTGTTTTCTTTAGCGCCATTTCCATGCCTCCTGCTTCATATTGGAGACTGTGAAGTTAGCGTCCAAATGTAATTGGAGAACTAGTCGTTTTATAGTTTTTCTTTTACAGCACCCATTATAATTGGGTCCCTGATCCCAAACTAAATCATTCAGAACTCTTCTTCCACTGTTACATAGAGATAGTTGTCTTCTTGAGGTCATTGATGACACATCTTACACTGATAAATAAATTTACATACTAAATGCACTCACAGTCAGTGTATATGATGAGTCGCTTAATTTATTGTAGTTCGCTTTTTATATTTATGTTCCAAAAGCAAGTTCATTGGAGCAAACAGGTACTATTTCTAGAGGTTGCATATTCCATTTTTTTTCCTTGCTGAAAGGATCAAATGCATTTACCAGCTTGTCATATGCTTTGTGTAGCTGCCTGTGGTTTTGTGCTTTTTCCAATTTTTTTTTCCATTAGTGACAGACTTGAAATGACACCTTTCAGCCAGACCAATGTGTAGGATTTGTGCACTGTATACTTACAGAAATCAGGCATGTTTAGCTTGTAAACAGTGAAACAAATTGTTTTTCCAGATACTCAAGCATTTCCATAGAGTAATTTGCTCCGAAAATTCTCAAAACTGTTTGGACTTTCAAAATTGGCTTTTCTTAAGCTTTTTGTTAAGGAGAACTTAGTTGAAATCATTATATACAAAATAATATCATATCAGTGAGTCATCAGTGAATGGTCTGGTTCCTGCTTCCATAGGAAAATAAACTGCATCAAGTTCCTATGGCTCCTTTGGCCATTACTAAAAGGTGCCCAAAGTGATTGGCCGTGCCCAGCACGGTACAGTAGGAAAACTGAATTTAGAGGCAGAGGTCCTGAGTTGAACTCTTTCATTTATTACTTTACCTGTGTGACCTTGATAAGATACTGTATGTCCTGACTCCAGTCCTTTTCACTGGCTGTCCCTCATGCCTGGAATGTTCTCTCACTTCATCTCTGTCTCCTGGATTTCATCAAATCTCAGCTAAAATTTCATGTTTTCGTTTCAAATAGGAAATAATGAAAAGAGGGAAAAGTCCTGGAGTTAAGAGGAATTAGGGAAAGCTTCTTGTAGAAAGTGATATTTTAGCTGGAAAAGTCAGGGAATGATTACTTACTCTGTTGGTCCCAAAGATCCAATTGGAGCCAGGAATAGTAGGTGAAAGTCTCAGTGGTTGAAATATAATAACTATTTGCAAATTTTGAAATTTTTCTTACCATATTAGAAATACTGATTTTCAGTGTTACCTCCTTATTTTAACCTTGTCTTTTAAAATTCAGAATGCGTTCTTCTGAGATCATTGACTATTTCTGAGTTCTTTGCCTTGTTCTCCTCAATTTATTCTGGGATGAGTTTGTCTGATAAAAAGATATATGCAGACTCTCTTTCAGCTTATTTCCTCATTCAGGTTTCCTAAAAGGCAATCCTATGACTTTTAGCTTGCAGCATTACATTAGATCCAAAGCATCATATTGCGTACCTAGAATAAGATTTCATACTAATTTCTGGAGTAGAATGGAAGTGTCCTATCTCCAGGATAAGATGGTTGCCAGGAGGCAGTTTCTGTTAGGGATGTTTCATAAGATACAGTTCAAATTAGCGGTAGCAGGATGATGGTATCATGCAACGAGCTTTGGTTTGGGAGTTATAGTACCTAACTTCGAAGCCTGGTTCTGATAGTATGGCTTTGGCTAAATCACCCAATCACTCTCAGTTTCCTCATTATCAAATAAGGGTGCTGGTACTATGGTGTAAAGAACGCTGTATGGGACTGGGAAACTTGGGTTTAAAACTTTCTTCTGTTACTTATTACTTGAGTGACTGTGGACAAAAGATTAAAAAAAGGGTATCTCAGAATAATTGGAAGAGATCTCTCAGGCCATCCTGTTTGGCCCATATCTGAAATAATATTCCCTTTATATTGTACCCAACAAGGGCTCTAACCTTTCCTTGAAGATATTCAGTGAAGGAGATCCCACCACCACCTCCCAAGCAGCCACTATGCTTTGGATAGTTCTAATAGTTAGAAAGTGTCTCCTTGAATTTGCTTCTTTAGAACTTAAAATACTTCTTGTGATTAACCTCTCTATAACCAAGCAGAGCAATTCTATTCCCTTTTATATTTTTTAAATGTGAATTGTCCCTGGGATGGGCCCACATGACCTGAAATACCCTCTGTTGTCTACCCATGTGATTTAGACAGCATCCACTCCTAGGGATCCTGCCTTAGGTAAGGAGAGGGGAGACTTTTCTTTTCTCACACTCATTGAATCCCCTACCTCGCCTTCCCTGGAGACAGTTTCAGTTATTGTAACTTAGATTATGGCTCATAAGCCTAAGGGGTTCCTCCACTGAGGGAAGGTAAAAGTAACCATAGTATATTATGAATTGGGTATGGTACAACTAATTTACTCCTACGCATAAAGGAAGAAATGAGTATCCAGGAGTCTTAACACATATTCACTATGATTATAAGTAAGAGCATATAACTATTGTCATAATCTGCTTAAAAGTCAATATTAAAATTTCATAAGCATATAACATGGTTTCTATAACTGCCTATGTGACGTTTTACATTTCACCTACTGTCCAAATGACTACTGTCTGGTAAAATAGGCTAAATGTGGGCCAATCTTATTGTGGTTGGTTATGCCTAGCAATGTGGAAACTCCCTCCTGCTTTCAGCCAGTTGACCCTCAAGGTCTCCAAACCTTTCAAACTCATGAGGTTACCTTCAATTCTGGACACATTTGCAGTGGAATACTATTTCACCTAAGGTCATGAAAGAGCGAGGAGGAGGAAAGGGAACAAGCTTGTAGGTGCCTAACTCTGTGCCAGACATCATGCAAAGCACTCTTCAAACTTTATCCCATTTAATCCTCACAACAATTCTGTAAGGTAGATAATATCATTATCCCTATTTTTTAATTCAGGAACTGAGGCAAACCAAGTGACTTGCCCAGGGTCAAAAAGCTAGTATCTGACACTGGATTCGAACTTGGCTCTTCTGACTCCAGGTCTAAAGCATTATCTGCTATGCCAAAGAACAGATTCAAAAGGTGGAAAGGCAGCCAGGGGCCCCAGAAAAACTCTTCTAGTTGAGTCCGCCCTCCTTGTGTATAGTAGCAGCCTCATTAGCGCAGTCAGATTGAGAAGGCTCTGTCCTCTCCAATGCCTTACTGGAGTCACATGATGCCACCTTCATAGTGGCAGCCAAAAGGGTAAAGCCAGAAGCTGTTACTTCTTTGAGCAGATTCAGAATCTCTCCCCTTCCCTCCCCACGGAGAGGGGAAAGGGAGAGCCAAGAGAACACTCAGTTTGTTACATCATTCTAAAATACCCATCCCTTTGGTGCTGAACCTCCACATGAGCAGAAGCAGTCAAGTAGCTGGTAATTACCCAAAGCCCCAGGCACAAAGCCATCATGTCCATGGAGTCCCTGGACTTTGTTAGGAGAGCTCTGGGCATATATTTCATGGAATGGTCCTTTTAGGCCCCCTGTAATGATAAGACTGTCAAATGTTTGAAGATAGCTATCATTCTACTATCTTTTCCCCAATTCTTCCCTTTTTCCAACTGGGTGACCTTTAAAGTCTCTTATCTTAATGCTATGATCCTAATACTATATGATCTCTGAAGTCCCTTCGGATCCTAAATCCTATTATCATATTTCTGTGAATAACTGAGGGAGGGTTGTCAGATGTGTACTGTATGTCTGTAGATCTAAACAGTACAATACCAAGAGAGTCATTATAGCATGCCATTGTATAGGGAGATAACATATAGTTACTGTGGAAGGAATGAGCTGTTTGCAGTTAATTAAGAACCAGATAGGAGCAGCTTAGTTATGTGTCCTTAGAGATAAAGGCTGTAATCTTGTCAGTTGAATTGAGAAGGCACTTGGTTTGGAACTGATAGATTTTTCAAGATGATCTTTCAAGATCTGGCTCTAGCCTACCTTTCAAGACTTAGTATGCACATTAGTACCTTTCAGGCACTCTGTGTTATGGCTAAATAGGCCTACTTGCCAAACCAAATACATGACATTTAATCTCCCACCTCTGTGCTTTTGTCCAGACTATCTTTCATGCCTGCAACATATTTCCTCCTCATATCTGCTACCTCTCAGACTCACTAGCTTCTTTCAAAGCTCAGCTTAAGTACTAACTTCTCCAGAACAAGCCTAGCACATGGTCAGTACTTAATAAATGATTGTTGACTGGTTGATTGATGGCCTCCTCCAGCATTGCACAGAAATAATTTTGTAACTGTCCAGGGTTTCACTTTACATTCTATCAAATGTGCTCTGAATATTTCATGTGTATTTTCCTCTGAACCTTCATTACTTTATAAGGAAGCTGAGAAAAAATATGAAAATTAAAGTTCAATATCATTTCAGTGGGAGTATTTATTTTGTAAATTAAAGAAATAGAGTTTTCTATTTCCTCTTTCATTCATCGACTTGCCAGAAGTCTAATGTTGAATGTTAGCATGTAGCAATGGATATTGGGGTTGGGGGCTGGGGAACATCAATAATGATATCAAATGGACACAAAATAGCAGAATTCTTTTTTATACTCCTTTGAAACTCCTATTCATAATGGAAAGGTATGTCTATATTTAACAATGATTTTTGCATTTAAAATTAAGCAGTCTTTGGTTTTGTCTACAAGACATGACTAAATCAAAATCTCTGTAATTATCAGTTTAGCACTATTTCTGAATTTTACCGCATAGCCTCATGACATGAAATATTTCGATAAACAGAAAGCGTTGACCAGCCTTATGGGAAATGTTTGAAACGGAAGATTGCATTTTATTCAGCAATTTAAACTTGTTATGGATTTGTAGGTCAGACCTTTAGTTAAGTCAGTGTTTGGCCATACAAATAAAAAACCTAAAGGATTAAAGAGGCAATAGCTAAAGAAATCTGTATTTTAAAGTTGCAGACTTAGTTACTATGCATATGAATATATATAATGCAAAGAAATTGAGACTAGACCGATATTACATTCTCTTTTCCTTAGATATAACTTTTTTCTTGTATGAAAAAAATTTTAATTGTTACATTGTCTTTTGATGCAGCATATTTTTCCTAGTAGACACCCAAACAAAGCCTCCATTAAGAATATTACCTGAAAAATAGTTAAGTAAAATAAGTTAATGGTGATAGTATATTAACTTTTCCTTGGTAGAAAACAAAACAGAATAGTATTGCTTTAACTTTAACTTGAATAGTACTGCATCAGTTTATCTCTTGCAAATTTATTGCCTTTTACTAATGTTTTTATTTACAATTTAATGTAGCCATTTTATATATTGTTCTTTTGACTCTGCTTTCTTCACTTTGTATCAGTTCATGGGAAGCTTCTTGTGCTTCTCTGAGTTTTTAATACTTCGTATACGTTTTTTTAGTTCCTTGTTATATCTGCTGCCGTACATATTTATATATACCTAGTTATCCCAGTGACTCTGAATTCCTGTAGGTCATCATCCATTCCACAGTTTCTACCACTCAATTCCTCATTCCCATTCCTCTCAATCCTCTCACCCCAAAGGTTCAACCTAAGTTCACTCACTTCTTCCACCATACCCTCTGAAATGCCTGCTCCTTAGACAACAAACTCTCCTTCATCTTAAATGTTTTCCTCTCTTACTGTTGCCATCTACTAGCTCTTATTAAAACCTGGCTTCCCCTGATGACACAGCCTCCTTGACTACCCTTTCTGGTACTGGCTGTACCTTGACTCATTTCCTTCCACTCTCTGGTCAAGGCAGGACAGTTGGAATACTCCTTGCTTCCCATTGCCATTTCCAGGTTCTTTGTCTTCCTCCATCACATGGTATTCATATCTATTACCCAATCAGAATCCTGGTAGCTGTTGCCTTTAGATCACACGTCATTGCCATTCCTTCAGTTTGAAGGAATTTGAACTTTTTCTCTCTTCCCCAATCCCTGCCATTATACTAGAGGATTTCAGCATACATCTTGGTGCCTCCTCAAATACCCTCCTAACCACTCAGTTACTCAGCTGTTCATCTCCCACGAGCTACTCCTCCACTCAAACTCAGCCAAACACAAAGATAGTTTTACTCTTGATCTTGCTGTTGCCCACAAATACATTACCTTCTCTCTTCAAGAATTTTGAAATCTCACCATAAACTATTTCACCTCTACTTGTGCTTTCTCTTACAAAATCTTACTCTTCAAATGCATCATCACCATTACCTTCAATCCCTTGACCCCTCAATTCTCTCCCAAGCCTTCTCCCCTGCACTAGCCATTCTTTCCTCTTCTCCCTATCTCAGTCCTTTGATGAACCAATTCAACTTCATCTTATTCTGCTATCTTGAATCCCTAGTCCCCTTATCATATTGTCCATTATGCCCAGAAAAACCTCAGGTTTGGATCACTCCTACACAAATGCTGTTGAATGATGGTAGAGAAAATCATGCAAACATTCTGACTGTGTCTACTACAAATTTATGTTACATAACCTCAGCTGGGCTGCTAGAGAATCCTACTATGCCTCCCCTATCAATTCACTATCCTACTCTCCTCAGCAGTACCTCCAAATCTTGGCATCCCTCCTCAAACCTTCCCTCCTCCCCGATTTTCTCAACTGAGAACCATGCCTCATATTTTCCAGAAAACCTTGAAGCCATTTACTGTGAACTCTCTCTTCTCCCCTCTTCCTCGTCTCCTCTCACTCGAGTGTCTTCTGCCACCTTCTCCTCCTTCGCTCTTGTCTCACATGATAAGGTGCCTTACTCCTTACCAAGGCTAACCCCTCCACTTGCTTAAGTGATCCCATTCCATCCTGTCTCCTCCAACAGACTGCCCCCTGTGTCATCCCCACTTTTTCATTTCTTTTCGATCTCTCCCTATCCATCAGCTCATTTCATACTCCCTACAAACATGCCCATGGCTCCCCCATTCTAACAAAAAACTCTCATTCAGTTCTTCCGTTCCCACTAACTATTGCCCTATATCTCTTCTGACCTTTGTAGCTAAACTCCTTGAAAAGGCTATATCTGTGATGGATACTTCCACTTTCTGTCATCTCATTCTATTATTAACCCTTACAATCTGGCTTCCAACCTGATTATTCCACTGAAACTGCTCTCCCTAAAGTTACTGTTGAACTCTTAGTTGCCAAATCCAATGATCTTTCCTTAGTCCTCGTTCTCTTCGACTTCTCTGTAGCCTTTGACACTGTTGCTCACTCTTGCCTCCTCTATACTCTCTCCTTTTAGGTTTTCAGGACACTGCTGTCTCCTGGTTCTCCTTCTGTCTGTCTGATCTCTCCATCTCTGTCTCCTTTGCTGGATTCTCTTCCAGATGATATCATTTAACTAGGGATATTCATTAGGATTCTGGGCTGGGCTCTCTGCTATTCTTTCTGTATACTACTTCACCTTGGGGCAGCTAGGTGGTGCAGTGGATAGAGCACCAGTGCAGGAGTCAGGAGGACCTGAGTTCAAATCTCACCTCAGACACTTGACACTCACTAGCTGTGTGACCTTGGGAAAGTCACTTAACCCCAATTGCCTCAGCCTGGGTCATCTCCAGTCATCCTGATGAATATCTGGTCACTGGATCCAGATGACTCTGAAGGAAAAGTGAGCCTGGTGACCTGTACAACCCTCCTTCACTCAAAAAAAACCCAACAAAACCAAGTCAAATGCAAGTCCTGTCATTATTTCTCTGATGGCATGGTCTTCTTCAGCAGTGAAGAACGAACACACACTTCACATGGTGATGTCATCAGCTCCCTTGGATTTAATTACCATCTCTATGCTGATGATTCTCAAATCCAGCTTTCTTGTTCCAGTCTCTCTGCTGACCTCCCACTTCACATCTCCAATTTCTTTTCATATGTCTTAAACTAAATAGCTACTAGACATCTTAACTTAATATGTCCAATACAGAGCACATTATCTTTTCTCCTTAAACTCTTCCTCTCTGACCTTCCCTATTACTGTAGAAGGCAACCTCATCCTCCAAATTCCTCAGGCTCAAAACTTAGAGGTCATCCTGGGACTTCTCACCATTTCTTACAGCTATATCCAATCTCTTATCAAGGCCTGTCAATTTCACCTTTGCAACATGTCTCAAGTCCCTGTCCCATTTCCAAGCCCCTCTCCCCCCACTCTGCCACTGCTAATACTGGCCCTGATCACCTCACACCTGGATTATTATAATAGCCTGCTGCTTGGTCTACCTACTTCAAGTCTCTCTCTTTCCATTTGACCCTCCATGCAGACATTAAGGTGTCCTAATGTGCAGATTTGATCATGTCTCCACCCGCCACCCCCTCTAGTGGCTCCCTCTTGCCTTTAGAATCAAATATAAATTTTTCTGTTTGACATTCAAAGCTCTTCATAACTAACCTCCCTCTTACCTTTCCGATTTTCTTACACCTTACTTACTGACACATCACACTTTGATACAGTGACATGGGCCTCTAGTCTCCCAACATTTTCTTTTGTTTTTGCCCATCCCTGGAACAGGTCTCCCTCCTCTGCTCTGCTTACTGACCCCCCTGGTTTAAGTACCAACTAAAATCTTGTATGTGTGTGTGTTTTTTTTTACTGGAAGCCTTCCCCACACTTCTTAATTCTATTGCCCTCCCTCAGTTAATTATCTTATATAACTCACTTTGTATGGATTTGTTTTCCTTTTGCCTCCCCCATTAGATTGTAAGCTTCTTGAGATCAGGGACTGCGTTTTTCTTCTTTTGTATCCCCAGAGCTTAGCAGAGTACCTGGCACTTAGCAGATATTTAATAAATGTTCATAGATTTATTGACTGAGATGGGTCTTTTCTTGTTTTTAAGAGCCTTCTAAAAACCTACTAGAGGAATCGCTGGGTCAGTTTAGTAACTTTTCTTACATTATTATAAACTATTTTCCAGAATGCTTGGGTTAATTTACAACTTTCTTACCAACGTATTAATTTCCCACTTTTCTTCATAGCCCTTCTAATATTCCATCTTTTATAATTTGATGCTATGAATATTTCAGAATTTTTCAAATACATATTTCTTTGCTAATGATTTTAAACATTTTTCAGGTTGTTAATTTCCATTTCTTATTTTGAAAATTGTTCATATCCTTTGTCTATTTTGGTATTAATATATCTTGATCATATAGATTTATGTCAATTCCTTATAGATTTTACATGTCAGAGAGAGCAAAATGCAAATGGGAAAAAATTATCTTTTGCTCCTTTTTTCTCTTGCTAATAGAGAAGAAATGGAGAGAGAAAAGAAAGAGAAAAATAACAGAAAGAGAAGTTTTCTCTTTGTGTCACACCAGTAGGTGTAGCTCTTGTAGTCAGCCAGCCTGCCAGTCCTCAGTCCTTTCTGCTTTTCCTCCTTACTGGTGGGTGGAGCTGAATCCAGAGGAATCCTTCCCGGACCTTTTCCTTTCTCTTCCCTGGGGGTTGTTTTAGGGTGGGATCTTTTCTCTGGTCACTCCCCTGTACAGTTATAACAATGACCTCACCTTTTAACATCTGGACAATATCATGTTGCTAGGATCCAAGCACACCCTTTCTGTTTTATGGAGTTTATGTGAGATAAAAAGTTGCTAATATAATCTCAATAACTATGAGCCCCTAATTAGGCAAATTCCTAACATTTAGAGGTTTGACTCTCTGCCCTAATTTAAATTTGTGTATCTCCAGCCAATTCCTGGCATTTTTAATGTCTGAAATAAAACTTGGGAGACAGGAAACGTTTAGTTACATGAAGTGCTCTAAGTATATTACAGTTTTAGGGAAGCTGAGAAAAAAAAAGCAGACCTTTGGGGGTTGGAGGGGAGGGAGGACTCTAGTTCTTAAAGAGGTGAACATGACCAATAACTTCAGTTCTAATACTTTCTTCCCAGATGCTTGCAAAACCTGGCCACTCACCTAACTCTCCCTTCCCTGCAGTAATCCAGCCCTCCTTTTAAATTCTGTTTTTCGTTTTTTCCTTCTAATTGTTGCCCCTGAGCTGCTGCTTCTTCCATTTCAGCTTACTAAATACTGGGTTTCTCCAATACTGCTGCTGCTACTCAGCTTTTGGTGTTTATCCCCATTCCTTGCACTCAGTCTATGTGTCACTTAAAAAACTCCTGGGAATGATTCAAGTCCATCTTCAGACTTTAAAATTTCATGAGTCCCAAACTGATTGCTCTTGGGACTAAGTGGGTTTGTTTGTCTGTCTGAACTACAAATCCCAAGATGCCAGTCACTTCTCAAGCCCCTGTTACATCTCTGGGTTTCTTTCTCTTTATCCTAGCGAAACAGAAACTGAGAGGAAAAGAGAAAAAAGGTAGTATGAAAGAAAAAAGAAAAAAGGGGAAGAAAGGGAAAAATAGAAAAAGAAAGAGTAAAAACAGAAATAAAGCTAGGGAAAGAGAGGAAAAAAGAAAAAATGAAAGAAAAAAATTTGAGAAAAAAAGATAGAACAGAAAGAGATATTCTCTGTTTCTCTAAGAATAACCATTAATGGTTCGGTGTCTAGTGTACAATATGGTGGAAGGTCTCCAGTGGAGTGCCACAGGGAGATTTATGTTTGGTCCTGTGTTATTTGACTTTTAATTGGTGACTTGGATTAAAGCGTAGACAAGAGCTAGGTAGCGCAATGGATCGAGTGCTGGGCCTGAAATCAGGAAGAACAATTTTCCTGAGTTCAAATCTGGCCTCAGACACTTAATAGTTGTGTGATCCTGGGCAAGTCACTTAACTCTGTTTGCCTCAGTTTTTTCATCTGTAAAATGAGCTGGAGAAAGAAATAGCAAACTACTCCAGTTTTTTTTTTTTTTGTCAAGAAAACCCCAAATGGGGTCATGAAGAGTCAGACACCACTGCAAAATGACTAAACAACAACATAGACAACATATTGTTAAATCTGCAGATAACACAAGATAGCTTCCCTTCAGTCAGATTATGCCATCCGTCTGTGGGTGTTGCATAAGAATCTGTCAGGTTTCTCCCTCTATACTATTTCACTTGGTGATCTCTAAACAGAGATCATTATTGAATTCCATCATGGACTCTTACCATCTTTTTGCTAATGGTTCTCTAATCTACTTATCCTATCCTAATCTCTGCTAACCTCCAGTCTCAGATCTCTGCCTATTGGATATCTTAAACTGGTTGACCTGTAGACATCATAAACTGAACATGTTTAAAACTGAACTCATTATCTTTTGCCCCAAACCCTCCCTCCTTCTAAACTTTCGTATTACTGTTGAGGGCCCCGCCATCCTCCCAGTCCCGGAGGTTTGCAATGTAGGTGTCATCCTCCACTCCTCACTCTCATCCCCCATATCCAATGTGTTGCCAGCGTTTGTCAATGTTACCTTTGTTACATCTCTCACACACACCCTTTTTCTCTGTCACTGCTGCCATTCTCATCACTTCATGCTTGGATTATTGCAATAGCCTGCTAGTTGGTCATCTGCCACAAATCTCTCCCTACCCCAGTACATCCTCCAATCGGTTGTCAAAGTAATTTTCCTAAATCCTGTCAGGTCTGATCATGACAGGCTTTTTCAGTAAAATCTAGTGGTTCCCTAGCATTTCCAGGCTGACATATACCATCCTCTATTTGGCATTCAAAGTCCTTCGTAACCTCCCTTTTCTCCATCTTTCCATTCGTAGACCTTACATCTCAGCAGGTTATCTTCAATCCCCTGATGCTGACCAATTTGTCGTTCCTCGAACAAGGCATTTCATCTTTTCCCTCTGGGCATTTCCACTGGCCATTCCATATTCTTGGAGTCCTTTCCCTCCTCATCCCTATTCCTGACCTCTCTCAATTCCTTGAAATTCAAGATACAATGTCATCTTCTACAGGAAGCTTTTCCTGGTCTTTCTTAATTGTAGTGCCCTCCTTCTGTTGATTACTTCCAATTTATCTTGTATATACCTTGTTTGTACATAGTTGTTTGCATGTTATTACTTACCCTATTAGAGTGTAAGGTCCTTGTGAGCTAACCTTTCCTTGTATCCCCAGTGATTAGCATAGTGCCTGTCACATAGTAGGTGATTAAGAAAGATTTATTGACTGACTTGTTAAGTAGCAATAAAACACATCATTAATTAGATTTAAAAAAGAAAGAGAAAAACCAAATGGCAAGTTTCAAAAATGAAAAAGAATGTATAACAAATGAGGAAGAAATGAAAAAAATTACTAGAAATCTTTTACTCATGTATTTGTCAATAAAACTGATGACTGACGTTGATGAATTGATACAAAAATATTAAATGTTATGATCAACAGATTGAGAAATAGAGAATTTAAGTAACAATCTCAGAAAAAGAAATTTTAAAAATCCTAGTTGAACTTCTAAAAGGGGAGGGGTCACTCACGATCAGATGGATTTATAAACAAATTCAACTGAACATTCAAAAAACAATTTCTTGTATTACATAGACTGTAACCATGGTGGGGTAGGGGGCGAGACCCTACAACTTACAAATGATATGAATATTGTCTTGATATGTAAACCATGGAGAGTCAAAATCGAGAAAGAAAACTATGGATAAATGTCCCTAATAAACAGTGATGCAACATTTAAAATAAAATACTAGCAAAAAAGTTAATGCAACATATCAAAAAGAATATATGTTATAGCCAGGTTGTTTTTATACCAGGAATGCATAGTTCATTCAATATTAGCAAAACTATAAATAGAATACAACATATTAATAAAAAACAAAAATAACAGAAGACTGAACAGATGTAAAAATACCTTTTGATAAAATATAGTACCATTTGAGAAAAAATAATAATAAACAGGTTTTTCCTTAATATGATGTGTAACATCTATTAAAAACCGATAACTGGCACTGGAGTAAACTACAGGCCTCTCCAGTAAAATCAGAGGTAAATTAAGGATGTTCGTTATCATCACTACTGTTTAATGCTAGAAACACTAGCTATGGCAATAAATTGGGAAAAAGAAATTGAGAGTATAAGTCTAGGCAAAGAGGAGAGAACATCATCACATTTTTGCAGCTAATTTGATTATTTACTTAGGACACCCTAGAGATTTAACTCCAGATTTATTGTAACAATAACTTCAGTAATGTAGCAGTATAAAAAAGAATCTAAACACCCTAGTTATAGAGGTAAAGACTCACTTGTACATAACCAAGTAAGAAAAATGAAAACCATTCTGATACAGGATAGGTATAGACCAGTACCTCAAACCATATACCAGATTAACTCCATATGGACACATGAATTAAATGTAAAAGTTAATATCCAAAGGATGAAGAAGATTACAGAAGATAAAACAAATTTGATTACATATATTTAAAATGTTTTTGCACAAATAAAACCAATGTAACTAAAAGTAGAGGGGAGGTAACTGGGAAAAATATTTACAAATTTCTCTAATAAAAGTGTCATTTCCAATGTATATAAAGAATTGCTTCAGATTTCACAGTATACAATCCATTCTCTAATTGATAAATGATTGGAGGATATAGACAGACTTATTTTTTTCTTTTTTGTTAAGACAGCTGGAATTAAGTGACTTGCCAAGGGTCACACATCTAGTAAGCATCAAATTACTCGGGTCCTCCTAACTTCAGGGCTGGTGCTCTATCCACTGCGCCACCTAAGTGCCCCAGACAGATGTTTCTTAAAGGAAGAAGTACAAGTTACCAATAGCTTATGAAAAACATCTTCCAAATTACTAGTAATCAGGTAAATATGCACATTAAAATAACTCTGAGACACTATGTCATATCTATCACATTAGTGAAAATGACATGTTAGAGAAGTTGTGAGAAATGGGTACGTTGACACACTCGTTAGTTTTGAATTCATGGTGATTCTCGAAAGCAATTTTGAATTGTGCATATCCTTTGATCAAGTGATCCCTCTATTAAGCCTATATCCTAAAGAGATCAAAGAAAGAGAAAATGACCCATACGTACAAAAATGTTTATAGTAGCTCTTTTTGTGGTAACAAAGAATTAGAAATTGAGGAATTGCCCAGCGATTGGGAAATGGTTAAACAGACTATGACATAGGAATGTAATAGAATACTGTTGCTCTATAAGAAATGACAAAAGGGGTACTTTCTGAAAAAACTGGGAAGACTTATGTGAGTTCATAAAAATGTAGTGAACAGAATCAGGAGGATACTTTTTTATAATAATAACATCATAAAGACAAGTATCTTTGCAAGACTTAAAAGAGCATGATTTCAGAGGACTGATGATAGGTGAAGGGTTCAAAATGCAGAATAAGACTTACATTTTTGGACAATATAGGAATTTGTTTTGCCTTAGTAATCATATTTGTTATAAGCATTTTATTTTTCTTTTAAATTGAGAGGGACTGTAGCAAGAGACAATAAGTGCATATTGAGAAAATTTTAAAAATTATATATATATATATACACACAATATTTCTGTCAAATTTTTCTTATGAAAATATCTTTAACTTTCTGCATCTTGCTCCAAATTTTCCCCTATCCTGTTTCATACTAGATTCACTGTAAATCTCTTCCCCTCTTACCAAGTCTAGCATTCATTTGTTGCATTAATGGATTTTATCAGTAGCCCCAAAGTATTCTGTTGTTAAATTAGTTTGGAAACCTTTTCCTTTTTTGTGTCTCTTTCTACATCTATTTTCAAGAACATGAGTATGTAGGTTCTGTTATGTAGTGTTCACTTTTCATGCTAAAGCTTCTCAATTTTGAGTTTTGAAAAGTTGTCTTGAATAGGACATATAAGAGAGGAAAATCTTTAGTTTTATCTTGTCTGAGGAAATGGAGGTTTCCTTCAGGCAATTCAAACATAAGGGGTAGTAAATAGTACTCTAGCTATGACCATATTAGCCTGCTGTCCTTTGTGGGAGGCCAAGATGAGGAGAGATTGGATTGTGGTGTACCAATATGGTCCATTGGCCTGATTACAAAGCTCTAAGTGGAATGCATTCTTTAAAAGAAATGTGCGCATTCAGCAGGAACATATGGGTATTTTGCAATATTGAAAGGAAAAATGTGCATCAATTGGCCACAAAGGCAACTCGTGGCTTTACTAGTTTGATTTATTCCATAGCTGTTCATCACTTTTAACTATTTGTCTTTTAACTATATATTTGACTTGCTTTTAACTTATACAAAAAAACTACCAAAACTATGCAGTTGCCAGGAGCAGAACTATCATTTTCCTCATAAGAAATATATCAAAGAAATGAAACAACATTTTTTTGACTTCATGAGATCCCTGCTATTGAACATAATTCATAGCTGATACAGAGACTTTCAATTAGAGCTCAACATTAGCATCATCGTGGTTCCCAAGTACCATTTGCACTGTTTTATGCATTAGACTCTGGAGAAGACAGGAAAATAGGTAAGTCACTGTCTTTGCTTTGAACAGGTATACACAGAATAGTTGTGTCAGAAGTAAATAACTCAAGGTAGTTCAGCACCAAATAAGTAGTGCAGAGTTCTACCAACAGCAGCAGTCCTATAGACTTGAATTGGTCAGAAAAGACAGCATAGATGGGATGGGAAAAACTGAACTTTGAAGGAAGAAAAAATCAAGCTGTTCCAAGGTGAGATCACAACTTAGACCTAACCATTAACTAAAACTGTTCTTCCTCCAAAATATTGAATGTCTGGTGAAGAATCTCCTCTTTTCACAACATCCTATCTTTATATCTCCTGTGTCTCATATCTCCTAAACTTTTTTTATCTATCATGACCTCTCTTCTTCTGTAATTACCTCTCACTCCCCTATTCTGATTTTTCTCTCTCTTTACCATCTTGACCCTATAGTTGGCCATTTCAAGAAGCCCCTATCTTCTACCATTGATACTGCCCTCGAAATTTTTGCCATAGTCCTTCTGTTGTTCTCCTGTTCTGGCTGGAACCCACCAACTGTCCTTACTGAGCATTACCGATATAAATCTCAAAACTGAACCGACTAGTTCTGCTAAAAATTCATGCTTCCTAAATTCAGTTGGGTTTTCATATCTACGCACAAATTCTTTTTCTTTTTCTCTGATTGCCTCCTTATCACACTTCCTAAAGAGGCTATTCCAAGTTGTTTCCTTTCTCTTTAAGCCCCTAAATTCACTTTCATCCCACTCCTTCTAAGTAAATGTTTTTTTCCTTCTCTATTGAAAAGATGGAGTTGTAGTTGTCATAAGCTTCCTTATATCTCCTTCATCATATTTTCTATAAAAGAAAATGTAAATAATTGGTGAGGTATTCAGTGATGAAGTGTTGGCTAAACTGATGCACTGAAGATGACTATACTGTATTCATTGATCTACACATCTAGCATCAACATACTATATTTCATATAAAGAAAGAGGTGAGTAAGTGATGAGGTATTCAGTGTTCATGGATTGACTGGACTAACATACTAAAGATGACAATACTGTACCCATTCTACATATCTAAAATCAATGTCAATGGAATACTTTACAGAATTGGTCAAAATAGTATAATTTATACAAAAGAAAGATAGGTAATGTAAATGGAAATGATTTTTAAAATGTGAAAGGAGAGAGATACCACTTATAGATCTCAAATTCTACTATAAATCAATTATTATAGGTTATCTGGCGCTATATCATAATAAAGCAATGGCCAACATTTATACAATGCCTTAAAGTTTATAAACACTGTATTTCATCTCCTTGGATACTCACAACAGCCATATAAAGAGGTGCTATATTCTTATCTTCACTTGTCAGATGCACAAAAACAGTAATGTGGACTAGGTGGAATAGATTATATCAGATTATAACAGGTTCCCCACCCCTGGATTAGATGTACAAGTTTTGTAACCACACGTGTTCAATAACCTTATCAACATAAATTGCTAGGGGAGAGATTCATTTACAACAAAATTTTCTATAGAAATTGGGTAACGACTTGTCAGAAAATGGGATTAGTACAAAGCCTAGCCACAGATATTACATCAAGTTTCGAATACATCAGAGCTAAATGACAGCTATAACACAAGGCTAAATCACAACTATAGATAGGAGAAAAAAATCTTAGCGGGTATACCCAATATTAATATTTCAATGAATCGCTGATCTGTTTGGTGTGAATATTCTCTCACGTTGGTAACCCTTCTGTACCTCTTTATCTTAATCTGTGTTCTCTGATAAATCTCCTGTGAGAAGTCTTGTTACAATGCAGTAAAGACTTGTAAATACCAAGTATTTACATCCAGGCAACGATCTGTTTAGCAATGCATGTGGTTGTAGAAACAAGTTGGGTTCATGCAAGGACCCAGAACCTTTATTACTACAAAGTTCACATAAAGTTAAAAGAGTCACTTAATCATGGGAGACACTGAGATGGAATGTAGTACTCTGACTTTCCATGATCAGGTGACTTACCAGATGTTGGAACTTAACTTCACAAAATGGCGGATAAAGGCAAAATGGAGTTACTTATGCTCTTTTTAATGTAACACTCCTCACTGTGCTGGAAGTTTTTCTCTAGCTTTATGGGTACTGGATAACCATAGAGCTCATGGACTCACTATTCCTAATTTCTTGCTCTTATTATATAACTGCCCCCTCTTACTTTCAAGTCATACTTTTTTAATGATATTCTTTAAGCCACTTCTCCTGAAGAATTTAGTCATTATAAAAAAGAAATAATGAAAGACAAAGTAGACTGTTTCATTTATGGTAAACTAAACTTTTCCATAAATAGAAGTATGATATTAAAAATAAGAAAAGATATAGACAGAATGAAGTTTGTGTTAGATATAATTTATAAAAGTTTCTCTGTGCTTATATGCACATACACATACATACATGTGTATGTGTACATTTGTTTATTTTTGTACCTCTAGCTATCTCTATTTTTATACATATAACTATATCTAGATAGATGTGTGTGCATGTGTGTGTGTATATATATATATATATATATGGTAATATAAAAATGTTAATATAGATAGAGATAATAAATCGCTGGGAAAGTAATTTTACCTTATTCTCTAATGTCTATTATGGAGGTGAAGTGGTGCAAACGTGTCATAAGAACTCAGCAAGACCCTCCAAACTAAATCAACACATGGTATTTATTTTTTTAATTTCTGACATTAACAAACACCAACAAACATGAACATTTCTATATACAGAGCAGAACAGAAAATGTATTATACGTGAAACTATTATGGACAGCTTCAAATATCTAATAATTTCAACACATAATTTTAAAAGCTATCTTCTTTGACTCATTCTGGTTTTCCTTTTATACTCTTTGGTATATTTACAAATGCTTCGATGACATATCTTTATTTTTTTTTCGAGAGGGGCAGCAAGGGATCCCTTATCCCTATTTTAGTTCTCTCCCTCCCAATTGAAGAAAACATGTGCACACACACACACACACACACACACACACACACACACACAATATCTTTATGCAGTCAGACAACACCAATTCCCACGTTAGCTGTTTCTGAAAATGTGTCTCATTTCTGCTACTTTGATCCATCACCTCTTTGTCAGGAGGTGTGTAGCATCCTTTGTCATCAGTCTTCTGAGATCATGGATTGCATCACATTCCTTAAGTCTTTGAATGCTTTTTGTGTTTTCAGTGCTGCTGCTATTATAAAAATTGTTCTACTGGTTCTTTTCACTATTGATATAGAGATATCTATATGAAGAAATATAGAGTTATGTAGATATCTATCTATCTCTATCCATCCGTCCATTCATCTATCTATCTATTTATCTATCTATCTATCTATCTATCTATCTATCTATCTATCTATCTATCTATCTGTCATCTATCTGTATATTGTCTCCCCCATTAGACTGTAAGCTCCTTAAGGACAGGCAGTATCTTTTGCCTCTTTTTGTGTCCCCCAAACTTAGCACAGTTTCTGGCACATAATAGGAACTTAATAATTATTGATTGATTGACGTACCATAGTATGTTCAACTATTCCCCAACCATTAAGCACCTTTTTTTGTTTCTTGTTCTTTGCCACTACAAAAAGAGCTGTTATAAATACAGGATGATCAAAAGTTTTAGTGTAGTTTCAAGCTATTGGTATTTAAATTGCACTAAGGCTTCTGGGACACCCTGTATTTTTATACAAAGGAATTGTTTTCTTTCTTTGATCTGTTTGGGATATAGGTAGAGGTATCATTGGTTGAAAGAGCATGAACAATTTAGTAGCTTTCTAGATGTGCTTCCAAATTGCTGTGCAGAATATAAGGAAGACTTTACAGCTTTTTGGGGTCTCTAAGAATTGGACACCACTAAAATGACTGAATAACAACAAATAAGAGCAAAGAGAGGTGGGAGAAGTACAGGAATTGAAATTTTTAAGCCTGTGTAATTATCTGGTATATAGGTGCCTATGTGGAGAGAGATTGAAGAAGTTAATTTATGTATTTTCACAGCGACTAAACACTATATTTCAAACCATATAATTTTGGGGTCTCATTTCTTTAAAAAAAGAGTTAACCCTTGAGATATTTACTAGCCTTAAGTGCAAAGTCTCTCTCCAATTTCATTCGATAGAACCTGGGGTCATTGATGACAATCTTTCTACTATTGCAGATCATAGCCTTTTCATGCCTTTTTCTATGTGATTTCTGTCCGTGCCCTCTAGTAAATCTTCCTCAGAGTTTCCAGTCTATGTATATAGCTTCTCAAATGCAATCAAGCCTTATATCTGCTTCCTATGCAATTCTAGGTCCAACTCATTGTCTATCTATGGTACCTGTCTATAATATAGATGCACTAATGAACTAACTCAACAAGATGCCCAAACAATGGGATACTGGAGTCTGAACAAGTTGCAATTTTTGTCTACTTGTTTTATTTACCCAATACAGATTACTGGGACAGCTTCAGATCTATATCATTGAGGAAACCCTGTACTATTCCAGGGTTAGATATGCTGAGCATAATGTCGGAGAACCATCAAAATTCATAATGAGTTTCTCTTCCCTTTGTCCTCATTGTGATATCTGCCATGACAGAATGTTATAATTTGTTGACTATTATAATTTGTTTTGAATTTTAAAATTGTCCCTTTTATTTGACGTTGCCTTTAGCCAACTGCAAAAAATTCTGACATAGTACTGACCATTTAGAGTCAGAAACTGATCTGACATGGAGAGGAAGAAGGAATGAATTTATTTCTTTTTACATATATTGGATTCCAAATGATAAACATGCATATGGAACTATCTAGTGGATGGATAGAGATGGGATGTGAGGGTTCAGAAAAATGGTTAGGTCTGAAAATATAGATTTGATGAGTCATAGACCCAGAAATCATATTTGAAATCCTAAGAGCAGTTGATATCTCTAAGGGAAAATATGTAAAGAATGAAGCACAGAGCTCTGAGAAACAGGCTCCAAGGTGAGCTTAGGTTTAAGAAGAAAAAATATAGCTGGTCTGAAGGAAACAGTAAAGATGGAGAGAGAGAGAGAGAGAGAGAGAGAGAGAGAGAGAGAGAGAGAGAGAGAGAGAGAGAGAGAGAGAGAGAGAGAGAGAGGCAGGCTAGAGTTGGGAGGGTGTCTTTGATGGAAGAAAGTCCTAGAGAAAATGAGAGGAAATGGAATGGGGGGCATGATTAGAGAAGGGATACATTTTCATCTAGATATATTCTAAAGTATACTGGTTTTCCTCTGGAAAAGAAGGAATGAAGGACTTGAGTGATAGAAAGATATTTGGAGTCAGAAAGGATCATGGATGCAGAAACTCAACCTGAATGGTCTCAGTCTTCTCAGAAAATTAAGAGAGAAGGTCCTCTGCTTTGCAGGGAGGAGAGCTTGTAATCTGAGGATTGTAGAAAAGATTTTTAATAGCTATTGTAGGGAAAGACTTAGGGAATCAAAAGGTTTACATGGAAATCTACAGGAAGAATCAGATTCTTATTTTTAGTTTTTAAAAGGTCAATTCTGAATTCTCAAATCACACATCAAAGTTAATTTTATTGATTCCATTTTTAAAATTGCACCTGTCATGGAACCATGCCAGTAGACATATACAAAACGAAAGCATTAAAACAGATAAAACATAACAAGCCCAGAATGTTGTAAACTCGATTACTTATTTAAAAGCTATTAGCCTTAAAATGTTAGCCAGTGAGGGGAAAAAAATCGCATTTTACAAAAACTGGACTTGAAGGTCAGCTAATGGGAAGTGGATAAAATTAGGACTGGCAGGGAGTTCAATAAGGTGGCTTTCTAGTGGAAAATACCTGGCCTTGTTCTTTGGTAGGAGACTTAAGAAAACTTCTTCAGACACATTCTTGAAGACCTCAGTTGCCGTAATGGTAAACTGAGAGGAAGAAAATTGATCACTATGGAAGTTGCACAGACCTCAAATCATATGTAATTTTCCCAGGCACATGTGGGCTCCAATATAAGAATAATCACTACCTGACAATTCAGATTTACCTAACAGGTGTATTAAGAGCTGGTGGTGATGATTCATATCATCAAGGGATTATTTGCAGGATTCCTTTAAAGAATGAGCTCTCCTGGGATGTAAAATGTTATTTGATTTACATACAACTTTTTAGGAGTAAGCATGTTGCATAAAGTATCAGACTGCACTGTTGGCTAATTCAGTACAATTCAGCAAATGTTTTTTCAGTGTCTACTATGTCCAAGATTTTGTTCTGGGGATAAAAAGTCAAAATTATGAAGAAGTCCTACCCCCAAGGATCTTACATTCTACTGGTAGGGATGTAACACATATACAGATAAATACATTTGAGGAGGGAGGGAGAGAGAAACAACAAGGAGTCTGCTAGGTGGCATTACAAAGGATAGAGCACCTGACCTGGAATCAGGAAGATTCATTTTCCTGAGATCAAATCTGGTTTTAGATGCTTACTAGCTATCCGTTATTGTTACCCTGTTAACTGTCTACCTCAGTTTCCTCATCTGTAAGAGCTAGAGAAGGAAATGACAGACCAATCCATTGTCTTTGCTAAGAAAACCACAAAATGAGATCACAAAGAGTCAGACATGACTGAGCAACAAAAATGGATTAGACCAATGAGTGCTTTTCCTGCCTTTATGACATTGGGAGACCCTGGAGAGGGGAGTGGGGGAAGGGAGAGAGGGAGGGGAGGGGAGGAGAGTTAGTTTCTGAGCAAAGGAGTAAGGTGGTCTGGCCTGTGCCTTAGAGGAAAGAAATGCAAAATCTCAGTCTCTTGGTTATTTGGTCAACAAAGGAGATAGGTGACTTGTGATTTCATTAGTATGGACAACTGCTAGGTGAGCCAATCCCTCTCCCAATGCTGAAGCTTTGTCTTCAATTTCTATTCTTAGAGGTTCCTAGAGCCCTGGGAGTTTATGGCATTTGCCCAAGATAATACATTCAGCGTGTTTCAGAGGCATAACTTGAGCTTGGAGCCCTCCTTGCCTCCCAGTCAGTTTTCCATCTACTACCTCTCTTGATAAACAAAACACCTAATTAATTGTCTTTGAATTTGGACAGCTCCCTGGATGGGAGAGACCCAGATAGCAAAGTAGAAGCTGAAGGAATAAAAGTAGGAAAAATCAAAAAACAAAAGGAAGGAAAAGAGAGGGAAGAGATGGGAAGGAGGAAAGCTGTCCAAATTCAGTCTTTCCTGTTTAGTGTCAAGGTGACTGATGTTCTCTTTGATCTGTCTATGCTTCATGATGTTTTAATATCTCTTTAACCATACTGTAATGCATGTGACTTTGTGTTCTCTGAAAAGCATTATTTCAAAATGGACTAATCTAGCTAGTAATCTAGCTTTAGGGAGTTCCCCCACTTTGGCTTTTGTGCTTTGGATACAGTGGAATGCTGTCTTGGAGGTGTTAATCAAGGTTTCTGAACTGAAAATCACTAGCCTGTATTTCTTTTGTGTGCTACAAGATGTGTTTATCCCAAGGCCTCCAGCTCTGTTGCCTAGGGGAGAAGAGGCCTTTGAAACTGAAACTACTGGGAAAGGCTCCCTTAGATCCTCCAGGGCCAGCTAATGTTATGTTTCATGGCAAAAAGGTTGCTCCAGTCAAGGCATGGACTAATATATAACAAGGAAAATGAATTTCACTCAAAACATATTACATGGTACATTTGCAAGAATACAAGATTTGGAGTCAGATGTCTAGGTTTAGAATCCCAGCTCTACCACTTGTTTCTTGTGTGACCCCAGCACTTGCCAGAGTGCCTGGCACCTGGTCAGTGCTTACTAAGTATTGATTGGTTGATAGATTGATTGAAATTGGGCAAGTCACTTTGTCTCCTTTAGTTTCTTCATCTGTAAAATGAAGGGATTAGATTAGATGACTATGTGGTCTCTTCTAACTCTAGTCAGACGATTGGCAAGCATTTGTTCAGCATTTACTATGTGCCAGACATTGTGCTAAATGTTGGGAATACAGCAAAGGGCAAAAATACATCTCTTATTTTCAAGCATCTGACATTCTAGCAAGAGACATGCCATACCAAAAATGTGCATACAAGATAAATAGAGTGTAAATGGAAGGTAATCACAGAGGCAAGGTACTAACAGCGGAGGGAACCAGGACAGGCCCCTTTCAGAAGGTAAGATTTGAACTCAGTCTTGAAGGAAGTCAAAGATGTGAGGAAGAACAACATTCCAGATAGGGAGGAGAGATAGTGAAAAGGCACAGAGTTGGTAGAAGATGAAATACAAACTCCTTATTCTGCTGTTGAAGGACTTCCACAATTGTCTCTGGGTGGCTAGGTGACAGTAGACAGAACATCAGACCTGAAAGTCAGGAGACGTCATCTTCCTGAGTTCAAAGATGGTCTCAAACACTTACTGGCTCATGTGAATGGAACAGAGAGCACTGATGCGAGCTATATTATAGAGGAAGAACTGCCCAGACTTGATTACTGATGGAATGTGGCAGGTGGAAGAAAGGGAAGAATCTCCGATTATTTTGCAAGGTTTCAAATTTGGGTACCTGGGAAGATGGTAGTGTCACCACCAGAAATAAGGAAGTTAGGAGTAGGAGTAAGCTTGTTTTCTTGATTAAAATACCAAAATTAGCATTCTATCAGAGCTCAAACTTTGGCCGGTTCTGTGGTCCTGGAGTTGGGCTTTGTGTCTATCAGACAAGTACTAGTCTGGAGTGGCTCATCAATGTAAGGTTGACCACTAGGTGATGAACTATTTTTAACTGTAGCAACTCATACGCTGACGTATTAAAGCATGGAAGAGTTTTGGTCTACAGCTGTAGAAGAAGGAGCTATATAAGATCAAAGCTCTCTGTACTGAAGTACTGAAATTAATGTAAAATCCATAGACTCTTCAGGCTAAAAAGGACCTGAGATGTCACATTTGGTTAAAACTTCCACACAGTGCATAATGCTTTCTTTAGCAGTTCTGGCAAGTGGTCAGCTACCTCTGTATGAAAACATTAAGTGATGAAGAACTCACTCTCTCAGACTATTCCACTGTTGGAGAGCTGTAGCTACTGGGCATTTGTTCTTTACCCTAAGCTAAAATGTGTCTCCCTAGAACTTTCCACTGATCCTAGTTCTTTCTGAGAAAATAAAAATGGCTATCATTTCTGTTTATGAAATATACCAATTTCTGCAAATAATTGCAGAAAGTAATCATGTTTCCCCCACTTTTTTTTCTTCTGGCTATCTAGCCTAAATTTCATCAATCCTCACTTATTTGGCATAGTTTCCAGACTTTATCCTGATTGCCATTCTCTGAAGATGTCAGTCTTCTTACTGTTCAAAAGATGGCTCTCAAATGTGCTCTGACCAGCAGAGAATAAAGTGAGAATTATGTGATACTTTGAAGTATAGAATATTAGTAGTGGAGAGGGTGTTAGAAATTAGTCCAGCCTCCCTATTTTCTACATGGGGAAAGGACACAGAGTTTGTGGCCCAGATGGGACTAGAACTCCTACTCGAGAGCTTTTTCAACTACAACATCTGGCCTTTATAATTGAGCACAAGCTTGTATTATATTTTTGTATATTCATTTTAACAGCCACATCTTACTGTTGGATCATACTGAACTTGTGGTCAACCATAACCCTGAGCTCATTCACGTGAACTGCTGCCAAGCCACATCTCTCCTATCCTGTACTTCTGCAATTGATTTCTTAAAATATAAATGTAGGGACTTATATTTATTCTTGTTAAATTTCATCTTGGTGGATTGATCCTAACATTTCCACCTTTGGAAATAATATCCTATCTTGATTTTGTTATCTTAACATATTGTCTTATCCCTTCTAGCTTTGTGCTATCTGCATAAGACATAATAAGAGAGCTTTCTCCAAATTCATCCAAGTCAGGATTTCATGTAATAAGCATATATTAAGCACCCACTAAGGGCAAAGGACTGTTCTCAGTGCTGTGGGGGAAGGAAGGGAGAGAGAGACAAATAAATAAGACCGTTTACGTTATGTTTTTGCCCTGGCTAGCTCTTGGTCCTGGACTGCTTTCCCTCCTTACCTCAGCCTCTCTGAAGGACCAACTGCCTTCAAGACTTGGCTCTCATCTCATTGGCCACCTCCCAGAGAATTCTTTCTTGAATCTCCCAGGTATTAGTGGGTCCCATTATCTTGTATTTATTTGGTAGATATTTTGCATTTATTCATCTGTATGTAAATTGTTTTCCCCTAATAGAATGCTACTTCTTAAGGAAGTGGATTATTTTGTTCCCAGTGTCTTATGCAAGTCTCATTCTTTTTCATTCCCTCCTTCTCTCTTTGTCTCTCTGTCTCTCTCTGTCTCTCTCTGTCTCTCTCTCTCTCTGAAAATGTTTGTTACATTCAATAGAAAAAAGAAAATTTAATGGAAAAAAATGGCCCCTACCTTCATGGAGTTTACACAGACTTAGAGATACAAACATATACCCAACAGTAATGCAAATAGAGCTCAAGCATGGGTCAAACTAATTGCTTGTTAAGATCCAAGGAAGGAAAGATAATTTCTGATTGGGTGATGAGTGGTAAGTGGGGAACTCATGAGGAACTTTGAGTAGTCAGCACACAGCTTTCTTGGCAGAGTCAGACAAAGGAGATCCAACCAAGAAAGGAAGCCCAGAAAAAGAGGAGGGAAGGGAGAACAGAATTCGCCCCCAGTCTCAAACTTCTGTCCTTGTTTCTCATTACCCTGACACTCTGCTCCCCACTCTCACCCCATTCCCATTTTCATTCACTAGGTACTGTGAGCTTTTGTCGTAGTGAAATGTACAGAAACCCAAGATACTTCTTCAGAGCCTATCCAGGACTAATCTGTGTATGCCAAACAAAGAGTGAGCATCTTTAGGGTCTTTCTGCCTATATTTATGTTCCATGGAACTCTTTGCTGCCTTGCTGGTGAGTCCTATTTCTTAATGAGCTCGAGCTACTACATTTTCTATCTCCAGAATTTCAGGATCGGTATTACAATCATGCACATTTACCTACGTTTCTTATAGGCAGCACTGTGGAGATTGTTGCAAAAGTGAATTAGGAACCAAAATTCTGTAAGCATTTTAATAGTCTGGCTCCAATCTACCTTTCCAGGCTTATTATACCTTATGACCCACTCTCACAATCTCTGGTTCAGTCAAATGGTTCTACTTGTACTTGTTCTTCATGTACAACTTCCAATCTCTGTCTCTGTGAAGTCCATTCCCCAGGCATTCGCTCCTCACCTCTCAGTCTTAGAGTCCCCACCCTCTTTGTCTTTGAAATTTTTTGTTATTTATTTAATTTTAACATTCTTTTTAAAATTAAGTTCTGATTTCTCCCCCTCCCCACATCCATCTCCCACCCATTGAGAAGGCAAGAAAAATGATATCAATTATATATATGAAATCATGCAAAATATATGTCCATATTAGCCATGCTGCAAAAACAAAAGCAAAAAAGATACGCTTTGATCTGCATTTAGATTCCATCCTCTGGAGGTGGATAACATTTTTTAACCTAAATCTTTCCAAATGGTCTTAGATCATTGTGTTGATCAGAATAACTAAGTCATTCACAGTTGATCATCATACTGTTATGGTGTACAAAGTTCTCTTGGTTGCACTCACTTAACCTTGCATGGGTTCCCATTAAGTCTTCCCAAGTTTTTCTGAAACCATCCTGCTTGTCTCCCAGTCTGTTTCAAAACTCAACTTCAGCTTGATGGGATTTCATTTTTTCCTGATACTCACAGCCATCAACACCAACATCTGAGCATCTGCCATCAGTAGCATGTCTCAGTGCCCTGGGAATGGTAATACCTTGATCTCCTGCAAAACCTCACGTACTTTACTGTTGTTATATACTCTGATATTTCTGAAACAGCAGCAAATCCTCAAACTGAGGCTGGAGGAGTATTCTTATGTAAATGAAGTGGGAAGGGTGGGATAAGTTTAGTATTAACTGCTGTTTTGAGTTGCCCATCACTTGTTATCATCAGCCCAGGCAGCTTCCACATAATTAAAATCACTTATAGGTGACCTAATGATAGTTTTTGGCTCAGGCAGATAGTAACGCAGATGGAAGGAGACAGAGGAAATATTTATGTGCCCTATAACTTTGTCCCGGGCCCAGTAAGTACAGAATGCCTAGATATAAACCTACCTATATTTCTCTGGCCTAATCATTTTCCAGTTTCATATTGTTTAATGGTGTGATTCTTGCATTTGTAGGTAGCACAAAGTTAGGAGGGGCAGCTAACCTCTGAACTCATGTATATCTTCACCACTACTCTACATCTTGTCCATTTGTCCTTTTCAACAATCTCCAAACACGAGGTGGTCCTTCTTACCAAAGCCAACCTCTAATACTTGTATCATTGCTCTCATTCTCTTCTGCTTCCTCTAACAACTTCCCTGGGATCAGGGAAAACAAAACAAAACAAAAGCAAAAGCATTTGATTCAGAATAGCCAAGTGCACCATTATAGGTTCTCTTCAAGCAAGGCTCTTTTGTGCATATGTTAAAATATGTATGGAATAAGGTAACTTTGTTCAACAACTTGCTGAACACTAAGCATGCTTTAATAAGCCTGCTTATTAATATCAAGCTAGTCTTAAATAGGATGAGATGTGGTTACCTAAACTGTTTGCTACTGTCATGGAGGGTGAGATCAGGAGTACAGTTCATGAAGGTCTTCTTGTCAGGGAAAAGGTCTACTCCTTCCTCAGAGACATGAGAAAAGGAAGGGAGGACTGTCAGGGACGTGGACGTGTTTGAGAAGACCCGTACCTCGACATTTCACTACCTGGAGCAAAGTCCATTGAACAGAGAAGGATGGGTAGGGCTGCCGTAGGACTACTATTGTGTGTGGTTGAATTAAACCAAATTCAGAGATTTCATGAAAGCTTAGAAGGTTTAGGGTCTGTGGGGGACTGGGGTGTTTGAAGAGTTCAAGAGTTGGGTAAGAGACAAAGACTGTGATTCAAGTACTGAACTTATTGGAGAGAAAAGAGAGTGACCAGAAGAAACAAACCACAAGGATGTGAACACCATGGTGTGAACCTCAAAGGAGGTGGGATGGTTGACTAAAGATAATGGCAGAAGGAAGTCTGAAAGTAGAAATGGGGAGCAAAGAATATGTCAACTCGTCTTTATGGCTGACCTTGGAGAAGGTACTAAAAGATGTAGTGATTTCAGGAAAAAGATTTCAATGAGTACCAGAAATAGAAAGAATCTGAAAGAGATCAAGAATAAATGGGAGCTTATTAAACATAGAGAAGGGCTCTAGAGGGCATGAGAGAAGGGCAAGGTAGAGGAGAATGGGCACAGGGAATGTCTAGAACTATGATTATTACTATTTGGAGCAAGGGGTGTTATTACCAATGTTGCAGATAATGCCTTATTCCATGTTTGAGGAATTCATTTATTGAGACTGGATAGGTGATTAGTATCATTGAGTAGCAGTTCCTCTTCAAATAGACAGTTACGCAGTAAGATTGCCAGCATACCAAGGATGTAAAAAGACAGTCCATGTACAAAACTTATACATCCTGGTGAAGTTTATTGAGGGCTATAGTTACAATTGACGAGTCTCAAGCAGAGTGAGAACGAAGGACATATCTCAGGTTCTTCTATCAGAGAGATTTATCTGTGTCTGGGCTTATAGATCATGTCTGACATCAATTAGATTCACCTCCTGTGATGGGAAAGATACAAGAGAGGTATACTTTGCTGTTTTCTTACATAGTGAACATTCCCTGTCTCTGATATATGTTGGTGGTTTCTCGGAGTGTCCCCATTCTTAAGGAGTACTAAGCTAAATAAGAGGTAGGCAAACATAGGATTGGTACGTGTGACCTTTATCTGTGCTTGGTTAGGTTAGCAGCTGTGAAATCTCTAGCTTTACACTCCCATGACTGAGGAATGGTAAAATAAATCCTTTCTCTTCCCAAATGGATGCTCACCTATAAGAATATAACTTTTCTTTTCGACAAATGGACCTCTGAAGGATGGCCTTGTACCAGGTAGCAAAGGAAAACAAAAGGAGACATTAAATTTTGAGTGTGCAAGAAAAGGGCTATCTGTTTGTATATATATGTGTGTGTGTGAGTTATTTAATACTAGCATCTCCACCTTTATCTGAAACCCTTCTTATGCAGAAAGGGCTTGCTTCTTGCAATTATAATATGATGAAAAATGCAGATTTCTTTTTGAACAAAGCAACCTTTAAGAATAATCCTGTAAGATTTCTTTGATCTACTTCTTCTGCTGCATATAGAAAAACAAGCTTAGCAGGTAAACAGTCACAAATTTTTCTCTAAGTCACTGGGGCAGAGAGTCAAAAAAAGACCTGAGAGGGAAAAGCACCTCAGAGCACAGTCCTGAAAATCGTCAAATCAAGGTTTTTCGAATAAATGCATTTAAATAAATTTAATATACTTTCCAAGTGGAAAAGAAAAAGAAAGATTTCACACTATAAAGACACAGTTAATTGTCAAGGTAAGCTAGCAATTTTGTCATAATAAATCACAAAACACACATATAGGGAGCCAGTTACCTGAGTAAGATTCCCTTCCCCTTCTGGAAGCAAGCATTTTATATTAAGAATGAGAGGATGGCATTTTAACATTACAAAAGGAGATTGTAGCAGTAGTGAATGGCAGAGGCTGATCATACTATTAAGGCATCATCGAATTTGAGTGAACAGTTACCAACTGATTCCCAATTTCCCACATGACACACTAGGAGCAGTTTATCCTAGTAGAAGTTAGGTCCCAAGAGCAGAGTGTGGCACTATGATGGCCATGGGACCCTAGGAAGTGGTAGCCTTGGGGCTGGGTAAAGTAGTAGGGCCTTCCAAGATATGGTGGGAGGGCAAGCATGCCTCTCTCTTCAGATGTTGATGCTTGGGCTCAAGCCCTGGATATCTAACCCTAATTCTTATGATTTTGAGATATGGAATAGGAAGGGCAGAAGGAACCCATGGAAAATAGCCTCTGTTTTCTAAATAAAGTAGAGAGAGAGAGGGAGAGAGAGGGGATGGTGGTGGAAGAGGCATCAAGGACTTGAGAGAAGAAAGGTTTGTCACAGTTACTTAGGGGAATGAGACAGTCAAGGGAGAAGAAAAAAATTTGTTGTAGCAATGAGAGCTGAGATGACATTAGATAATTCAAATTTGTAGTGGACCTCGTCAGCACAGTGGTATGGCTTCTTCTGATGGTATTTATTAGCTTAGGAGATAAGCAGAGAGGGTAGAGAGGTAGAACTGGTTAACTAGGGATTCAAGACTGAAAAGAGGAAACTGAGCCAAGAAAGATGGAAGGATAAGAAATTTACTTAGAAGTGATGGGATTTTTGCTTTATTAGTTCTTACCTGATCTATTTACGATGAGTTCAATCATTTAGTCATTATTGCTTTTTTAATACTCCAGGAAATAAAAAAAAATCATTCTCTCCATTTATAAAACTGTCATGTCTCCCAGGCCCATCTGAGAGCAGAGAGGGTACCAGCATGTTCCAGGGTTAGGTGAGAGATTAAAATGTGTGTGTGTCAGTCCAAGGTTTGAGAGAGTCAACAAGCCTGGAAGAGATAAAGCAGGCTTGGTTGGAACATGATTCCAAGATGTTGGAATCAACAGAGCAAATAGTAGCCAAAAATCCACCAATCAGTGATATACCAGATATAAAAGCTAGCCAGGAAAGCATGGTCTGAGGACAGGTGCAGTGTGTGAAGAGCCAAGAAGGATACACATGGGATGAGGTCAGGCGAACAAACAGGGGAAGAGGAGTATGGTGATTCAGATAATGACAGATACTTCACTCAGATCAGCTCAAGGCAACATCATTTGATGGCGGCAGTCTGCTAACTGTTCTCCCCTGCTCCCACCCAACACTGCAGCTGTGGACTCAGACAAACATATTTAATACTTTGAGCCAAGACGAGCCTATGGAAGTGTCTGTATAGACATGGTTACTTGGATGTGGGGTCTTATTTATGGCTGTGCTCTCCTAAAGGAATCTAAAAATGTGTATCACTAAGACAGGGCCAGAGGAAGTGGGAAGGGCAGTTTTCAGTCTTGGTTCTCACTGTATTCTTTGTTGTTACTGGGCATGGCTTAGCAGCAAAAGTAGTCACGATTGTTTTTCAGAGGTATGTAACCTCAGATTGTTCCCAAATGGTGTTGTTAACTCTGCCTAGACCCTGGAGTAGCATCACCTCAGTCACATGAGAGACCCTGAAGGGAAACACCCACTTCATCCTTCTTTCCTGGCTGCCTTTTTACAAGGATCAGTGGAAAGGCAATCATTCAGGGATCCATGACCTCCACAGCCTGAGCTCTTTCTGCTTCCTCCTCCTTCTCTTCATACTTCCTCTGTCAGTAGAGTTATTGTAAAGGGATGCTCCACGATGCCAGCAAAGATTCCATCTACTCCCTTGTTTTAGAATCCCTGCTTACCAAAGTTCCAGCTTGGGTGAAAATGCTGCTGCACACTCCTAATGCAAACAACCCCCACTGCTGTCTTCCTGTGTCTATGATTCCACAGTCTTACATCTGCTGTTTTACTAATGCTTCTGATTTACTCATGCCATACACAGACACAGCTAAATATGCAAAGTGAGAACAGAAGCAATTATTAAGGGTTTTTTAAAAAAGATTTTCATCAGAAATGCTCAAATAACTGAGGCACAAAAAAGACTTTTGGTTTTCATCATTTAAAAATTACCCAGATTTTCCACTTTGGCCACATCATAATTAAAAAGATAGCAAGGTCATGGCCAGTTAGCAGTTAATCTAAAAAGAATGAAGTGATTTGGGAGGACTCCAAGCTCTATATATGAGTCAACAGTATGATGTGACCATCAAAAAAATGAATATAGTGTTAAGTTGCATTAAGAGGCATAGCTTCTAGGTTGGAGAGGTGACAAGGCCACTGTACTCTGGTCTGATTGGTCAGACAGCAAGCATTTATTAAGCACCTACAAAGCACTGTGCTCAGATCACATCTGTTCAATTATGGACACCACATTTTCAGAAAAACAAGTGAGAAAATAGAGAGCATTCATGGGAGTAACCAGAATGATGAGGGGCCCCAAGAGCAAGCCCCAGGTGGCTCATTTGAAGGAACTTAGGGATGGTTAGCCAGCAGTAGAGAAGGCTCCAAGGGAACCTAGTAGCTTTCTTCAACTATTTGAAGGACTGTGGGGTGGAAGGAAGATTTGTCCCCTGAAGACAGACCTAGGAGCAAAGAGTCCAAGTTGTAAGAAGGCAACTAGCCAAGCTAGCTAGACTTAAGAGAGTATAGAAGACTGAAAATGTAGGGGAAGGGACCAGGTTGTGAAGAGCTTACAGTTCCCAAGATAGGAATTTATAATTGATCTTGGAAGTAATAGGGAGCCATTGGAGTTTATTAAGTAAAGATATGGTGCAGATTTACATTTTAGCAAAAGAACTTGGGCAGTTGTGTGGAGAATAGATTGGAGTGAGATTGTTGTGTTTGTCCTTCATTGCCAAAGAAGACCATGGTATCAGAGAAATGATAACATGACTTGCACTTGACTTTGTTTTGAGTGAGAGAGGGCTGTGCAGGTCACCAGCCTCACTTCTTCTCCAGAGCCATCTAAATCCAGTGACCAGATATTCATCAGGATGACTGGAGATGACCCAGGATGCAGATTGGAGTGGGGCAAAACTTGAAGGAGAGAGTCTAATTAGAAGACTTTTGTAATAGTTCAGGTGAGAAGCTATGAGGACCTGAACTAGGGTGGTTGGTGGCTGTGTGACTGGAGTGAAGAAGTCTGCAATTGATGATGGAAAGAAAAATCACAAGCTGTGGCATCTGATTGGATATATAGATAGAGAGAATCGAGGATGACACTGAGATTGGGAGGATTTTGATGCTTTCAACAGTAAAAGGAATGTTTTCAAGAGAGGTTTGAAGAAGGGGGGTGGTGAAGATAATGAGTTCACTTTCAACCAGGTTAAGTTTGAGATGTCTATGGATATTCAGTTTGAAATGTGCCATATGCAGTGCTGATGAGTGACAAGTTCAGGACAGAAAGTAGGGTTGGACAAAGAGGTCTGGGAATCATAACATTGAGATGATAATTGAACTCATGGCAGCTAATAAGATCAAGTGTAAGAGTATAAAGAAAAAATGAGAAGTGGGTTGAAGAAAGAGCCTTAGGGACCACCCACAATTAGTTGGCACGATAAGGATGATGAACCAATAAAGCAGAGGGAGAAAGAACGATCAGACAAGTAGGAGGAGGACAACCAATTGAAAGGAATGCCACTGAAACATGTCAGATGTGTCAAATGCTGCAGAAAGGTCAAGAAACACAAGTATGGGGGGAAAAGACAATTAGTTTTGCCCATTAAGGTTTGCCATTGATTAATTTGGAGAGAATAATTTCATTTGAAAAAATGAGCTCAAACAGCAAATTGCAGGAGATTTAGAAGAGAGTAAGGCAGTGGAGACACCAAGTATAGATAACTTTTTCAATGAATTTAGCTGAAAAGGAGAGGAGAGGTATATAGTATAATAGCTGGTGGGCGTGGTAGGATCTAGTGAGGATTTCTTTTTTAAATGGGGGAGACTTGAGCAGCAGGAAAAGAAAAAGGAGATAGGGAGGGATTGATGATAGAGAATGTAGGTGATGATGGGGGCAATATGCTGGGGAAGATGGAAGGATGCATATAGGATTATGGAAAGATGATGGTATATTAGGACCTAAGGGAGCCCAGGTCTTTTGCAAATACCTTTGTAAAACTCAAAAGTATCACTAGAAGGAACATTGATAAAGAAAGCCAGAGAAATAGCTCTAAACTTGTCCATCCTTTCCAGAGCTGTACAGAAAGTCTGCCAGAATCCCACAGAAGCCCTGAGCAGAGGTAAGCCAGAATGGATGGAAGGCCAAGTGCAAAGCAGTCTGTTCTCACAGCAGGAGATGGGGCCAGACAATTCCTGCAGAAGTTGGGGCCTGGTCTTAGCTTAAATGGAAACATATGATAATTATAGAAGATGCTGTTCTGAGAATTGTTATGTAAGCCCTTGTATAAGAAAAAGCCTCTTTAATAACTGTCCTAACAAATGATGAGGAAGAAGCATTAGAGGTAATTCTCTATTTCATACCAGCCTGTGCTCACAAATGGCCTTCAAATAGGTATGATTTGGTCTTATTATTTGAAATCTATTTTAAATGGCTACAGAGAAAACTCATTGCAGGCCAAAAAGCAGAAAAAGATAGATGATTGAACTGATAAAGGGTAAAGTAGGTAACTGATGATCCATTATGTAAAAAGTCAGTTGAAGGTTCTGTATCATAAGCTACACTACAGGGAGGTTTCTCTTTGTTGGACTCCTGTTTCCGGAAGTCTTCCTGTGCACAGCAGATTTTATACTCGCAGTCTCTTCACCAGAGTTGTCTGATACCATTAACCCTAAACGCCAATAGCTCTCTTTTTCTTTGTCCAACTGCACAGATCCTTTGAGCCAAGAGCGGGGCTCACTGGGGAGGCACTGACGCATACTTGGGAGATGTTTCCAACTCTAAGCGCCTTTGAATGAAGCAAACCACACCATGGGATGACAACAGAGATGCCTGCTCATGAGATTTGCAGATGACACAAAGCCAAGAGAGTACTAACAGGTCAGTATCCAAAAAGGGTTCAGTAGAATCATGTGATAAAATCAAATAGGGACAAATGTCCCTATTTGAACTTGGGTTTAAAAATCAACAGTAGCAAGTACAGGCTAGAGGAAGCATGGGAAGACAAGAATTTTTGTGGGAAGAAAGAAGAAGACATGGAGTTTCAGGGTACCTGCAAATGCAATATGCATCAGTAGTATGACAGGTCGGTTAAAGAAGCTAAAGAGACTTGGTGTCCAAGAGAGATGCCAGGGATGGTCCACTTATCCTCTGCACTGATTGGATCATAGCCACAGTATTGTGTTCACTTCTGAATACCACTTTTCTAGGCAGGACATCGATAAACTAGAGAACATTGAAAGGAAGGTGCTTAGGCTGGGAGTGGATTTTCACTTCATGCCATGTTAAGGTTGTGTGAAGAAAATGAAGACATTTAGCATGGAGAAAAGACTTGGACAGGGATAGGAGAGCTGTCTTGTGGTTTTTGATAGACTGACATGTGGAAGAGGGATTAGATGTGTTCGGTTTGGAAATTGGGGAGAGTTCTTAGGAGACGCATTTAGACATGGCTTCAGGAAAAATTGCCCTCGAAGTAAAACTCTCTACAAGTGGGATGGACTGCTTCAGGAGGTGATCTGCAAGTAAAGACTGATGACTGCTTGCTGGGCTTTTTATAGAAAGATTTGCTGTTCAGGTGTAGATGGGGCTGCCGGGCCTCTGAGTTCCTGTGCTTCTGTGATACATGGTAAGGACAGAAATGCTCCAAGGAGCCTTCAGTCTAGAGTTGCCATAGAGTTGCTGATTTGTCATCGTATAGACACTTTCTACATCCTAAAGTGGTTGGCCCTCTCTTTATCTTGGAAGATGCTTATCTGTCATCACATAGATACTTTCTCCATCCTTAAGTAGGTGACCTTCTCTTGATTTTAGAAGTGTTCTAAGATGAAGAATCTGTACACAAAGAGAAAAGACAAACTACCTATCTGGATGTTTGGTTTACTGGATGCCACACCATTTTAGATATGTCCAAAGTCACTGCATTTCATTTTTCATCAGGGAATCTCATATTTGTATGGACAAAGCCTGTGTCTGAGTGGAAACCTAAGTGTTAACAGTAAGACTCAGAGTAAGTTAGTACATTATGGATTTAGAATGGGAAGGGACCTTAGAAGGTAATCTATGAGGAAACAAAGGCACAGAGAGTTTAAGTAATTTGCCCTTGAGAGAAAGTGGCAAAGCCAGGATTGGAAACCACTCCCATTGACCCTTTGGTCTAGCTACCTTATTTTTTAGCTCTGGAAATTTATTCCCTGAGAGAAGTGTCCAGGCTCACAAAGCTACTTAGTGAGTGGTAGGGTGCTTAAAAGATTTTGTTGCAAACTCTTTTTCAGTTTAAGCTGTAACCTGGTCTTTGGGTTTTGTACAGATTTTTAACTGGTTGAGTAGTCTTTTTTTTTTTTTTAAACTAGCCTGAACTTTTAATCAGAGCTATTTGGTTATTTTGGTTGTTCTTCGAGGGCATAATTCAGCTCCTCTTTGTTAAGACCCTGACTTGAAGGAGAGAGATATTTTGTGCCTAGAATGAATAAAATTAAGCTTTAAAAGAGTTTCTTTAAATATTTAAAGAGCACTGGGTATTCATCTCTTACTTGTAAGCCTGAAAACCTTTTACCACAGAGTAGAAATGATGGGAATTCATAGCCATTTTTTTGTTATACATGAAGTCAAGTTAACAAGGAAAATGTAGTCCTCATAGATTATGTTTTGCTTCCTTCTTGCATGGTACATTGATCCAGGAATGACATGCAAATTGTACTCTTAAGTATTGTGGTAAGGTACTTGGTTCATGGTTGGAATGTAGGAAATTAAATCTCTTCCCACAGCCCTTTCCTCTTCCCCCCCACCCCCCTCCTGGTCTTTCTCCTTTCCATTTTATTGTCTCTCTTTAAAACCAAACCCAGATTTTAGTGAATTAAGTATAAGTGGCTCTTGTTTGTGCTTTCTTCTGGAAGAGGACGATGTCTTCAGGAAAGTGTTGCCATGACTTGCATGTGAATTGGATTTAAATGAGGGGAGGGCTGGGCAAAGTCACCAGCCTCACTGTCTCCTTGGAAGCCCCCTGGGTCCAGTCAAAGTGGTAGAGTTGTGAATAAAGAATTATCAAATTCAAGCCAGGAAACTGTTAACAAAAAGATAAAGAAAAATGAGGTCAGTTGTGATATATGTTTTATGGTAAAACCCTTTAAATTTGTTATAGCACAGTGTAGTGGAAAGAGAATGGGATTAGGAGTCAGGAGACCTTGATGGCTCTTCCCCTCTTGTCTCTTGTTTTCCCCATCCTCTTTCCTTCTCTGTCAGATGTCCCTATTGTAGATAGGCAATGAGTACTATTAAAAAGGAAGCAGAAAAACCTCCAGACCTTTTCTAGGTTTTCTTTTCCCTATCTCAAAAATGCTTAGTGCATCCTGAGAATGCTATGCAGGCCAGTCTGAGATCTGGGGACATCATAAGTTGTGATTTAAAAACAGTTGCTTGATTTCTCAATGCTCTCCCATTGTATTAGAAAAAGGCCCTTGTAATGCTAGACTTCTAAATGTGTACTGGCATATTCCTGTTGGGAGTGACATTGGCAAAAGGGCACATTCCTATAATGCTCGAGAAAATCACAAAATCTCCAGGGAGCGTGCTAAGCTTCAGAGAGAGGATGGTGTAATGGATAGAGTGATAGACTTGGAGTTCATAAGACCTGGGTTCAAGTCCTGACTCTGACATTATTAGGTATGTGACTCTTAGTCTCTTAGCTATGTAGACTCTTAGCTATGAACTTCAGTTGCTCACTGTAGTACCTTGCCTCATGGGTTTATTGTGAAATTAAATGAGATAAAGTATGAAAAGCACTCCCTTAGGTTGGAAACTCTAAATAAAGGTCAGTTATTTATATGAGTTATTTCCCTTAACTGCCAGTATATGGATGCTCTCGCTTTAGCAGACGTATAGCCAGTGGAGAGTCAAAGTAGATACATCTTTCAGGGAGTTGAACTTTACCTGCAGGGTTTCTTAACCTGACCCCTTTGGCAGTCTGTGCAAGGAAGTATATGGAAGCCTTTTCAGAACAGTATTTTTAAATGTATAAAATAAAGTCCATAAAATTACAAAAGGAACCAATTATAATGAGATAACAATCATCAAAAGTTTTTTTTTTAAAGTAACTTAATGAGCTCCAGATTAAGAACTTCTGATGTTAGAACTTCTTAGTTTTTTTCTTTCAATATGTGGGTTTATAAAACCAATTTTACTTACTTACGATCACTTCACTTGACATGTAAATAGCTTGAGCTCATCCAAAATAAGTGTTATTACATAGTCATCGGAACGTTTATGTAAGCAAACTTTTAGAAAATGCTCTCTTGTGTTCGTGGTGAATATGCATTTAGAATACATGTCACAATTATACAATGTCAAAGGTACCTTCTTGAAGAGCGTTATAGACATCGTAGAGAATGAATGATGTAGCATTCAGAAACTATTTCCCATGGCAGTATGAGGGGAAATGAGATGTGGAAGCAAAAGAGAGAGGAAGACATTGCCAAAATACAAGTAGTATACAGTTTTGAATAAATAGTTCCTTTGTGTGTTTTAAAAAAAATTACATGACGTGAAAATGATATTTTAAAAAGCTCTTTAAAAAAGATCAAGTAAATGTTCTTCAAGCAATTAACGATAAGAAAACATTGAATGGCAAAAGTGTTTTAACCATGAAAAATGTTGCCTTTCCTTAAGACTCTTTCTAAATGTTAAAATATCATTCTCCACTTGGATCATGTCACTCTCTCTTTTCAGAAACTTGAGTGGTTCTTCCTTGTTCCACAAGATAAGGTTCAGACTCCTTAGGTTTGCAAGGCTCTGGACAATCTGGGTCTAACCTACCTCTCCTAAATTACTCTTTTTTATTCTACTACTAGCATCATTATTTCAGCCAAACTGGATCATTTTCCATTCCATGAGTATAACTTGCTCTTCCCTAACATCTTGCCCTTTTATTCACCTGATATGCCTTGTCTCTGTACCTTATTTCCCCCTATTGAAATTCTATCAATCCTGCAAGGTCCTACTCAGGGCCATCTTCTCTACCCTGCCTGAAAGTGGCCTTGCCCTCCTTTGAGTTCCCATAGAGCATTAATTGTACCACTCATAGGAAACTTATAGCACACTGTTTTGTAGGTAACTATGGTCAGATTGTAAGCTTGTTAGTACCAGGCGCCTGCTTTCTGGTCTCTCAGTACCAATCATAATATAGTGTGCATGCTAGGTATTGGGTGTCACACTTTGGGAAAGGCATTAGCAAGCATGAGAGTACCCTTAGAAGAGTAACAATATTATGATAGGATATAGTGGCTTATAAGTCCTGCTACTAGAGAATCTAAGGCTGATGGATCACTTAAGTTCAAGGGTTCTGACCCATAGCGTACTAAGCCAGTTGGGTGTCTGTACTATCTGGCACCAATATGGAGAGCCACTGGAAGTAAGAGGCCACCAGGATCTCTAAGGAAGGCAAACTGATCCTGGTTGAAACTTGCGTAGGTCAAAATTCCCTTGTCATTCAGTAGTGGGATCAGTTTGTGAGTGACCACTGCACTTCCAGCCAAGGTGAGATAGAGAGATCTAGATTCAGAGATGAAAAAAGAAAAGATTATGATATGTGAGGTTGGTTTGAAAAAACTAGGAATATATAGCGCAGAGAAGAGAAGTTTTTTGGGAGACATTCAATTCAGTAAATATTTATTAGGTACCTACTATGTGCCATGCACTGGGCTAAGCCCTGGAGATAGAAAAGAGGCAAAAAGATGGTCTTTGTCCGTAAGAAGCTTACAGTCTAATGGAGGATACAACCTGCAAACAAATATACACAAAGCAAGCTATGTGCAGGAGAAATAGGAAATAATTAAGAGTTAAAGGGAGTTATGGAAGACTTTCTGTAGAAATGAGGATTTTAGTTGAGTCTCATAGGACATCAGGACAGTCAATAGAAGGAGTGGAGAAAGAACGTTCCGGGCATGGGTGACAGCCTGAGAAAATTCCTGGAACTGAAGAATGCAGTGTCTTGTTTGTGCAATAGCCAGGAGGCCAATGTCACTGGATTGAAGAGTAGATATTGGAGAGTTAGGCATAAGAAAACTGGAAAGGTATGTGTGTGTGTGTGGGGGGGGGGGAGGTAGGTTATGGAGGACTTTGAATATCAAACAAAGAATGTCATATTTGTTCCTGAAGGCAACAGGAAACCACTGGAGTTTTTTGAGTAGAGAGGTGACATAATAAGACCTGCATTTTAGGAAAATCACTTGAGTGGATAATGGGAAATTGATTAGAGTGGGGAGAGACTTGTGGCAGGTAGACCTACCTTCAGATTATTACAGTACTCAAGGTGTGAGGTGATGAGGACCTGCCCTAGAATGGTGGCAGTGGCAGAGGCAACATCAAGAGATAATGCAAAGGTAAAATCGACAAGCTTTAACAACAAGCTTGTATATGGGAGTGGTAGTGAGAGATTCTGAGGAATCCAGGATAACTTGTAGCTTGCAAGCCTGGGAGGATGGTGTTGCCCTCTTTAGTAACAGGGAAGTTGGGAGGTGAGGAGGGTTTAAGGGAAAAATAACAAATTCCGTTTCGGGAATTTTGAGTTTAAGATATCTACTGGATATTCAGTTTGAGAAGTCTGAAAGGCAGTTGGAGATATGAGACTAGAGGTCAGCAGAGAGATTGGGGCAGGAAAGGTAGGTTTGAGAATCCTCAGCGTAAAGATGATCATTTAATCCATGGGAGCCAATGAGATCAGTAGAATAGAAGGAGAAGTAGAATAGAAGGAGAAGATACAATGGTCCAGGTCATATCTTGAGGGATACCTTCATTTAGAGGACATGACCCAGCAAAGGAGACAGAGAAGGAGCAATCAGATAGGTAAGAGGAAAGCCAGGAGAGGATGTTGTCTCTAACTCCTAGAGAAAAGAGAGTATCCAAGGAGTGATCAGTGATGTCAAAGACTTGGACAGAGATCTAGGAGAATGTGGATCGAGAAAAGGCCATTGGATTTGGTGACCAAGAGATGATTAGTAACTGTGGAGAGAGAAGTTTCAGAAGCCAGACTGTAACGGTTTAAAAAGAAAGTAAAAGGAGAAAAAGTAGAGACACCTATGGCCTTCTTGAGGAATTTGGCTATAAAAAGTGAAAGAGTTATGGAATAATAGCTGGCAGAGATGGAGGGATCAAATGAGGGTTGGGTTTTTTTTTCGGGATCAGAAAATCAAGGATAGACGAGACATGACAGTATATGTAGGCAGTAGGGCAGGAGCCTCTAGACTGTGAGGATTGAAAAAAGAGTGGGGATGACAGAGGGAGCAGTCTGTTGGAGGAGATGAAATAGAATGGGATTGCTTGAACAGATAGAAGGGTTAGCTTTGGTAAGGAATAAGGCCACCTCGAGGCAGCTAGGGAGCATAGTAGATAGAGCTTTGGGATTGGAATCAAGAAGACTCATCTTCCTGAATTAAAATCCAGGCTCAGACACTTCCTAGATGTGAGACGCTGGGCAAGTCACTTAACCCGGTTTGCCTCAGTTTCCTAATCTGTAAAATGAGCTGGAAAAGAAAAGGCAGACCACTCCAGTATCTTTGTCAAGAAAACCCGAAATGGGATAAGGAAGAGTCAGACATGATTGAAAATGACTCAGCAACAACACGGCCACCTCATTGTGTGAGACAGGGGTGAAGGAAAAGAAAGTGGAAGAAGTCACCTGAGTGATCAGAAGTGAGAAAGAGGAGAGAAGAGAGAACCTAAATATTGTATCCAACAATGTGAGTTGTTAAATTTAAGCCTAATTTCTGCCAGACAGCTTTTCCATTTTCCCTGCAGATTTTGTCTAGTACTGAATCCTTACTTCAGTAGCCGTGGTCTTCAGCTTTATTGAACATTAGACTACTAAGCTTATTTGATTCTGTGTGTTGTGTATTGAATCTGTTACCCTCATCGACCTTTCTGCTTTTTAGTCAAGAAGAAATCATTTTAATGACTACTGCTTTGTGTCATATACCTTGAGATCTAGTACTGTTATGCTCTTTCCCACTTTTTTCCTTTATTTCATTTGGGATATTTTACCTTTTGTTACTCTTTTTGTTACTTCTTAGAGAAGTTTTCTTTAAGGTCAGACAAAAATACCACCTAACATTTTAGGGGTAGATTGTGGTTATTTGAGTTCTGTAAGATAGTTATGAATTTGTTGTCTTTGGTACCCCCATGAGATCAATAGGTCCAGATGAAAATACCCACCATATTGAATAGACCCCATGAAAAAAAATTACAGAAGAATATGGACAAGAAGGCAATGGATGCATTGAAATCAGGATTTTTAGTGGGAATGTCCACACTGATGAGTTCACAAAATATCAAACTGTCTTTTCTGTTTAATTACGTTCTATCATATCTCTCAAGGGGGGGGCCCGATCCAAAGAAGGTTGTTCCCAACCTTCTCATTCTTTCTCCCAACCTAATAGTAGAGTATCTCTTCTAGAAGCTAGTTATAATAACGTACCCAAAGAGAGCTGTGTAAATCTACAGAAGGTGTAAAACCTCTGGTAGGGTTTTCAGATGTTGGCCAACTTACTGAACCTTATGTGTAACATTCCATCTTCTGCCTCCATGCTTTTGTCCAAGTTGTTTCCCATGCATGGAATGCTTTGCAATGTGTTTCTCTTTTCAGTACTTAGCTCTAATATGCTCTCCTGCACAAGATCTTTCTGGATCCCCCACAATAATTCATGCTTCCTCCAAAATTACTTTATACATATTTTCTATTTACTTGATTATATATATGTTGTTCCACCTCTCCCCATAATGCCTGGCACAATTCCTGGCACATAGTAGGCACTTATTATATGGAATTGAATTAAATTCATATAAAAATGTTCAAAGGTGAAGCTCTTTAAAGCACTTTTATTAAAGAATTTTTTTTGGAATAATATTTTATTTTTCCAAATTCCATGTAAAAGCAATTTCTAACATTCATTTTAAAAAAAAAAATGAGTTCCAAATCTTCTCCCTTCCTCTCTCCTCTCTCCACCCTGCCATGGTATACAGTTTACTAGTTGTGTGACCCTGGACAAGTCACTTCACCCTGTTTGCTTCAGTTTCCCCATCTGTAAAATGAGCTAGAAAAGGATATGGCAAACCATTCCAGTATCTTTGCCAAGAAAATCCCAAATGGAATCATGAAGAATTGGGCATTGCTGAAATAATTGAACAGCAGTAGCAACAGCAACAGCAATGTGCCACTAAAGTTACAAGCAGGGTGGTGTCCTACAAAAAGTCTGGGGACTTGCCCTTTCCGTTTTGACACTATAGCTTAGGCCAATGATTATGACTCCTTTCCTTATCTGTGTAATGGGGGCTAGGAAGTATATCACTCCTAAGTTTCCTTCCAACTCTAACATTGTATGTTGTAACTCTACGTTGTAACTCTACTTATATTTATTTTGAAAACTAAACAAATTAAGTTAGTTGTATTTTTTAAAATGTTGTGACTGAACTTTGAGAAAAAAAAGATATCCAACGATATCTCCAGACCAGGTTTTAAAATGGCTGTTTAACCAATGACTGATAAGGAATTGTGTACACAACGCAGTCCTTTCCCACATAAGTTATGTTTTTGCTGGAGCTCAATTAAAATGCAAAGCTCATGCAGTTGAAATGCCAAACAGGGCTTAAGCTAGAAATCTCTACTTAAAATTAATGACTCAAAAGGAAGAAATTCTTCATTTTCTTTTCATCAATAGTCTCAATGTCAATGATTAAAATTTAATGAGGATTTTTTTCCTTCAGTTAATTTCTTTGCAAATCAGAAGTTCTGAAGTGTTGGGTTAAAGAAGCTTCTGCCTTAGAAGTACATTGTCTAAAGTGCCGTTATGGGATGCTGAGTTTGGAGAGATGAAAGCCAGACGTGAAGAATCTACGGACAAACAGAACAGGCCTCAGCTCTGCAGCTGAAAGCATTTTCTAATAGGTATTTGAATACCCAGCTGCAAGAACAATAATCTACAAACTCATTATAAGCATTATCTCACAATTCTTTGACCCGTCAAAAACATTGGTCACCAATTAGTGATCTCAGGTTCAGTTCTGGCTAGTAAGACAAGGCCAATCAGATTCATATGCTTAATCTTTATGTCAGTAGTATCTATTGCATAAGTGACCTCTAAAGTCCTTTTCAGTCCCTTATACCTTATTAGCTCTATGATCATGGGAAAATTAATTTAATTAATTTATTTCTCTAAGTTTTAATTTCTTCATTTGTCAAATAGAACTAAGTAGTGGTTCTTGTCCTTTGTTGTAAAATGGGCCCCTTTGGGCAGTATGGTGAAGCCTATAGATCCCTTCTCAGAGTAATTCTTTGAAATGCAGAAAATAAAATACCTAAGATCCCAATGGAAGCACATCATACCGAAATACGGTTATCAAAATATAAAAAATCCCCAAATATTCAGGTAAAAAAAAAAACAACTCCAGCTGTACAGATATTGTGTCTTAGAGGTGCTTTACTACTTGTTCTTTGAGTGAGGAAGATGTGAATTAAATCCTGCCTCTGATAGACACTGGCTTTGTGACCCCCGACAAAGCCCTTACCTCTCAGGGTCCAGACAGTTAGCCCTTTGAGACTCTAAGTTAGCTGCTGATCCGTACTGGCAATGGGATTTTTCTCCCTACAGTGTTACCTATATCCAAAAGAAGTTCGAGTTCAGGACCAAAGGACTTATATCATCCCCTCTACTTGGCTATTGTGAGTAGATATTTTGTAAACTCTAGCTCAATGTGCACATTTGTTATTCCAGGTCTAGCAGTCTATGACTTTATGTTGAGCACTGGAGAGATTCATCATCTTGGAATCTACGAAGTGACACAGCTGCAGTAGGAGCTGGTAGAAAGAGCAGAAAACGTTTGACTTAGAGCTATGCCAGGTAAGACTGTGAACATTGCTAGTAAATCTCAGGCTACCAGTGAGGGCCTCTGAGTTCAGGTGTTCCTAAGCAAAGAGGACTCACTTTACTTTTTGAAATATCTCTTATGCTCATTCACTTTAATTCCACAGATATCTCTTTAGCTAGGGGATGAGGCAGCAAAGGCAAAAAAAGAAAGAATTCATGTCTTTAAGGAGCTTGATATATGCTTTCCTGGGAAAGTATATATGAATTCCACCTCCATTGATTTAGTGAATAAGTTTGGCTCCAGCTGCAGGAGGGGTATCCATCATGACCCACAATCAAAAGGCTCTTCAACCTTTCTCTGGGGCCTTATCTATTTATAAGCTGCTGTGCTAACACATGTTCTTTTTTCCTTCTACTTCATTCTTCCCAATCTCATTATTACTTTCCAGCTCTATCCCCAGGAAATCATTATGTTTATGACTCAGATTATTAAATTGATGACTCCAGGTATACAAATCTGGAGGATTTTCTTCTGAGGGAATATAGGAAGATGCTATTTTGCCATGAAAATAAAGACCATAAGAAGGAGGTTTTAACTTATCTGTAATTCATGCTAATCTAGTCCTTGGGTGAGTTTAGTCTAATAGAGGCACCACTTGGCTGATGCTCACAGGGGCTAGAGACCTGCACTGCTCCCATTGTTGAGCTCAGGTACTGTGATTATAGACAAGGTTATTATTAGGGGACTCTTCCCCTAATTAGTGGAATAAAATTTCCTTTCTTAACACCAATGGACTCACTAACAAACCCCATCTTGAATCCTAGAGATAATGTTACTTTTGGGCTCAAATTTAAGACCTCCCCAAAAACAGAGAGTAGGAGAAGAGGTACTCTGTGTACACTATTAACTGGATATGGATCAGGTAGTTTATTATGCAAGAGAAAATACCAAGTCATGTCAAGTCAAGAAGTAATTATTAAATGCATACTGTGTGCCAAGCACTGAGCTAAGCACTGGAGATAAAAAGAAAGGGGTAAAAACCACTTTTTGCCTTCAAAGAGCTCACAAGCTAATGGAGAAGACACAAGGCAAACAAATATGTGTAAAAAGACATAACATAAATTGGAGATAATTACAGACAGAAGGTGCTAGCATTAAAAGGGTGACTGGAAAAGAGTTCTTGAAAGAAGTGGGATTTTAGTTGAGACATACACGTTTGCCTTTGCAAAGAGAAGGTCCACCTATTCACATGAGATAAGGGAGAACAGATAGTTGTGAAAGGCATTTGAGAGATGGGAAATGAAGTGGAAGTGATATGAGGAAGCTCTTGGTGAATGGTCTCAATTTATTTTGGAGAAGTACAAGGAAAAGTTGTCAGCTCAGAGGGTGGGGCAGGGAGTCCCGTGGGAGGTTTGGAGAGGGATGAAAAAATTTAGAAAATTTTTCAAAACTGTGAGTGAGTTAGTAAATCAGTTAACAAAATGTAAGAGGATCTCCTTGTAGCAGTGAGAACCCCATTGAGATTATTTAACATAAATTTGTAGTGAACCAATTTGTAGTAGGTTTTATGATTTTCTCGAATTTTGTTAAACAGCATGTAGATAGGAGAGAAGGCCTCTGATCACAAGAATAATCCAAGGCTGAGACTTCACACGGCAAGATAAGTAAGGAGTTAAAAGACAAAGAATTTAAGAGAATAATGTAGATTTGAATGTGTTCGCTAAGAGGTCAAGATGGAAAAAGGAAAAGAGTATAGTCACTTTAGGGGTGATGACTGTGGGGAAAAGAACTGAGGGATGGAGTGATTGGCAGTTACAGTGAAGTTGAGTAATGGGATTCGTTTTTAAGTCCAAGGAAAGGTAGAAAGATACCACAAATGTTGCTAAGCAATAAACCATGACAGTTCACATTAACAGAACAATTACAACAGAATTTAGTAGCAACCTATACAGATGGTGTCCTGTCTGATGCAGAAGCTTCCCCTGCCATCAGCCATTGTGACTCTGGTGGATGCCCTCAGTGGCAGACATTGTCATTGCTGTTGTACACATAGTACTGCTGAAGCTGCAAACCTCTGCATGTTTAAAAATTAGTCGAAGAGATGGGTCAACAAACCCGAATATTTTTCTCCATAAGAAAACAAACAAACAAATGAACAATACAAGTGCATCAAGCAGACCTGTTGTCAGTACCATACAGTTGAATGGGATGGTATGTTGATCCGGTTTATTAGTACATATGTTATGGAGAGGCACTGCAGGTAGACAATAATAATCTAGGTAAGGAAATGAGCAGGAGGAAGAGAAAAGATTATATTGCATTTTGGAAATTGCACAAAGCTCTCAAGGACAACAAGCTAAAACAAGAACTGATCTTTTAAACATCATTTTCCTTTCATTGAAATTATGCAGTTGAGATTCATGGATCTCTGCAGTCTTTAAAGCATCAAAATGTGGGTACTCCAAAGAACCATGAAGAGACATATGATGGGTGTTAAACAGACCACAAAAGAGAGTGATAAGATAAGAACAGTGCTAGATTTGGTATGAGGAATAGTGAGTTTAAAACTTGCTTCTGCCACTTACCAGTTTTCCTGGACAAGTCATATAACCATGCTAGGCCTCCATTTCCTCATCTTCAAAATGAGGTTGTCAAACTTAGTGATCTTTACAGATCTCAATCTTTGATCCTATTATTCTAAGAATATAGATAATTCTTTGGAATTAAAGGACCTTTACTGGTCTTCTCATATACATGATTGAGAGCTATCTCATTGTCCAGAAGTTTGGACACTGAACTCTGAGGCTACATGTTATCATACATGTATTCTTAGAGTGTGTAGAATTTTACACAGAAACACCCTGACATTGTTGGACATTGAGTATACATCTCCTAAGATTTGTATTTGTCAGCCAAGGAACATTTACTTACCAACTCAAGCTAGACCTAGTAATAGAGTCTGTATTTATCAGTCGAACAGTAATTAACTGTTTGGCCTAGTGGATATGTATCCATTACATTTGATCATATAATTTACCAGAAAACAAGGTAGTAAAAATGTTGTGATAAAGAAAAAGAGGAAAGGTTTGCACAAATTGAATTCTGTGTCAAGCTATACTATATTATAGCCTTCATTTATTGGAATGAGTTGAAGGAGAGAATCTTATTACAATTGGGATGAAAATGCACAATTTAACTTTTTTTGGGAAAATGTTAAAGTGGATAATCATTAATTCACTTGATAGTCATGGTAGTGACATTAATCATAATGAATTCATTCAATGATAACGTGAATGTAAGATGCAATGTCTGAAATTTTAATTTAATTTATCAAATAATTAACATAATGTCCTTGGAAGCATTGCCCTCTAGTCCTGGACAATATTTTAAATGGAAAAATATGTTAATTTCATTGGTGCTACAATAAGAAGATGGAACATGATAGTATTCATCTAGATGTAATGAGCAATTTCACTGTAATTTACAATTTCATAATAGAGTTTGAGGAGATTTAATTTTTTTGTTTAATTGTGCAGAAATTAAATCCAAAGACATAATAATTTAGTAACAGTATAGATTATGGTAAATAATTATATTTTTTCATAGGTGAATCTGAAAGACATTAATTTTAATCCATTTTCTTTGGTGTTGTATATATATAGATATAAAAATATAATTGTTCAGTTATACTATGGAGAACAAATAATGTATTTTAGAAGATTGAATACTTAGAGTCAAAGAATATTAGAATGCATAACCATAACAGGGCTTTGTTATGCTGACATGGACGGGGGTGAATAAGAAGCTTCCATCCTTCTCTGTGTCTCACAGTCTTCTACTATTCGAGTATAGAGGGTTACTGCCTCTAAATGTTCCACTCAGTTCTCAGTGCTCACCTTCCTCTGCTACTACACCTTTCTACATGCCCCATAGAGAGCTTTGAATCTTAGCCACCATCCCCTCCCTGCTCAACTGCATTTGCCTTAGTTGTCAGAATAGGAAAGGAACTGAAAGAGAAAACTCCTTCTGTGTGCATATGGGGGAATATAAGGCCCAAAGAAGGGAAAACTCTTGGCTAATATGTAGTTATTGAGTTACTCTAAGAGCCAACGAGGAAGCAAGGTCTCTTGAGTCCACTTTTCTTTCAGCTGCACAACTCAGTATTTAGCAAACGAGAAGAGGTTTTAGTGAGAATATGAGTTTTTTGTTTGCCATAAGAATAATTTTAATTTTATGGATTTTGGTTTAATTTAGTGAGCTTAATCCTTTTCTCAAGTGCATATGTTTGCAGATGATGATATATTTGTATTCATAAGGAGAAATTTAATCTTTGTTGTAGTTGTTAGCAGCCATTTATTATCAGATATTATCCCTAGATTCAAACATTATTACAAAATATAAATTGGATGTTTTCTCCTTCTGTGATATAAGCCTACATACTTCACAATGAATAAAATGGTAACTTGGAAAAATAAAAATGGGATAGAAAAGTGACCTAATTAAAAATTCTATTTAAAAAAGGAATTTAGTGACTATCCTTTGGGGTTGACTGAAATACAGCAAATCATAGACTCCTTGAGGGCAAGAACTGTGTCCTTATTTTCTTTGTTTCCTAAGTGCCTTGAACATAGTAGGTGCTTAATAAGTGTTAGCAGAATTGAATTAAATATTGAAATTAGTTGAGTAAATATTTTGACATCTAAAATTAGTGTAGTCACATTACAAACTTGTAATTATGTACTCATTGTCAATTCATTGACTAGTTGGGAAGACCTCTGCAAATTGATCTAATAATTTAAGGCCTAAAGTGTTCTCACTGAAATATTGTTTTCATTTTCTGCATTTTCCAGCAGACAGTTTCTAAATCAATCAATAAGATATCAGTTGAATGCATTTGTAAAACACTATAAAGGGTGACATTACTCAATTTTTTTTAGGCTTAGTTGTGCAAATAATGTAGTCAGGAGGCTATCTTCTGCAGCTAATTGGAATATTGTTCCACCAAATGAGTTGTCAGGGGAAGGATTTGGTGTGTATGGCCATTGTTCAATAGCACAGAATTTATTAAGAGCCTACTATGTGACATCATGCACTGTGCTAGGCCCCAGGAGCACCAAGACAAAAGTGAAGTTGACCTTGCCTCAAGTGACTTAGAAGGTTTAAAAAAACGACAGGGAAGATGATAAATAAATTAGCAATTCCAAAATTTTCTTCTTAGACTGGATCTATGACTTCATGAACGTAGGAAGCTCCAAGTAAGAAAAATTCCTCTACCAATGCAGGTCAACACTTCCTCTGAAACTCGTAGTCTTAGAGTCTGCCAAGGGCTTGAGAGGTTACATGACTTGTCCAGGGTCCTAGTTCTGTTTCCTAGAGCCTACCAAAAGGTCTAGAAAAAGTTCTTCCCTGAGAGGAAAGTGGGTGCTTTGGCCCCTCCACTGAATAAATGACAGTTTTTAATTCAGAGCAACAGGGAAGTAATTTATTTCATGATCCTGAAAGAATTGCAATGCAAGTCCCTGAAAACTTTTACTATAAACACTATTGTGTCTGATATACTGAAGTGACTGAATCAAATGCTAGAAGGTTCTAATCTTTTCTCTCCAGGGATCTGACACCTGATTTGGGATTTTTGTTCATCCTAGCTGCAATATCACTCCTCACCTCTCACTTACAGATGGAAATGACATGCAAATCAGCCTATGGCTGTGACACTTGCTGTACACACAAGAAAATATCAATAACATTTCATTTCTAGTCCATTTTCTGGAATCATTGTACGAATATTATACATGACTGACTTTTACAATGAGATTGGAATTTCTATGACAAGTGCATATTTGGTATGTCTAAAGACCAAATACAAGCCGAGTCACTGAGAACTCCACAGGGATTGAAGCCTTCAGTTAAAAATTGAGTTTAGGAGGGTCTACAGTTCTGTGACAAGAGGATTATTTTTATAGGGATGAGGGGGAAGGTGAAGAAGAGTCTTCTTCAACCAAGGGTTCACCAAGTACAGCTCAGACTAAGCAACTTGTTCTTAAAAGCCTTGAAGACCCTACCAACCATGCCAGGCAGAATACACATTAGGCTGGAACATAAGATAGCATAGGACCAACCTAGATAGGAATAGGTAGATCAGGGGTGGGGAACCTGTGGCCTTGAGACCACATATGGCCCTATAGGTCCTCAAGTGTGGCCCTTTGACTGAATCCAAACTGCACAGCACAGGGTGAGTTGAATAGGAAGGAATGATATGTAAAAAAGAAAAATTAAGGGGTGAGAGAGGAATATATTGAGAGGAGAAAGGGAGAAATGGAATGGGGCAAATTATCTCTCATAAAAAAGGCAAGAAATAGCTTTTTCAATGGAGGAGAAAAGAGGGAGGTGAGAGAGAAAAAATGAAACTTACTCTCATCACATGTGGCTTACGGAGGGAATAACATGCACACTCAATTTGGTATGAAAATCTGTCTTACACTATAGGAAAGTAGGGGAGAAGGGGACAAGTGGGGTGTGGTGGGAATGATAGAAGCAAACGAGAGGATGGAGGTAATTAGAAGTAAACACTCGGGGAGGGATAAGATCTAAAGAGAATAGAATAAATAGGGGGCAGGATATGATGGAGGGAAATATAGTTAGTCTTTCACAACATGACTATTATGGAAGTCTTTAGCAAAACTACACACTTATGGTCTATAGTGAATTGCTTGCCTTCTCAGTGGGGATGGGTGAGGAGGGAGGAAGGGAGAGAAGTTGAAACTCAAAGTTTAAAGAATGAATGTTGAGAATTGTTTTTGCATGTAACTGGGAAATAAGAAATACAGATAATGGTATATAGAAATCTATCTTGCCCTACAAGAAAAGAGAGAAGATGGGGTAAGGGAAGGGAGGGGTGTGATAGAAGGGAAGGTAGATTGTGGGGGAAGGGGTAATCAGAATGTAGGGTGTTTTGGAGTGGAGGAGGGTGACAATGGTTGTGGAAAAGTAAAAATAAAAAAAAAAAGACTTGTCTCTTTTCCCTTTGGTTTATTGGAAGGCCCTTCCTGTTTCTCCTCTGTTCTTACTCCATAGAAGGCAAGAAGGGAGCTATGAGTAAGAAAAAAAAAATGAAACTTCTTTTGTAAGCAAGAAAGTGCAGGAGCTCATGGGAAAATCACAGTGAGCCATGTCTTAAGGAGGCAGCTAGGTGGCACCATAGTGCATAGAGTGCTGTGCTTGATGTCAGGAATACCTGAGTTCAAATGGGACCTAGGACACTTCCTAGCTGTGGGACCTTGGGCAAGTCACTTAGGTTTCCTCAACTGTAAAATGGGGAATTAACAGCACCTACCTCTCAAAGGTTATTGTCAGGATCAATTGAGGTAGTATTTGTAAAAGTACTCAGCCCAGTGTTTGGTACATAGTAGACCCTTTCTAACAAATTTTAAAGTGACAGGAAATCTAGCTTAGCAGAATCAAAGAACAGCAAACCAATTAATCAAGGTCTAGTTTATACATCTAGTAGGAATGTAGGTGTGCCTAGAGCTGGAATTCTTAACCTTCTTTGTGTCCTGGATCCCTTAGACGCAAAGTCAGTCTGACACCACTTATGGATCCCTTCTGAGAGTAATGTTTTTAAATGTTTAAATTAAAAAAAATAAAATTACAGAGGAAGTCAATTGTATATCTGTATATATTTGTATATACATATATATAAATATATAATTGTATACATGTATATGCCCCTCTTACACATACAAACACACAGTTTAAGCATGTATTTCAAATAATGACATATACTCCAGGTTAAGACCTCTAGCCTACAGGGCCTGTCAATTATGCTTCCATACCCTGCAGAGGTCCCTACTTTCTAGGCATGCCTATGAGTATGAAGATTAATCATTAACTTCGTTAAGTAAAATCTTATGAGCTTATTACAATTGCCCTTCCTCCTCCTGTCTGTTTCTCAGAATCCTTGTCTTTATTCAAAACTCAGCTCATATGCCATCTCCTCTGGGATGGCTTCTTCAACCTTCCCAGAAGTCATGATCTCTCCCTCCTCAATTTTCCTTGCAGTGTGTTTATGTGTATATATGTTGTATTCTAACAAGTACAGGGCTTTTTTTTTGGTCCTCCCAGCTGTTAGCATAATGCCTGGCATATAGCATGTTCCTAACAAATGCTTGTTGAATTAAAATTATCGAACTATAAGTCTGGGTCTTTGTGCTAAGTGCATGACACCAAATTCATAGTCAGTTGAATCTGTGATCACAATATGGGTATTCTCTGCAGTGATGCAGGATGCCACTCATACTTCCCTATCTGATGCAGTACTTTTTATATGCTCATGTGGGTTCCTCCCCAAATGATAAGGGCCTATCCCATTTCCTCCTCGTATCAGAGCTCTTCTCCCCACATGATCGATCACACAGTTGAGAATTATATTCTCTACCAAAGCTTCTGCTTCACCATTTCTGGTCTGTAATGTGTTATAACTTGGTCCTACCCACTGGTTGCCTTTCCATTCCCCCTGTGGGTCTTAGACCTCAAGCCTTAAACAATTATAACATCCTATGATTCAGGGCTACACAAGGTCACCAGAAGAGTATTGGTATTAAAAAGAAGGGCCTCTGTTTTTTTAAAATTTGTTTTCAGTGTTCTACAATCACTTCCGTATATCTTAGATATTTTTCTCCTCCCTCCACCACCCTCCTCCCTACCTCCCCACTCCCTCCTGAGAAGGCATACAATATTATGTAGGTTCTACAATACATTCCTATTAAATACATTTTCACCTTAGTCATATTGTATAGAAGAAATAAAATGAATGGAAGAAATCATAACACAAACCAAAACATAATACAAAAGAAAATGGTCTGCTTCATTCTGCAATCGAATTCCACAGTTCTTTCTGTGGATGTGGAAGACATTTTGCCTTAAGAGACCATTGAGAATTTTTTAAGTCCTTGCATTACTATGAAGAAGTAAGTCTACCAGAAACATTCCTCGCACACTATGGTTGTTGCTGTGTACAAAATTCTCCTGGTTCTACTTCTTTCACTGAGCATCAGTTTGTATAAGTCTTTCCAGGCCTCTCTGGTCTTCCTGTTCATCATTTCTTATAGCAAAATAGTATTCCATTACATTCTTATACCACAGTTTATTCAACCATTTCCCAATTGATGGACATCCCCTTGATTCCTAGTTTTTGGCCACCACAAAGAGTGCTGCTATAAATATTTTTGTACATGTGGGACCCTTTCCCCTTATTATGATCTCTTGGGGATACAGTCCTAGAAGCAGTATTGCTGGGTCAAAGGGTATAAACATTTTTATAGCCCTTTGGGCATAGTTCCAAATTGCTATCCATAATGGTTGGATCAGCTCACAGCTCCACCAGCAATGAATTAGTGTTCCAACTCTCCCACATCTTCTCCAACATTTATCCTCTTCCTGTTTTGTCATGTTAACCAATCTGATAGGTGTAATGTGGTATCTCAGAGTTGCTTTGATTTGCATCTTTCTAAACAATAGTGATTTAGAGGATTTTTTCATATGACTATAGATAGCTTAAATTTCTTCCTCTGAAAACTGCGTGTTCATATCCTTTGACCATTTATCAATGGGGAATGACTTGTATTCTTGTACAGTTGACTCAGTTCTCTATATATTTTAGAAATGAGGCTTTTATTACAGACACTAGTTGCAAAAATGCTTTCCCAATTTTCTACTTCCCTCCTGATCTTGGTTGCATTGGATTTGGCTGTGCAAAACCTTTTCAATTTATGTAATAAAAATTATCCATTTTTCACTTCATAATGTTTTCTGTCTCTTGTTTAGTCAAAAATTTTCCCATTCAACATAAATCTGGTAGATACACTATTCCTTGCTCTGCTCATTTGTTTATAGTATCACTCTTTATACCTAGAACATGTACCCATTTGGGCTTTATTCTTGTGTATTGTGTCAGCCATTGGTCTATGCCTACTTTCTGCCACACTTTTATCCAGCTTTCCCAGCAATTTTTGTCAAACAGTAAGTTCTTATCCCAGAAGCTGTGGTCCTTGGGTTTATCAAACAGTAGATTGCTGTATTCATTGACTACTGTTTCTTGAGTACCTAACCTATTCCACTGGTTTGATCCTCTGTTGCTTAGTCTGTACCAAGTGGTTTTGACAGTTGCTGCTTTATAATACAATTTGAGATCTGATAGAGTTAGACCACCTTCCCTAGCCTTTCTTTTCATTACTTCCCTTGATATTCTGGATCTTTTGTTCTTCCAGATGAATTTTGATATTATTTATTCTAGATCTAGAAAATAATTATCTGATAGTTTGATTGGTATGGCACTGAATAAATTAATTTAGGTAGAATTGTCATTTTTATTTTATTGGCTCAGCCTACCCGTGAACAACTGATGTTTTTCCACTTACTTAGATCTGACTTTATTTGTGTGAAAAAATTTGTGTAATTGTGTTCATATAGTCTCTGGGTTTGGTTTGGCAGGTAGACTCTCAAATATTTTATAGTGTCTACCCTAGCTTTAAATGGGATTTCTCTTTCTATCTCTTGCTGTTGGGCTTTATTAGTATTATATAGAAATACAGAAGATTTGTGTGGGTTTATATGGTAACCTGCAACATTGGCAAAGTTGTTTAATTTTTCAGGTAGTTTTTTTACTTGACTCTCTGGGATTCTCTGAACATATCATCATATCATCTGCAAAGAGTGATAACTTAGTTTCTTCTTTGCCCATTCTAATTCTTCAATTTTGTTTTCTTCTCTTATTGCTACAGCTAACATTTCTGTTACCATATTGAATAACAGTGGTGAAGGTGGACATCCTTGTTTCACCCCTGTTCTTATTGGAAATGCACCTAGCTTATCCCCATTGCATATAATGCTTGCTGAAGATTTTAGACAGATACTGCTTATTATTTTATAGAAAGTTCCCTTTATTCCTATGCTCTCCAATGTTTTCAATGGGACTGGGTGTTGTATTTTGTCAAAAGAATTTTCTGCATCTATTGAGATAATCATGTGGTTTCTTTTAGTTTTGTTGTTGATATGATCAATAATGCTAATAGTTTTCCTAATATTGAATGAGCCCTGCATTCTTGGTATAAATCTTACCTGATAATAACATATTATTCTCATGATGAATTCTTGAATTCTTTTGGTTAAAATCTTATTTAAAATTTTTGCATCTATATTCATTAGAGAAATTGGTCTATGATTTTCTTTCTCTGTTTTGGCTCTTCCTGGTTTAGGTATCAAAACCATATTTGTATCATAAAAAGAATTTGAGAGGACTCCTTCCCCAGTTTTCCCAAGTAGTCTATGTAGTATTAGAATTAACTGTTCTTTAAATGTTTGATAGAATTTACTTGTAAATCCATCTGACCCTGGAGATTTTTTCCTAGGGAGTTCATCGATAGCTTGTTCAATTTCTTTTTCTGAGATGGGGATATTTAAGTATTCAACTTCCTCTTCTGTTAATATGGGGAATTTATATTTTTTAAAATAATCATCTCATTTCGATTGTCGAATTTATGGGCATACAGTTGGGTAAGTAATTTCTAATTATTGTTTTAATTTTCTCTTCATTGGAGGTGAGTTCACCCTTTCCATTTTTGATATTGGTAACTTGGTGTCTTTCTTTTTTTTAAATCAAATTGATCAAAAGTTTATCAATTTCATTTGTTTTTCCATAAAATCAACTCTTAGTTTTATTTATTAGTTCAATAGTTTTCTTAATTTCAGTTTTATTAATCTCTCCTTTGGTTTTCAGTATTTCTATTTTGGTATTTACTTGGGGATTTTTAATTTGTTCTTTTTCTAGCTTTTTCAGCTTCATGCCCACTTCATTGATCTCCTCTTTCTCTATTTTATTCATGTAGGCATTCAAAGATATAAAACTTCCCTTAAGGACTGGTTTTGCAGTATCCTGTAAGATTCGGTAGGTTTTCCCATTATTGTCATTTTCTTGAATGAAGTTGTTGGTTGTTTCTATTATTTGTTGTTTAACCCACTCATTCTTTAGGATTAGATTATTTAGTTTCCAATTAATTTTTAGTCTATATTTCCATGGCCTTTGATTACGTGTAATTTTTATTGCATTATGATCTGAGAAGGATATATTCACTGTCTGCCTCTCTGCACTGGTTTGTGAGGTTTTTGTGGTGTAGTACATGATCAGTCTTTGTATATGTGCTATGTACTGGTGAGAAAAAGGTATATTCCTTTCTATCCCTATTCAATTTTCTCCAGAGATCTATCCTATCTGTCTTATCCAGAGTTTTATTCACTTCCTTAACTTCTTTCTTGTTTATTTTGAGGTTAGATTTATCAAGTTGGTTGAGGTCCCCCACTGGAATAATTTTGCTGTCTATTTCTTCTTGTAACTCCCTTAACTTCTCCTCTAAGAATTTGGATGCCATTCCACTTGGAGCGTATACGTTTAGTAATGATATTGCTTTGTTGTCTGTAGTGCCTTTGGCAGGGTATAGTTTCCTTCCTTCTCTCTTTTGATTAGATCTATTTCTGCCTTTGCTTTATCTGCAATTAGGATTGCTACTCCTGCTTTTTTTTACATCAGATGAAGCACAATACATTTTGCTCCAACCTTTTACCTTTACCCTTTATCCTTGGTTGCAGTCCCAGCTCCTTTGCCTTATGGAATATCATATTCCAGTTCCTTCCACCTTTTAGTGTAGAAGCTGCAAGGTCCTGTTTTATCCTGATTGTAGTTCCTCGATATTTGAATGGTTTCTTTCTGGCTGCCTGTAGTATTTTTTCCTTCACTTGATAGTTCTGGAATTTGGCAAGGATATTTCTTGGTGTTTTTACTTTGGAATCCTTTTTGGGAGGTGAATTTTAGATTCTTTCAATGACTATTTCACCCTCTGGATCTAGGACTTCTGGGCAGTTTTCCTTAATGATTTCTTGGAAGATATTGTCCAGGCTCTTTTCTTCTTCATGGCTTTCTGGTAGGTCAATAATTCTTAGATTTTCTCTCCTGGATCTATTTTCCAGGTCAGTTGTTTTTCCAATTAGATATTTTACATTTTCTTCTATCTTTTCATTCTTTAGATTTTGTTTGACTTATTCTTGATGTCTCATAGAGTCATTACCTTCTACTTGCCCAACTTTAATTTTTATCAAATTGTTTTCTTCAGTTAACTTTTGCATCTCCTTTTCCATCTGTCTTGTTATTCCTTTTAAGGAGTTGTTTTCTCCAGTTAGTTTTTGTACTTTTTTTTCCATTTGTCCAATTTTCCCAGTTAGGCTTTATGCTTTCTTTTCCATTTGTCCAATTTTCCCAGTTAGGTTTCGTGCTTCCTTTTCCATTTGTCTGATTTTCCTTTTTAAGGAGCTGTTTACTTCAGTGGATTCTTTTTCTCATGTTTAAAATCATTGACCAGTTTTTCTTCTCTTTCTCTTATTTGACTTTTAAAATCCTTCTTCAGCTCTTCCAAGAGGGTTCTTTGTGCTTGCGACTCATCGATATTCCCTTCTGAAGTTTCAGATGGGCCACAGCTGGAACTTTGCTGGTACAGCCTGTGTCTTGTGTGCTGTGTGCTCTTCCAGCCCATGTTTTGTATGCTGTGTGCTCTTACAGCCCCAGAGAACACATCCTTCCCATCAACCTTGCAGTCTGTCCTGGGCTGTGAATCTGCCACAGTCTGTCTCCTATTGGATTCTGCCCCTTCAAAATCCATTCAGATTCTCTTTTTAGAGGTATCTGAAAGAGTTTATCGAAGAGCTTAGCTGAGTAGTTGCTCTCACTCCACCAACTTGGCTTCACCTAGGCCTCTGTTTTAAGGACAAGTTTAGGCTCCTTAAAAACAGTGGTGTCAAACTTAAATAGAAATTGATCACTGTAGGGAACATATTGACTTAGAAAACCATAAATTAACATTATTCATGTTGTATTGTATTTTAAAATCTATTTTGTTAAACATTTCCCACTTACATTTTAATCTGGTTCCTAATGCACTAGGGAGTTTTCCTGAATTTTGAGGCCTATGATAATGAGCAAACTTTACAATATTCCAAACAAAACATAGCCTATGTTTATCTTTCTATTAAATTCTGGGTTCAACTCTTTGTCCATTTATAGTGTCTATGCAAGAAATATAGGAATTGAAGAGATATAAGTTTTAATAGTTTAAATTGCACTAAGACTTTTAGGATACCCTGTATAAATACACACACATATATAGATACATGCAGTCAGTCAACAAATACTTATTTATTACTTGCTACATACTGGGCATTGTGCTGGATACTGAGGAGACAAAGACAAAAAGTCCCTGCACAGAACGTTACATGTTCACACACATACCTACACTGCAAGAAAAACTGAGGAGAGAGAGATTATGCAAGTGGGAATATCAGGGAGAGCTTCCCAGAGAAAGTGGCATAAGAGCTGGAGATATAAGGAAGAAAGCCCTTGAAGAGCTCACATTCTTATGGCAGGTGTACCATGTAAAAAATTGCACATACAGGTTACACAGAAAGTAAATGGAAGGTGATTTCTGAAGGAGAGAAGGCACTGGGTGGGAGTATGAAGGGAGAGAAAGACATCCTGCAAAAGATGGGACTTGAGCTGAATATGGAAGCAAGGAGGGGGGGAGAAGGAAAGAAAAAGAGGGAGGAGTGAGAGTGGGATTCCAGGCTTGGGAACCAGCATGTAATGTCACATAGTTAGAAGATAGAGTAGTGTGAGAAATGGCAAGAATGCCAGTGTTGTTGAGTCATAAACTATATGAATGGAAATAAATTATAATGCCACTGGAAAAGTAGGAAGGGACCATGTTATGAAAGGCCAATTTAAAAGTCAAACAAAGGATTTTGTATTTGATCCTGTAGACACAATGGACCTGCTGGAATGGAACATGGTTAATAAGTAGCTGGTAATGCCCAAATGTCACTCAGGAGAAAGGCTAGAGTTGAATGGGCAGTCTTATGCACAGAGATGATAATTAAACATGTAGAATGATGAAGTTACCAAGTTAGAAATACTATGAAGGAAACAAAAAAGAGGACTCAGGACAGAGCCTTGGATGAAAAGGAAGAGACATATCTGAGTGATATTGTGAAGATAGAATCAAGACAGATTCTATGTGTGAGCTTAGGTGACTGGAAAGAAGATGGTACTCCTGACAGTAATATGGAGAGGTGGAGCCAAGATGGTGGAATATCAGGAAGAATTAAAACCCAACTCCCTTAACATAGCACCTCCACAAAGATGGAGAAAATGTTCCTGACTAAATTCTAATAAGAAAATCCAAGAAATAAATCACAGTGAATATTTTTTCTAGCCTAAGTTGGTATAGGGAGACAGAGAAATCTGTGGACACTTGGGTGCAGGGTCTAGCAAGGAAATGTCAATGAGCATTTGAGCACCCAGGGACTGAAAGAGGAATAAAGCTGTGGCCCAGGTCAAGAAGAGTTCACAGACCTATACTGGAACACAGCAACCTTGTGCAGGGTGTGGGATCAGATGCCAACTTACAACTTTGTCACACAATCTCTTCAAGAGGAGACAGGAAACAGAGAAGAAAAGCATAAGAGAATAAGATGGAGGGCAACACACATTTTATAATCATAAGTGTGAAAATATTTGGAATGAACTCCTCATCCATTAAACAGAAGAAGATAATGGAATCAATTCAAAATTAGAATCCAACAACATGGATTTTAATCTTGTTACACGAAATAATCTTAAAATATGAAGATGTACACAGACTTAGAGTAACAGGCTGGACCAAAATCTGTTGGGCTTCCCTTGATGTAAAAAAAATGGAGGAGTAGAAATCATGATATCAGACAGGGAAGTAGTAAAAAATTGACCTAGTTAAAAGAGAGAAACATTTTGGTGAAATATACTATAGGCAATAAATTATCATTACCATCCATATATCTACCAATAGCATACTACCTAAATTCTTGAGGGAAAACTTTAATGAGTTACAGAAACAGATAGTAAAACTAGAATATTGGGAGACATCAATTGACCCCTCTCAGACCTAGAGAAAACTAACCAGAAATGAAGCACATGAATAGAACTTTAGAAAAGTTTTATGTGATCTCTAGAGATTAGTGAATGAATATGGAAAGAAGTATATCTATTTCTGGATACATAGATTCAGGAATCATCTCTATGGAGATGATAATTGAGTTCATAGACACTGATAAGATTACCAATTGAGATCAAAAGGAGAGAGATAAGAAGAGAGTTCAGAGCAGATCCAGGAGAGATATTCTTAGATAGCAGATGGGGCTTGAATGAAAGTTCAGCAAATAAGAATGAGAAGGAGCAGTCAGATACAGTGTGAAACAGGATAAAGCAGTGTAACTAAAAGCTAGAGAGGAGAGGAGGATGATTAATAGTGTCAGAAGTTGTAGAGAGATCAGGAAGAATGAGGATTTGTAATAAGAGATCATTGTAATAAGTTCACAGATAAATGCAAAGTATATGCAATGTAAAGTAATGTTGAAAAGGAATGAGAACTAACAATTGAGGGTGAGGGAGGTAAATCAGGAAGGTCTTGGAGGTAGCACCTGTGCTGAACTTTTGAGGTACAGATTCTATAAGATGGAGTTCAGTGGTTATGACAAATCAAATTTGCCAACCGTTTCGTCCTTTAGTTTCATCAGTTCATTTCTATGTAACCTGTAGCAGACTTTTGAGGGGATCATATGTAGAAAACTAGAGAAGTTGTAATCTGCATCAGGGAGAGAATTCCCATATAAGTGAGATCATATATCCTTTGAAGTATAGCCTATTTAGAATGCAAAAAAAAAAACTGTAATGAGTAAAGTCATGAGAAATTAATGATGTAGAGTTTCTAGTAAATGCCACAGGAAGGGCTAACTCAACAAGATTGTCAATATTATCTTAATTGCTAAGTGCACTTTTTGCTTCCCAGTCTCCCCAGGCAATTCTTTCTTGGTTTGCAATGTTTACTCTCCTTCAGATTTTTCCCGACAATAACTCGTTCATCATTCAGGAGAACTACAGGATGCCTTGTCATTTCTTCTATTGGACATCATGTAGCATACAAACATCTGGATGGAAACACTACATTTAAGCGGCTTTTGGTTTTATCTTCTCTGCAGCAGAAACTGATAACAGGAAGAGAAAAGTTCAAAGCTTTCAGTATATTTTAGAAAATGCTATTCTGCTAAATTGAAGCAATTGAGGATCAACGGATAGAAAAGAGCAGAAATAAAGGTCAGAGGGTAGAAATCTTGAATATAGAAACATAGTAATGAGATATAAAAGTGTTCCCATTTGTAGTAAAGGTACTAGGCATGCGCTGAGCTATTTGAATGTAGGACAGCATAGTTTTTTCTTCCTTCTGTTTAACTACCAAATCCATGGCTCAAAAAAAACTCAAACCCATAGATCAAAACATTTGCTTAAATAGATTATTTATTTGTCACATGATTGAATACAAATACTATGTTTGTATACATACATACATAATATATACATATATCCATGACAGATAGCAATTTGTTAGATTATATGGAGTATTACATGAGGGCCTGAAAGGCCATCAGTACCATTCCATGTCTCTTGTATGAGTCATCAGAAAAGGCAATGTGGTACAGTGGAGAGAGCACCACATCTGGCCTCAGAGGACCTCATTTTGAAACCTATCTCTGCCAGTTACTCTCAGTGACATAATATCTCTAAAGCGCTTAGCACAGTTTCTGGCACTTTGTAGGTGCTTAATAAGTGCTTTCCCCCCTTTTAGGCATGTCATTTCCCCTGACTGGGCCTTAGGTTCCTCCTTTATAAAATGAAGGAAATAGATTAGATGATCTCTGACATCTTCCTCAGCTCTAAGTTTATGAGCCTGTAATTAACAAGGATAATAATGTTAATAACATTAATAATTCAATTCATTTCAACAGCTATGAAGGGCTTACTATGCACAAGGCTCTGGGGTGGGTCCTAGAGTTACCATGGCAAACACAGGACTGTCCTTGCTGCCGAAGAGATTATATTTTACTGGGTAGGAACAATATACAAAGTAATTTCAAATGGAACAGAGTGCTAATGACTGAGGGGGGAGAAGTTGGAAGATGAAGAAAGTTTTCATGGAGGAAGTACTTTGAAGGAAACTTGGAATCTCACAAGGTGGAAGTGAAGAGAGAAGCAATACCATAGTTGTGGCACCACTTCAGACAGGCATGAAGGCAGAACATGGAATGTCATGTATAGGGAACAGCTAAGAGGCCAATTTGACTAGAATGGAGAATATATGAAGGAGAGTAATATGAAATAAGTTTGGAAAGTTAGGTGAAAGTCTAATCATTGAGGGTTTTATATATCAGAGTGGGGCTTTTATATGTTATCCGTTAAGTAATAGGGTAAAGAATTAAAGAATTAACTAAATTAATTAATTAACTAAAGAATTGTGAGTGGTAATGGGAAGGGTGAGGGGGAAGAGATGTGACAAAGTCAGAAATGCATTAAAAATAATTACCATTTCTAGAGTAATTCAAAGTTTACCAAGCACTTTCCTCACAAATACTGGAGGGAGTAGATAGTGCAAGGATTTCTCTCCATTTTACAGCTGAGGCTCTGAGAGGTGAAATGATTTATCCAGTGTCACATAACTGCTATGTGGCTGAAGGAGCATTTGAACCCACGTCTCCTGACTCTGGGACCAGTACTTTGTCCATCAGACTATACCACCTCATCTCATTCCGTATATCTCTAGGACTCTTGAATGGTTTTCTTAAGTTATTAAGATAGCATTATTTATATTGCCTCCAGAATTCTCAAGAGTCACTCATCCTACTGTAGGAGAGTAAATTTTCCAAGGGAAGTCATAAGGTTTTAGTTTTAGCAAAGTAATTACTCTTGTGTCTTTTCATGAAGTGTATGAGTGGCAAGAGAAGCGATTCTGTTTTGCTACAAATTTCCGTGATTATTATATTGACAGATTGATTGGCAAAGTTAGTTAGCAAAGTGGGTTTTCTTCTTTGTCCCAGAATTAAAATGAAGTTTAATTTAAATGTCATCCAAAATAAAGTTTTTAAAGAGAGAATAGCTTGAAATGATCCTATTTTGGTACATTGTAATTACATCTTTCTTATTACTCCTTCATTTCAATCTTCTTTCAGGTAGAAGAGTATAATTTCTAAACTTTTCATTTATAAATCAAGATACAGTAATCACAGAGGACATAAAAAGTTGACTTAAAGAAGAATGTGGTAACCTAGCTTTCATATCAAACTTATTTATCTTGAAATTTCTTACAAAAATACTGTACCCTTTTCTGTGATTAAATGGTAATAGCCACTGATTTCACATTAGTCCCCCTCATACGCTGTAGCCAAACTGGCCAAATCAGCACACAACCTTCTGTCTACTGTCTCTGCAACATGGAATATCATTTTTCTAAATACTTGTAATGTCCTCTCTCCTTACCTTGTAAGCCTTCTTCAAGGCTCAGTTCAAGTACTACTTCATATATGAGACTTTTTCTGACTCTCCATCCTCTCCCACAATTAGGGATACCCTGCTTAGAAATGACTTTGCATTTCCTTTATAACCACTAGCTCTTTTCCTTTCTTTCTGGTGCTAATTCCTTCCTTCCTTCCTTCCTTCCTTCCTTCCTTCCTTCCTTCCTTCCTTCCTTCCTTCCTTCCTTTCTTTCTTTCTTTCTTTTTTGCATCACTCTTACTTTCTAATGATGCCTCCTGCTCCTAAAAGAACCCTCTCTTGTGATACATAAGTGAAGTCAAATAAGACAAATCAATGCTTTGACCATGTCTAAAAGGTATGTCTCCTGCACCTACAGTGTCCTACCTCTCTGCTAAGGAGAGGGTAGCATGCTTCAACATCAGTCCTCTGAAGTCATGATTGATCACTGCTTTGGTCAGAGTTCTGAAGACTTTCAATGTCTTCTTTTCTTCCCAGTATTAAGATAATTGACTATTTCCTTTCATTCAATAGAGTAAAGTTACCTGCTTAAAAGCTCTCTGCTAACAGGTTATCGCCCTCATACATACATCCAAATTATAAAATATTCTATGGTGTGTGTATACACACATATGTGTATACCTATATGCATATATGTATGTATATGTGTATGTGTGCATGAATGAAGGCAGACTTAGTCTGGTGAAATGTGGTTGACCCTATCATGCAGGGGGAGTCCAGGGCAAAATTCAAACTGTAGAGATATGCTGTAGACATATGAGGCCATCTGGCTGCTCTTCTTTGTGGATGGTATAGTGCCAACTGCAAGTCCTACAACATCACTGAGCCTCCTAGATCTTTTCCACAGTCACTCAAAATAATTTAGCTTAACTCTTCACACAGGTAAAACCAAATGGGTGAAGAATGACTATTGTCAGAACTATGGCATGTAGTTAGGTGATCAAACCATAGAATTCATTCATTAGTGTATACACCTTGGACGGACCCTGCAAGTAGGCTGTGAGTTGGATCTAGAATTAAATAGTTGGAAAAAAGCATGCTGGATTGCCCATGGAAAACTCCTTTTATGATCCCAAACTTTTTCCTAAAACAAAGGCTCATGTTTTTAATACCAAAATTTAAGTGGTATAAGTCATAAAACACTACTATCTCCAAAGCATTTAAATCTCTTATCTGTATGGTGAGGTTGAGTGGATGGCAGTACAAAATAAATAACTGGAAGATGCCTGAATCGTCATGCAAATTTCTGATGCCTTCCTTCCTTCCTTTGCTTAATTTTGAGTACTTATACATTCGAAACTGGACTATATCTTGATGGTACAAATAGTAACAATGACTGTGTGCATGTATATATAACATACTTTATTAGTAGCTTACAATATTAGAGTTGTGTGGAGCACTGAGAGGTTAGGTTACTTGCCCAAAATCATACTGCTAATAACATAGAGCTTTTAGAAAGGAAGGAAAGAAACAAGCATTTAAGTGCCTACTATATGCCAGGCACTGTGCTAAGCATTTTATAATTATTATATAATTTGACCCTGGGGAAGATCAATCTATCTATCGACACACACATGCACACACACACAGATATAGATATATCTATGACATGTAATTATGTGAGAGAGAAGATAGATAATTTTGTAGTTTGTTATTCAGTTGTATTTCAGTTGTATCTGACTCTGTGGTATCATTTGGGATTTTCTTGGCAAAGATACTGGAGTAGTTAGCCATTTCCTTCTCCATCTCACTTTACAAATCAATAGTGACTATTGCTGTTTCCTTCCCAGCCTGATGTCTTTTTTGTCTTGGTCTTGTTAAAGGGGCTATACCCTGGCTACTTCAATGGGCATTACCTCACCCTAAGTGAGTACCTGCAAAGACCTTGGCCTAAAGGGGCCAAGGTCTCCCAGTGCATCCTGAGTCATCTCTAGTCATCCTGATGAATATCTGGTCACTGGATTCAGATGGCTCTGGGGGAAAAGTGAGGCTGGTGACCTGCACAGCCCTTCCCTCACTCAAAACAAAGTCAAGTGCAAGTCATGTCATCATTTCTCTGATGGCATGGTCTTCTTTGGCAACAAAGGATGAACACAAATGATTACACATGAGGAAACTGAGATAAACAGGATGAACTGACTTGCCTAGGGTCACACAGCTAATAAGCGTCTGAAGCCAGATTTGAACTCAGAGAGGTGAGTTTTTCTGACTACAGGTCTGGCACTCTATCAACTGTGCCTCCTAGGTACCCTATAATGGCTTATATAGCAACAACAAAAACAGGAAAAACTTCCTAATAATGAGAGCTGTCCAAAAATGGAACGGAGGGGCACAGAGTGAAGTAATGATTTTGCCTTAGCACCTCCTTAATTTTTTCCACAGTGTCCTCGAAAATGCACCAAATTGAATTCTGATTGAGAAAGTGAAGAAAAAGTCACAGTGAGTTATTTGTCCAGCCCAAGGCAGCTTAGGAAGATAGAGAAGTCTGCAGACACTGGGGCGAAGCCTAGTTAGAAGCACAGTGCAACAGTACTATGGCAGGGGTTGTGGTAGTGGGGCAGCAGTGGCAGCAAAGAGAAACCCAGTGCCCACGGACTGTACAAATCTGAACACTTGGGCTGAAAGAGATCCCAGGGGACCCCATTATTAGCACTGGGAGTAGAAATGGGTGCCATGTGGAAGCTCTGTCACTCATTACTCAGTTCCAACTCACAGTTCACAGAGGGGAGTAGTCCTGGTCATGAGGAAACAGGGGCCCTACCTGTGTAAGAAACAAGTTCCAAAAACCTAGCTATCTGACTCCGGACTCAAGAATAGAGTGGAGACTCAGATCTGACCTTTAGGTCTGTACATAAGCCTTCAGTGGATTAAATCAGGGCAGGAGACAGCAACTTAGTCACTCTGAACTTTCAAAACCTCCCAGCAGGCTAACTGTCACTGTGGCCAGCAGCAGTCTACTAAAACTCAACCACACACAATCCAACAGACTTAAACTGGATTAGGAATTTACAGAGTACTGACCAGGAGGGTAGTGAATGGACCTCTTCTTAGATCACACCACTTTGAAATTCCCTAAAATTTACAGGTCTCCAGAATAAGCTGTGAAAACATTAGGACATAAAAGACAGAAAATCATGCCAATTGTCCCTCCTACCCCTAGAAGAGAGCAGCACCCAAGAGCAACATGAACTCAAATAGTAACTTGGAAGAATGAGCAAATAAATAAAAAGGAACCTGATTATAAAAATGCACTATGGTGATGGGGCAGCTCAAAACACAAACATAGAAGATGATGATGTGAAAACATCTGTGAGCAAAGCCTCAAAGGAAAATACAGATTGGATACAAGCCCAGCAAGAGTTCCCAGAAGAGTTAAAGGAAAAGCACTTTTTTAAAAGAGCAATGTTTTTAAATTAGATAAGGTCAGTAGAGGAAAAGTTTGGGAAAGAAATGAGAGCTATATAAGAAAAATTTGAAAGGAGAATTAATAGTTTGGTAAAAAGAGATACAAAATATGCTAAAGAAAGTAACTCTTTAAATATCAGAATTGACCTTATAGCTAAAGGGGTACAAAACCTCACCAAGGAAAATACTCCTTTGAAATTAGAATTGGCCAAATGTAAGCTAATGACTTCATGAGCCATCAAGAAATAGTAAAACAGAAGAAACAGAAGAAAATAAGAAGCTCTCATTAGAAAAAATAAAACAACTACCTAGAAAAATAGATCAATGAGAGAAAATTAAAGAATCATTGGACTACCTGAAAGCTGTGAACAACAACACTAAAAAATCTTAGACGTTATATTTCAAGAAATTTTAAAGGAAAACTGCCCAGGCATCTAAGAACCAGAGTGTAAAGTACAAATGGAAAGAATTTACCAGTTACCACCTGAAAGAAATCTCAAAATGAAAACTCCAAGGACTATTATAATACAAACCCAAAATTCTTGGATCAAGGAGAAAATGCTGTAAATACCCAAAAAGAAGAAATTTAAATATTGTTGAGCCACAGTCAGGATCATACATTTAGGTGCTACCACTGTAAAGGAATTGAGGGTTTGGAATATGACATTCTATAAGGCAGAGGAACCAGGATTATAACCAGCAATAACCTACCCAGCAAAACTCATTATAATCCTTTGGTTGGGGGGAGGGGAATGGGTATTTATTGAAATAGGGGACTTTCAAGCATTCATGATGAAAAAGAAAACAGAACTAAATAGAAATTTTGATACATACGAAATGCAAGAGAAGCATAAGAAGGTAAATATGAGCAAGAATTCATAAAGGGCCTAAATGAGGTTTAGCTGTTCACATTCTTATATGGGGAGAGGATAAAATGATGTTTTAAAGGAAGGTTAATTAGGTAGGGCCTGGATATATTTCTATTATGTTGAGATGATCTCTAAAGAAGAATGGAAGAGTGGGGAAGAATACACTGGGAAAAAGGGGAAAGGAGAGGAAGAATGGGAAAAATTTTTTCACATAAATGGAGGAAACAAGGAAGAGTTTACATAATGGAGGGGGATGGGAATGGAGAGGTAGTAGGCAACACTTGAACCTTACTCTCATATGAACTAGTTTAAAGTGGGAAGACTATGCATATACACAGGTACAGAAATTCATCTCTCTCAATAGGGAAGTTGGAGGGAAAAGGATTGACAGAAAGGAGTAAAGAGAAAAGATGGAGGGTAGATTAAAAGAGGCAGCAGTCAGAAACAAAACAGACTCTTGAGGAGGGAACAGAATAAAAAGAGAAAGATAAGTGTAAGTAAATAGGGAAATACAGAGTTTACTATAATAATTGTGAATGTGAATGGGATTACCCTTCCCCTCCCACAAAATAGAAGACAGCATGATATTTCAGGAAATTATAAAGGAAAGCTAAGGGTAAGGTAATATTCTGAAATGGATTAGAACTAAAAAATCAACAGTAAGTTATTTAAAAGAAACACATTTGAAACAGAAATGTGCATACAGAGTTAAAATATGAGTCTGGAGTGGAATCTATTATGCTCACACTTATATAAATCTAACACCAAGATAAAGATAAACAAGGAATTAAGGAGATGAATGGAATTTTAGAAAAAGGTGGATATGGTAGGCCTTTGGAAAATATTAATTGGGAATAGAAAGGAATATCTCTTTTTCTTAACTGTGTGTAGCACCTTCACAAAAATTGACTATGTATTAAAGTATAAAAACCTCAGAAACAAGTGCAGAAAATCAGCAATAATAAATCATATTTCTGGTCATAATGCAATAAAAATTACATTCAAGCAAAGACTTTTTGAAACTCAGATTAAAAATTAAATGGAAAGAAACCTAAAACCAAAGAATGAATGGGTCAGATAACAAATTATAAGAGATAATCAATGATTTCATTAACAATAATGGCAAGACAACATACTAAAATCTATGAGATGTAACTAAAACACTACTTTATGTAAAATTTATATTTCTTAATGCTTACATCAATAAAAGACAGAAAACATGTCAAGAGTTGGGTATACAACTAAAAAAAATAAATTAACTCTCCCCCTCCCCCCATTAAACACCAAAATAGAAGTTCTTTGAATTAGAGGAGAGATTAATAAAATTGAAAATAAGAAAATAGAATCATAAAGCTGGGAATTGATGTTTTAAAAGAGGAAAAAAATAAGGTAGGCTCTAGTCTAATTTGACTTTTAAAAAGAAAGAAGAAAACCAAATTACTAGTATAAGAAATGAAAATGTTCAATTCACAACCAATGAAAATGACATAAAAACAATTAGGAGCTATTTTGCCCAACAATAAGCCAGTGAAACTAGCAATTTAAATTAAATGGATGAATATTTATGAGAGTATAAATTGTCTGGATTAGCAGAACAGGAAATAGGATACTTAAAATAACTGTATCTTAGAAAAAGAAATTTAAGAAGCCATCAGTGAGTTCTTTAAGAAAAAAATAACAAAAAATCAAGACAAGATGAATTTACAAGTGAATTTTACCAAATATTTAAAAAACAGTTAAGTTTAATATTATATAAACTGTTTAAAAAAATAAGGAAGAAGTCTTTCCAAATTCCTTCTGTGACATGAATAAGGTCTTGACACCTAAACCAGGGAGGGACAGAACAGAGAAAGAATACTGTAGACCAATTTTCTTAATTAATATTGATACAGAAGTGACAAATAAAATATTATAAAGATAGTAGATTATAAAGATAAAAGATTATAACAACATATCACAAAGATCTTAGAGTACAACCAGACTGGATTTATAACAGGAATACAAAACTGGTTCAGTATTAGGAAAATTATAAGCATAATTGACCATACCAATAAAAAAATCATAAAAATATGATTATTTCAATAAATGCAGAAAATGTTTCTGATAAAATACAATACCCATTCCTATTTAAAGAGACACTAGAAAGCATAGGAATAAACAAATTTTTGTAAAATGATAAGTAATATCTATGCAAAATCAAGAAGAAGCATTATATCTAATGAGGATAAACTTGAAGTCTTTCCAATAAGATCATGGGTGCAGCAAGGATGTCCATTATCACCCTTATTCAATATTGTACTAGAAATAATAGATATAATCATAAGACAAGAAATGAAATTAGCCAAAGCTCATGCAGTGCCACCCAGGAAGCACAGAGTGCAGCCTGACATTGTGGCAGGGACAGGACCATGAGAAGACTTCAGGGAGCCACCAATAGCAGCAGTTCCCATATTACTCAACCCACAAAAGCCACAGAGAGTTTTAAAGGTCAGTGGGAGGGCTCCATCACCCAGGAGAGGGGAGCATGTTCTGAACACCCTCCCCCGCCCCCACAGTGGCAACTTCTGTTTTTGGAGCCCTCCACCTAGAGCCCCTGGGGAAATTGAGCCCCTGATCTAAATCTGAGCCCTGAGTGCCAGCCCTGGGAGACCTCCACCTAAAACCCCTGGGGGAATTGAGCAGCTGATCTGAATATCAGCCCTGACAAAGAACTCAAAAGTCAAGTAACTGGCTGGGAAAATGCCCAAAAAAGGGAGGAAAAAATGGGACTATAAAAGGTTACTTTGTTGGTGAACAGGTATCTTATCCCATCCTTTCTGATGAGGAAGAGTAAAGCATAACATCAGAGGGAGTCAAGGATTCTGTATCTAAAACCTCCAAAATAAATGTGCAATGGTCTCAGGCCATGGAAGAGTTCAAAAAGGATTTTGAAAATCAAGTAAGAGAGGTGGAGGAAAAATTGGGAAGAGAAATGAGAGCTATGCAAGATGAAAAGCAAATCAACAGCTTGCTAAAGGAGACCCAAAAATGCTGAAGAAATTAACACCTTAAAAAATAGACTAATTCAAATGGCAAAAGTGGGCCAAAAAGCCAATGAGGAGAAGAATGCTTTAAAGAGCAGAATTACCCAAATGGAAAAGGAGATTCAAAAGCTCACTGAAGAAAATAGTTCTTTAAAAATTAGAATGGAGCAGATGGAAGCTAATGACTTTATGAGAAACCAAGAAATTACAAAACAAAACAAAAGAATGAAAAAATAGAAGACAGCATGAAATATCTCATTGGAAAAACAACTGACTTGGAAAATAAATCCAGGAGAGACAATTTAAAAAATTATGGGAGTACTTGAAAGCCATGATCCAAAAAAGAGCCTAGACACCATCTTTCATGAATTATCAAGGAAAACTGCCTTGATATTCTAGAACCATAGGGTAAAATAAATATTGAAGGAATCCACCAATCACCTCCTGAACGAGATCCAAAAAGAGAAAGTCCTAGGAACATTGTAGGCAAATTCCAGAGTTCCCAGGTCAAGGAGAAAATAGTGCAAGCAGCCAGAAAGAAACAATTTGAGTATTGTGGAAATACAATCAGGATAACACAGGATCTGGCAGCTTCTGCATTAAGGGATGGAAGGACTTGGAATGTGATATTCTATAAGTCAAAGGAAATGGAATTAAAACCAAGAATCATCTTCCCAGCAAAACTGAGTATAATACTGCAGGGGAAAAATTATCATTCAGTGATATAGAGGACTTTCAAGCATTCTTGATGAAAAGACCAGAGTTGAAGAGAAAATTTGACTTTCAGATGCAAGAATCAAGAGAAGCATGAAAAGCTAAACAGGAAAGAAAAATCATAAAGGACTTTCTGAAGTTGAACTTTTTACATTCCTACATGGAAAGACAATATTTGTAACTCTTAAGACTTTTCTCAGTATTTGGTTAGTTGGAGGGATTACACACACACACACACACACACACACACACACACACAAACACACACATGTGTTCATGACCAACAGTTATGCAGAGAGGTTCACATGAAGTACAATGGATAATTTTGATTACGTAAAATCAGTTTCTTTTTTTTTCAAAAACAAAACCAACACATCTACAATTAGAAAAAAAGCAGGAAACTGAGAAAAAAATCTTTGCTTTCACTTCCTCTAACAAAGGTCTTGTTCCTCAAATATATAGGGAACTGAGTCAAATTTATAAGAATAAGAGCCATTCTTTAAGTGATAAATGTCCAACGTATGTAACAGTTTTCAGAGGAAGAAATTCAACCTACAATAGTTATAAATCAGTAATAATTAGAGAAATGCAAATTAAAACAACTCTGAAGTACCACTTCACACCAATAATATTGGGTAAAGTGACAGAAACAAAAATATGCCACAAATATGCCAAAAACATGCCAGAGGGGATGTGAGAAAATAAGGACACTAATGCACTATTGATAGAGCTATGACCTAATCTTACCATTCTCGAAAACATTCAGAGAGTATGCCTAAAAGACTATTAAAATTCTACATACTCTTTGCTTTAGTGATACCTCTGCTATTTCTATATCCCAGACAGATCAAAGAAAGAGGATCCATATGTGCAAAAATATTTCACAGCTCTTTTTGTGGTGACAAAGAATTGGAAATTGAGGGAATATCCATCAATTGGGGAATGGCTGAACAAATGTATGATGGAATACTATTGTGCTGTAAGAAACAATGAAGGGAATGGTTTTAGAAAACCTGGGAAGGTTTACTTGAACTGAGGTAATATGAAGTCAGCAGAATCAGAACGATTTACAACAGGATTATTACAATCATCTGAGAAAGAGTTTTTAACTCTGACCATCAGTGACCCAGTACAGTTCTAAATGACTCCCAATGAAAAATGCTAGTCACCTCCAGATAGAGAGCTGAATGAATATTGAAGTTTATGTCCTCCTCTTTCTTTTTCTTGTTTTCTTTTGTTTTTCAACACATGGATAATGGGGAAGTTTGTTTTGGATTACTTCATTTTTGTAATTTTTTTGTTTCTTTCTTGCCTTTTCAATATTTGGGGGAATGGGTAAGGTGAGGGCAAGAATCTGAAACTGAAAATAAAATAAAATTGAATAAAAAAATAGAATGTGCCTCAGAGAGTAATGAGTTCTCCACAACTGGAAATCTTCAGGCAAATGCCAAATGTCTACTTGCCAGGTATATTTTAGTGGTTTTTATTGGGGAGGGTGTGTTGCTGAGAGATTATAGGTAGGACTAGATGGTTGCTGAGGGTCTTTATGGCTCCAAAACTGTTATTCAGAACAAGTAGTGACATTCCCATTTTGACAGGAAACTAGAGTTGAGAGACCTTAAGTCATGTAGTTATTAATCAGCAGAGCTGGTAATTGAGTGTAGGTCTTCTGACTCCTTACTTGAATGATCTTTCCAATACCCAATGATTTAACTTCCACTCTCTATCCCATCATCTAGGCTAACATTCCCTATCTGCACATATAGGAACTCATACTCACTGTGGGGAACTGACTTGTTCAAGGTCACACAGTTATTTGGTGGTAGAACTTGAACTTAGGTCTTAAACTTCCAGGTAAACTTTTTTCATTCAGGTTGTTGACATTTCAGTGCTTTTGTCATCAAGCTAGAATGGGAAACTTGAAATCTGAATAGCCAAAGATGGATTATGCTGGAGATTTCCCTTTCTTTTGAATAAGAATGTTATAAATGTGCATTACTGGCCAAAAACCTGCACCATCTTATCACAGAAATAGATATTTTTATTCATAAATGCTATTTTCAGTATGATCTGTTTTATGTCTAGTCTTGCAATTTAGTTTGCTTTTGATCTATTTGGATCCAAACTTCAGGCTACAGGAACTCCATGCTGGACTACATGAATCCTCTTGTGGATTCACCCTGAACTAACCTCTGGACTGCTGTCAGAAAGAAGGTCACAGGACTTGGTGATTGGGGTCAGTTAGATGAAGAGAATTCCATTCATGGTACAGGCTCTCCAAGAGAACCATGAGCTCTATAGAAAAGAATTTTATGAATACCTACAGTTAAGATATTTTGTTGCTGTGAAAATCGACCCAGAGATTATTAACTTAAGAACTAACTCTCTGGAGACCATTTTATATCAAAACAGATCAGTAAGTAAACTTGTCAATTGAGCCTATCTAAACTCTCTAGTATCCTTTGAATACTCACACCATTCTCCCACGGGTTGACAGTCTAAACTAGAATCAAACCTTGCAAACACGCAAAGACTTCATTACCCAAATTAAAGGTCGTTTGATATGAACTAGATATTCATCATTTTCATTTGGTTTCACATCTGAGTGCGTTACAATTCCCAGAATCTAAATAACGTCTCTCTCAAGATGTCTGGTAGAAAATGCAGTAGTGATCATGGTGCTTGTTTAAATAGAAAATCACAGAATTTAAGAATTGGAAGGGACCTTGTTAGTCACTTAATTCAATCCACATGTGAAAGGAATGCCCTGTGTTGTATACCTGGCCTTTGCTTAAAGACCTTTAATGAGAGGGAGTCTTGTAGAAACAAATAGATATATTGAATCCATTTCCCACCTATCAGTTGGAGAATGGGTTCATCTCTAATCTCTGTAGGGATACATTCTACGTGTAGTTAGTTAGCATATGGTTAAACTTAAGTCCCTCATCTGTCCAGCTGTTAAGCCCTTTCCTCAGGTCAACTATGACCACACAATTTTGTCTTCAGACATTTGCATATGAGTATAATATGTTATAAATATAATATGGGTATATAATGAGCATGGGGCCAAATTCTGCTAGGCAGAAAGCTATGTAGGATATGGCCAGCCTTGGGGACTTTTCAAAGAGAAGAAAAGACAAAATGACCACTGGCACAGAGTCAGCCTTTTTCTGTTCCTGTAGCTGTATTCCTCCTGTAAGATTCTAATACTGAGGTTGTGCTTATTAAGCAGGGACAAGCCTAGAGCAGAGAAATGAAAATATGTAGCAGTAAGAAATTTGAGGTCTTGTCATAAGAGAGAAGCCATAGATTTAGAGATGGAAGGGATTTTGAAGGTCATAGTCAGCTCCTGTATTTTGTAAACGAGGGAACTGAAGTGACTTACCCCAGGTCACACAGGTAGGAGACATCAAAGCTATTATTTGAACCAAAGTCTTCTGAATCTAGAACAGTGATCTTTCCACTGTGCTGCTTCAGATTCCCTGTGCAGTTGTTCTTAAGGTTAGCATTTGAACACCCAATCTGTGTTTCTCTTGGCTTTTGCCTAATTTAGAGACAGAATTTTTAGAGGGAAGATTCAGATCTGAGCTCCTGAATTGTGTGTTCTTTGAATTCCCAGGCATTTGGCTTGCCTTCAGACAGTATTTTTGGATTGTCTGAGCTTTGGAGGAACTCTAGGCCAAAAGGAGATGTATGCACTTGTTACTTCATGTATGTGGTCTTTATTCTGTTCCCTATTGTTAAAGAACCATATAATCATTGCCATGTTTGTCTGATTGAATGCCGTTGAACTTCAGGAATTGGGCAAGAGGGTGGAATTTACCAGTGGGGAGAGGTTGAGCTAGAGTCTAATTAGATAGAACTGTAATATTTGTAGGGGGCAGCCCCATAGGTAATAAAATGCCACATAGAGGAGAACTCGAAATTACCTTAATAGGAAAAAAACCCCAGGAAATGTTAAAAACAGGAAGACATTAAGGACAAGGATAGAGATTTCAAATGAAGGAGCCCCCTGGTTTTCCAACTCCACTCAATGTGAGGCTTGTCCTGCCCAGGATCCTATTTGTCTCAAGGGCTGTTCAGTCTAAGAATTCACAATTCTGGTTATCTGATCATGTACTCTTCTGCTTATTGGACATGTTTGCTTAGGAGGTATGATTATAATGTCTTGCTAGTGGGAAATCCAAAGGGAATTCATGTCTGCCCCCTCTATTCCATGTCTTAGCTCAAGGAGCAATTAAAAAAAAAATCTTCCAAAATGGCTACCCGTGCTGTCATTAGCCTCAAAAAAGCATGTAATGATTGCTTGATATTCTTTTATATAAAGGAGGAGAAATATTAAAAAATACTAACAGTAATGATAAGCAAATGAGGATGAAATCTCTTGTGGTGAAAACAGCTGCCTGTGATCAGGGAACAGAATTGGCTTCTTTCCCCAAGGCTCCACCCTTTTCCTATAGGGAGGGGTAACCAGAAAGAGATCCTCCTTTAGCTTAATATAGCTATGAACTTTGAGCTTAGCTCCTGTATTGGGCAGGGGAACAAGGTGAAAGCAGAGCTCTCTGCAGTCATTCTGCAGTCTTTCCTGCATGCTCCATTGGTTGTCAGTTGTGGGAAAGGGTCACTCTTTAACTACCAAACTCCACCATCTGCAACAAGAAGGATACAGGGAAACAGGCTCTTAACCCTTCCTTTGTTCACCATACTCCTATATGGTACAAACAATAATGTCAGATCTGGACTTAAAGATCACCTTGTCCAATCCCATCATTTTATAGATGAGGAACCTGAGGCTAATTAGTAGAGTCAGGATTTGAACTTGCATCTCTTGACTCCAAATCCAGGGTTCTTTATACTTCTCTCTAATCTTTGCATCTGCACATTCAGGTACCCATGAGGAAGCTACTCTGATAAGACTGTTATTAGCTCTGTATAGCTAAATAAATCACCAGCATCACATTCCTAATTACTATCTCTGGGAATAGGTAGGTGAAAGACTGCATACACATGAATTATTATTCATGGGCTTGTGATTATGAAGTTTGTCACACTTATTAGTCTTTAGTCATGTCTGACTCTTTGTGACCTCACTTAGGGTATTCTCAAGGGCAGCTAGGTGGTGCAGTGGATAGAGCACCAGTGCAGGAGTCAGGAGGACCTGAGTTCAAATCTCACCTCAGACACTTGACACTCACTAGCTGTATGACCTTGGGCAAGTCACTTAACCCCAATTGCCTCATCCTGGGTCATCTCCAGTCATCTTGATGAATATCAGGTCACTGGATCCAGATGGCTCTGGAGGAGAAGTGAGGCTGGTGACCTGCACAGCCCTCCCTCACTCAAAACAAAGTCAAGTGCAAGGCATATCATTATTTCTCTGATGGCATGGTCTTCTTCGACAACAAAGGATAAACACACACAGGGTTTTCTCAGCAGAAATGCTGAAGTGGCTTGCCATTTTTCCTTCTCTAGCTCATTTTACAGATGAGGAAACTGAGACAAACAGGGTTAAGGGACTTGTGAAAGGTCGCACAGCTAGTAAGTGTCTGAGGCTGGATTTGAACTCAGGAAGATGAGTCTTCCTGCCTCCGGGCTCAGCACTCTACCTAATACATCACATAGCTGTCCTGTGAGGCCCTAAAACCAGAGATGCCAGTGAGTAGGGCAACCAGAACTTTGTCCTAGGGTGTTAAAATTAAGATAGTACCAGTAGCATTATCTCAAGACATACTTCTCCCCTTTCGCCATCCAGCAACCATACTGAGAACCAACTTTCATTCACTCACACTCCCTGCCCTTCTCTGGGTAAAAATTTCCTAGTTGTAGTTCTGTTTGAAGTAGTGTTATATTCCCATGGACCTGAGAAGAAATAATTCTGAATTATCTTCCTAATGTTGGTGCTTAGGGAGTTGCTCTTTCTTTTCCTTACTTGATCCAACCCTCTCTCCCACCAAAAAAAACCGAAACAAACAAAAAGCAACTTACATTTTCAGACCATGTTTGCCACCAGTGCAATTGGTAAATACAGTTTCTCCTCTTTACCTTTTAAATTCAGCTCAATGCAGAATTACTGCCAGCAATTTTATATTCCGCCAAATGTTTTTTTTTTAATGTCACCACCCTAATCAGAAAATCCCAGTTCAATCAGACTTTCTCAGAGCTTAGCTTCAAAATGTCCTCCTATTCCAATTTTCAATCTCTACCTTGAGAGAAGCATGCATAAAGGGTCTATAGGCGGCAGTTAATCTTGTAGTGATTTTTTTAACATCAAAAATTAGTTTCTAAAATTATTTCTAAATTTCTTTCATTCATCTCAGAATGTTAGACTGCACCAAGCTTTACAGTTTGCCTTTTGCTTAAGTAAAGACTCTTTAAATCACTCTTTCTCTTTCTGGGCAGCAAGTGATATTTCCTGTATATTAGTGACAAGTTCACATTTTCTTCCTTTCTAATTAACTTTCCAGTTCAATTAAATAAATGCAAGCTTTCCTGACAGTTTCCCTCCCCCCTTCTCAGATCTAGATTTCTCATTGTGCTTATCTTTCAACTGTTTTTACTAAATAGAACAGAGTAAGGAAATTAAACCAAGGTGTGGTGATATCAAACATGGATGTCAACATATTTGCTAACATGAATTGTTTTTATGGAAACTACTTTCTTTTTGTTAACCAACACAGTTTCACAGACTAATAGTCCATGATACTATCCTTTTACTTTTACCACTCATGGATTTTGGAAGCATATTGAATGATTCACCCTTGGAATGGTGAATTCCTAGTACTTCAGTGAATGTAATTGTATTTTCTGGTCCATTAATAAAATACCTGGTTCCAGAATTCTTAGCTGGCCTTACATTCTCCTGAGATTGTCTTAGTGATGTGGTTCCAGTATACCTGGGGTGATCTTGACTTTTTGAGATGATGATTTACACTTGAATGGATTACCTATAGAGCAGATACACACACAACAGATAAACACAGTTGGTGGATGGTGAACCAGGCCCGTTATTGAATAGGAGGAAGATGGTAGTCTGAGTTTTACTTGGGAAGTTATCAGCTTCACTCTGATATGAAAGTATTTTAACCCCAATATTTGTAATGATGTGTGTGACATGAATCATGGATCACCTGAATCTTAGAAGAATTAAAGCTACAAGTCACCCAAAGGGTGCTAGAGAGATGCATGATGGTCGTGAATAAGATTCAATATATCACTAATGTACAGTTGTATGCAAGAAGTGACTTAATACTTACCAGAGTGAGAGGTATGGTCACAAAGGGAGCTGAGGTGAACCAGTCACTTAGTCAGGGTAAGGGTTAAGTAATCGACAGCTTGCACTTCCTTGGTACTCATGAAATGTCAGTAGTTGTGAAGGGAGACCCCCAACATCTTGGAGAGGCCTGTATGTAGTACTTACAAGAATGTGGATGAGAGTAACACAGGAGAAAAAGACAGATTGGATTGGGATCTGCTCATATGGAGGAAGTACCCACATGGATGAGATCACAGAGTTATTGAAAGATGTTGCTAATACTCTCCCCTAAGTCCTCTGTGATAAAATCCCTGTATGAATATCTGAGTCAGCACTGTATTTGAGCCTTTAGATACATTTTATTCAAGTGATGGTACCCATTGCACATGTATTTCCAGGGTAGCACATCTCTTTGAAACTTTTGTTTACATTCAGAGAAATTACAGGATTTAAGGTGACACTTCTTTCCATTTATCCTCCTTCAGAGGTCACCCACCCCTGATAGGAGTGACATCTTCTTCTCATCGTACCGCATTTTTTTATCTAGCACACCAATAAGCTCAGAAATCCCAGATCCTCCAAACTGTTCTTGAATCATTTGAAGAGATATTGATTTAACCTAATACTTCTCAGCTTGAGCAGGTATCTCCCCCAGTTTTCTCTTTGCATCGTTTGCTCCACAGCTCATCTGGAGTGTAAATATTGAATTAAATGCCCAGAACCTTCCCATGCCTGGGAAGTTGTCTGTACAATGCGGGCTACTGACATCAAATATGCTGAAGTCACAGTGAATTTTTCACCATTGTTTCTATGTCTTTTCCAGGAATAGTGACCTTTTTCCTTCCTTTGAAAACACTCTATCAGCTGAAACTTTATCATGTGTGAGTAGAGTACTTGGTTGCAAAAATAAATTTCGTGGTCACCTATTAGATGTTAAACAAGTTACCTTCCTCAATTAACCAGGATTAGCAAAATTCCTGAAGTCTTAAAATATAAATTAGCAAACAGGAATGGCTAGTTCAAACTCTAATTTTTCCTCAGTTTCATTTTGGTTCCTTGAAATGGTTTCTATAGTTATGTGACAATTCCATTACCTAGAAATCGTGGGAAATATACAATAACGTGAGGGAAATATGCAATATCATCTTCTGTCTGTTTCTATTTATAATAATATTCTCCCTATCATTCACTTTCCAGGAGGGTGCCCAGTAGGAGATTAAAAGCAATCTTCCCATAAAGCCATATGGGTTATCCTAGGGACAAATAAAACCCCTTTTCTGAATGCAGCCTCACTGAATATCCCAAACCTTTCTGGAGGCCTACTTAGTCTGAGCATATGGAAACAGAACTGACTGCACTTTTAATTATTTTTAGTCAAGTGAAAAGAAACTCCTTCAGCTGAAACACATAGATCATCTGTCTTAGTATTGACGCTTAGTAATATCATTCAGAGCTTGGCAAAAACACATCTCTTTCTTTGACATTGCCACACTCAGTTTCTCCCTATTTACTTTAGGCACCTTGCTGTGCCAAATGAACATATTTAGCATGATTAATCTCTTTGGAGACAGAAGTTGGAATGCTTATCAGCAAGGCCTGAATGAACAAAAAATATTTGAACAAAACATTTACCCGCAATATATTAAATCAGACTAGCAAAGAATGAAATCCCATTTAACCTTATCTATAAATGCTCCACACTTTAACTTGAATACTGCCTGACTTATTGTATGTTTTGGTCCACAAATAGATTTCTGTGGTAGAGAAAATTTCGGAGGTTACATTATCTCTTTTTTATTTGGGGGGAGGGAGGATTAATGCCTTCTGGGTGAGTAAAAAAATCTTTCCTTCTTTTTGTAATCCAAGAAACAGAGTATAGTAGTACTTCTTCCCCCCCTTCACCTAAGATAATAGAGATAGGGATAGGTATTACATGGTGAGAGCATAGATGTCTGTTTTGAGGGCTATGTGAGGAGAGTTAACACAGACTCATCCTTTTCCTTCTGGAAGCTTACAGTATATGGGAATTGAAGTCCTAAGAGAACTCTGGCTATATTTTTACGCCTAAAATGAATAATTGTGATATGACCTCTTGATGAAATCTTTGGGTCATTATAAAGATTTATTTAGAGATAAACACAGCTTCAAAGAAACAGATTGAGTATGCTTTTACTTCTTCAGTAATTGAGTATAATCATTTATGGTTTTGATAAGCAAAGATTACATAGATCATATTAGTATGATCTATCAGGTTATAAAAGATACTGGCTTAGAACTGAAGATATAACAAATAATTTAATTGCATTAGAGTAACCTAATGACCACCTGAGAAAGCCTGAGGTAGCAGCAACTGAGCTTGGAACATTCACTCCAACCTTACCCAACCTAGAAAAGTAAAAAAAAAAGTAGACACTGACTGAATCCTGCCACAGATCTGAGAAACAGAGGAAATTGGGGAGAGGAGCCAGCATATATGATTACAGCAGGCCTGGAGGAAAGGGGATTGAAATCCACTTGGGACCAGTTGTGTTCTCTTATTAAGGACATTGGAATAAGGACCAAGACCTGTTGAAAAGTTAAATTCCCCAAAGAGGAGGAGGAGCCTGAGAAAACTTCAGAGGAGGAAGTCAAACTGATGGGGAAGTATAAGCTAGGCTAACAGCCCCCAAATTCCAAGTGGAGGAAAATTCAGTTAAAAATAAACTCATGTAACTATATAAATGCTAGCTCATATTGAAGATTAGGAAAGAAGATCTCTACCAAATCATACAAATGATGACTAAATTGTTTGAATGAATATTGCAACACAAAGGAAATTGAACCAATGCTTGATGAAATAAAGAACCCTAGGGATCCCAAGAGACTATAGATCCACAGCAGGGTATTCCATGATCGTTCAAGAAAGAAATTAGAGTGATTAGGGAAGAAATTGGAAGAAAAAATGGCAGAAATTATGACATGGTGAACAAAAATAATTAGCACAAGAGAAAAACTTGAATGCACAATGGAAATATAAGTATGCTCAAGTCAAGGATAACATTAAAGAAGAGAACAAAAAGCAGTAGTCAAACAAAATGCTTCATCTCTAAGAATGAACAGACAAAAACCTGAACTCTGTATTGCAAGCAATAGCATGATAAAACTGCCCAGAACTTCTGGATACAAAACACAGTGTGCCAATTGAAAGACTTTACAGGTCTCCTCCAGAAAAACAAAAACAAAACCCAAACAAAAACCCTGTATTTCAAATTTCAAGACTCTAGTGGTTAAATTTCATAATCTATGACAAATAACCAATTCTTTGAGCAATCAGGAGGAAGACTTTCAAATGCAAAGGAAGAAAATTCTGAAAATGAAAGACTATTCAGCATTCATGAGAAAGCTAATCATAGAATGGTTTAATGTATTCTTCAAAGCAAAAGGGCTCAAGATGCTACCCAAAATGATATACTGTGCAAACCTGAATATAATCATCATTAAAAAAAAAACAATGGACATTCACTAAAAGAAAGACATTTGAAACATTTTTATAAAAATATTTAAAATATGTGAGTGCATATATAACTGATACATTCCTTGACTTCTCAATGGATGAGGTTGGGGCTGAAGGGAGATAGAGAATTTGGAACTCAAAAACTAAAATAGCAGCAAGAAAAATAATTTTTAAAAATATATGAGTAGAGACATAGAGTCATAAATCAAATTGTTAGGGAAAGAATAAGTACTGAAATGACCATATCTCTAGAAACTATTTAAAAAAAAAAAACTAGAAAGATAAAGACCCATATAGGATTAAAGAAGCCACAATAGCAAAGACACTATTAAGAAATTTCTCAAAGTATGCAAGGGGATAAAGATGAAAATTGTATTTAAATGGATTAAAAAAGTGAAAGAGTAGGAGCCGGTTGAGAACATTGCATACTGCCCCTTACCCCTCTGAGCTGAATCTTGTGAGTCCAAATTGTAGAATGAGAGGGTGCCTAAAAGGCTGGTGGAGGATAGAGGGTACTATGATAGGTACCTTACTCAGGTCCATGGGTAAACAATGAAAGGAAGATAACTCCTGTAATCTCTCGTCAATTCAGCGAACATTTAATAAGCTCCTAATATATGCCAAGTACTGTGCGTGGCTCTCAAGGAACTTACATTCTACTAGGGAAGTTATCATGAAAATGACTACGCACAAATAAGAAGAGGGGTTAGAGGAGAAAAAGGAGTAGACAAAGGGAAGAATTGGAACAAGGTGAAACAAATAAGTCTTGAGTCAGTGGTGATGGTGGGGGAGTTTTCATTTAAGAGGAAAAAACTATATAATTGAAGTGGATCTAATAGGCAAAGAGTTGGTGAACAAGGAGACCACTCCCTCTGAGAGAGTGTTGGACTTCTTTGGACAATATCTTGCCTGAGGAGAAGAGAAATCATAGATCCTGAGGTCAAACTGCAAGATTGAGCAGACGTAGACCCAGAGAGATGATTGTATGACAAACAGGAAAGAGAATGATCATGGGGTGATAGGTTATAGAGGTTTTATATATATGTAATATATGTGTGTATGTATGTGTGTATGTATATATATGTGCATATATATGTATGTATATACATATCTTTTAGACATGTATATTTAGAGACTACATGATTTAGTTCATAGAAAAACTGCTATCATGTGACTATGCTTCTGTCTTTGCTACTTCTCTTTTAAGTGTGAAGTACAGCATGCAATAAAAGAGTGATAGAGGAAAATCTACAAGCAATAAACAGAAGTGAGTTGGAAAAAGGAATTTAAAACTTGGTATTTTAGGAACTTTGATCCGATGATGATAACAAAGAGGCTAAAAGAAACAACAATTAAATATAAAGACCCTAAACCAAAGGAAAAAATATAGAAGAGACAGGAAAGAGAATTAATGAAGAGCACAAGGTAAAGAAATCCTTCTTAGAAAAAGGTATAGAATAAAAAAAATCCAAAAAAAATTGATGAGAAGAGGAAGGGCGATTTTCAATTAACCACTTATATGAGAAGAGGAAGAAAAAGAATGGGAGAAGACCTAGATAACTGAATAATTGAGAAAGAAGAAAAAGAAATCAATAAATTAAGTAACTCTCCAAAACTAGGGGAAGGGTTGACAAATGAGAAGGGAAAACAAGGAAAAGAAGAGGGATAAAGAGAGGCTAAGGGAGTAGGGTTGCCTTAAAATAGATAAAGCAAAACTAATTGTAGAGACAAAGTATTGACTTAAAAGAAAAAGAATTTAAAAAAATTCTAGCTCAGAAAAAAATAGACGCAAACAGGGGAAAATAAAAACATATCAAGCATAACTTTGAATATAAATGGATTAAACAATCCAGTAATACAAGAGTGATATATTGGATACAAAAACAAAACCCCACAACCTGATAGTCTTAAGAAGCATGCGTAAAAATTAAAGATATACAGAGAACAGAAGTGAGAGACTGGAAGAAAACTTACTCTGCATTAGGTGGGTTTATTTATTTTTTTTAAAGCAACTTTGCTATCAGACAAAACAAAAACTCAAAGTATAGAAAAGGAATAAAAAGGAAACTAGGTTATGTCAAAAGCAACCATGGACAGTAAATGCATATCAGTATTAAACATATATTCTATATGTGACACAGCACCTAATTCATAAAGGAAAATTAATTGAATTGCAAAAAGACATAGATAACCCATTAATAGTAGGAATCTTAATGTTCCTTTCTCAGAGCAAAGTTTATCTAACAAAGATAAACAAAAGGTTAAATATAGATTAATCACATTGCTGGAGAAATTAAAGCTAAAAGATTCATGCCACCTTCTGAATACAACTAATAAAGATCATGAATATTTTTGTGTGAATTTTATAAATATTGAAAATATTGATTATATTAGGGTACAGAGAAATTGCAAGTTAATGTAGTAGGCAGAAATACTGAAACATCTTTTAAAGACCTATAGCACAATTAAAATACTAATAAATTCAGGGAGGAGTACAGGTCCAAGTAGAGATTTGACTAATAAAATCCTAAACAATGAATAGGTCAAAGAATAAATCATAGGAACAATTAATAATTATTTATATATCAATGATAATGAAAAAACAGTATGTTTATTTCTGGCATGTAGCTAAAGCAATCCTCGAAGAAAACAATCCTGTGAGAGAAAGCATCCCACTAAGAACACAGAAAAGGAGAAGACTGAATATGTTTGTGTGTGTGTGTGTGTGTGTGTGTGTGTGTGTGTGTGTGTAAGTTAGAAGCCCAACTAGTAAATAAACCCAAAATAGCACAAGAGATGAAATCTTTAAAATTAAAGGTGAAATAGATAAATTTGAAAGTAAAAACTGATCAAAAAGCTGGTTCTTTAAAAAAGCCAACAAAATTGGCAGATCTTTAACTAACTTGATTTAAAGGAGGGGACAGAAAATCAAATCAGCAAAATAAGCAGTGAACAAGGTGAAATTACAACAAAACAAGAATAAAAGCATTATCAGAATCTACTATGCCAACAAAACTGAGAACATAAAAGGAATAGATGGTTACATTCAAAAAAGTAAAATACTCAAACTGATAGGACACCAAATTGAGATCTTAAATGTGTGTGTGTTTGTCCTTCATTGCCGAAGAAGACCATGCCATCAGAGAAATCATGACATGACTTGCACATGACTTTGTTTTGGGTGAGGGAGAGCTGTGCAGGTCACCACCCTCACTTCTCCTCCAGAGCCATCTGAATCCAGTGACCAGATATTCATCAGGATGACTGGAGATAGATGATCCAGGATGAGGCAATTGGAGTCAAGTGACTTGCCCAAGGTCACACAGCTAGTGACTGTCAAGTGTCTGAGGGGAGATTTGAACTCAAGTCCTCCTGACTCCTGCACTGGTGTTTTATCCACTGCACCACCTAGCTGCCCCTAAGAGATCTTAAATAATCCTATCTCAGAAGAGGAAATATAATTTTCTCTAGAAGAACTATCCAAGAAAATCCTACCTGATGGATTTATAGGAGGATGCTTTCAAACTTTCTAAACAGCAAGTATTTTCAGTGTTATAAAAATTACTCAGAGAAGTGAGAAAGAAAGCAATTTTTACCAGATTTCTTTTCTAAATCAAGTACTGTCCTAATGCCAAAACAAAGGAAAGAGAAAGCAAAGGAGGACTGTAGACCAATATAAATGAACATTGATTTAAATTTGTTTTTTTATAGAAATTCTACAGCATTTCTCTACAATAGTAACAAAATCCAGTGGGCAACAATAGAATAGACAATTACTATTCAGATAACTACAGAAAGCATAAAATACTTCAGGCTCATTATACAGAACACATTCAATTCTTGTATAGATTCAATTACAGAATGTTCTTTAGAGAAATGAAATATAAATTAAATACTTAAAGGAATATTCAGTGCTCAAGGCCAGGCCAGGCCACTATAATAAAAAATGAAAATGGTACCCAAATTAATTCACAGATTTAATGCTGTATCAGTCAAATTACCAACAAGATACTTTATAGAACTAGAAAAAAAAAGAAATTTAAAAAATTAATTTGGAGGAACAAAAGGTCTAGAATATCAAGGGAAACAATGGAAAAATTAGCTTTGACAAATCACTTAGACTCTCAATGCAGACAATAAGGTTATTTCATTTTTTTATGTCTTCTTTTCTTCTAAACATCTTGTCGAAAATCCATTTTTTTTCCCTTTGATTTCTTATTTGCGATTGTTACAGACTCACCGGCTTTTTCTTTGGGCCAATCTTTAGTTTTACAGCATTTTTTATATTGGTCAGTGTTTTCTTTGATTTTTCTCATTTTTTCAGTTTTGGTGGCTTCATTGGACCTTTTGTTTTTCTTCCAGAGCCAGGTTTGTCCCGCTGTGAAATTTTTGGTAGAACTGGTTGACCCTATCTGGTCTTATCCTCAGTCCTTTTGGTTTGGCTCCCCTGTTGTATATCTGAGGTTCAGAGTGCTGAATCTTTAGTGCCCTTTATGGCATCCTAAGATAAGGTGATAGGGACTTCAGAGCCCTGTGACATGCTGATCTGAGCTGCGCTCCCTGCAGTCTCTGCTATGCCCATGCCCATTGTGTTCTCTGGGAGCTTTCAAGCATCTGTGCTTTAGGTTTACAAATATCCTGAAGCTTTCTCAGGGAAGTTCTGTGCTCTTGCTATCTCTAGAAAGAGTCTGGCAGACAGAAAGTCCGTCCTACATACATCTCTGGGCTTTTTCTGGTTACACTAAGCTTATGGGCTTGTTTGCCTGTGCTGGCACTGGCTTTGCTGACAGTCACGTTTCCTCTTGTTGGTGAGCTTCTGGCTGGTTTTTTGTACAGTTGTAGTGTGGAAGAAGTCACTGTAGTTTATTATTGTATTTCTTGATAATTATTTGATCTGGTATGAGTTTCAGGTATTTATTGGAGAACAGCTGTGAGGGAATTGTGTAGCTAATTGCTCTCTTGGCCAGAAATCAAAATTCCTCATTTTGTTTTCCTGTATTCTTGAAATTAGAATTCATTAGTTTTTGAGTACATCTTTGACATTGTGTTTTCTTGTTTGCTTAGTTATTTCAGTTGTCTTGAGTAAATTTGAGAAGTCACATCAGAATGATAGATTTTACAGTGGCCAAGTCTTACATTGTCTGGTAGCTTTACTTCGCTGTGATGTCACCTTCCATATTCATGGCTACATGCTGGCCAGAGGTTTAGTCCTCCCTGAAAACCTCATACATCAATGTCATTGGCTTTCTTTGAAAACAAAGAAGTAACAGTATACACACTGACCAACCTGATATTTCAGAGATGTTTTCTTTAATGACTTCCAAATATAAAGACTAACGAATACTGAAATCTGACTTTTAAAAAAAAAGCCTCAATCAGACCTTGTGAGTTTGTCTTTGACCTGAGAAAAATGAATTAATGGGCCAGTCTTTTGGAATAATTGACATTTTGGCAGCTGGGCATGTTTAAGCAGTGATACATAGCCAGAAGAAATTTGACATTTCAAGTCCAAATTGTTAACATATAAACCATTAAAAAGCCTTTGGCAAGGGTTTGACTAGATAGGGAAATGGAAAGCAATGTGAAGAAGTTATCCCACAACCTTCATCCCCATGTGCATAATTTGTGATTCAAGAAGAACTAGAAAACCAGGATTACAGAAAAGTTCTCCTGCTTTCAGTCGAGTCCAAAGAAGATTGTTTTATAGCATTTTCTGAATTAATTCTTCTGGGGAGTTCTGGTTCCCAGCAGGAAAGTTAGAACTCTGATGTATTCTGGATTTTTTGTTTTAAGACTGCATTTTTAACTGCAGGGAAGTTTTTCTCTTAAGGAAACCCTGCTTCTAGTACTTATTAGTTATGTGACCTTGGGGAGGTCACTCAATTTCTCTGACATTCTGTGTTCTCATCTGTAAAAGAGGAATGATTACAAACATAGTAGTACTTGATCACAGTGTTTTGAGGAGGTTCCACAATATATGTGTGTGTGTAATATTTTATAAAATCAGAAAGTTCTATTTCTACTGTTACAAAAAACAATAGCTATTAAAAATATAAATCAAATGGGAGTCAGGTGCTGCCATGGTTTTCATTAAATGGTAATTTGTAACCATACTCAGGTGACACCATCTGTTCAACATTATGCTATATCCAGTTCTACCAGGTGAATTTCTGTAGAAGAACCAAGAAGCATTCCTTTCTAGGAAATGATAAAGAAACTTCTTCTACTCTTATGCAACATGTTCATAAAAATCCCAGAGGACAGCGGGGAGTGGGAGGGATCCAATTGAATGTGCTAGAGGCACTTCTGTAGGTTTCTTGACATAATGTAGTTAACCGTGGCACTCGAGCTGTTATTTTCCCTTCCTTCTACTACATAACTAGTCCTTTTCCTTTTCCAGTTAATCTTTCCCATGATGATATTCTTTCTGACAATTCTCTCACATCTTTACTGCTAGTAGATTGTAACCTTTTCATTGCCTTTTGGGTGACCGGAAACTATGTTTTTCCATAACTTGAAGGTATGTAGCATTACTGGCAGAATGTAGATGCAAAAACATGGACCTTTATTTCAGGGAAAAGCTTGAGGTCATTAAATATTGTTTCTGTTGAGTTGTTTTGGATTCTCGTGACCCCATTTGGGATTTTCTTGGTAAAGATACTGGAATGGTGTGCCATTTTCTTCTCCAACTCATTTTGCAGATGAGCAAACTGAGGCAAACAGGGTAAAGTGACTTGCCCATAGTGACACAGCACATGTCTGAGGCCAGATTTGAACTCAGGTCTTCCTGATTCCAGGCCCATGCTCTATCTACTGTGCTACCTAGCTTCCCACTAAATGTATATTGCAGTCCAACCCAGTTTCCTCTTGCCTAGAGGCACATAGGTGGTGCTGTGGATAGAGCACTAGACCTAGAGCCAGGAAGACCTAAGTTTAAATGTGGCCTCAGACTCTTAGTAGCTATGTGATTTTGAGCAAGTCACTTAACCTCTGTCTACCTCAGTTTCCTTAACTGTAAAATGGGGATCATAATAGCATTCACCTCGCAACGTTATTATGAAGATCAAAGGAAATATTTGGAAAGTACTTGTCACAATGCCTGGTGTTTAATAAATGCTTGTGCCTTTCCTTCCTGCTTCATTTCTGGACCTAACTTGTTATGCGTTTAGTAGATTTGTCCCAGATATATGTCCTGATAGACAAGCTCTATGAACTTTCCATCCAACTTCATCTCATTATGTGGACAATATATATTTTTCATCTTTTTTTCCTTATGTACATAGGCTGAACTCTTTGCTGCTCTCATATCCACCCCAGTCAAATGGATTTGCGTATCCTTCTATGTGTGCATGTTAACTTCCACTAAGGAGTATAAATGTCTTGAGTGGAAGGATTTCCATTTAGAGTTTTGAATCCTCACTACATCACAGTTACTGGCTAATAGTGGGCACAAGAAATGCCAACTGAGTGATTGTGGGCCATGTCTAGGAGTCTTTCCACTGTTCTGGGACTTACACAATTATCTCTTGCAAGATTATCCCAAAGTCTTCTAGAAAATCTGTCTTCCATTTGGAATGTGCACTAGACCTCCTCTTTAACACTGGCAAATAACACAAAGGAACATAAAACTCCCCATTTTATGCCTCATTTCATATTCACAATTAAGTTATTGAACGTATAGATATTAAAATCTTCCAGTTTAGAAATAAAGAAGTCTTATGCTATTTTAACACATCATTAAAGATCTGTCATCATAGGTTAATGAACTTTGCCACACATCCCTCTTTATTAGAGGGTTACTGTGGAATGAATTCCTTATCTCATATCTGTTTCATTGCTTACTAATTCTTTTTACTTTTTGGTCATTTTCAAAAAGTCTCTGTTATTATAAAAATATAAGTAGGTACATTTCACTTAAAAGGCTTGGATGTTTGTAGCCCTCCTAGAAGTTGGGAACATTGGATGCTAAAGGATTTTCCTGAAGAGAGGTAAAGAAATAGTACAAAGTCTCATGATAAGACCAAAGAGGTCATGTTGTTTGAGAAAAATGGCATCGGGTTCACCATTGTCAATTTGGTTATTGGCATATTTTGAACCAACTGAACTACTTTTGTCTAAGGTTGGGATAATACAATAAACCAGAAGGGCCAACAGAGAAATGTTCTATAGATGAGGAAAATGATCTCTTCAAAGCTCCAACTACTAATTACTTTAAGGTTCCATAAACTGACAAAGGTTAGAGCTATTAAATGCCATCCAGTGTCAAGTGTTCTGAGGTCTCTGGTATGCATTAATTTAAGTAGTTATTTATTTATGATACAATTTCTTTCATGCAGCTCAACAGCCTTGGCTTAGTTGAAGGCTTCTCCTCACAGATTTGTGCAGGTCCTTGGCTGTGAACCCGAATCTTAGGCATGGAGAGTCCAGCAGAATGAGTTGTGTCCGAGAGTTAAGCTGGTCTAAAGCTACTCTCATTGGCCTTGTTTTTCATTCTCAAGTAAGTGTCAGACACTTTCTGAGAACTGAAGGTTTGTTTTTCTTTACTTTTTTTTTGTTAGCAGTAGCTGATTTTTCAACAATTAAGCATTTACTAAGTTTTAACAACTTATGCCTTAAAATTATATTGGAATGCTCTGTAAGTTGCAGACTTATAAATGTTACACTCCATATTAAGTATTTGCTTTGAGACACAACATACAGTCCAAACGCTTGTTTAGGGTTGCTGAAGTCAAGTGACTAGGCAGGGTACAATATTAAAATGTCTCTTAGACTATAGGAAACCATCACTTGGGTGGAAGCCTCCTTCTTATCCCATTCTGCCCCTTCATTAGAGTCCTGTCATAGTCTGTTGAAGCTTCTTTGGGAGTCTTAGAGCTTTCCACAGAAGAAGCAAACTCCTAGTGTTGGTCAAAGAAGTAGGCCTTTACTGGGGATGTTTTAATTCACATAAGAGAAGATCCTATGGTTATCTGTAGGATATCTCCTACATCCTACCTGTAGGTAGGATGAGTAATGGAGGGGAGAAAGAAAAAGGAGTGGGAGAAAGGATTCCTGAAGATCAGTTTTCTTTAAGACAAGGATGCATCTGGATCTCTTTAGAGACAGGCTACATCCATGCCTTAATCGGTAAAGTCAGGGTCTTGGATGAGATGATGTAGAGGTCACAGCAGGAGGATGAAAGAAACTAATGATCGTGCAATAGACACCATCTAGATCCAATACTCAGGTTATTTGAGCCTAATAGTGTAGGTTATTTTTACCTCCTCCCACTTTGGTGAAGGTTCATCTGTGTTTTCCTCTACAAGGGTTACTTGAGGATATAAATGGATGCCTACCAGGTATGTCTGAATGACTTTCCACCTTAGGGTGGTTTCACATCTTTGCTGTCTTAAGCAGAGAGGTGTCACTTAGTTAATGGTCAACTAGGATTTCTTAAGCACCTACTATGTACCAATCACTTGTTAAATACCAGGGAAAGGAAATTTAAGCTTAACTAGGAAGCTGGAGGTTTCCAGAAAGGCCAGAGAAAGGGAAACCCTGGAGTCCTCTGGAGGCTAGAGCAGAGATACTGTGGCAAGAATGACTAGAGCTGCCCTTTAACACCCCTTACCAGAGCCACTTAACCTTTGCTTTGGAATTGTCTTCCTTTCATTAAATATGTGTGCACACACATGGACATCGAAAAAGAGCTAAATTTGTCGGGATTAATTTGCTTACATTTCTGCAAGTATTACACTATTTTGTTTAGTTTCAGTTTCCAGATGTCTACTGATACTTCTCCCTAGTCTTCATGCTATTCAGATTATTATCAATTAGGGTCATATTGAAAAGAGCTTACTGCATCTTCCAAACAAATAATCACTCTGAGAAATGCTGGGTAAAAAATTTATTCTTTAATATATCTGATCCCTTCCTCAGTCATAGTTACCACCATTTGATGTCCCTTGAAAGATTTTAATCTTGAGCCCATTTAAGGCTGCTGATGACTATATAGTATATTGCAGTATGCCCTGACTGGGTCGGGTCCAGCCTTTTTGCAACAGATTGTGTTGTTTAATGCCTCCTAAGGCTTAATAATAAGCCTTATAAGAAGGTAACCTAAATAGATGATACCAACCAGGAAAAAACCCATCAACTCCTGAGGTCAGAATTAGAGGATCAGCTCTAAGACTGCGTGGATATAACTAATGTAGACAGTAGTGCTTTGGTAGAGCAAGTAGGGAGGAGTAAGCATGGCTATGGGAAAAGTTAAAAAAAGGAAAACAATATAGGAAACCTAATGACCAGGGTAAGATGGTCTAGCTATATTCAAGGAACAGTAAGTGTTTAAATTTGGCTGACAGGCACACTTGGTGAAGGGGAGTAGGGGGTGGGGTCAGGCTGGAAGTCAGGGACAAGTCATGGATGCTTGGAATGCCAAAGGAGGGAGTTTGCAATTTATTTAGTAATCACTGGGAAATCTTGAAGGATTTTTTGAGGTTGGCTGAGGGGACGGGGAGAGGACATGATGAGAAACGTGCTATAGGGAGACTTCACCATGTAACATGTATAGGTTGGTTTTGAATAAGACTGTCTAGGAAAACAAAGGAAACAATAAGGATTCACCTGGCATTTATTTATTAAGAACTTTCTATGTTCAAGGCAGAGAGACAACTTGACTCAGTGGATAAAGGGGCAACTGTAAAGTCTGGAAGACCTGACACATGCTAGTTGCGTGACTAGGGACAAGTCCCTCTTGGTACCCTAGACAATTGTCTCTAATATGAGTTTGTAATCTAGTATAGTCTAAGCTGTGGTGGTGAAAGAAATAGACTTGTACTTACTGGCCAGACTCTGAGAAGTGAACAGAGGAAGGGTAGCAAGGGAAAGAAGTTGACAGATGAGAGACTAGAGTTGAACTCCCTTACTTAACTGAAATTTTATTGAATCCCTATTGTGATATTTCACAAATGTTTCTGTGAACTATTACATCATTGTTTTCTGTTACTTATGACATTTTTGACGATAGGTTTCCTTTAATGCTACTGCCAGACACTTCTGCATGTCTACCCTGTGTGTGTGTGTGTGTGTGTGTGTGTGTGTGTGTGTAAGAGAGAGAGGGAGGGTAGAGAGAGAGAAGAGGATGAAGAGAGAGAGGGGAGGAACAAAGGAAGGATTCCTCTCTCAGAAGGTTAACAAATGTTTTTCACTAAAGGGAACTATCAAAACCTTTTAACAAAGGAAAATGGATATTCTTTTTCATTAAGTAAAATAAAAAGGAAAAAGCTGATTTTTACCATTCCCTTTAAAAATGTAATACATTCTTAATGACCTACCTCTAGCTTTATCTGCATTTACTCTGTGCCCACAAATAACATGCATATCATGGGCCATACTTCATGAATCTTTCATGTATAGAGCAACAAATCGTACTCCCAGGAGTTAGAAACAGAGGCTGTAGGAAAAACAACCCTGTAATCTCTGGGCTCTGCAATCCAGTATGAACGAAGTACATGAGAGACCTTTTGGTTGGACAGGCACGGTTTTTGCCAAACAGCAGTGACTCCAGGCATTGCCCTTTTGCTACTGACAGAAAAATTCAAAAATTCCATCATGTCCCAGCTTCTCAACAGCTGATAAAGGTTAATAAAACTGAGGTTTAGGAAAGCCATGTTTCTCAATTTTTTATGCTCCAGAATGACAGTCCATGTAACTTCCGATTGGCCCTGTCCCTTTGCTCTTCTGGAATGCTGACAGGGTTTCATTTGCCTGTTGGTTTGCTTCAAGTAAGAGACTAGAGCCTATACTGTGGTGATTCCTGGCAGACCAAAGAGTGCCCTTTTGAGAGAAGTGAGCCAGTGGCAATGAATATCAGTAAGAAAGGAGATTTACATTAAAAACTCCTTAGAGCAAAGTACCTGCTTTATTGCATTCTAGGCACTGATTCATAGTTAGATGGGGAATGCTATTTCTTTTAAGAAGCGTTGAAGTAACTGGGTGGTGAATTTTCTTTAATGCCAAATTTGCTAAGGTGCTGTTTTAGATGGCATTATGCTTCTTTGCAGGAGACAGAAATTCTGTCTTGTTCATGCTCATAAACAAAAGAATTGGATTTAGAAATCTGGAGAGAGTGGTCTGCAAGCTTTTTATCTTGAATTCCTAAATTACTCCAAATGTACCACATGAGAAAATGCATTAAATAATTAAGACCACTCAACAATGTATATTGTTGCATACAAATGTTGAGTGTTCGTTTCAGATAAATTGTCCGCCAACCATTACCTAAAGAAAAAAGTCTTTTTTTTTCCAGAGATGGGACAATCCAATATGAGTTTAGCATATGATATATGCTATCAATAGGTGATGTAGTGGTTGGTTTTAGTTAAGTATCCCCCTTTCCCCAAACATATTGATAGCTATTGTAGTAGTCTAGGGAGGATGTGATGGAGAACTGAACTAGAACCAGAATTACGGCAGTGTGAGTGAAGACAGAAACAGCAGAACTTGGCAAGCCATTGGCTATGGAGAAAAGAGTGTAAAAGAAGAGGTGAGGATGACACTGAGAGTGTAACCCTGGGTGACTGGAAGGTTGGAGGTCTTTCAGTAGTGATCGGGATGTTTAAGAGAGCAGTAGATTAGGGGTGGAGTAAGTCACATGTTTACTAACACTTTGAAAATTTTTACTTTTCTTGTAGCAGTGAATTTATGGCAGATAAGGTACTATATAAAATTGATATAATTGCCACTTCCCATTCTGATTACTGATTGCTGGTTTGTTTAGTTCAGAAGCGAATTGGTTTCATTGTACATTGTACGCTATTATTATTTCTTTTTTCTCATTATTCTTCTTGTTTTTACTCATTTTGATGCTTGTCAAGTGGATGGACAGACTATACACAGAGAATTTATTCAGAAATAGCTCCTACATCAATAACAAGTCTTTTCTTGTCTGTTAAGAAAATAACCTATTTTCATTTTTGTTGTGCTATTTGATGCTTGCCAGTTTTTAAGTATATAAGCTCCTTGAGGGCAGGGGCTGGGTTTTCTCGTGCCTTTCTTTGTATCCCCAGCTTAGCACAGTGCCTGACAAATTGTAAGTGTCTAATTAAAACATATTGAGAGATTGATGGATTTTTATAAGAAAATATTCATGATATAAAGGTGTGAATCTTCCATATCTTGTGAAAATCCTTGACTTCTCATTTGTTTTTCTTGAATCAGCTTTTCTATATTTTTCTCACCATTCTCACCTTTGCATTGAAGTTACTGAGAATCTATATGTGTTATATGTATTTATATAGAATATTATATTTGAAGAGTTTTATCAGGTTCTTTCTAGAATTTCTTTGCCTTGTTGCTCTTAATATCTTGTGTTAGTGCATGAGCTATAATTATTTTCGATGTGGTCTTTTTTGGAATTATTATCGTCATCAGAGTGATGATCTGAACTGATCAGACATCTCATGAAATAATAGTTCCAGTTGCCTTTGAGTGATGATGCCAACCTCCATTCCTTGTAGTAGTGACCTGTCACCCCACTTAACTGCAACTTCCTTCTTTCTTTTTGTTTCATTTATAATGAGAATAGCAAGACTCATCTAATTCTGGGGTTTTTTTTCCAGTAGGATATCTATATGTTTGCCCTTGGGTAAGGATCTCACATTTTAATTATCAGCCCTCAAATTAAAGTTTGTAGATGGTATAAAACATATCTTCACATCTCAACTAGATTATTACAGTAACAATCCCAATTGATCTTCCTGCCTCAAGTCTCTCCCCATTCCAGTCTATCCTACACACTACTGCTAGTTATTTTCCTTCAGCACTGATCTGACCATGGGGCTTTTCTACTCAGTCAACTCCAGTGGTTTCCTATTGCCTACAGAATAAAATACAAACTCTCTTTTTAGTTTTTAAAGTCCTACATAACCTGTTCACTGACTCTCTTTCTAGCCTCATTGGCTATTACTTTTCTTCCTACTCTTTTCACTGCATCCAAACTGCCCTTCTGTCTGTTCCTCATCCATGACACTCCATTTCCTACCTCCATGCCTTTGCACTAACTATACCACTTACCTGGAATGCACTTCCTCCTTAACTCTATCTGATAGAGTCCCATTTTCCTTTCAAAACACATCATTGGCATGAATCTTTTACTGATCCCCCAACTTCTAGTGCTCTTCTTTTCAAACTACACTTTATTTAATTACTTTGTATATATTTATGTTTACTCATCTTACATTTAAGCTGTATATGTATAAATATGTGCTTATTTCTGCCTTTAGAATATAGACTCTTTGCAAATAGAGATTGCTTTATTCTTTGTACTTGTACTTCCCACATCCAAGGCAATGCCTGGCACATGGTAGTTGCTTAAGGAACAGTTATTTTTATTATATGGTTTTCATCATCTTCTGCCTCTTTTCTGTTACTCTGCTATTTTTACACAAGACAGAGGACCATTTTGTCCTTTTCTTTGTTTGATAGACTGCTGTCACTAGAAATTTCATCACCAAATGGCTGTTCTGCTTGTGATTAGCTTCTCCATGGTCGTCTGGGTTGGGGCCATACTCAAAGCCTTTCTGATGTAGGAGAACCTGTTAGAGCTTGTAGCATGCTGGTATAGCCTTTAAGAACCCAGGATCACTTGCACATGAACCACTGGAGTAGGACTTTGTAGAGGCCATCATCCATACATCAGCCAAATTGCTATTCCTACAGCATTGGTCTGACTCCTTTACACAAGAAACTAGTGGCTTCCTACTTCCTGCCTCTGTTTTGTACTTACCATTTTTTATACCCTAACTCCAATTTCTCTTTCCCTGCTGATTTCTTCCAATTCCACACTCTACATTATAGTCAAACTGACCTACATAATCTCTTAGGTCTTTTCTAGGTTTAAATCAATTGTTATGTGACTCATCATGGGAAACATTGGATTCTTTCCCACCAAATAACCAGGCCAGACTTGGTATTACCTTGGGAAATATTCTTTTAGCCCTTTGGGCCTCAATGTAAAAGGTTGGTTCACTTTGAACTCTGGACAGTTTCCATTGGAACCAGTTTGCACAACAAGCTAATAAAAAGTAGGAACAAGTAGGCAAGCAAACAACCCTACGCATTTCAGAACCTGGTCCTTTATATAGATCTCATTTGGATGACCCTTGAATCAACACTGAAGCTGTATTTCTTAACGTAAAATTGTCCATCCCAGTCATGTTTGACTATCTGTAGATTCTGCATCCATGCCAGTGAGGAAGTGAATTTCAAGTGAAAAAGAGTTTGTTCTCTTGAATTTAGTACCTAATTCTGTGCCCAGGGCAGCTAGGTGGTGCAATAGATAGGATACTGGGCCTGTAGTTAGGAAAACTCATCTTTGTGAGTTCAAATCTGGTCTCAGACTTTTACTAGCTGTGTGATCCTGGGCAAATCACTTCAGCCTGTTTGCTTCAGTTTCCTCATCTGTAAAATGAACTGGAGAAGGAAATGGCCAACCACTCCACTATCTGCCAAGAAAAGCCCAAATGGGGTCAGGAAGAGTCAGACATGACTTAAAACTACTGAACATGGATGTTATACACTGTTGGGACACAAAATCATCACTTGTGTTATTTCTAATCATACATCTATAATGTAATAAAACCTCAGGTCAGCCAAGGAATACATCAATCCCTGGCTTAGCTAAAAATGAAAATAATCCAGTTGGGCACCAAGAACTTTTCACTGGTCATCCTGACCTGAGAAATCACTAAGTGTGATTGTCCCTTTGGCAGGCAGATTGTGCAAATTGGGAGACAACCCAAAAATCCTCCTGGTTTTAGCTTGTATTTTGCTTCAGAAGCAGACCACTGGAGGAAAGCCATCATTTTGGTTTTCTAGCGTCCGACTGCAGAATGCTGATAACCTGAGGCAAGTTCGGGGGACTGTGACATTACACCTTATCACAGAAAAGCATATGCAGAGAGGAACTTTGGCTAGAATATTATTAACAAATATTGGGGAAAAAGCCTTAAAAAAAGACATTTGGTGAACTAAGAGGTTATTTTGGTTTAAATAATCAAAAGACAAGGAGTAGGCAACAATGCATATATAACTTTCTAGAAGGAGCTTCTGTGTGTGATGACGTCAACTCTCCTTTCTGAATGAATCCATGTGTATTTTCCTTAATCATTCAGAGAGGAAAATTACTTCAAGTTTTCATTGCATCCAGACATATTTAAAAATGTCTTCCACTGAGGTCAGTGAAGCAAGACTCTTATCTGTTGGAGCTTCCAAACAAATTTCAGTTGGAAATCTGTAAATTCTCCTTTGCAATTTAGGAGGCTCAGTGCCTAAGTAGCAAAAAACCTGACATTTGAAGTAATTGCTTTCCTGGTGCAGAATGTAATCACTTATTACAATGTGCCAATTAAATCTTTGAAACCTCCTGCTATAGAGTTAATGGAGGCCAAAGACAAACTACATTTCTGGTGATCTATGAGCTTCTTATGTCTCTAAACACTTCTGTTGCCCTCCCATGTAAGGAACTCTTTCTTACCAAAACTGTAGACTGTTTACTGACAGATTAACTGCCTTGCTGGGGGAATCAATGTCTGGGTTGGAGATCTCTTAACATAAATCCAATAGCTACGAAGAAAGGGGTTCTAAGGATTTGACTAGTCTGGGAAACTTTAAGTCTGAGGCCTGAACAGCTTGTCCCCCACCCCATATCCTAATCTGCCTGGTTAAATCTAAAATTGGTCATTGACATTTGATCTGTTCCATGTTAGCTATACTTTGATGCATGATATATGAAAGTTAATTTTTTTTAGATTAGTATCTAATTTTCTTTCCCCTCAACCATAGTTCTCTTCTTAACTACCCTGTTTTCTGTTCAGGGTACTATTATTCTTGTGTTCACTTAAGTTTGCAGAAGCAGGAATCATCCTCAATCACTCACTCTCACTCACTTGCATTTCCAGTAAGTTGCAGGTCTTATCAGTTCTCCAAAAAAAATAATCCTTCACATATGTCTCCTTCTGTCCATTCATATGGCTACTACCCTATTCATATCATCATATCTCTCTGGCATTATTACAATAACCTCCTAAACGGTGTTTCCTACCTCTCCTCTCTCTGCTTTGCAATCCATCTTCCACCCAGCTGCAAAATGGATATTCCTAAATATAGCTCTAACCATGTTAGTTGCTTCCTGTAGAAGCTTCAGTGGTTCTGGATTTCCTCAAAGAGAAAATACAAACTCCTTTATTTGCCATCTAAAGTCCCTCACGATCTGGCTCCAGCCTACTATTCTGACTTACTTTACATTGTTCCTCCCACCACCCCACCCTACCTCAGTCACATCCAATCTTCACTTAGCGAGCACTCTATATTCTGTCAGCTTACTGTTTCCCACATAGAACATTCCAGATCCTACCCCTCTGCCTTTGCGCAGGCTCCCTACTTCCCCAGCCAAATACCTTACCTCTACTTCCAGAAGTCCTAACTTCCTTCAAGGCCCAGCTTAGGTGCCATCTGTTTCATAAGTCCGTTTCTAATTCTGTCCTTCCCAAATCGTTTCCCTATTCTTGATTTACTTGACATTGACATCAAATATATTATATGCATTTTATTTTCCTATAATAGAATATTTGTTCCTGAAGTCAAGGGGCTGATTTTTTTCTATCATTGTATTTCTTGTGCTTAGCACAGCACATTGTACATAAGAACTGTTTAATAAAGGTTTGTTGAATTGAATTAAAGCATCAACAGCATTTATTGATCTCTACCTGTGTTCAGGGTGTAGTAGAATTTAAACTCGAGGACAGGGACTATTTTCATTTTTGTCTTTTTCTCTAAAATGTCTAGTAGAGGGTCTAGCATATACTTTCCCTCTTTTCCTGACTTTACTTCTGACTATCCTGGACATTCTGTACAATATTCCAGAAACCTCTTCACTCTGCAAGCTCACTCCATCCTGGAGTTCAGGTATTGGAAGTACCCTCCACCCCTGTTACCCCCTCCTCTGATTGGATGGTTCTTCCTAGAACCTCCATTTTAAGGACTATCTTTCTTTCTGCTTTCATTTGTGTTCCCAGGCTTAGCATAGTGCCTAGCACAGAGTAAACTTGGAAAAATGCTTGGTTGCTTAATTTGGTCCTGCATGCTTAATAAATGCTTGTCAGATTGAAGGATGGATGTTTCTCATGTGTCATATGAAAAATACTGACCACCATAAACTTAGAGGATGGTGATCAGCTTAGGTGATTGGAGGGGTTGGGGACCTTCAGGAGGTCCATGGAAGTGGCTGAAGGATGTCTTGGTTCCACCTTGAGTAAGCCATTGAGTTTATGTGAGTATGTGGTAGAACAGAAATGGAAAGACAAATGAAAAAAGGACCCATCTCTCTTGACAGAATTACTTATCAGCAAATATTTCCGTTTTTCTTATGTCTACTGCTTCTAATTTCTTGTCTGTGAAATGATTAAGAAGAGTGAAATGGCTCAGTGTACTTAAGGGTAAGCAGAGTAGAGTAAAAGCAGCGTTGGATTTGGAGTAAGAGGGCTTGAGTTCAAATCCTAAAAATTTTAGTTACTACCTATGCTGCTTTGGGCAAATGGCTTAATAATTCTTGACCTTGTTTTCCTCATCTGTAAAATAAGAGTGTTGGACTAGATGACCTGTTAGGTCCCTACTAGCTCTAAATCTGTGATCCTAGATAAATTAACTTTCACCACTATTACCTTGGCTAGGGAATCATGGGAAGATTGCCAAGAAATGAAATTCTAAGCAGCATGGCATAGACCTTGAAATCAAAAAGATATCCTTTCACATTCTGTCTCTGATACTTTTTAGCAGTGTGACTCTGGGTAAATCTCTTTACTTCTCTGAGTATCACTTTCCTTCTCTGTAAAAGAGAATATATGATACCTGCAGTGCCCATCTCTGAGGGTTGTTGTGAGCTTTGGGTTATCCAGTCTCCATAAAGTGCTTTGAATGTCAGTTATTTTTGTTGTGACAGGTGATACATGTTAGGTATACACTTGGTGGTGCTACTAACGTTATAACTCCCACACCTGGCTTGTTGCACTGCCTTCTGTGACCTACAGAGAGGCAGAGGCAATTCCTCAATCAGTTCACCAAATAGAGCATGTGTATGTGTGTGTGTGTGTGTACACAAATGTATTTATACAATAAATATATATGTATATGTGTGTATGTTTTGGCCACCAAGTGGCACTACAACTATGCCATCAGCCCAGTGGTTTTTTTCCCAGAGAATTTAGCCTGCTTTTCCAAAGGCTATGGTACTTCTGTTCACCAATGTGTGCTGACCTGCAGACTTCTACATGAGCTCTGCCCTCCCCCTACATGAGCTCTGCCACAGTTCTAGAACTGCCTGGCTGACCACAGATTCTATATAGATCCAAGAATATGCTCAAAAGTACTAAAATTGGTAAATCTCATCTATCTTTTCTCAGACCCCACTCCATGATAGAGATTTTCCCTTTCAACCAATCCTCTGTATTTGATTTCATTCTGCAAACAATCCATACGGTATTGACAAGTGTTTTTTTTTAATTTTTTAATGGATAAAATGCTTATTAAGAGCTACTCTATGGAACACTCAACTGTCAGCTCCTGCCAATCCTTTTCACCATTTCTCAAAGTGGGAAACCTGCTGCTATACTTCCTGGGTTCCCTCACAGGTAGTAAAAAGGTTAGAGGCAGATGTTAACAACCTCAACTCTTTTTTCAAAGGTCAGGGGCCTCAATCAACTAGGATAAGGAAACATTGTAGGAGGAGGAATTTCATTTCCCCTGTTTAATCTGCCAATATGGCTCTTAAAAGATGCTAGTCCCAGCACCTGGAATCCATCTCAGCTCTGCGATTTTCCCAGTTATATAAGGTAGAAGGGTAGAGGCTTAGGACACTCTTGCAGTGGTGGCTTCTCTGTGACCCCTTGGGGCCAACAGGATATGTGACTCTTTTTTTTCTCTCTCTCTTATACCCTGAAATTCAGGGCAAGAAAGCTTTTGAAGGGCAAATGAGGTGTCAATTTTGGGATTTTCAGAGTCTATTCGTTGACATTTAGCTTCCTCTTTTATAGATATGTATGTATCCAACCCCAATCTCTCCTGAGTCTCAGTCCTACATCACTTGATTGCCCATTGGACTTTTATAATGGGATGTCCTAGCAATATGTTTGACTTAATACATGCAAATTAAAGGAATCTTTAGCTTGAAACCTTCCCTTCTTCCAAACGTCTGTATTTTCATCCATCATTCTTCCAGTGTCTCAAATTTGTAGCCTTGAAATTACTCTGGATTCCTTTCTCTCCCTCATCCAACGTATCTAATAACTTGCCTAATTTTTTCTTTTTTACCTTCACAGCTTTTCTCCACTCACACCATTATCACTTCAACTCAGGCCCTCACTACTCCTCACCTAGCCTCTTCATTGACCTCCCTGCCTTAAGTCCCTCATCACTTCAGTCCAATCTTATACATTGCCACCAAAGGGATTTTCCTTAAGTGCAGATATAACCATGTTACTCCCCTATTCAGGCAACTTCAGTGGCTCACTATTTTCTCTAGCAGAAATATATATATATATATGTTCTCAAGTTGAGTTTTTAAAGTCATATATAACCTAGCTCCAAACCTCATTGGGCATTATTCCCCCTTGCATGCACTGCAGTACAATCAGAGTAACTTTCTTTCTGTTCCTCACACACAACATACTCCATCTCCCATCATAGTGTCTCTGCATTGGCTGTCCCAGCATGACTAGAATCTACTTCCTCTTCATCTCGGTCTCAGAAAGCCCCTCTCTTTCTTTAAGATGTAGTTGAAGTGCCATGTTTTGTATGAAGCCTTTCTGGATCCCCCACAACTGCCAGTGACCTCCCTTCCAAACAACTTTTTATACATTTGCATTTATTCACTTTATTTTTATGCTGTATATATTTATATATTTGTGTCTGATCATTTAGAATGTGCACACATTGCAAGGGAGGCGTTGTTTAATTCCTTGTACTTGTGTCCCCTGCACCTAGCGCATGTACATGGCATACGTTATATATTGAATAATGGGTATTAATTGATTCCCCAGGTACCTAAGGAATCTCTTTCCCACTAAGTACTTCCCTGAGGGCATTAGAAATGCTTGTTACATTCTTATTATTAGATTTATCATTATAAACTGCAGTTAGATCTGAAAATAGCAATTTCCTCTGACTTCCTAGTGTCCATCATTTCTCTTACCATCACTGAATATAAAAAGAGAAGCATCGATATCAGTGGGTCACAAGAAGGAGATATGTACATACAAGCTTTGGAAGGTGTGTAGTCACTGTAACCATGCTTAGCAGGAAATTTCCCTGGGAATATCTGTTCAACGTACAAGTGTATTAGCTCATTCCTAATAGTGTATGTGTCTTTGGGCCTTGAAGATTTGCAAAGCCCATTTCTCACAACAATCCATCAAGGTAGGGAGTACTAGTGGTTGGTTGTGGTCCTTCATGTACAGAGAAAATCAAAATGACATCACTGTGTCAGGGTCAAGGCACAATATGTTTGACTGCTGCTGATCAGAACAAGCTTGGAAGGCTCTACCACAGATTAGTCTATAGGAACATTTGGAGTGGAAGTGGTTCTAAATTTGTACATCTCCCATTATCTCCATTTTGTGGAGGGCAAAATTGAGATTTACCAAGGTGACTTGATTTGTCCATCACAGTACTGGGAATTATCAAAGCCAGGAGTTGGAACCAGGTCTTTTGATACTTGATTCAGTTCCTTAACTATTTTGCAGGATTCTTTCTCCTTAAGCAGAAGAAAATGTCAATACATAAGTAATCTCTCATTCCACTGGTATGAGAACTCCTGCCATCAATATAAATTGTAATCTATTTGGGGGTGATGTAACACTACCATTTCTAAAGAATCTAAAATGGGTATCACCCAGAGGCAGTGGTAAGGGTGAGGAGGCTATGATACTTGAAATGTAAGGAATTAGGGAAAAAATAGACTATAAGATTTCATTTACATATGTGTATGATGGAGGAAGAAAATGGGCTGAACTCATGGTTAGAGGACCAAATAACTAATAGCCCACAGTTTCCACTGATATCCCCACAATGTCAAAAGAATGTGACAAGGAAGCCCCTCGCACTTTGGCTGGATAAATCATGGAAAACTTATGAAAAGGCATGGACAGAGAAAACAGATAGCCCGGTGTGGAAGTATTGTTGTCTACATCATTGGAGAGAACATCCATGTAGTTGAAGTATAGTTCCTGAAGCTATTTGAGAAAGTTGCCTAAGCATCATTGAAGTTGAGTTGCTAGCCCATAGTCAGGCAGCTAGCAAATGTCAGGGCAATTTGAACCCAGGTCTTCTTGACTCCAACATGAGTGCTCTGCTTTTTATTCTATGTGGCTGTATTTATTCACTTACAATGACACTGATGATAGTAGGTGCCATATATGCACAGTCAAAGCTCTTTCATGTATATATGGATTTGAAATATTTCTTGCAATAACGCTAAAAAGGAAGTAATGTAAATATGGTTTATGGATGAGAATAGAGTCTCAGAAAAGTAAAACAGCTTTCATAGGGTCACACAGCTGGTTAGGTAGGATTTGAACATAGGTCTTCCTGATTCTTAGTTCATCCATGCTTATTCTAGAGTAAGTCACCTCAGAAAAGCCGAACCCAAATTGTCTTAAAGAGATGAAGAAAAGCCGTATTTATTGTGAAGAAAGAGTTTCAAACCTCCCAGCACTGACGTAAACAAGCATTGTAATGGGTATATCAAGTGAAGAACATCTGTGCTCTTTACCATTCCTAAGTGTGACATTTATAGGTATGGTTGGATGCTTTGGTTTATGATGAATCTAAGTAGCTTCATATTAAATAACAGCAATTGTGTAGTGCAAACAGAAGGATGCTCTACCCCATTACTTGGGTTAATTGATAGTAAATGCTATTCAAAATAAGTAAGTAAATGATGACTAATATCTACCTTAACAGGAAACACAAGATAAAAGTGTGCTGTCTCTCCTAAGCAGTTGGGTTTCAGTGGTTAGATGTCACTATCATCACCACTGCTGCTATTATACCTTCTTTAAAGCATACCCAATGCTTGTGTTCTCTCGTTTGAGGCCCCAACAATGCAATGAGGGTGCTTTCTATAATTATTATTAATAAAGTTAGTTGTGGCAGTAGTAGTAGTAGTAGTAGTAGTAGTAATTGTAGAAATAATCTTTTTGAAGTTAAGCTAGAGGAGATCTAGGGACAAGTTACTAACAATAATAATAGCTAGCATTTATGTAGTTTAAAGACTTTTAAAATGCTTTAAGGATTTTATCTGATTTATCCTCACAACAACCTTGTGAGGTAAGGACTATTATTATTCCCATTTTACTGATGGGAAAATTTAGAAGAAGGTTACTTGCATAGGGCAAATTCTGAGGCAGGATTTGAACTCAGGTCTTCCTAACTTCCTAACTTCAGGCTTAGGTAAATATAATTATTGCTTTTGTAATTGAATTTGAGGGTGTAAGGTGGTTTTTGGGGGGCTCACTGAGGGAATCTAATGATAATAATATGAATGTTGTCCATTTTATAGATGACAATGCCCAACATTTACATAATGCCTTACAATTTAATGAGCCATTTACATTTGTTCTCTACTTTGAGCTTCATATGAACCCTGAGAAGACAGTCCTACAGGTATTATTATCCCCATTTTACCAGGACAGTGACACAACTTTTAAGTGTCCCAGAGGGTAGTGGGTTGCTCTTTGCTGGAGATCTTCAAGCACAGGCTGGCTGATCACATGTCATTTTTTGTAGTGAGAATTCTTCTTAAGTTATGGCTTCAAACTTTCCCTCTTCACTCTAGTTCCCTTCATGGCCCGGCCCAAGGACTACTTACCATAAAGGCCTTTGCCGAGTTCATCAGCAGCTATATTTTGTATCTATTTTCTATTAGCTTACATCTGTGGATATGTTGTTTCCTCCCAGTAGAATCTGAGCTGCTTAAGGTCAGGGAATATTTCAATTTTATCTTTGCAATCCTAGTGTCTAACACTATTAGTACATGCTGAAATTCTGTGGTTTTGTGACTTGACCACAGTCACACAGCTTGTATATGCCAGTGACAAGATTTGGACATAGGTTGATTCCAAGCCTAGAAGGAAACAACTTCAGAGATGTTATATTCCTGGTCCACAATCATAGAGCTAGTCAGCCACAGAACCAGTATTCTGTCAGCCCAAGTCTTTTCATGCATGTCCCTGGTACTGTGCAGCTCAGTGACCCTTGTGAAGCAGTGTTGGGAAACTTTAGTTTGCAATGGCTATACATACTTGGAAATAATGAAAAGGAAGTAAGCTCTTTCAGAAGAATATGAATTACAAAAACCTATGTTATGCATGCATGCGATAGCAATTTATCAAAGCTCTCTGTGTACAAAATTGGGTGGTGCCCAAACATGATGTCTAATTACTGCTAAGAACAGGGCAGGACAGCACATAAAATATGAATGGTGAAAAGGAAAGAAAAAAAATTGTTTCCTTTTATAACACATTATAATTATTACTCTTACTAGAAATTACTCACGTGATTTTCCAAGGCTGAAAAGTAGTTGAGGATAATTTGAGGAGCCTTTCTTTTTGCTTTTGTGTTACCTAAAAAAATCAGACTGAGCAAACAGTTTTTTTACAAACATGTTTATCCTAAAGATTATAGCACTCTTTAAGATACTATTCTCCTGTACTGGATCCATGTGTAGTGAGGGACCTTTAAAACTAGGCACTGTTTACCTACTGGGCTCTAAATGTTCCACCTGAATCATTAAAGTTTATCATGTAAATCCAAATTTAGAGTCATTTTGAGCATTAAATATGTATTTGAAAGTCCCCAAATAGCACCCAGGAGCCATTAAGGGCTATCATGCAAATCTGTATTAAGGATGTTTAATACCAGTTTTGTCACCATTCTCATTTGCCATAAAATTATCTAATTAGGTCCAGAGAATTGCATAGGTTAAGGGAAAACAGTCAGATAGAATCACCATGATGCCATGCTAGAACAACTCTTTTACAAGAAATCATAAAGATTTTCTTGGCTATGTCCCCATTTTGGAACTTCAGAGTGAGGGTTTTGTCGTCATTAAATATGCTTCTCCTTTATCTTGGCTAAGAGGCAGGAATGGGTCCCGGGTTATACTTCATGCATATCCTAACTGCCTCAATCACTTTGCTCATTTGAAGTATACAGCCATAGTAGTGGAAATAGGAATCAATTTTAAATTTAATGAAAACACATTCTTAAGGAAGGAAGCCATTTACTGTTAGTCTCATCCTTCTAGCTAGGAAGTGGATTTTTCTGCTTTGGTGAAATGAACAGACAGATGTTGAAGTAATGCTTGGAAGATTCTAGCATCCCTTTGATTATTAGATGTAGCGATTCGAGCCTGGATTCTTCCTAAATTTATACTTTTGATTCTTTTCAAGTTGACAGTTAATCTTAAATTAAAGTCATCCTTGTCTGTAAAGGATGAATAATGCTGCACTGGATTGTCTGTGTATTTCATTCAGTCCAGTGTCATATGTCTCACAGGGACACTGCGTGCTGTGGTATGCAAGCTCTTAGCGGTCCTCCATTAAGTACAGCTTCAAGAAGTTTGGGATATCCCCCAGACATTTTCACAACTTCAGTGGTGTGTGGTTATGTCAGCGTGGGTACTACCAAGATATTCCTTATGCTTGGCAACTCTTGTGCCCACCCTCTCATGATTCTTTCATAGAAGTTCCACCCAACACATAGAGACCTTTCTCCACGTCTCTTGACATATTGAGGGTAACCATGCAGTACATGGGTTTCCTTGCTGTCACTGTATGACACGCCTAACTCCCTTTGGAGCTGGACATTTCTTCTTTAATATCTTTTACATCTGTCATCCTGCCTTGTTCTTCACTGGTAATATGCTCCAGCCTATGTGTCCTCACCATACATCTCTCTGTTGACCTTTGAGTGACCTGCAATTTGAATTCTCTTGGGACTGGAATATTCTGTGCTTTGCAGCTCCATGGCAACATTACAAGAATATTGTTGCTGAAAAGATGGATCTTTGTTTCAAGAAGAAACTTGAGGTCATTAAATCCAATGCACAATTTCCCAAAGGCAAACCTGCTCGTTTTCCTCCTCCTGTTCAAACATCCTCAAACTCTCTGTAGTTTTCCACTTTCTAACCCCCCCCCCCCGCCCTCCGCTGTATATCTGATTTTCATTGTTACCACTTAATTGAAATTGCTGTTTTGAGGATGATAATAATTTCTTAATTGTCAAATAAAATGGCCATTTCTCAGTCCCTTTTCTTCCTTGCAGTTGTTGTTAAACAACTAATAACCCAGTGTGAAAGTATCATCTCTGAATGTATCTAAAACTATTTGGGAGCTATTTATATCTTCAGCCTGGGCCACTGTCTCTTAGGGCACCTGCTGTGTAAAGGAATACTTTTTTGTGTTTATAACTAAAACTCATTGACTTTTAAGCTTCAAGGGGGATCCCTAGTTCAAGGATGGTTGAGATTTGTTGCATTAGAACATGTTCACTGTCCTATATTCCTCATAATTTTATGGACTAATTACAATCTCTGAAAGATTTCTTTTTCCAGGCTGTAGCATCCTAATTATTTTAAATTGATTTATGTTCTGTTTGTCCCCACCAGCTTGAAGAGAATAGACCTCAAACCTAAACCTCTGAGATCATTTAAAACCCTGTGTAGTTTTATCTCTGGCATAGGGAAGCCAGCATTCCCTTGTCTTAGTATTTTTTAAAGTTCTATCCAATGATTTAAAATACAAGTGTTAAAGTGGTAATCTTTAATGAAGTCTGAAAAAAGTCAAGAAGACTATGAAATTGCCACTGTTCTACTCTAAGGGGGAAAAACCGGAAGGAAGTCTGTCACTTTATAGAGCCTTCTCTTAATTCCATTAAGAAAAAGACAAGACTAATAAAGCTTGCCTTTTGCTTGTTAGATGCCCGATGGACAGCCAGAGATATGAAATAAAAATTGAACAAAAACCTAAAACATATGCCTAAGCATCTTTACTCCAAAGCCTTCCTTCTATTTTTTTAATTATTTAAATTTTTTAGTTCCGAATTCTTTCCCTCCCTCTAGACTTTCTCCCACCCATTGAGAAGGCAAGCAATGTGATAGCCCTTGTGAAGTCATGTAAACAATTTCCATGTTAGCCATATTGTTCAAAAAAAGGAAGAAAAGTAAAGTTAAAATATATGCTTTAATCTGCCCTCAGAATTCATTAATTCTCTCTCTAGAAGTGAATAGCATTTTTCATTATGAGTCCTTTGAAACTGTTCTGGATCTAAGTCTTTTACAGTTAATTATTATTACATTTTTGCTATTACTATGTTCAGTGTTCTCCTGGTTCTGCTCATTTGACTTTGCATCAGTTTCTATAGAATTTCCAAGGTTTCTCTGAAACTATCTCCTTCATCATTTCTTACAGCACAATAGTATTGCATCCCAATCATATGTCACAACTTGTTTAGCCATTCCCCAGAGCCTTCTTTTTAATGAGACACAGGCTACCACACCTGGTCAGTGTGTTGATGTGCTTTGCTTAGCTGTACTTCTTTGTAGGAAGGGACAGTAGCAGGGGCGGGAAGTATTAGGAAATGACGATGTTTTTAAAAGAGACTATCAAAAACAGTTAAAAAAAGAAAAAAAGGATAAAATATGGCGTGGATTGTGCCATGATAAAGACACTTTTATTCTGGACTTTTCTCATTTTTCAATACATACATTAGCATACCTATAGAGCACATGGAAAGTGAATGGAGTTCATAGTTGAAGAGGGGGAGAGGAGCCTGGATTGATTTGGGGACACTGCAAAATTCTTTTAATGACTCTAAGCATTTCCTTGGTACCAAAACCTTTCTTTTTACCACCATTTCCACTTCTGGTGACCTTGTATAGCTGCAGACTCTAGAACATTACCATCTCAGAAGAATCCAAGTGGAAGAACCCCAAAAGGGTAGCAGAGAGGTGCATGGTATGAGCAGGCTGCAATACTTTACAAGCAAGGAATTTGACAAGAATAAATTCTTTATGTAATGATTCCTGCAAGGAGCAAATTTCCCTAGTAGATTTAAAATATGACTTCATTTATTGTTTTAAAATTTGTATTTGCAATTTTGGGACAGCTTGTCTTTTATGTATATGGATATAGTTCAGTTTAGAAATGTGATCTCATTTGATGGGACCAAATGGTTGAAATGTATGCTCTATATGTTTGAAATTAGAAGAAAATGAAGGGGGTAATTTGTGATGTGCTTTGATAAATGCTTTTTAATATACTAATGATATCCTCAAGATCCATGCAGTGAAATCCCCAAAGATTTTTGAGTGCTTATGTATCTAAAAGTCTTTTGCTATACTTCATTTGGCAAATTCTAGGTCCTCGTTGGTCATCTCTGAATTTCACTGTTACTATAAGTGAGAAATAGGAAGACTGCTAGGTTTATTTTCATTTTTTCATGTCCTTGTAGATTTTTGCTTGGAAGTTAACAAGAATTGATATTCTTGAAATGACTTTGGTGACTTACTTTTAGAATTCTTTGTACAAGCTAACAAAATACTTATTAGTTTGATTTTTTATTATTGATTTTGCAATTGCAGCTTAGTAAGTGGTTATTTCTAAGGCAAGCATATAATTGTTTTTCCTTTTAACCTTTTTGAGCTAGAGAAGAAATTTTTTGTTAATCATTAATAAATCATTCAACATTTATTAAGCACCTACTATGTGCCAGGCTAGCTTTGAAAACTGTTAGCCAGAATTGTGTGCTTTACCTTTAAGCTTAGCCTTACAAAATAGTAAGAGGTTGATCATTTTAAAAATAAGTTTTATTGAAATATTTTGTTTTTACATCATTTTGTTTCAAAATATAAGGTGTCTCAAAAGTCTTAGTATAGTTTTAAACTTAGGACACGCTGCATGATATCACCTCCCCCCCCCCCCCCCCCCCATGCACAACTACCCTTCCCTTATAAGTGTAGGATCCCCTCCAGGAGATAATCTCCTCCCCTTCACACTTTCACTTGTGGATTGGCTGGAAGGGCTACTACTCTAAGGTCATAGGATGCTATTTGAATCTGTACTACTAAAGCTTGAGCTTAGAAGACCCTACTGGTAAGCTTACCTTTAATAGTCAAACAGCATATGTGAAGAACTCAAATTATTAACATTTATTAAGATGGCATAATCAGAACAGTAGTTAGAAAATACCCTTGCCCCTCAAAACCCTGAGGTCTTTGCTCTGTAAATACACACAGCATCCATTGGAATAGTGGTCACAGACTTAGTCTGTGCTAATAGTGAGGCACGCACATAGGAACATGTGTGACCAAGCAAAGTCCCACCTCTGGTAGTACAGGCACCTGAGCCTCTTTCTTTTTCCTATAGTATCCTCATGCTCTCCCCTCCCCAAACCCCTGTGTATAGTGTGTCTGCTCCTACTACCAGAGATAGTGTTCTCATGAATCAAGAGCTAACACTGTTGTCTGCTTCCTGAAGCCATGCCCCTGAAGCTGTTTGCTTTTCCTTAACTCTCTGTATCTGTCTCTCTGCTGCTTGCTGGATATAGTATATTCCACTAGGGTCATAGCTCTCCTCTCCTTTTTTTGTCCCCTCCTTTTCTCTCAAGGATTTTATTTCAAGAGGTAAAAAAAAAATACATGCAGGGATAGTGACCAAGAAAATGTGGGTTTGAGGAATCCACAGTTTTCTTATTTTAAAATAATGGAGAAGGCAGAGCCAAGATTCTGGAGTAAAGGCAGGGGTTTGCTTGAGTACTACCAAATTCCCCTCCAAACAACTTCAAAGTAACACCTCCAAAGGAATTCTAGAGTGGCAGAACTAGCAAAAAATAGGGGTGAAACAATACTCTAATCAAAGTCAACATAGGAGATTGTGAGGAAAGGTCTCTCTCACTGGAGTGAGAGTGGAATGAAACCCAGGACACGGGCCATGGAACGACAAGCCAGCAACAGGAAGTGCCCCAGGGAGCCAGCTGAAGGACATGCTCAGCAAGCTAGCATGGGCCTGGAAGCCAGCAGCTCCTCAGCATACCAACAGCCAACTGTGCCAGACAAGCCAACAGCAGCAGAGGCCCAGTAAGCCAGCAGAGTAGGACATACCTTGTTAAACCAGTAGCAGGCCTTGTGGGTGACTGAATCTGTGGTGATCACTTGCAGAGCTCTCAGCCAATGGATGGAGATGATAGGGGCCCTTTTGCTGGCATTGCCCATACAAGGATATGGGATATAGTTCTAGGTTGCAAGCTCAGGGTGAGGAGAAGCACTAGAACACATGGGAGCAGGGACCCTAGTCACAGTTCAAGGGCAGAAAAGAGTCTCAAATTCACTCACAGACCATAACACAGGCCAGGAAAGCAGTAATTTTAGCCATTCTCAGCTGTACTAAGATCTAAGACGATTCCAAAGGATATATGATGAAAAATGCTATCTCCAGAGAAAGAGCTGATGGATTATAAACGCAGATCGAAGCATACTTTAAAAAAAATTATTGGTTTCTGTTTTCTTTCACAACAGAACTAATATGGAAGTATGTTTTGCATGACTGCATATATATATCCGATATTCAATTGCTTGTTGTCTTAGGAAGAGAGGAAGAGTGAGAGAGAGGGAGAGAATTTGGAACTCAAAATAAAAAAAATGGATGTTGTTTTTCCATGTAATTTTGAAAAAAATAATAAAATAGTTTTTAGAAGTTCAATAAAAATATGACGGAGTGTTTTAAAAAAATAATCACATAAGATATACTCAGGGCACACTGAAGAGCTTCATGATAGGCACCAGAAAGCTGCAGACTCTCTTGAATTGTGACCTATGCTGAAGAAGCAACAGAAGGAAAGTCTTTGAGAAAACAGGGTCAGAAAAGGAAGTGAGCCTGAATATTGCACAAATGAAGGATGACAGATAACAGATGGACATACCCAGTGTTCCACTAGTACCTTTACACTGCCAAAAACTAGAAAACGTTCTGTAGTATATTAGGTGGATCCTTGATGAAGAAACTGTAGAACAGAGACATCAAATGAAGTGATTGTGGGTTTCATTCAACACCAGTGATGGGAATACTACATCAATGATAGCAAAGTTCATCAAGGTCTCAGGGTCAGATCACAGTTATCTTCAGAAAAGGGAGAGAGAGGGGGCAGAGACAAGATGGCAGAGTAGAAGTACCGATCTTCTCTAGCTGTCCCCCGACATGCTAAAAATACCTGTAAAAATGACTCTAAACAAATTTTAGAGCAGCGGAAGCTACAAAATGACAGAGTGAAACAGATTTCCAGCCCAAGAAAATTTGGAAGGCTAACAGGAAATGTCTATCACAACAAACTCAGAGTGGAGAGCAGCACAGTGTGGGCCACATCAGCACAGAAAACACTTGAGTAGGCTTCAGGGTGCTGAATCACAGGCAGCTGCTGCCGTTTCCATACTTCTCAACCCTCAAATGTCAAAGACAGTTTCAAAAGTCAGAGAGAAAGCTGTTTCACCTAGATGAGAAGGGAACTAGGTCCAGCCCCAGCCTCAGGGCAGCAGCAGCCACTTCTGGACCCCTCAGCCTACAGACCCTGGGGGAATAAGTGGTTGATCTAGGTTTCAGTCCTGAATGGTGGTCCTGGGGTGAAGAAGAGGAGCCACTGGTATGGCAGGTGACTGTGGAGAGGGAATCCTATTCGCAGTTCCAGGGTAGAAAAAGAGTACTTGTGGTTGCTCACAGACCAGAACATAGAATAGGAGATGAGAAAACACCTTTCCCTTGACTATGCCACTTTGGAGGACTTGTCCACTTGACAAAGGACACAAAAGTCAAGTGATTGGCTGGAAAAATGTCTCAAAAGGGAAAAAATAAGACCATAGAAGGTACTTTCTTGGTGAAAATGTATTTTCTTCCATCCTTTCATATGAAGAATAGCAAAGGATATAATCAGAGAAAGAGAGTAAGGTCATGGCTCCTACATCCAAAACCTCCAAAAAATATGCAATGATCTCAGGCCATGGAAGAGCTCAAAAAGGATTTTAAAAATCAAGTAAGAGAAGTGGAGAAAAACTGGGAAGAGGAATGAGAGTAATACAAGAAAATCATGAAAACAAGTCAACAACTTGCTAAAAGAGACTCAAAAATGCTGAAGAAAATAACACCTTTAAAAACAGACTAACCTAAATGGCAAGAGATCCAAAAAGCCAATGAGGAGAAGAATGTCTTAAAAAGCAAAATGGGCCAAATGGAAAGGGAGGTCCAAAAGCTCACTGAAGAAAATAGTTCTCTAAAAATTAGAATGGAGCAGATGGAAGCTAATGACTTTATGAGAAACCAAGAAATTATAAAACGAAACCAAAAGATTGAAAAAATAGAAGACAATGTGAACTATCTCGCTGGAAAAGCAACTGACCTGGAAAATAAGTCCAGGAGAGATAATTTAAAAATTTTTTGGCTACCTGAAACCATGATCAAAAAAGAGCCTAGGTATCATCTTCGAAGAAATTATCAGGGAAAATTGCCCTGATATTCTAGAACCAGAGGGTAAAATAAAAATGGAAAGAATTTACTGATCACCTCCTGAACTAGAACAACTCCTAGGAATATTGTAGCCAAATTCCTGAGTTCTCAGGTCAAGGAGAAAATATTGCAAGCAGTCAGAAAGAAACAATTTGAGTGTTGTGGAAATACAGTCAGGATAACACAGGATTTAACAGCTTGTACACTAAGGAATCAAAGGACTTGCAATATGATATTTCAGAAGTCAAAAGAACTAGGATTAAAACCAAGAATCACCTATCCAGTAAAACTTAGTATAATGCTTCAGGGGAAGCAATGGTCATTCAATGAAATAGAGGACTTTCAAGCATTCTTGATGAAAAGACCAGAGTTGGATAGAAAATTTGCCTTTCAAACACAAGAAGCAAGAGAGGCATAAAAAAGTAAACAGGAAAGATAAATCATAAGGGACTTACTAAAGTTGAGCTGTTTACATTACTACATGGAAAGATATTATTTGTAACTCTTGAAAGTTTTCTCAGTATTTGGGTAGTTGGAGGGATTATATACATATAGACAGAGGGCACAGGGTGAGTTGAATAGGAAGGGATGATATCTAAAAAAATAAAATTAAGGGGTGAGAGAGGAATATAGTGGGAAGAGAAAGGGAGAAATGGAATGGAGCAAATTATCACTCATAAAAGAGTCAAGGAACAGCTTTTTCAATCGAGGGGAAAAGGGGGGAGGTGAGAGGGAAAAAGTCAAGCTTACTCTCATCACATTTGTCTTAAGGACAGAATAACATGCACACTCAATTTGGTATGAAAATCTATCTTACACTACAGGAAAGTAGGGGAGAAGGGGATAATTGGGTTGTGGAGGGGATGATAGAAGGGAGGGCAAATGGGAGGAGGAGGTAGTTGGAAGTTAACACTTTTGGGGAACACAAGGTCAAAAGAGAGAATAGACTAGATGGAGGGCAGGATAGGATGGAGGCAAATGTAGTTAGTCTTTCACATCATGACTTCTATGGAAACCTTTTGCATAATTATGCATGTATAACCTATATTGAATTGCTTGCCTTCTCAGTAGGGATGGGTGAGGAGGGAGGAAGGGAGAGAAGTTGGAATTCAGAGTTTTAAAAAGGAATATTAAAAATTATTTTTGCATTCAACATGGAAATAAGAAATACAATTAATGGGCTATGGAGATCTATCTTGCCCTACAAGAAAATAGAGGAGATGGGGATAAGGGAAGGGAGAGGTGTGATAGAAGGGAGGGCAGATTGAGAGAAGGGGTAATCAGAATGCACAGTGTCTTGGAGTAGGGGGGAGGGAGAGATGGGGAGAAAATTTGGAACTCAAAATCTTGTAGAAATGAATGTTAAAAACTAGAAATAAATAAATTAATTTAAAAAAATCTTTCACCAGATGTTACCATCCCCTTAAGCTGTTGTTCTAAACCTCCCCTCTTTTCCATAAGCCAAACTCCTTGAAAAAGCTGTCTGTACAGCTTACCTTCCCTCCATGCCCTCTCACTCACTTCTCAGCCCTTTGTATTCTGTATCAAAAAAACAAGAAATAGAAAACAATTTGTCTCTTCCAAGTTATTAGCATTCCCTTAGTTGTCAAATCTAATGAGCTAATGTCAAATCAATTCTCATACTCTTGATTTTTGTAGCATTTGACACTGTTGATTCCTCTCTCCTCCTGGATAGTCTCTTCTTTCTATGTTTTCATGACACGACTTTGTCTCTCTTGGTCCTCCTACCCAAATGGTCCTCCTTTCAATCTTCTTCGGTTATTCATCATCTGTATCACAACCCCTAACTGTGTGTACCTTAAAGCTTTCTCAAACCTCGTCTTTTGTTTTTCTACACTTTTTCAGTGACCTCACTCATAAGAGTTTAATGATCATTTCTATGTAGATAACTTGCAGATTTAAATATCTAAGCCTAGTCTTTCTCCTGGGCTCTAATCCCACATCTTCTGGACCCTCCTAGCTTTAAAGTGATTATCAATAGTAACTGTCCCTGTTTCTCTCCCAGCCTGATGCCTTTCTTTTGCTTGGCCTCATTAAAGGGGCCATGTCCTGGCTACTGCTTAAAGAGTCCTATTCAATGAATGGGTGTTACCTCACCCTAAGTGGGTACCTGCAAAGACCTTGGTCTATGGCGCCCAAAGTCTCCCAGTGCATCCTAGGCCATCTCCAGTCATCCTGATGAACATCTAGTCACTGGATTCAGATGACTCTGGAGGAGAAGTGAGGCTGGTGACCTGCACAGCCCTGCTTCACTCAAAACAAAGTCAAGTGCAAGTCACATCATCATTTCTCTGATGGCATGGTCTTCTTCGACAATGAAGGATGAATACAATCCCACATCTCCATTTGCTTATTGGACATTTTGATCAAGATGTCCCATAGGCTTTTCAAATTCACCATGTCCAAAAGATAACTCATAATCTTTCCCTAAAACCCACCTCCATTTTCAACTTCTCTTTCGGTCAAGGACACCACCATCCTTCCATTCACTAAGTGCACAGTCTAGAAACTGTCCTCATTCTCCCATGTTTTGCATATCTAATCAGTTGCCAAATCTGATTTCCACCTCTATGACATCTCTTGTATCCATCCCATTTTCTGTATTCACATGACAACTACGCTAGTTTAAGCCCCCATCACCCCTCCTAGACTTCTGCAGTAGCCTTCTAATTGGTCTTCTTGTCTCAGATCTATTCCTCCCAGTTTCAGTCTATCCTCCACACAGTTGCTAAAGTGACTTTATTAAAGCACTGGTTGGACCACTCCTCTACTCAGTAAACTTACATGATTTCTTCTTGCTTACAGGATCATGTACAAACTCCTTTAATTCACTACTGGATCTCTTCTTAACTTCCCAACCTTATTATATATTCCTCCCTTTCCCATACCCTATGGTCTAGTCAGACAAGCTTTTATTAATTCCTTACTTAGTGCCAGCCATTTGTCTAAATGTTAGGGAGGCAAAGAAAGACAAAAAACATAATCCCTGCCCTCAAAGAACTTATACTCTGACGGGGAAGACAGCATGCAAAAAATATGCATAAAAGGTATCTACTGTGTAAATGGAAGGTAATCTCAGAGAGGAGGTAGAGGTAGGAAAATAACTCCTGTCAAGGGGCATTTGAGCATTGGTCATGGCAGAGCTGTTTGTTGGCCACAGTCTTCGAATTTTAGTTATCTTTCTTTACAGTGTTATATATTTTCCTGCCTCTATTCACTTCACTTTGTATCAATTCTTACAAATTATCTCAGATTTCTCTAGAACGACTATATCCTTTTCATCACATCTTAGGGTCCACCACAATTTAGCGAGTTTGGGACATATTTTCAAATTGCTTTTATGTATAGTTAGAACAATTCACAACTTTCCAAACCATGCATTAGCGTGTCTGCTTGCATATATCCTCCCCACCTCTCCCCCTCCCAGTGATTTGGCATTTTCTTTTGTTTATTCATGTTTCCAGGGTTCGTTTTCCGATTAGAGTTTTATTCTTGGGTTAGACTCTGTTCCCTCCCATACTCTAGGGTGTTATGAGAAGGCCCTGTTTGGTTTAAGTTGGAATGAGCAAGATCAGGTCTGGCCTTCTACATGAATTCCTGGCATTTGGCTGAGTCTCCTGGCGGCTCTTAGTAAGTTTGGCCTTGGAGCCTTGCCTAACTCTTTCTTGCATTGACCCAAACCTGGAGTTGGTTCTATCCCTTTCTGTGACTCTCTACTTAGGATAGTACTTGCCCCATATAGGACCTTAGTCAATGTTTATTCGATTGGATCAGTCAGGTGGCATTGATTGTGCTGGCAGCAGGCCGACTACAAAACCCCTAGTGCTGCCCTGGCTCTTTGTTGCCACTCTGCCTGGGCTCTTCTTCCTGGGTGCTGTTCTGGACCTTTGTCTTCCTGTGAATTGGGTGTGGCTTCCCAAGCAAGGCCTGAGGGCCCACCTGTAACACCAGCCAGAGCAGCACACTTGAGGACTGCTACTGTGAGTACTTTTAAGGGTCTAATCATGTTATATAATGAACTCTATTCAGCAATAAACGAAATATTTTTCAGTTAAGTAAAACATAACATTCATAGTAACATCCTTAAGCAAAGCATCATCTAAAACATACATGTGCCTCATAACACTCAGTATGTCATATGGCACATAACATACATCATTGCATCTCCAAAGTCAGGGAGTCTCAGGCTAAGGTTTTCCCTAGTGCAACACTTCCTTAAGGAATAGCAGAAAATACCACACCATTCACTCCTAGGTCACTGTAAGAGCAAACTCCTTAATCAATACACAGTGTCCAAGTAAAGTCCTCTCTCATCTTGACTCAAGGCTGACTTCCAAAGCCCATGGCTCCTCCTCCAACTCTTGCCTGGGTTCACATGCAGGTAGGTCTCTGCTCTGTGTCAGCTCACAAGGACTCCCTCCAAACTCTTCCTACTTCTGCCTGACAGTAGGCTCCAGGACCTCCTGACTACAGCTTTTGTTTCTAGGAAAACAAAACTTAACAGGGTCATAACGATATTTATACACATTACCAGTTTTGCCATCATCTCGGTTCACTTTAACAGCTCTTAAAAGGGGCTTAAGCTAAGCCTCCTTCCCATGGGTGGATTTCTGTTCTTCAGCTCAACTCGCTCAAAGACCAACAGATAGGGCTTCTGTCTGAGAAATCAACACAGATCAACAGGTAGGGCTTCTGTCTGAGAAATTAACGTAGACCAACAGACAGGACTTCTGTCTGTGAATTCAACACAGATCAACAGAGGGAGTGCTGACAACAGAAACATTCTTTCTGTTAGACCTCCCCACAAACAAGTTCCTCTAGCCTGCTCACGCTCACTTCTCTCTTTCACCTCTGCTTCTCTCTCTACTCTCTCTCCAAGAAATATAATATGTCTTTGTGTATGTGTATGTATATACTGTTTCCAATCAAAGACTCTTGATTCATTCAAAGGCTCTTGATTCAATAAAGGCAAGAGTCAATCAAAGACACTTGATTGACTAAAATTCAATCCAAAAGGCCTCATTTCTAGAATATATAGAGAACTGATCCAAATGTACAATCATACAAGTCATTCCCCAATTGATAAATGGTCAAAGGATATGAACAGGCAATTTTCAGAGGAAGAAATTAAAGCTATCTATAATCATATGAAAAAATGCTCTAAATCACTATTGGTTAGAGAGATGCAAATCAAAACAACTCTGAGGTACCACATCACACCTATAAGATTGGCAAACATGACAGAACAAGAAAATGATAAGTGCTGGAGAGGATGTGGGAGAGTTGGAACACTAATTCATTGTTGGTGGAGCTGTGAGCGCATCCAACCATTCTGGAGAGCAATTTGGAACTATGCCCAAAGGGCTACAAAAATGTGCATACCCCTTGACCCAGCAATATCGCTACTAGGACTATATCCCCAAGAGATCATAAAAATGGGAAAGGGTCCCACATGTACAAAAATATTTATAGCAGCACTCTATGTAGTTGCCAAAAACTGGAAGTCAAGGGGATGTCCATCAATTGGGGAATGGCTGAATAAATTATGGTATATGAATGTAATGGAGTACTATTGTGCCATAAGAAATGATGAACAAGAAGACTTCAGAGAGGCCTGGAAGGACTTATATGACCTGATGCTGAGTGAAAGGAGCAGAACCAGGAGAACTTTATGCACAGCAACAACCACAGTGTGTGAGAGTTTTTTCTGGTAGACTTAGATTTTTGTAATAACACAAGAACTTCTTACCAAAAAAAAAAAAAAAAAAAAAATCCCAATGGAGGATCTCAAGGCAAAATGCCTGCCACACTCAGAGAGAGAAATATGGAAGTCACTCACATATTGTAGCAGATCATGTTTGTGTATGTGTATGTGTTTGTGTATCATGTTCTGATTTGTTATACGATTTCTTTCATTTATCTTAGTCTGACTACATAGCATGACTATAGTGAAAATATACTCAATAGGAAAGTATATGTAGAATCTATACAGAATTGTATGCAGTCGTGGGGAGGGAGGGGGGGAGTGGGGGGTAGGTGGGGGGGATAAAATCACAATTGTATGGCAGTGATTGTTAAACATTACAAAATAAAAAAAAAATAAATAAAATTCAATCCAGAAAGACAGCAAAAAACCAATCCTACTTTGCTTGCCTGTACACCACCTGGCCCCATCTCCTGTCCTGCATTTGCGCAGCTTACTTGTTTTGCCTTCTTCCTCCCTTGTTTTGTTTACACTCAGAGGTTCCATAGGATTCTGACAATCTTTTTGTACAGTCTGGATATAACTGGATGAAAGGAGAGGCTGGTAGAGGGCATTTATTAAAGTTTTTACTGCAATAGTTTTTGAACTGGTTTCTTTATTGCCTGTCTATACTCTCTTTTCCATTCAGCTTCTGAGATGATTTTCCTAAAGCATTGGTCTGACCATGTGTCACCCTCATCCCCTCTTGCTCAGTGAAGCTCCAATGGCTTCCTTTTGCCTCCAGTCTCTGTTCGACATTTGAAGCTCTCCATAACCTGACCTCTTCCTACTTTTCCACACCTCACTTCCTTCCATGTACTCTCTGATGCATTTACACTGACGTATTTGCAGATCCTCAAAAACAGTGCCCCATTTCTCATCTCTTTGTCATTGCGCTGACTGTCCCTTCACCTTTGCTTCTTCATTCTAACTTCCTTCAAGACTCAGTTGAAATCTCACCTTGTATGAGAGGCCTTTTCAAATCCTTCCCCATCCCTTGAGCTGCTAATGCCTTCCTCTCTCCCACTAAATTCAGCTACTCTGTATGTCTTATATGTATGTAGTTTGCATGATGTCATTCCCCCCCATTAGAATGTTAGCTTCTTGAGGGAAAGATTATATCTGCCTTTAAAAAGTCCAGTGCTTAGCATAGTGCCTAACAAAGAGTAGGTATTTAATAAATGCTTTTAGGTGACTTATTCTGCCTCCACTAGAGCCTGCACTCTCTGTATTCACATAAATCTTCTAGAGGATACGCAGCCAATGTTTTAGAGGTCTTCTCCTAGGTCTTTCAATATTTCATGGCTGTCAATGAAGTCCTTGCATTTTATTTTTTCTCTTTCTCAAGACTGACTTAGTTCCTTTTCTGAGCCTACATTTTGTGCATAACATGTTTTACACCTCTTTCTTATATTCAGGTCATCAATGTTAATATGTTAATATGCTACAATCAGTGCACGTTGGTGACCTACGATGTTGATTTTTCAGAGACTGTGCTTTTCCATGATTCATAGGCTATAAAGGGCATTAAATCTGTGGAACAAAATGAGTCAGACACCATATAAATAATGTAATTGTTTGTATAAAAAAGCTAAAATACACCTAACATTAAAACTTTATTAGTCTCAACAATATTTCTTTGATAGTTCTGAAGATACTTAAGTGCTTTGCAAAATTTAGCATGATACACACACACACACATATACATACACACATGTAGTAAGCTGCTGCTGCTATTCAGCACCTCAATGTTACCTATATATTGAGTCAACAAACTAGTGAAATGTGAAACTATCTGTAACATTTTCTGAGACTATGAAATGCGAAATGAGAGTTTATAAGCTAACCAATGGAATGAACATAGAACTTTGCATAGATAAGACATGTTTATTAAATGTAAATGGAACCCCTTAAGGTGGGTATGTGAGATTTGGACCTGTGATTTAATCCTGGTGATGAACTCACACTGTAAATTCCCTTCACTAGTGCAAACTGACAACTTATTTATTATGTAAAACCCAAGAGAGCAGTCTGGAACACTGAGGGATTAAGTGACTGGCCCAGTTAGAGTCACAACTTGAGCCCAGATCTGCCTGCATCTTTGTCCAGTGTGCTACACTGTCTCTCCATCCCTGGAGATTGTCAGCATATTGATGATCTTCTAGAGTGGCATATTATGAAAAAGCCTAAAAAATATGCCTAGATCTCTCCCATAATTAAAAACTTTTACTTGATCCTGCCGTCTCTTCAAACTCTTGTCCTACATCTCTTTTTTCACAACTGAACAGTAAGGCAAAACTCTCTGTAGTTTTCCACTTTCTAACCCCCCCCCCCCCCCCCGCCCTCCGCTGTATATCTGATTTTCATTGTTACCACTTAATTGAAATTGCTGTTTTGAGGATGATAATAATTTCTTAATTGTCAAATAAAATGGCCATTTCTCAGTCCCTTTTCTTCCTTGCAGTTGTTGTTAAACAACCATTTTATCTGGATACTCTCTTCCCCATTGATTTTCATGGCACTTCTTTGTTGTGGTGCTTTTTACCTTTGAGAATGGTTCTTCTCAAATCCCCTTTGCAATATCATGCCCTTATTAGTGAGTATGCCCTAGAGCCCTGGAGAAACAATATAGATGGACAGGTGGATGTACCCAGATCTGAATATGACAAAGAGTGTAGATTGGATTACTTTTGGCAAATCATACAGGTTTCAAAAAGCTGCTCACACACGTGCACGTATACACACACACAAATCATCTTACTTGTAAACATCAGTATTTGTACAGTGATGCTGTTTGACCTTGAATCATGGACCACCACAATTTTCAAAGAATCCAAATTGTGGGTGACCCAAAGAGCAATGATAAAACACATTTTGGGTATAACTGGGCTGCGGCATATTGTTGATGATGGCTTAGATGCAGGAAGTATCATAAAAAAATTACCCAGATGTCACTTGCAGTGATAGGCAGTGAATAGATGTTAGATTGTGCCAATATTCTTTACTCATTTTAGACAGACAAGACTCACTTCACATCTAGGAGATAATACATCAAAGACAGATTGTCAGGTAGCATGATGAAGCAAAAAATGTGTGGTATTCATGGAGTATCAAAGTGATGAGCATTGTAGGGTGTTTCTAAAGACATGTGGGATGCTTGAAATACTTTAAAGTGTCACTGACTCATTTTTTCTTTTCTTTTTAACTCTCCCTATATTTTCTCCCAAATTTTCTAATATCACAATAGATCTGTAATCTCACCGATGTAGGTATTCTTGCCAATCATAGAAACTATCATCCGTTTGTGCCTTCTCATTTTGTGTAACTCTCATCTGTGTCCTTTCATAAGTCTGCCATGAGGAGTCCACTCATTGTGATAGGGGCCTTCCTTGCTTTGTCTCACTGTCATGAGAATACAATAAAGCACATAGACTGTCTGATGCTTCTCTCTGTCACTGTATGAGCATCCCATCATCTTTTACTGTATGTATGTATGTATATATATATATATATATATATATATATATATACCCACACACACATATGCATGTGTGTATGTATATAGATGGATAGATATATACACATTCATATTGCAAAGGGCTGCAAAAAATATTTATTAAAGCTAAAAAAAATCTTTTCTAAAGGTTTGAGCTCTCCTGAAAGATGTCCTTCAGTTGGTACTTCCACCATGGACAAAGACAGAAGGATGGTGTGTGAAATATAAGTTAAGGATAAAAAGCCAAAAGGAAGAATATAATTCGATCACCTCAAAACACTGAAATAGCACCAATGGTTTCTAGTGTCTTTGAAAATCTCAGCTGGTGTCCCAGATCTACTCTGAGGCCATTACCTGTCATTAACCAAGAGAAAAATGCAATTTCAAAGGGTCAGTTGACCATTAGTCCTCAAAGGTGGCCTGTTTCCTATGAAACCAGCTTTACCAAGGTGTTCTGACCACAAGGACTTATAATCACCTGAGCCCTCCCCTCTGCCTGCCCTGGTGGAGGTATGTGGGGGGGGGGTCCTTCTGATGCATGCAGGAATCCCTACTTGAGATCCATTAAGTGGATGAGGAGGAATTTCTTAGACTCTGAGGGAGAGGGCCAGAGAGAGCGCAATAAAAAGACCTGGCTCTCTGGGTCCACACTAGTTACTACAGTGAAGCCAGCCATGCTGGTCTCTGAGATGTTCTCCTCAATGCCCTCAGCTGTGCTGCCACTCAGGAGGTGGTACACCATATTTTGCCCTGGGGTGTCTGGTACTAGTTGTGACTGATTGTTCCTCAGTGACATGCCCAATGGAGACATGAGTCTGAGATGGTGGAAGCCCTGACCATGTAGATTTTTGCACTGGAGAATTTGATTTTAAAAGCATGGGGATAGAAACAGCCTCACAAGCTATAGTAATACTCACAGATGTGCACATTCCTATACTTGTTCAGCCACTCCTCCTGACTTGGGAAGTAGAACAGTGAGTACAAAGTGGGGAAAGTTACACTTCAGCTTGTTGTACAGTCATTCTGGTCCAGTACTACCACCACATCCATCTCTAGAGTGCAAGTAGCATGTACCAGGGCCTGGTAGCCAGAACCTTTGACCCACCCACAGGTGTTAATGACACAGCCACTGACAGAGGCTCCATGATTTATCTCACAGAGTTTATTGAAGACATCTGCAAGGGCATAATATAATATAATCTTATTGTAAAGCTTGATGTTGGTACCAAGCATGATGGGGCCAAAATGATAGACCAGTCAGTGGGTCCTGGATAGAGAAACCCTCCTTTGCATCAGTGGATTGTTCAATGTAAAAGTCTCCCATAGTTCCAGGAATGGGCAGAGTCTTGGCCAATATACATCTCCACATACATGAGTCACCAGCCTAGTTGCATAGAGTAATTGAGTAACAGGTGGCACACTGTGGACTCTCCCACATACATAAGGACAATTACCATCCCTCAAGGATCTTGTTCTTCTTCCTCATGTTCTATTTGCAGTCTCATTTGCTCCAGGAGCACGGAAGTGTCTTTGGAGACATAAGTCATCTTAGTGTGCCCACTCAGCTAGAGTAGACTGTTATGCACAGCCAGAGCAAGTGAAGACAGCTACTTTGGCACCTGCATTTTTTGTTTCAAGTTAGTTTTGTGTCATAGATCTCTGCCATGCCAGCCAGCCATTAGCTGGGCTAATTGGGAGTCCTCTACCTCAAAACAGTTCTGTCTCTGATTACAATTCAAATTTAGCCTGTGACTTCTTTTTATCATTGGATTCCTCTGCCTTTTCTTCTGTGTGGGCACTGTTTTGAAAGTTGTACTGGAAACCAGAGTACTCTCCGGCCCTTCCATGAGGAAGAGGAAGCCAGAAGAGACCATGCGCCCAGCACATCCTGTTGATTTATTTTTGAGGACATCCTTATACCACTTCTCCTGTCTAATTCCTTGGTTACAAAGTGTTGGGGCCTGTTCATGTCTCTTCTGAAATACCTTGATATTTCTGTTTCCCTCCTGTGTATTTAAGGAATTGACATAATTATTCTTCTAGCAATGAAAAGATAGCTCAGAAGTTCATTTCCATTCAGTTTAACCCAATAAGTATTTATTAAGAACTTACTATGAGCAAAATCTTGTGCCAGCCCCTGGGAACACAGAGGCAGGAAAAAGAAATGATCTCTGCCCTCCGTGAGGTAACACTACCCAAATCGATCTTTCCTTTGACCCAAACTAGCTAGTTTCCAAAACTCTCTCCAAAGGTAAATCTGTTCTATAAAACTCTGTGTGTGTGTTTATGTATGATTTTCTTTTTAAAAAGGACTTAAAGGTCATACATTCATACTAAATTTATAGTAGGGTAAGTCTAGAACTATACAGTACCGATTTTTAGGATCAAACTTTGGAGGCCTCTGCAGTACCATGTGGTTGTAATTGATTTTATTTCTCTATGGTAGAATATTAGTTTAAAAGAATAACTATCGATTATTGTCTAGAGAACTGAGAGTTGAAGTGGTCTGCTCAGGGCCACATAGCCAGTATGTGTCCCACATGGAGAACTTGAACCAAAGTCTTCCAAGATACAAGGCTGGCTCTGTTCCAACCCCTTCATGTGAAGAAGTTGGCCCTTTTAACAAGGGAACAAAACAATGCATTGGCTATGTCTGAAAATGGTTATTGCATTTCATACTTCTAATCTACCTTATCTCCCCTTCAGGGGCATTCTATTACTGCCAAACTGGCCTGTTCCTTATTCATATCCCACTTCTTGCCTCTTTGTGATTCTGCAGTCTTTTTCCTGGAATGGACACCCCTGTTTCCATCTGCTGAAATCTTTCCCTTGCTACAAGGACTAATTAGTAAAAAAGGATGTGGAAGTTGTTGCATTTTGTTTAATATCAAATATGGGACACAGGTGACAATTTTGTTTATTGAAGAATTCCCTGACCCTCTCTAATAATCCTCATCCATGTGAGAGTATACTCTACATCACAAAATAGCAAGTTAGCCTTAACAAACATTACCTCATATTTTTCATGACATGTTCTTTCAATCTATCCTCTCTCCTATTGAATCTTCAACTCCTGGAGAGCAAGGCTTGTGCCCTATCTATCTTTTCTTTTATCCCCTGCATCTACCATAGTATCCTGATTAACTTAAGAGCTACTTAATAGCTCAGTGAACAGCAGCTACTCAGTAAATGTTGGTTGAATTGCCATCACATCCAAACCTCATATTTAATGTGTCTTTAACTAGGCCTGTTTTCCCCTTCTCAAATTTGCTTACCTTTCTGACTTCACTATTTCATTCAGAGTCATTATCATTGATCTAGTCTCATGTTGAAAGTTTCCTCTTCGTTCCTATGTAAGTGCTTGCTAGTTTTCCCTTTTTTATCTCTTGAATCTGTTCCTACTTTTCCATTCCCACTACTGCCATCCTAGTACCGACCTTTGTTACCACCCGACTTGACTATTATAAGGCCCGCCTAATAAATTATTTTGTTTTCATTCTTATATCTTTCAATTTATATTTAAGGTAAATTACAAACTAACTTCCCTGGGTTCTCAGGAGCTCCGGAGAGAATTGCTATGGGGTCGTGCTTTGGCATACCTCACTATTTTGATGACGTCTCTTTGAACTTAGCTGTAGAGGCTTCTGGGAAGAAAAAGCTAGAAGAGTGGAATTAGATCATCCATTTTGCAACATGTAGGAGGGCGTATCCCTGACCGGATTGAAGTCTGATTTCTAGATGTTAGATCTCCTACTGATTCTTTTTGGGACTCTGGTAGAATGTGGTAGCAGTGGGAACTGCTGGGATGCCCACTAATGTACCCACCCGACTTCCCTCTAGGTTAGAAGGGAAAGAGACTGAAAAAGAGGCAGGAAGTTGACCCCCTCCTTCCCCATGGCCCACCCTTGCAGCCAAAGCTGGATTAATTTATATATGATATGTGCCTTCAGATTACCTGCCTTGCATTGTCACCTGTGTCCCATATTTGATAATAAGCAAAATGCAACAACTTCCACATCCTTTTTTACTATGAGGCCCAAAGTGGGGAGGAGAAGGCCCTGATCTGATAGGGCAGTCCAGAATCCAAGTGATACGTGATAATATTTTACCCTGGGGGTAAGTGCAAGCTTCCATAAACAGAAGAACTTACGGGCAAAGACACCTAATTTACACAGACATGCACACACACACACACACACACACACACACACACACACACACCCAGGTGTAACAGAGATATTGTTCTTAGTGTTCATTCTTTGTTTCTTTGTTTCTGAGGGTGATCAGAGACATTACAGGTGATGTCTTGACTTGCATGTGATTTGGATTTGTTTAAGGTAGAGTTGTACAAAGTCATCAGCCTTACTCTCTCTTTCAGAGTCATTCAAGTTCAGAGGCCAGACAGAAGTCAAGAAGACTGATGCTGGCCTGAGATGTAGTGGATGACCTTAGCATCTTTGGTGTTTGACCAAGCTCTAAGCCAGGGGTGGGGAACCAATGGCCTCAAGGCCACACGTGGCCTTCTAGGTCCTTGGGTGGAGCCTTTTGACTGAGTCCAAATTCTATAGAACAGATCCTTTTTATTGAGGGGATTTGTTGTGTGAGGTTTCGATTCAGTCAAAGAGCTGCACCCTTTGCATCTAGAGGATCTAGATTGCTACATGTGGTCTTGAGACTTCAGGTTCTTTACCCTTACTCTAAATGCTTCACAGGGCCTGCTTTGTGGCTACTGGAAGAAATTGTTCTTGTTCGCCCATTCCACCATGGGATGTCTTCACATGCTTAGGGTAGATATCCCCCTAACTCACTGATATGTTTAAGACCTGTCAGTTGACCTTATCCTGGTTTAGCCTATCTGCTGGGATGGTTTTTATCAGATATGGCCGTGGTGAATGCTACAGCTTCTTGGAGCTACATTTCAGAGTTTGGTGATAGGTAGGCACCAAAGAAGGATAAGCAGCCCTGAAAGGTGCTCAGCAAGCCTTCATACCAGAGGTACTAGACCTCCCTGAACACCCCATATGCCCCAGTTAGCTACTTGTGGCTAATATGTGCTGGGCCTGGGAAGGACTAGCTTCCCATGAGATATTTGTACTTCGCAAACCTAGGGCTGCCCTTCATATCTTTTACCAGTGAGATACCCTGTGCTTTATGACATATGGCGATACTACCCTTGGAACAACCACTTCCTTCCGAGTGGAGATCTTATCCTTGGGATGTCTTTTTTGTGATCATTCTTTTAATTTTTCTTTTACTGTTGCCTTCTCTCTTGTTCTTCCAGTATCTTTTTGAGGACAATGAAGTCCTCAGGGTACGCAAATAATGACAGATGATCTACATCACTAATTGTTTTCCCTATAAGCTATTGGAGAATGGTAGGTGCTTCCAAGATGCCTTTGGGCATATGCTTAAATTGGTAAAATGTACCAGGGAAATGAAAGTGTTTTTGCTTTTTCTTCCTTGGTCACAAGATTGTGATCCTATCCGCTGGATAAATCCAGAACTAAGAACCTCTGGCTGCCTAGCAAAGAGTCCTGGGTTTCTTAAGTCCATGGCATAGAAACTCCACTTCGGTTATTTTAAGTCCTGTAGTCTATATACATTTTTATCTTTCCATTCTTTTTTAGTAGCTCCATCAGAGATGTGGCCTAGAAGTTGATGGACTCCACAATGATGTGTTGATGACCAGACCCCTCAAATAGTTTCTGAGTTCTTCTGTTGGAGACAAAGGAATTTTACTAGATCAGCCTGTGGTGGTCTTGAATCTTGAGCACTTCCCAGTTACCACTCATGTCTTCTAATTGAGCTTCTTCTGCAACTGATCCTTCCAAAGCTTTAGGATCCACTCCTGATTTTGACTACCTTTCACTCATTTCTATCACTCCTTGCCTCTCTTCTCTTGTAGTACTCTTAAACAGACTGCCTAGTATTCACAGGCCTCCTAGTATTTTGTATAGGCTGTAATTCTTTCTGATTAGTTGACATTTTAGTGACAGTTCCTGGCTCTGGCTAGACCAGAGCCTCAGTGTTCGCTTACCTGCTGATACCAAGTTTATTTGGGGAACCTAAGGTTCACTTTGTTGTATCTTACATTAGTAGTCTTTATCTCTCAGTCCAACAAGTCTCAGCCCTTTCAAAGATTGTAAAGGTATTTTCCTGAGATGTCTCTGATAGAAAAATTGGAATGTAATAGTCACTTGAGAGCCATTGATAAGGACAGCAGTATAGTCCTCATATTTAACCTTTGCCATCACCTCTGCAGGGGGTCCTATGAGTTCAGATCTAATGGATATGTGTAGAATTAATGATCAAGTCATTGCCACTGTACTTGGGATCCAAGTAAACTTTTCTACTGGCCCTGTCTCCATTTCTAATTATGGATCTGAAGGTTTTAGTTTCTATAGTTCTAAGGCTATGTTTTCTTTACTATCAAATATATGTCCATTTAATTCATATTTATAACAGAAAATAGGTCTGCTTCTCTTAGTATATCCAAAGTTGCTGGATGGTGATGCTCTTGTATCACACCATCATGGCCTCTTTTTCCATGGTCCTTTACCTTTCCAAGGAGGAATGATTTCATCTCACACCCCTGCCTCTGTGTATTTCTGCCTTCAAATCTGTACCTAGAGTGTAGAATCCTTGCTTGACTACCATGATCCAAACTCAAGAAGATGTTTTTGGATTCTTTAAGGTTGAGACCTTTTTTGCAGAAGTGCTATGATCTTCCACCTCTGTTGGTGTTTGCCTCAGTTTAGCTAACTGTTAAGTGGTAGATATATGTCTGAAGACCAATACTGTGTAATTATAGCTCAGGTTTGTCTCAGTTCTCTAAGTGTTTGCTGCGGTCTGCGTGTATACATTTTCTTAGGTGCTACTTAGTGCCTATCTCTTTGTTAATTTCTCTACATGGTAATCTAGTCAACTAGGCGTTTTCACCTCCACCATTTTGCATCTCTAGGTTTTGCCATCACACTTACTTTATTTTGCAATACAAATTCCAAAGGTCTCCCCACAGTGTCTCACCCTAAAATCACTGAAATTCAGTTGGCCTACTCCAAAGACTTAGTCTGACCCTTGGATGAGAGCTCTAACATGATTTTATAAAGGTGTATTAGGACAAGAACAATTTGTTTCAATGACCATGAAGGTGCCTGAAGCTCATAAGCATTGTGGAGTGCTTAGAGGTTGATCAGATATTGAAGATGACAAGGTCGTCCATTGCATCCCCAGACCATTGCTGGTCTTCCTGACTTTTCTCTTGCCACTGGACTTTGATGACTCTGGAAGAGAGAGACTGATGACTTTGTGTGACTCTGCCTCCCTTAAATCCAGTTCACATGTGAGTCAAGACATCACCCTTTGAAACAAAGAATGAACAGCAGTAACCAGAGGGACTTGTTCTAGACCATGTAGCCTTTAGACCTTGCATAAATGTGCAAGATCTTTCTTTAAGACTCTCTATCTAGCTAGCTTTCTTTTATGATTCTCTTGCCTTCCAAAAGAATGTCTAATTCCCAGCTAATTCTTTTAGAGAACAAAGTTCTTGTCTTTAAAAGATCCCTAATAAGGTCCTGTAGATAGAACAGGAGGTTTGGTCTAAGCTTTCCCTCATGAGAAGCATCATTTTTCAATTTAAATATGACTGTCATTTTCTCTGTGGGAATGCTTTCTTGACTCGGGTGAATTCCCACCTTTCTAAACCACTCTTTCTCCTCAGAGGATGGTCTCCAAATTAGCTCCCATGTTATCTTCTGGGAGAGCATCAGGAATGTTTGACTCATCAAATGGGTCACAAAACTCACAGAACAATTCCTGAGTGACCTCATATTGCTTGATGCTGATTCACAGTGCTCTGTCATTCTCCAAAACTTTTAGGTGCTTTTAGAATGTTTTAGTAAGCTCTTTAGTCTTGTGCTCTGCATCTACTTCTTGTGTGTCTAGCCTCCTATGGTTTTCAGTATCTATAACATGGCCATGCAATGTAATCACTTCAGAACCTAGCTTATTAAGAGATGGCCCCTCCCCATCTCTGCCTCCTGGATTCTCTGGCTTCCATTAAATCTCAAATAAAATTCCATCTTCCACAGGAAGCCTTTCCCTTTTAAATCTAGTACCTTCCTTCTCTTGATTATTTATTTGTCCTGTATATAGTTTATTTGTACATGTTTGCTTGCTTGTTGATTGGTAATAGATTGTGAACTATCTGAGGGCAGGGACTATCTTCTGCCTTTTTTGTGTCCCCACCACATAGCCCAGTGCTAGGCACTTAGGAGATGCTTGTTTTTTTTTTTTTTCCAAAAAGGGAGAATGTATTTTTAGTCATGCAACAGCAAATAAAAAATGAGAAGGTGAGGCCCATGATAGTCTGAGCCATCACCATCTGCCTATTAAACATTTCTATCCTTCTACCTCTTCTTCCACTTTATTATTTTCTTTTTATGATGTATTTATTTTTAGTTTTCAACATTTGCTTTTATAAGATTTTGAGTTCTAAATGTTTCCCCCTTCCTCTCCTCCCCCCTCCCTAAGATGACATACACTCTGATATATACTATACATGTGCAATCATATTAAACATATTTGCACATTAGTAATACTGTAAAGAAGAATCAGAACCAAAGGGAATGACCACAAGAAAGAAAAAACAACAAAAAAAGAGAATGTGGTATGCTTTGATCTGCATTCAGACTTCATAGTTCTTTCCCTGAATATGGATAGCATTTTCCATCTTTTGTCTTTTGGAGTTGTCTTAGATCCTTGCATTGCCTAGAAGAGCTATGTGTATCAAAGTTGATCATCACACAATGTTGCTGTTACTGTGTACAATGTTCTCCTGGTTTTGTTCACTTCACTCAGCATGAGTTTATGTAAATCTTTCCAGGTTTTTCTGAAATCCACCTGCTTACCATTTCTTATGGAATAGTAGTATTCCATTATATTCCTATGCCACAACTTGTTCAGCCATTCCCCAGTGGATGGACATCCCTTCAATTTCTAATTCTTTACTATCAAAAAAAGAACTGCTAAAATATTTTTGCACATGTGGATCCTTTTTCCTTTTTTATGATCTCTTTGGGATAGAGAGCTAATAGTGGTATTGCTGGGTCAAAGGGTATGCACAGATTTATATACTTTCGACATAGTTTCAAATTGCTCTCCAGAATGGTTGGATCGTTCACAACTCCACCAACAATGCATTAGTATTCCACTTTCCCCACATCATCTCGAACATTTATCATTTTCCTGTTTTGTCCTGTTAGCCAATCTTATAGGTGTGATATGGAACCTCCAAATTGTTTTGATTTACGTTTCTCTAATTAATAGTGATTTAGAGCATTTTCATATGACTATAAATAGCTTTAATTTCTTCCTCTGAAAAATGCCTATTCATATACTTTGACCATTTATCAACTGGGAAATGGTTTGTATTCTTACAAATTTGACTCAGTTCTCTATATATTTTAGAAATGAGGCCTTTATCAGAGACACTGGCTGTAAAAATTGTTTCCCAGCTTTCTGCTTTCATTATAACCTTGGTTGCATTGGCTTTATTTGTACAAAAATTTTTTAATTTAATGTTGTCCAAATTGTGCATTTTATATTTCACAATGTTCTTTATCTCTTGTTTGGTTATAAATTCTTTCATTTTCCATAGATCTGACAGGTGAACTCTTCCTTGTGCTCCTAATTTGCTTATAGTATCAATCTTTATAGTTAGAGCATGTATCCATTTTCACCTTATCGTGGTATATGTGGTAAAATGCTGGTCTATGCCTAGTTTCTGCCATATTATTTTCCAGTTTTCCCAGGGTTTTTTGTCAAATAACGAGTTCTTATCCCAGAAGCTGGAGTCTTTGGGTGTATCAAATAGTAGATTACTATAGTCATTCTCTACTGTGTCTTGTGTACCTAACCTATTCCACTGATCACCTTAGTAGATGCTTAATGAAGATTTATTGACTGACTGACCAGATACAGATGGAATTGTAAAGAAAGATAATCTCTGCCCTCAAGGAGTTTATATTCCAGTGGAGGAAGACAACTTTCAAAAAGTAGCTGAAAAGGAACAAGGGGTGGTATCCATGCAGCAGACATGTTGGCAAAGTCCTGAGAATCAGAAGCAGAGCCAGGAAAGGAATGAAGCATGCCATCTTGGGCACATTCCCCAAAAGGATGCCCCTAAAGGAACCTACCTATGGCAAGAAAGGGCTGGAGAGGCAGAATGATGTTCCAAGATGAAAAGGTTAGGATAGAGGGTAGCTGAGGCATGGTGGCAAAGTCCTGAGAGTTAGAGAAAGGGCTAGGAGGGCAAAGAAGGTTAAGTAAAATGAAATTTCCAGAGTGGGGAGGTAAAAATTGTCAATGTGGCCAAATGGAAAAAAAAAAAACCAGTATGAAATAAGGAAAAAAATCTTGGGTTTTATCTGTCATGATGGGAAAAAAAATAAGAGAATAAGCACAAAGATGGTTAAAATTAAACAACTGAGATATACAAGTTTAAAAAAAGCAAATGAGATAGAATTTCTTCCAGATAACACCAACAAAAGCTCAAAACTTGAAATCATCACTAAAATTTCTAGTTACTAGAAAAGATTAAAAGGTTCTTTCAAGAAAAAGAAAAACCTTATTCTCAATAATAGGAGAGAGCAACAGGAAAAGAAAAGGAATCATTGATAAGTAGAGTAATTCCAAAGGATGAGACTTCCACATGAAATGAGGTCGAGGACATAGGTATCAAATGTGTGGCATGATCAAAGGCCATAAAGCATGGGGTATCTTACTGGTAAGAGGGATGAGTGGCAGCCCCAGTTCTGTTGCAAAAGTCTTACATTTTAATAGCTTAAAACTGTATTAAGACTTTTGGGACACCCTCTATAAATTATAGCCCTTTGCATCTAGATTTTCCTATTTATGGAAGCTTGCCTTTATCTCAGGGTATGATATGAATACATGTCTTGAATATGAGATTTCTAAATCAGATGATTATCCCCTCCTCTCCCCTTTGTGCCTGACATCAAACAGGGATTTGGCAGTTTCTGAATTTTTTATTTCATGTAAAGCATGGTATACACATGACAATACAAGTGGTATTGGAATGGGAACAGGAGAAAGTAAACAGTAAAAATGGGCAGTGGTCGCTTAGATCACATCCAGGAAGATCGCAGCTCAGTCTCTCTTTTTCTTTCTCATATAACCTAACAGGAAACAGAACAGGTTCAGTAGCAAGCATTCTCGAACTTCTGGGTGCCTCCTCCCTGCTGCACTCTACTGGCAGGATACTCAAAGCACTGATGGGCACAAAACAGATGTGGTTCAAGCCAGCTAGAGGCACTTCCTTTGTTATCACCGAAGCCTCTAAAGTGAAATTCTAAATTTTCTACTTGGTATTTTAGGACCTTGACAATCAGAATGCCCTGCATGCTGTAGCCAGTGAACTTTGTCCTAAAGGTACCTTATGGTTCCCCGCATGCCTGGACCTTTGCCTACATTGTTGTGAGCTTTTCTTTGCCTTAACTTCTCTGTTAGATTTTTACCCATCCTCTAAAGCCCAGTGCAAATACTGCTCCTTCTATCAGCCCTTCGATTTCCACCAGCCAGCAATTCCACATTTCTCCTTTAACTTTACAAAGCATTTTATTTTAAATTAGTATTGTAGTTATTTGTGTTTGTGTCATATCATTCCACTAGATGGCATAGACCATGTCTTAGTCATATAAATTAGTCAATGAATTCCAAAGGCAAAGTCAGAGCAAAGGTGACAGAGACTGAGGCTTGCTATAGTGTAGAAAATTAAGAAGGTATTTCCAATACTTTTACTTAAAGAATAACAACATAGCTAACATTTATGTAGTTCTTTTAAGTTTTGCGACCCATTTTGCAAATATCTCATTTTATCCTGACTACGACACTGGGAGGTAGTACTATCATTATACACATTTTAGAGATGAGGAAACTGAAGCAGAGGTTGGTATTTTCTCAGGTCATATAGCTATTATGAGTTAGAGTACTCTGGTCTTCGGGACTTCAGGTCTATCCCTCTATCTACTGTATGATCTATAAAGGATTATGCACAGGTTCCCAAAGTAGTTGATACTGCCCCCAGAGGGGTGGTAATACCCTTGGGGTGCACTTGGGGGCACTGAATAAAAATATAGGGATGGTGGAAGTATAAGAAAAGAAGAGAAAATTTTGAAAAACTGTTTGTAGACGTTTCATCTGCCATATAACAGAGTTAAAGTTGTAGTGATTACATTATTTTCCAAAGAAGCACATGAAGTGCAAGTTATAACCTATCATTTCAAGTCTGCTGACAGGTCTTAATAAGCATGTGTTGGCAGGCAATCGTGTCAGGAAGTCCAGGGAGTTGGCAGGCATATATACATGTATTGACTTATTTACAATATGATACTATGTGGTTGCATGATGCAGTATTGCATCATCAAAATTTCAATGCAAGAATACCCCATAAATTTACAATAAATTATTAAATTTAAGATGTCATTAAAAATAATATGTACTTTTGAAATGACAGAAATTTCAAAAAAAATTGAAGGGTTAAAGAAAGTAGATTTCCAGAGAGTCTCTGAGTAATTCTTTTTTGAAAAGGGGGCAGTAGGCCAAATAAATTTGGGAGCCTCTGTAGAGCCAAGTAATAGGCTAGAGCTTAAAAGCAGAATAGTTAATAGCAGTACCTCTATCTCTAGCTTTATTCATTAGGGTTTCTCCAGGGAGGGAGGATAGAAAATTTAGGCTATGAAGTTCTGGCCTGGATTGTGAATAGATACACAGATATAGTGAATGGATCCCTTTAAAACCAACAGCAGTGACTCAGTGGCTCCTGAGTGACTATCTCACAGTGCACTTCCCATTGTAGGCTGAAGAAGACCCAGGTCTCTTTTCCTCCTGGAGGAGGCTGCTGGTCTGTCATTGGTTTCTGACATAGTACAAATAGTAAGTGTTTTACAAAATAAACTTTACATAATAGAATATATCTAAGTTTCTGTTCCTACCTATTTGTTGCCATGATAATGAATTTTTATGCAACTGGCCAAAATGTGGAGTATGATGTTAATTGTGCATTATGAATGCAACAGTTCGCCAAATTAAGACATTCAGTTTTACTTTTTTAAAGTCATCATAGTCCATTAAGGAGACTTGTCACCTAAAAGAGAAAGTGCTACACCACCCCTCCCCCCCACAATAATCCAGCCTCGTGAATTTCTGCAGGGTGTCTGTAAACAGATGTACAGTTATGGGGCTGTCATTAAGTTCTAAAAGCAATGGGAGGGGTAGAACTGAGGTACAAAGCCTTCCTTTGCTGTTTACTAGTTGTGTCCCTCAAGAGGGTCAAACTGGGAGCACTGGGGAGAAATTTCATATGGATGTGTTTAAGCTTGATATATGGTGAAGCACATAGAATGCTGCACCAGGAGTCAGGAAGACTCATCTTCCTGAGTTCAAATCTGGCCTAAGATACTTACTAGCTGTGTGACTCTGAACAAGTCACTTCACCCTGTTTGCCTCAGTTTCCTCATCTGTAAAATGAGCTCAAAAAGGAAATGGCAAACTACTTTAATATCTCTGCCAAGAAAATCCTAAATGGGGTCACAAAGAAACAGACATGACTGAAAAACAATTGAACAGCAGCAGTGTGGCTTGACATAAGGAAAATTCTCCTAATAATTAGACCTCTCCAAAAATGGAATGGGCTGCCTCAGCAAGTCGTGGATTTCAGTTTTTAAAAAGTCTTCAAGAAGAGTCTGGATGACCATGTGTCAGCTATATGGTTATCGTGTCATAATACTATTATGATAATAGTTAACATTAAAGTGCTTTATAAATATCGAGCAGTTTGATGCTTACAAAGCAACCCTGGGAGGTAGGTGCTGTTATTATGTCCATTTTAGAGATGAGGGAACTGAGTCAAATGGAAGTTAAATGACTTGCTCAGGGTCACATAGTAAGTATTTGAGACAGGATTTGAACTCAAGTCTTTTTGATTCCAGGTCTAGTGCTCCATGTATGGTGCCATCTACCTGTATGTTTCTTATTCCTCCCTATACATTATAAACCTAATATATAGTAGAGTGATGATGTGTGAAAGAGGGAGAAATAAAGTGCTCGGAAACTTTGGCTAAACTGCAATTTCAAATATTTCCATTTTTCTAAATTGTTGCTAAAGTGACATTGTGAGATCCTTCTGGCCTGCTCCACTGATAGGGGAATTTCTTAGATCCTCTTTCTTTTATAATGTCCTCCGACCCTGAAGGCAAGTCTGGCAGCAAGGTTTGTTAAGAGGCCTTCTGAGATTTCTTTCCTAATCAGAAACAGTTTGGGAAGCAAAAGGGAATGTTAAACAGAATAGGAGAGAATACATTCTTTAGTAATGCAAGGATCTATAATTTTGTTCCCCTAGGTACTTGCTCTGTGTACTCAGATCACAAGTCCTATGAGCCTTAGTAAATGGTTGGAAAGACTGGCTGTGACTGAAATATTCACCATTTTGTGCTTAAACCTGGGCCTCAGATGGCAGTCCATCAACAGGTATTTATTAAGCATTTACTCTATGCTACTCTACTGTAGATGCTGAGGAAAGGAACATAATAAATAAAACAACACTTACTTGCAAAGACAATTTGGAAATGTATAAGTATATATAAGTATACAGCATAGAAAGGGAATGCACAGTGCCCTGAGGAGCTTATCTCCAGAGGAGTTGGATCACCAGCACCTGGCTGACATAGTCCCCCAAGGCCCTTGGGGGTACCTCCAAGGATTTGGGGGAAACTTTTCTGTGCTCCTTCACAATTATCAGTTGACTGAAAGTCATCCCTTCATTCTTCAGATGAAGAAACAAAACAAGCTAACCAGGTGCTTGTATTCCCAGCACTGCTCTGCTGGCTCCATGGGTGGGACTGAGGCCTCCTTCTCTCTCACCTCTTTCCTCTAGGCTTAATCAATGCTAGAGTGAAATGAGCATAGGGTTCAGAGGGGAGTGTGATACTCTGCCTTCTTCCTTTTCCTTCTACTTTGGACTCACACAAACAGGCTGAATTTCATCCTCTTCTAACTAAACAGGAAAAGAAAATCAAGCTCTTTAGATCAAGGATGAAGTTTAGTCTGTCTAGACTTTCCTAGACCAAATGGAACTCTCCCCACAAGGATTTACACCTTGGGATTGACTAGAAGCTACCCTTAGATGAGAAAAGACACCAATTTAACCTGATGCTTGTGAATTGTCTTTGGATCCTAGGGGTGGGGTGGGAAAGTATGAGACTGGGACATTTTGCTATTTCCTCCTTCTGTTAAATCCAGGCCCTCCCAATACCCACACATGTTATTGTTGTTGTGTGGTTTGTCCTTTGTTCTCAAGGAGGACTTTGACATCAGGGAGATGATGACTTTGATTTAAGTGAGGGAGAATTGTGCAAAGTCACCAGCCTCACTTTTTCCTTGAGAGTGGTCTGGTTCAGTGGCCTGATTCTTAAGGTCGACTGGACATGGCCCAGGATTCAGTGGGAGACCTTGGCCCTTTTAAGCTAAGGTCTTTTCAGGTTTTCACTTTCAGTGAGACAACACCTATTCAGTGATTAGTCCTCTTTAAGAAGTGAGTCAAGGGATGGCCCCATTTAACCACAAAAAAAAAACAAAAAGAGAAAAGGAAATAAAAAGAAAAAAAATGAAAAATCATACTGGGAGGGGAAGATCCTCTAGGTTGCTGACCTAAAGAGAAACAGTTCCTATTTACATTCAGTTTGAGCCAGGAGGGTCCAAAAATAACCATTAAGTGATCCATAGTCAGGGGACTATTGTCAAATCCATGAGATCCAGAGTGAATTAGATTTAAAACCTGATCTTTGAGAAAGAAAACTAGCCAGTAAGCCCCAAGTTAACTAGGTAACTTTCAGTCATCAAAATTTACCCTCCGTTGGGGAGAACACCCTCAGGTTAGGAGAGGAGAGGAGAGGAGAGGAAGAGCTCAGTTGCCTAACTGGAACTGACCAGCTGGATCCCCATTCAGGTAGCTTGAACTGCTTGCTTACAAAGTTGGTTTAATACCATAAAATTCCTCTGAGTCCCTGCAACAATCTAGGACAACACACATTTTCTCCAGGAGTTCCAGAAACACATAGGAAAACGCCCTGGAAGTCCAAACAGCATTTCCAGGCGTCCCTTTCCATACAAGGCACACCAAAAATCCTCTGGATCTATGTGACAATTTAGGGCAAATCAAATTTTTCTAGGAATCCCTAAATTCAGTGAGAGGTCCAGACAAAAATCCCTAGGTATCCCTTTCTAGACAGTAAATCAAACTTTTTCCAGGGGTCCCTATTTCATAGGTAATACCCCTAAAGATCCAGATAAATTTCTTTAGGAACCCCTTACCAAAAGGGCACCAGAAACTTCCCCCAGTGGAAGTTTTGCCACCAGTGGGTGACAAACACAATTCAAATGGCATTTCTTACTCATGCTTCACAGGAACAAGTGAGTTAACTTAAAGAAACATACTTTCTCTGTGGACCTGCAGCCCGTAAGGATGGTAGACAATCAATCTATATGGACTCCTGTCATAAATGTGATGAGCATTCTAGATCTGTTTTAAAATTTTATATACGTGTATGTGTGTGTGTGTGTGTGTGTGTGTGTGTGTACACTTTAATGTGTCTTTCCTTTTTCCCCCCTCTCCCCCTTGTCTCCCCCTTCATCTTCTTCCCCCTCCTTGTCTACCTCCCTCACTCTATCCCTCTCCCCTTCTCTCGCCCTCCACTCCCTTCCTGGCAGGTTACAAAATCAATACTTCTCTGAGACTCAATGTTCTTCCCAGGTACAGTACCTAAGAATTCAACAGGTCAAAGTAGTCTCAAAAGAGCTATTCTGACTTTGAAGGAAACACATCAGAAAAACTCACCAATTGCTGTGCAGTTGTAGTTTAAAACAAAAGAGGGAATAAAAACGTTCCAGTTTTGTCCAACGATGAAAGTCCTGATGGTAGAATCTCTCCAGTGGGTCCATGAACATTTGAAGGATCTGCTATTTATCCCATCGGAGACCCCACATGTAACCTCCACAGTTGTGGAGATCCTCATCTACATTCACGCATGCTGTTGAATTGGGTCCCCAAGAGCTGAGGGATCATGAGTACTTTTGATGCTATTGATTTGACTTCCTTCTTGTATCTTTTCTTCAGTGTTAACTGCCCTGATTAGTGCCCAAGTTTCATTTGGCCAATTAGTACCAATTAGCTTTTTTACAAAGGAATATTTACTGTGAAGCAGTAACAGAAATGCTAACATCTTCTCCTTAATATTGGGAGCACACTCTCCCATATAACACCTCAATTTCTGAGGAACATGTGCTCAAACTTAAAGTTTCTACAAAGCATTTATCCTACTTATTTTACTTCTCAATCTGACATAGCTTATAGACTATAACTCCTTTGCTTGTGGGGTAGGGCATCTTGACTATAGGGGCCAAACTGGGCTAGATCTTAGTCAGTTCTTTAGGATATACTGGTAGACTAGTCTCAACTGGCACCAAGCTCTGACTTGGACTCTGGTTCCCAGTCCTCTGATGGCTCATCTTTCAGATCTTTTGAATCTTGCAAGAATAATAAGTGGGAATATACTAAAAGTTGAGGGCATCAGGAAAGGTTGTATGTAGACAGTGTGTGACAGACATACAATCTATCCCTGAATCTTTTCCAGCTTGTTAAGACTTATGAGAGATATCTTTCTGCTAACATAGCCTTTGAGGATCAAGGGTTACTCCTATACCATCGTAAGGTATAAGAGTAAGACTATTCTCCCTTCCATTGGCTGATGGAATATGACAACTACATTCCCACTACCACCAATAGTAATGGCAATATTAAAGAACTTCAAATTGTAGTTTTGCAGAGAGGCAGAATGATAAAGTGGTGAAAATACTGAAATTGGAGCCAGAGGACCTTTAGTCTGTGTGACCTCCAGCAAGTCATTTAACTTTTCTGACCTCAACTTCGGCCTCTATAAAATGCAAAAGTTGGATTAGATAGCATATAAAGTCCTTCCTATTCTCAGTCTCTGATCCAGTGATCTCTGAATTGGCCACACTGTTGATTTACAGAGTGCCCCAAAGAAAAGAAATAAGTTCTCATAGCTTAAAATTTCTCTAAGACTTTTGGGCCACCCAATATTTGTATCTCACACCTCACCCTTACCCTCTCCATCTAACTCACTACTGCCTTCAGCTCCAATGCTCAGTGAGCTCAGTTCCAAGAAATTTTTAGGGTGCAAGGAACTAGGCTTCACCTAGGAGTTTTTAAAATTTTCTGTGTTGTGGAGAGCAAAATCCCTCTCTGGACTAAAGTATGTTCTGCCTTCGATAATGATGTGTATGACAAAAATGCTGGGAAATGAATCCAAGTAGCCCTCATTTCCCTCTGGAATACTTATAATCAGAGTTTAGCTGACTTCTGCCTATTTTCCCTTTCACTCTGGACATCTGGATGTTTTTATCCTTGTCTGAAAATTTGATTACTGTGGTATGCCCAGTAATCTCATTATTTCTTAATCAAGCTTTTGTATCTGGAACGCCTTGGCACTCACTATATTTCAGGAATTGTTGGAAAGAAATGTGGAGTTGGTAAGTGAACTATGATGACACTATTGTTTTCTTTGACATGTGCCTCTGTTGATTTAGTAGGAAAAGAACTCATAAAAAATTAAGATAGCACATGAAACAAATTCCATAAATAAATTTGGGAGATAAAATATTTATAAGTTTTCTATATGCTGCTTATACCACTTTCCCTTTGAATATACATTTAGATGATCATAGCCATAATTCAAATAAGACTTTTTATAAAGCTGTCCATTAACTAAACCAGAATTTCTTAACGAATAAAATATCTTTCCCCACACATGAATAGACTGGTAGGTTTCTTTCATGGGTACTAGAAGCTTTTTCTACAAATGGACGTTATTCTCAAAGCATAATATACTGTAATTTGAAAAGCTCTAGATTTGGAGTCAGAACACCTGGCTTTAAGTTTCAGCTATGCTGAAGCCAACTAAGTAAGCTGTGTGGTCACTGGATGTTGCTCTTAACCTCTCTTAGGCTCCTCTGTCTTTGTTTTTATAGATGCTCTCTGATGTCCCTTTTATTTCTAAAATCCTATGACTCTAAATTTCCCATCTTCCTTTCTCTTCTAGATAGAACATCAGCATTTACAGCAATCTGCTTGGAAGATAGGTTTTACTCATGCCATAGATTCATTTATTCAATCATTTATCATTCATTCGCTCATTCAGCAAGTGTTTTTTGAGCATTTATTTTGGACCAAACACTGTACTAGGTTCTCTGGAAATACAAAATCAGTCAAAATCTCTGCTTAAGGAACTTGGCTCCTTTCCATCTCATCCTGTTGAAATTTTTGCCATCACTTCAATCTCTACACTTTGTAATCTTTTTCTACCTTTGAAGTCAAACTCATGGTGCCACTGCTTCCATGAAGCCTTTCCTGGTCACCTCGAGCAGGGAGTGATCTCATTCCCTTCCATATTTTAGTGGTATTTTACTGGCACTTCCTACTTGCTTTTAGCCCATTCTGCCTTATATTGCTATAAGCTGGATGTATGTCTTTTCCTCTTCTATTAGATTATGAGCTCCTCAAGGTCAATGACTGTTTTTAGTCATGTTTTAATTAATCAATCAATAAACCTTTATTAATTTTTGTATCCCTAATAGTCAGCTTAGGGCCTTGTGCATCATAAGTTCTTAATTACTGTCTATAAAATGGAAGTAGAGTGGAATTACATATATATATTTATATATATATATATATATATATATGTACACACATACACATATATATACACACGCATATATATACACATGCATATAAATATATATATGTACACACACATTTATATATATATATTATATATATATATATATATATATATATATATATATATATATATATATATATATATATATATATATAAAACATTTGTTAAGTCATCTCATTAAATTTTATTCAACGAAAAACATCTACTCCATGCCAGACCATCAGGTTCTGGGATAAAAAGACAAGGTGAAATAATCCCTGTCCCAAAGTGGTCATTCTACTGATGTGACAGGATTATAGTTCAAAAGAGAGAAGGGACCTCAGAGGTCACATCTAGTCTAACCCCCTCATTTTCACCAGAGTAAGCTGAAGCCTAAAGAGGTGACATTACTTTCTTAGGTCATAGGAAAGAATGACACAGGATCCTAGAGTTGGAAGTGATCTCAGAAGTTATCTCTTCCAAATTAAAGCTATCTATGGTCTTATGAAAAATGCTTTAAATCACTATTGATTAGAGAAATGCAAATCAAAACAGCTCTGAAATACCACCTCACACCTATCAGATTGGCTAACTTGACAAAGTAGGAAAATGATAAATGTTGGAGATGTGGGGAAATTGGAACACTAATGCTTTCTTGGTGGCATTGTGAACTGATCTATTCATTCTGGAGAGCCATTTGGAAATGTGTCCAAAGGGCTATAACGCTGTGCATATCATTTGATGCAGCAATTCCACTGCTAGATCTGTATCCCAAAGAGATCATTTAAAAGGGAAAAGGACCCACATGTGCAAAAATATTTATAGCAGCTCATTTTGTGGTGGCCAAGAATTGGAAATTGAAGGGATGTCCATCAATTGGGGAATGGCTGGACAAGTTGTGGTGTGTGAATGTGATGGAATACTATTGTGCTATAAAAAATGATGAACAGGCAGAATTCAGAAAAAAACTGGGAAAGACTGAATGAGCTGATACTGAGTGAAATGAGCAGAACCAGGAGAACACTGTACATAGTAATAGTCACATTGTGCGATGACTGACATTGATAGACTTACCTCTTCTCAGTAATGCAAGGATCTAAGACACCTCTAAAAGACTGATGATGGAAAATGCTATCCTCATCCAGAGACTCTGGAGTCTGAATGTAGATGGATGCCTACTATTTGTTCTCCTTTTCTTTTGTTGTTTTGTTTTATTTTATTTTTTTATTTTATTTCTTCTTTCTAGGCGTACCTCCCATTAGTTCTAATTCTTCTTTACATCATGACTAATGTGAAAATATGTTTAATATGAATGTATAAGTAGAACCTATGTCAGATTGCATGCTGTCTTGGGAAGGCAGGAGGAGAGGGAAAGGGAGAAAATTTAAAACTTAAAATCTTGTGGAAGTGAATGTTGAAAACTAAAAATAAATTAATTATATATAAAAAAGAAGTCATCTCTTCAAAGCCTCTCAATTCACAGATGAGAGAAATTAGGCCCACAAAAGTGAATTGACTTTCCACATGAATATGAAGTTTTTGACAATTATTGGACAAAATATTGCATAGAAAAAGTACTAGTTTGGAGTCAAAAGACTTGGGTTTACCTTTTAGCTCTCCTGTTTATTACCTGTGTAACACTGGAGAAGTCACTTTATCCCTCTGTCTTTGTAAGATTAGTCTAGCGGCCTCTGAAGTCCATTACACAAAGGAATTTCAAGATGGAAAGGACATAATAGCCGGAGATATTAACAAAGGTGACCCCCAGCTATGCTTCTAACATTCCTTGCTTCTGTTGTTGTTGTTTTAATTAAATTTATTATTTGTTTTAAAATTCATTTAAAAAAATTGAGTTCTAAATTCTCTCCTTTCCTCCCACCCCTCACTCACCCATTGTGAAGGCGAGAAAGGTAGTATCAATTATCCATGTGAAATCATGCAAAGCATATTTCCATATTAGCCATGTTGTAAAAAATAAGTGAAAAAAATATGCTTCAATCTGCATTCAGACTCCAACACTTCCTTTCTCTGGAGGTGAATAACATTTTTCATCAAAAGTCCTTTGAAATTGTCTTTAATCATTGTATTGATCAAAATAACTAAGCCATTCACAGTTGATCATCTTATAATATTGCTATTAAGGTATATAGTGTGCTCATGGTTCTGCTCACTTCACTTTGCATCATTCATATGTCTTTACAGGATTTTCTGAAACCATCCTGCTCATCATTTCTTATAGCACAATAGTGTTACATTATAATCACATACTACAACTTTTACAACCATTCCCCGATTGAGCAGCATCCCCTCAATTTTTAATTTTGTCACTAAAAAAGGGGTGCTGTAAATGTTTGTACTTATAGGTCCACTTATCTCTTTTTTGGATCTCTTTGGGATATAGACCTAGTAGTAGTATTTCTGGGTCCAAGGGTATGCATGGTTTTATAGCCTTTTGGGCCTAGTTCCAAATTGCTCTCCAGAATGATTGGATCCTTTCATAACTTCATCAGCAATGCTTTAGTGTTCCAATTTTTCCATATTCCCTCCATCATTTGTAATTTTCCTTTTCTCTCATATTAGCCAATCTGATAGATGGGAAGTGGTATCTCACAGTTGTTTTAATTTGCATTTCTCTAATCAATAAGGACTTAGAGCATTTTTTCATGTTATTATAGGTATCTTTGATTTCTTTTTCTGAAAACTGCCTGTTCATATCCTTTGATCATTTATCAATTGAGAAATGACTCATATTCTTATAGATTTGACTCAGTTTTCCGTATAGTTGGGAAATGTGACCTTCATCAAAGAAACTTGCTATATACATTTCCCCCAGTTTCCTGCTCTTTTTCAACCTTAGCTGCATTGGTTTTGTTTGTGCAATACTTTTTAAATTTAATGTGACAAGAATTATCCATTTTCCTTCCCGTGAGCCTTTCTGTCTCTTGTTTGGTCATACATTCTTTCTTTATCCGTAGATCTGATAGGCAAAATTTTCTGTGATCCCCTAATTTGGTTATGAGATCACCCTTTGTGTCTAAATCATGTACGCATTTTGATCTTATCTTGGTATACAGTGTGAGATGTTCTATATATCTAGTTTCTGCTAAACTGGTTTACAGTTTTCTCAGCAATTTTAGCCAAATAGTGAATTCTTGCATTGTCGTTGTTATAGCATGAGATTTAGAGATCTAGGATACCCTAAAATATTTAGGGTGTGAACTGATTTTGTGGAAGCTGAATGCTTTTGTAAATGATTACCAAAGTATCCTTATCACATAAAAATTAAAAAGGCCACAGAGAGAAGAGTTTTACATATGTACTATACTATGGGAAAAAAAGATCATATATACTATACAGAGAGAGAGAAAATGAGAATGAAAATAAGATCTAGAAGGGGCCACTGAGGTAATCTAATCGAATTCCTTCATTTTATTATTTACTATTTTTAATTTTGAAGTTAGAGTAATTTTTATTCTGAATTTAACACATACCAAATAAAGTGATCATTTTTATATACTTAGTAGAAAACGAAAAGAGGATTATAAAGCAATTCTCTCATTTTACAGATAAAGAAACTTGGGTCCGGAGGTATTAAGTAACTTTCTCAAGGTCATAAAAATAACAAATATAATCTTTCAACTTTTTAGATTTGTGCAGTTCACATTTCTTTTCCACATGTGTAATAGTAATTCAGTACCTCACTGCCTGAAGAACAATTCCATTCCTCCCTCAGGGTTCTCTGGTACCCTGGGGCTTCAAGGTGTTTTTTATTTCTGCCATTGGTTTGAGCTCTTACATGTTACTCTAGGCTTAGGTATCCAAGCACTCCAGGTTCCATTTAAGTACTTAATAGATTAATTTTTACAAAGGAATGTTTACTTCTAAGGTACAGAATTAACAACAACAAAAAACATTTCATTGCCCCAACACCCGAAGATGATGTGGAAAGTATAATCTCTGCTGACCTAGTAACAATATCCCACATATCATCCTTATTCCAGTATATCCACTTCTTGAGCTCCTACGTCTAAGCCTCTGTTCTTTGTACCTGGAACTTAAAAAGAAAAATGAAACAGACAGAAGCTCCAGTCCCTTTTCTCAGGGCCACGGGACTTAATGGGCAGGGAAAGGCAGCTTTCTTCCCCTACTCAGCTTAGTGCATGATGTCTGTCCTCTGGACGAAGAAAACCTATACCCCTGGATGACACTGGAAAGAGAGTACAAAGCTGTTTTTTGAATTTGGATTTTTAAAAATTAGACATCATGTAACTACTCTCTCCTTAACAGTCTGTCTTCTGACAGCATTCACCTATTCAGCCTGCCTTGCTTTGTTCCAGAGCTTGGATGGAATTTGTTTACCTGATTTTACTCCTTTGACCCAACTCCTTATTAGTGTTCCATTTTTATCTTTCACTTTGAATTTCATACTAGGCTAGGCTTCCTTTAAGAAGCCCTAATGACTAATGAGAAAGAGACAGAGAGTGAATCATCCATAAAGGGTCAAGGATCCAGGAGCCTTGGGGAAATCGAAGGATTGGTGCCAGGTTATAAAAGAAAAAAAAAGCTATAATTACAAAACAGAGGAGTTTGCATTTTATTCTAGAAACTGTAGGAACTTTTTTGAGCAGGGGAATGACATGGTCAAGCCTGTGCTTTGGGACTATTAATTTGGCAGTTGTGTGGAGGACTAAAGATTCAAGGCAAGGGGAACAATTACTAGGTTATTATAATAGTCCCTATGGAGGTGGTGAGATCTTGGACTAGGGTGGTAGCCATCTGAGTGGATAGAAGGTTGCCAAAGATGTAGAAGTAGAATCAACAAAACTGCTCTTATAAATTTATGAGTTTGAAGTCCAGATAGATGTTTTCTGAAAGTAGTTGGTAATTGGGGTCTGGAACTCAGAAAAAAAGGCCAGAACCAGAAATAGAGATTTAGGAATGAGCTTCATAGAGATGGTGGTTGAATCTGTGGAAATAGATGAGATTTCCAAGAAGGGAGTGTGAAGAGAGAAGAGGTCTAAATGAAGTCTCTTGGGAAACACCTGTGAGTAAGGGTAGTGGAATAGGAGGAGGAAGAATCAGTTTAGGAGACAGAGAAGAAACAGTCATAGACATAGAAGGAGATCTAGAAGAGCTTCTTAAGTAGAGGGAGTGATAAAGTAAGGTGGTCAGAAATGTTAAGAAACATGAAGATTTAAAGAGACCATTGGATTTTTTTTATTTTAAAACAATGAGTACTGACCTTAGAGCATTTTCAGTTGAGTAGTATTAACAGAAGGCTAATTACAAGGGACTATGGAGAGGTTGAGTAGTGAGAAAGTGGAGATAATGGGTGCAGACAACATTTTGAAGAATTTTAGCAGTGTTAAAGGTGGAGAGAGAGAGAGAGAGAGAGAGAGAGAGAGAGAGAGAGAGAGAGAGAGAGAGAGAGAGAGAGAGAGAGAGAGAGAGAGAGAGAACATTAGCTAAATGAGCAAGAGGAGCCAAGGGAATGCTTTCTTTCTTTCTTTTTTTTTAAAGATTGAAAAGATCTGAGCATGCTTATAAATCCAGATAAGAGAGAACCAGTGTTAGAGACTGAGGATTCATAAGCAGCTGATTGATAATATGATGGATAGAACACTGAACTTGAAGTAAAGAAGGTCTACCTGGGTTAAAATTCTACCATTTATTAATTAGCTGTGTGACCTTGGACAAGTCATCTTGCTTCGGAGTCTATGTTCCCTCTTCTTTAAAGTGAGTATAACAGCACATACCTCACAATGGTTATTGTGAGGACCAAACTATTATATGTAAAGGACTATCTAAATGCCAGACATTATAATGAAAGAGAAGCAATGACTGCTGGAAGAAGTGGAGAGTATGGGATCAAGGATGCAGAGAGAAAAGTAGACTTACTGGGTAACTACTTACGTAATTGCAAAGAAGCAGGATTGAGAAATTGCTGATAATGCCAGCATTGAGGAATGGGGTGGGAAAGTTGAAAGAGTTCATCTTACGTGACCTCAGTCTCCTCAGGGAAGTAGGAGACTAGGTCATCTACTGTAAATATGGGAATGAGACTGATGGAAAAAGGAACATGTTTGGAACAGACCCTATGGGGAATGAGATAAATGTAGTTTAGAATTATTGCCCACTCCCAGCAAGAGCCCAGCTGACATCATTATTAAATGTTTGCTATGTGCAAAGCACTAGGAATAGGAATAGGAAAGCAAGATAGTCCTTCGTCTTAAACAGCTCACATTTGTTGATGCTTCATTTTCAAAGAGTACCAGTGACATCATAGGGTGATGTATTTGAAAATCACAATTTCTCTTCACCTCTGATCATTTCCTCAAGAATGCATGAAAGTCTTCTATTTCATTGAACGTCCATTTTTTTCCTCTGAAGGATTGTACTCAGTTTTGCTGGGTAAGTGATTCTTGGTTTTAATCCTAGTTCATTTGTCTTTCAGAATATCATATTCCAAGCCCTCTTATCCTTTAGTGTAGAAGCTGCTTTATCTTTTATAATTCTGACTTCAGCTCCATGGTATTTGAAATGTTTATTTCTCTCTGCTTATAGTATTTTCTTCCTGACTTGGGAGCTCTGGAATTTGGAAGAATATTCCTGGGAGTTTTCATTTTGGCATCTCTTTCAGGAATGACTAGTGGATTCTTTCAATTTTGATTTTACCTTCTGGTTCTGGAATATCAGGGCAGTCTTCTTTGATAATTTCTTGAAATATGATGTATAGATTCTTTTTTCAGGTAGTCCAATAATTCTTAATTTATCTCTCCTAGATCTATTTTTCAGGTCAGTTGTTTTTTCCAATTAAATATTTCACATTTTCTTCTTTTTTTCATTCTTTTAAATTTTGTTTTGTTGTTTCTTGATATCCCATGGAGTCGTTAACTTCCATTTGCTGAATTATAATTTTTTAAGGAATTGTTTTCTTCAGTAAGCTTTTGTACCTCCTTTTCCGTTTGACTAATTCTACATTTTAAATTCTTCTTTTTGGTGAATTTTTGCACATTTTTTCCATTTTTGATTTTTTCATGGTTTTCTTGCATCTCTCTAATTTCTTTTCTCAGTTTTTCCTATACCTTTCTTATTTAATTTTAAAAAAAAATCTGATTAATTAATCTAATCTAAATCTAATCTAAAAATTTATTTTTTAAAAAATTAAAAAACTTTAAAAATCCTTTCTGAACTTTTCTAGAAGTCATTTTTGGGATCTGAGATCAATTCATATTTTCCTTTGAGGTTTCACATGTAGGTGTTTTCACATTGTTGTCTTCTTTTGAGTTTGTGTTTTGGTCTTCCCTATCACCATATAACTTTCTATGTTCAGGTTCTTTTTTTGTTGTTCATTGTTTTGTAGCCCATTTTATGGCTTTTGAAGTTGGTCTCTGCTGGGATGCAGCCTTATGGTAGCTTGCCTGGATGCTGTTTTCACTAGATTGCAGTATCCTTTTACTCGATAGACATTTCCTCCTGCCCTTCGAAGTTGTCTTGGACTGGAAAATTGTTTCACCCTGTTCTTTTGTCAGTTCTGTTGCGACAGAATTTATTTTAAGACATTATATTTGTTTGGAGATGAATTTGGGAGAGTTCAAGTGCATTCCTGCCTTACTCTGCCATCTTGGCTCTGACAAATCCCTTGGGATGAAGTCTTGAATTGTGTGTGAATTGAACTTAAGTGAGACAGAGTCGCACAGAATTGTCAGCCTCACTTTTCCAGAGTCATTGAAGTCCAGTGGCAAGAGAGAAGTCAGAACCATTGACAGTGACCTAGGATGCAGTAGATGACCTTGGCATCTTTGACATCTGACCAATCTCTAAGCACTACATGCCTGCTTCAGAAGCTTTCATGGCCACTGGAACAAATTCTTCTCATCTGCCTATTCAGCCTAGGGAAGTCATTACATTCTTGAGATAGACATCTCGCTAACTGTTGGTTACCATCAACCTGGTTTAGCCTGTGTGCCAAGACAATGATGGGACAGAGAAGTGGGGATGAGGGTTGGGTAGGAGATGTTGACTAATAAGGATCAACTTGTAGAGGGACTTAAAACGGTGATTCCAACAGCTGAAGTTCAAGTTCAAGGAATGCAGCAGAAGAAAGGTAGCTGGAAAAACTTGAAAATGTAAGGGAAGATGGGAATCTAGCAGGGGTTCTTCCAAATAGATCAGGCATAGAAGGGGCTTGCCAGGCTATGGACTTACACTAGAGAAAGGAGGAGCAGGACTTAGGACAGTGGTGAGATGCAGGGGTGGTAGATTAGGACAGGCAGTTTTCATCTGGGATTGGTGGGCCCTGACTACAGCTAGTCATTGGTCTCCTTCTCAGGTTTGAATTTAGAAGCACGTTTAAGAGGAGCTCTACACCTCCCCTTGGTCTGCCTGGGACAGAAAGAGCACTGAACAAGGTAGACCAGCCTAACCAGCCACCTACAAGTGCTCCTCGCTTAGGTGTGAAGTCTCAGGATTGTTAGACTGCCTAGCTGATCAGAGCCAGACCCTCAGCACTCTTCTTATATTCTCTCTTCCCTATGGGTTGAGGTTCTTGGATGACTAGGTGGCTTAGCCAATCAGAGCTACTATCTAGCCTACGCCCTGTACAAGGAGCCCCGGGGACTACTGGGCCTTGGTGGTCTGTCAGGAGGCAGGGGCGTGAGGGAGGCAAAGCTGTTGGAGCCCCTCGCTGGGAGGGGCTGTGGTGTGTGGAGGTGGGGGACTGTATTATTCAGCAGGCTGTCCTCCTTGATGCTAGACTTCCTGTCCTCATCATGGGATTCAGGTGGCTGGGAGTGGACCATTAACTGGTACTGGCTGTTTGGTGATCGACAGAAATCACCTAGTCCCCCTCACCTTCCAAAAGCCTAGTGCCCTCTCCAGTGCTAGTCCAGCTTGGCCCTGACTCCTTACTGGACGAGTACTGCTTTCAATGGGGGAGGGGGCAGGGCCAAGAGGATCTAGGTGGAGAGAGCCTGATCTTCCAGCTTGTCCCAAAGTGATTCACTTTTGTGACTTTAAGCAGGAGCAAATAGTTCTGGGGCCTGGTCCTGCAAGGCCTGCCGCCTTGCTACTTGACTTCCCCTCTGCTTTCCTGGAGGTTCTACACCTTCTACTTTTCCAACCTTCCTCATTTCCTTTGGTCAACTCTGTGAAGTGACCTATTCTTGGTAGGTCAGTATTACTCTGTAAATGAACCGAGGTAATGTTGTCATCTTTATTTCAGGGACCTGGCAAACAAGTGAGCAGTGCCTCTCTCTTCAATTGTCGGTCTTCACTTACTTCTGGAAATAGTGCCTTGTATGTGTGTATGTAAGCCCTGTGTGTGCCTTGGGAGGTTAGCACTAAATTATCCGTTATCGTTTGTAGTTGCTTACAATGGGAAACCCTTTGTTGATAAAAGGCATGTTGATGATTTCTGTGTGTTTCATTTTGTATTTCATTTTTATTTTGTAGTTTGCTGTTGGATTATTTCAAGTTATTTTCCCATGGAAATCTCTGGGGATCTCTAAATAAAAATTCTCTCTCTCTCTGTCTCCCTTTAAACCATTATATTACTTATTAAAAGGGATAATTGTTCTTCCTTTTTGCTTTGTTTCCCAACTTTTTTCTTTCTTATTACTACAGCTAGTATTTCTAGAACTATATAAAGTTGTAATAGAGGCAGTGGGCATTTCTGCTTCTTCCCTCCAATCCCCTCCATCTTACTGAGGAAACGTCTAATATTTCTTCATTACAAGTGGTGCTGGATTTTGATTTTACATACTTTAATCACATTAAGGAAAAATTCTTTTTAATACTTGAAAGAAAACCATTTCTTCCATGTGAATTCTGTTACATCAAAGGTTTTATGATTTTTTATGAATGATTTATATTTCTGGTTTTCTTCATGTTGAACTACCCTTTTATGTATTTTTAGTCATTTTTCAATTGTGTCCAATTCTTCATGACCTCATTTGTGGTTTTCTTGGCAAATGTGCTAGAGTGGCTTGCCATTTCTTTCTCCAGTTCATTTTACAAATGAGGAAATTGAGGCAAACAGGGTGAAGTGACTTACCCAGGGTCACACAGCTAGGAAGTGTCTGAGGCTGAATTTGAACTCAGGAAGAGTCTTCCTGACTCCAGGCCCAACACTCTATCCAGAGCACCTCCCTTTTTATAACAAATATTTTGTTATAGTATATTCATGTTGCGGACATTATATTAAAATCTTGGCCCACAGTTATTCTTCTTCATCTTTCTTTGACTTGACCATAAAGACCATATATGTCCTAGGAGTTGGGTAAGGTACCTTCCTCTAATGTTATCAGTAATAAGGTGCTATAGGTTACAGTGGAAAGAGTGCTGAACTTGGAGTCACAGGACTGAACATGAATCCTAGCTCTTCCATTTGTGTGGCCTTGGGCAAGTCACTTTCTTTCCCATAGGCCTCCATTTTTTCCTCTTTAAAGAAAAGTCTTTCTAAGCAGATCATCCTTCTGGGAAGAGGAACAGTTCTTCACAACTTCCTAGCTGCATCATACTTGGAAACTATCTAGTATAGGTACTAATTGTTTTTTAAATGATTCACAGAGCTTATTGATATATCCATTTAATCCCAGAGTTTTTTTATTATTTATTTTTTTTTAGTTTTTGAAGTTCATTTAAGGTTTGCTCAGTTTCTCTTTCTGATCTTGAGCAGTTTAAATTCTTTTCTTTCCTGTTCTGGCATCATAGATGTTCATGATTTTGTTATTTTGGGATCATTTCCAAGATCATAAATTTTTCAGTTTTATTGGCATGTAATCATGTATGATAATTTCGGGCAGTGTTCTTTATTTCCTGTCATAGGATCATGGAGCTAGAGTTGAAAGAGATCTCAGAGGCCAACTAGTCATCACCTTCCTGTTACAGATGAGGAAATAGTGCCAGAGAAGTTGCAGATCTTGCCAAAGGTTTCACACATACTTGGATAGTCTCCTCTTTGATTATTAGGATTTCCATTTTTGTGTTTTGAAATTTTTGCTTTCATTTGCATGCTCAGTTCTTTGGTCATTTCTGCAGTTAGATGGTGAAGTAGATGGAGCCTGAACCTGGAATCAAGAAGACCTGAGTTGAAATTGAGTTTCAGTCATTTATTTGCTTTATGACCCTGGGCAAGCCACTTAACCTCTCTTTGCCTCAATTTCTTCATCTGTAACATGAGGATAATAGCACCTACCATGCCAGGTTGTTGTGAGGATAAAATGAGATAATTTTTGTAAAGTACTTTGTAGACCTTAAAATAGTATAATAAACACTATTATTATTAACTAGTTATTATTTCATCATTGTGTGGTTGCATTTAGAAAGAAAATTTCCCCCTAACATAGCTGCATTCCAGGACTTTGACATGTCTCATTTCCTGTAATATTTATTTCTCTGATTTATTCTTTGGCCCACTAATTTTGAAAGAGGATCTGTGCTTGGCATGAGGATTCTCTCTACTGATACAGATCAAAGTCTCCCCAGTATGATTCTTCCCCATGTCCTCCTGTAGCTTTGCCCAGGGGATGAATAAACTTGCTGTGGGTACTTCCTGTGCCACCTGAACAACTCAGCATTCAAATTCACTTTTCTTTGATCTCTTTCCCATACCTCAAATGCTACATTTCTATCTGAACACAACCCAGACTAATCCTCTCTCTGGCTTGTCAGGCATACTACATTTGGAGTCAGAGGATATGAATTCACCACTGAATCCACTTAATCCTTCTGGGATCTGGAGACTCACAAATGAATTGACTTGGCCAGGGTCACACAGGTAGTAAGTTTCCTCCTCTGTGGAATGAGCAAATTGGTCTTAGATGATTTCTATAGTCCTATCACACTCGAAATTCTATCAGAATCTATCTCTGTAAATGTTCCTCCCATGATTAGAGGAGTTGTTCCTCTCAGCCTCCCAGCTGTGTCTGGGCAGCCCAGGGCTTTGCCAGGAGGTGGGGAGGAGTATTTGAGTCATTGATTATTTGAACTTGGAGACAAGCAAGACTCAGCAATGTACAGAATTATAGCAATAAGTGTTTGAGTTCCTTGTGTGAATGCCTGAGATATATGCCTGGATCGAAACTTATCAGAACAGAAGCACCTACTCTTTTGTTATATTTAGGAAATTCAGGCTTCCGGGTTGAACTGGGAGCTAGTTTTTGAGTCTTTTCAAAATATGCTTCTCTCAATATTATTATATTCCTTCCTATAGCAGCACATTTAGGATTGCCATGGAATATGGAGTTATGAAGAACCCTCTATTACACTATTGGTTAACACACACAGACCCTGAGTTGCAGCGCCCAGGACTAAGAAATATCTTTTTACTAATGAGGAATCATCCACCCCAACACCACAACAAGTGTCAAACCTGCAAATGGTGGAGTTTGGAACTTTCTGTCCCAGGAAGAAAGGGAGACATTTGTGCTTTACTTTTGGAACATTAGCAGGCTCCAGTGACTTCATGTGTCTCTCTCTTTTTTCCTTTCCTTAAATTAATTAGTCCTATAACCCTTCTGACTTCTGTAAAATAAAGGACTTTTTCACATACTCTTTAGCAGCATGGCAGGGAATTAGGTCAGACTTCGTGCTATAATTCACCAGTTTCCTCCTGCTTTATAGTATTGATTATTAAAAATAAAATCATCTGAGCCTTGTGTGAATAGACTCATTAATTATATGCAAAATTTTTCATGCCACACATTAATTGATTTCCCAGTTACTATCCTTCACTTTTGTCACCATGTTCTGTTTTAAATCCTGAAGAAAAACCATTCTGACTTTTCAACGTGAGTAACCTTTGGGTCCTAGAGGATCTTTTGTCACTGGATCAATTGTAGTCTATTCAGACTGTTAATTGTAAAACACTTAAAAGTTCTAGACACAGATTTTGCATAATTCTTTTCCCCTTTCTCTCCCCTGTCTCAACCTGACTGACTGAGGCCCGTGGAGCAGGGTGGTAGCTGTGGCAGAGAGAAAACATCCTTGTGTTACCCAGTGTTAAGTGTTATACTTACATAAGTTTTACTCAGGAACTACTTGGTGTGGCTCCATTGAGTTAGACATGGTCCCTGTTCTCAGGGAGCTTATAGTCTAGCAGGGGAGACAAGAGAGAAAGGAGACAAATGACGAACTATAAGAGAGAATGAAGAAGTGAAATAAGAGATATAAGGTGCTGGCTCAGAGCAAAGGAGACACTCTTAGTCAGGGAGATGAGGGAATGTGTCAGGAGGGAGGTTGTATTTGAAATGGCCTTGAAGAATAGATAGTAATGGGACAGACAGTAGAAGGATATTCCAGCTGCCTTTAGCAACATGAGCAAAGGCACAGAGATGGAAAATGTTGAGTACTTTTTGAGGGAATCACATGTATTTCGATTTGGAGGGAGTCTAGGATTCTTGGAGAGAAGTGGTAGGCATAAGCCTAGGAAAAAAGGTTCTAAGCAAACCTTGGGAGTTTCAAGTGCCAGGAAAATATTGTAGACTGTTCTGTAGATGGTCAGCTGCTGGGTTTTAGGAAGTCTAATCTGGTAATGGTATGCAGTCTGAACTGGAGGTGGAGAGACCTGAGGCAGAGAGATCACTTGGAGGGACCTCTAGACCTCTAGACCAGAGACCAGGGGGGCTGAACCAAGGTGGCAGCAGGGGGAATGCAGAGGAAGACCTGGGAGGTGATGTTATAGACGTGGAAATGACTACTTGGTAACAGCCAATTTAGCTCTAGCAGTTAGTTGCCATTGTGAAAGGCTGAACCAGAGCCACACAATTTCAGCATTAGAGAGAGCCTCAGCATCTTCTAGTTTAGCTAGTAACTGAAAGAGAATCCCTGGCCTGTGATCATCCAGCCTCTGAAGGCCTCCCATGGGAGTGGGATGGGGAGCATCATGCTTCCAGTAGCCACCCATCGTGCTTGGACATAGTACTCCTCCCATCCAGTTGTAATTACAATTTTGGTCCCTAGGGCTGGCTGTTACTATTCACTCTTCACCTTTGGATGCCACTTCATAGTTTTTAACAGTGTTTCTGCACCCAGTATCCCAGTGGATCTTTTTAACCATGGGAAGGAATTGGGGCAGCCATTTTTATCCCATAGGACCATAGAGTCACAGCTGGGAGGGCCCTTGGCAGTCGTCTAGTCCAATCCACTCATTATGCAGGTGAAGAAGTTGAGGCCAAGAGAGATGAGGTGACTTGGCCAAGGTCACACATGTAGCCAGTGGCAGGGCTGAGAATTGAACCAGAACTGAGAGTTGAGCTATGATATGCTGGACTCCAAATCCAGGATTCTTCCCACTGTGCTAACATCCTCATTTTGCAGAGGGCGAAACTAAGATTTGAGGAGGTCAGATGATATAACTCTAAGTCTCAGTCTTCTGAGACACCTCATGCAGCACTTCTCCTATTGCCCAGCTTTATTAGAGGCAGCTTCTTGGCACAGTGGATGGAGAGATGGACCTGGAGTCAGGAAGACTTGAGTTCAAATCCAGCCTCAGACACTTACCATATGACTGGGTAAGTCATTTTGCCTCAGTTCTCCCATCTGTAAAATAGAGCTAATAACAGTATCCACCTCCCAGGGTTGTTGTGATGATCAAATGAGATAATAATTATAAATATTGCTTAGCACAGTGCCTTGTAGATGCCTATTTCTTCTTGTCCTTACTCCAGTGCTATATCTCTCTTAGTCAACACAAGGTGTTCCTCTTTTCATTTTTAAAGATATTTCCTTAACTCCCGAGAAGGTTTAACTCAAATTTTGTTCAAATTTTCACTGACCACTAAGGATCTCAGTGCACCTTCGAGGCTGGAGTTTGGCCAGGGATATGAGACTAGCAGCAGAGAGCCAATTCTGAAGGCTTCTCAGTGGTTGCTGGACTGTTCCCCTGGTGCCTAAATGCTCTCCTTCCATTCTCCTGACAGAGAAGTGCTATTGTTATGGCTACTCAGTACATATATACTATTTCCAGTGTTTATGCTATTGGATAGAATTTGTTTTTGCTGTAGAGAAGTGGCACAGTGAAGAACATGTGCTAGACTCGATAGCAAGAGGCTTTCATTTTAATCCTGTTTCTAATACTAATTAGAAGACCAGAAAGCCATCTAACCACACTGAGCGTCAGTTTCCTCATATGTAAAATGAGGATAATATTGCATATAGCACTTCTTTCACAGAATATTTTGAATATCAAATGTGGAGATGAAAAGTATTTTACAGATTTCACATTGTATTATAAGTATCAGTTATCTCTCTGCTAAAAATGTATGACAGGTGGTTAGTTAAGAAGAGAGGAGATAATGGATAGTTGAGCTATTATTTTACCCCCTTATATGTTAACTGCCTTCAATGATACCTGCTTTAAGAACCCGTTAAGGGGCTACGTTGGTCTGAGCCTCACCAAACTTAGAAAGGCCAACTGATTGCCCTTAGGGTGGCTCACTATGGTTAATGCTCTTAAGAGAGCAGACATAGTCAACTATTAATTATCCTTTTGAAAGGAAATTTAAAAATTATAATCAATTTGAAAAACTTTTGTAGGATACCAACCATATTGTAGTTGATGAGAAAATAAAGAATATGAGACATTTCTCAAACTTTTTAAAAATACCTCTTATGTACTGGGCACTATGCTAGACACTGGGGATGCAAATATAAACGATGAAATAATCACTGCTCTCTAAGAACTTAGATTCTTTGGAATAAATAAGGATAAGCATTTTGAAAGGTAGAGATGAGAAAGGAATAAGTTTCAGTTGGAGGTTAAGATGGGAGGAAGGAGGCAGCCTGAGAGAAAGCACCAAAGGAGGGAAATAGAATGGCCAATTCAACTGGAACAAAATGTGTAAGGGAAGGAAGGTGAAGGATGCTACATTAAATGACCTTAAATTCTAGGCTGAGGAGTTTGTCTTCTTGATTAGGGACAATAGAAAGCTTTGAGCTGATACTATTGGACCTATGCCTTGGGAGAATATTGATATATTGGAGAGAAGGAAACATGTTGACTAATCAGGAGGCCATTGTATTAGTTAGATGACAAATGATGAAGTTCTAAACTGGGATAATCATAGTCTTAATAAAAAGAAGGGGATCAATTTGAAACTGTGATGATAGAGTCAACAAGGAATATCAATCAGCTCACTGGCTATGAGGGAAAGGAATGCTGAGCAAAAGGGAAATGTCAAGGATGGCTCTAAGTTTGGCAAATTGAATGATGAAGGGTAATGGAAACAGGGATGCTTGAAGGGGAGACGTGGGAGACGAGGAGAACTCTTCAGTTTTGAATGCAAGGTTAAGGCATCTCTGGGAGATCAGTTTAGGAGATATCTGTGGAGAAAATGATGGAAAGATGGTGAGAGCCAAGTGAAATTATCAAGAGAGAAGATGGCCCAAGGCAAAACATGTGGGGTCGGGACTGAATGCATATGGAGCTTCAAAGAAAGGGGGATTTTATAAAAGATAATTAGGAAGATGGAATTGTTGCAGAAGTCCAGGGAACAGCAAGTATACAGAGAGGGAGCTTGTTTTATATTTCTGCAACTTTGAGCATAGTTCCAAATTGCTCTAAAGAATGGTTGAATCAATTCACAACTCCAGCAACAGTACATTAATGTCTCATTTTTTTCCCACATCTCCTCTAACACTGATTGTTCTCCTTTTCTGTACTATTCACCCATTTAATTGGCATTAGGTAGTACCTCAGAATTGTTTCAATTTGCATTCTTCTAATGAATATCAATTTAGAGCAACTTCTCATATGACTATAAATAGCTTTGATTGTTTCATCTGAAAACTGTTCATATCTCTTGATCATTTACCAATTGGAGAATGGCTCCTATTTTTATAAATCTAGCTCACTTCTCTATACATTTGAGAAATGAGGCCTTTATCAGAGACACTGGCTGTAAAAAAATTTCACAGTTATGTTTGGTAAATGTATTTCCCTCCATCTTGTCCCCTTCCATTTATTCTAATCTTTCCCTCCTTTCACCCTGTCCCTCCTCAAAAGTATTTTACTTCTGACTTCCACTTCCCCCAATCTTCCCTCCCTTTTATCACCACCTCTGTCTTCTCTTATCCCTTTCCCCTCCTACTTGCCTGTACAGTAAGATAGATTTCTATACCCTAGCGAGTGTGTATGTTATTCCCTCTTTGAGGCAATTCTGATGAAAGTAGAGTTCCCTCACCCCTGCCCCTCACATCCCTCATCTTTCCCTCCACTGTGGAAGCTTTTTCTTGCCTCTTTTATGCAAAATAATTTACCTCATTCTACCTCTCCCTTTCCCTTTCTCCCAATGTAGTCTTCTTTCTTACCTGTTAATTTAAGTTTTTTTTTTAGATATCATCCCTTCATATTCAACTCACACCTGTGCCTTCTGTCTACATATATTCCTAACTGCCCTGAGAATGAAAAAAAGTTTTTATGAGTTATAAGTTATCTTCCCATGTAGGAATGTAGACAGCTTACCCTTTATAAGTCCCTTACAATTTCCCTTTCCTGTTTACCTTTTTATGTATCTCTTGAGTCTTGTATTTGAAAGTTAAATTTGCTATTCAGCTCTGGTCTTTTCATCAAGAATGTTTGAAAGTCCTCTATTCTCACTGAATATCCATTTTTCCCCTGAAGGATTATGCTCAGTTTTGCTGGGTAGGTGATTATTGGTTATAATTCTAGCTCCTTTGCCCTCTCTAATATCATATTCCAATTCCTCCAGGTCTTTAAAATATAAGCTGCTAAATCTTGCATTATCCTGATTTTAGCTCAACAGTATTTGAATTGTTTCTTTTTGTCTGCTTGGAACATTCTCTCCTTGACCTGAGAACTCTGGAATTTGTCCATAATACTCCCAGGAGTTTTCATTTTTGGATCTCTGTCATGAGGTTATCGATGAATTATTTCAATTTCTTTTTACCTTCTGGTTCTAAAATATCAGGACAGTGTTCCTTGATATTTTCTTGAAGGATGATGTCTAGGCTCTCTTTTTTATCATGGCTTTCAGGTAGTCCAATAATTTTTAAAGTATCTTTCCTGAATCTATTTTCCAGATCAGTTTTTTTTTCCAGTGAAATATTTCATGTTTCATTTCATCTCTTTTTTCATTATTTTGACTCTTTTACTGTTTCTTGATTTCTCATGAAGTCATTAGCTTCCATTTGCTCAATTCTAATTTTTAAGGAATCATTTTCTTCAGTGAGCTTTTGTCTCTACTTTTCCATTTATGTAATTCTTTTCAATGAGTTTTTTTTCTTTAGTGAATTTTTGTGCCTCTTTTTGCATTTGACCATGTCTGCTTTTCAAGGTATTTTTCTCCTCTTTGGCATTTTATACCTCCTTAACAATTTGCCTATTCTGTTTTTTAAGGTATGATTTTTTTGCTTTATATTTTGAGTCTTCTTTAAGAAGCTACTGACTCTTTTTCTTCATTATTTTCTTACATTATTCTCATATTTCTTCCCAGTTTTTCTTCTACCTCTCTTAATTTTCAAAATCCTTTTCGAGCTCTTCCATGGCTTGAGACCAATTCATATTTTTCTTGGAGGCTTTGGATATTGGAGCTTTGACTTGGTCGTCCTCTGAGTGTATGTTTTGATCTTCCTTCTCACCTTAGTAACTTTCTTTGGTCACAATTGTTTTTCTCTTCTTTGCTTATTTTTCTACTCTATTTTTTGACTTTTAACTCTTTGTTAAAATGGGGTTCTGCTTCCAGAGTAGAGGGTCCACTGTCTCAAGCCTCAGGAATTTTGAGCAGTTGTTTTCAGAGATACTTCTGGAGACCTGTAAGTTTTCAGTTCTTCCAAGGTGGCATGACCTAAGGAGAGATGCCTTCACTGCTCTCCTGGCCTGTGCTGTGGATGAGCATTCTTTTCTCCTGGAACTATGACTAGGGTCTGAGCTCCACTGTCGCCACAAGCCCTGGTATACTAGTGCTCCTCCTTGCCCTAGAACTGCCACTCAGATCTTAGTATAGGCAAAACAACAGAGTCCTGCCCCCAGTGCTTGGAAGGAGACCCCTGTAATCTCCTTCTGATCACTTGTTCAATCTCCTTACTATCTGTGGCCTGAAAATTCCAGAAGTAGCTATTGTCACTGCTAATTCAGTGGTTCCCAACACCTTCTCCTGGTTTGCTAGGACTGGGTCTGTGCTGACATGGACTATGATGGACTGTGCTCCACTCTCACACAGGTGTCACAGATCTTCTCTGCTGATCTTCTAAGTTGTCTTTAGGTGAAAAAAAATTCCACCCCATCTTTTGTGGCTTCTGCTGCTCCAGGAATTGTTTTATGGCATCATTTAAAGGTTTACTGAGGGGTTTTGTGCAGACCTTAGGGGAATTGCTGCTTTTTCTCTACCATCTTGATTTCATCTCCATGTTGTGCATTTATAATGACAAGCAATCCTGGCTCTGAATAAGAGAGGACAAAATACTTCATTTTTTTTTTTTTTGGAGGTGGAAGACTTATGTTTTCAGATTCACTAGATATGTTAGCTTTGCTGAACTGCTTTCCTCTCTTTTTATTTCTTTTTATCCTTTGTTACTGAGAGGGGAGGGAGGCAAAGGAGAGATGTATTTGGAAATGAAAATGAAGCAAAAAAAAAAAAACCTCAATAATTTTTAAAAGTTTCAAATGTTATTCTTTCCTTCCCTTAGTATATTTTTCTAGCTGTGATGATTTTTTAAAAATTGTCGCATATTTTAAATACATTTAGCATTTAAAAAATGGTTTTGCAAAATTCCAGACTTGAAAGGGACCAAAGATCATCAGAGACCATCTAGTCTAACCCAACCCCAAATAATGCCCACTATAGCATAATAAACAAGTGGTCGCCCAGCCTTTGAAGAATTCTAGCGAGAGAAGTTTGTACTAACATTAAGCCTAAGTTTGCCTGTTGGCAACTTCTGCTCCTTGAATTTGGTTCTTCCCTCTAGGTGAAGAGAGATCTAGTCTAATTCCTCTTTTAAAAGGCAACCCTTCAAATTCTTAAAGAGAGACATATCTATATCTTCTCTACCTGCTGAATCTACTCTTCTTCCTAGTTACTTTATTATTTTTTAATCCCGATTTATTTATTTATTTTTAGTTTTCAGCAATGATTTCCACAAGATTTTGAGTTCCAAATTTTCTCCCCATCTCTCCCCTCCCCCACCCCAAGACAGCATGCATTCTGATTACCCCTTCCCCACTCTGCCCTCTCTTCTATCACACCCCTCCCTTCCCTTATCCCCATCTCCTCTATTTTCATGTAGGGCAAGATAGATTTCTATACTCCATTACCTGTATTTCTTATTTCCCAATTGCATGCAAAAACAATTTTTTACATTCGTTTTTAAAATTTTGAGTTCCAATTTCTCTCCCTTCCTCCTTCCCCACTCATCCCCACTGAGAGGGCAAGCAATTCAATATAGGTTATTCATGTGTAATTATGCAAAAGACTTCCATAAAAGTCATGTTGTTGAAAACTAACTATATTTCCTTTTAACCTATCAGACCCCCATTTATTCTATTCTCTCTTTTGACCATAACCCTCCTCAGAAGTATTAACTTCTAATTACACTCTCTTCCCATTTGCCCTTCCTTCTATCATCCCACCAACCCTCACTTATCTCCTTCTCCCCTACTTTCCTGTTGTGTAAGAGTTTCATACAAAATTAAATATGCATGTTGTTCACTCCTTAAGCCAAATGTGATGAGAGTGAGGTTCACTTCTTCCCCCTCTTCCTTTCCATTGAAAAATATTTGTCTTGACCCTTTTATGTGAGAAATAATTTGCCCCATTCTATATTTCCTTTTCTCATTCCAATATATTCCTCTCTCGTCCCTTAATTTTATTTTTTAGATATCATCCCTTCCTATTCAACTCACCCTGTGCCCTCTTTCCATATGTATATAATTCCTCCAACTACCCTAGTACTGAGAAAAATCTCAAGAGTCATAAATATTATCTTTCCATGTAGGAATGTAAACCGTTCAACTTTAGTAAGTCCCTTGTGATTTCTCTTTCCTGTTCACCTTTTCATGCTTCTCTTGATTCTTGTGTTTGAAAATCAAAGTTTCTATTCAGCTCTGATCCTTTCATCAAGAATGCTTGAAAGCCCTCTATTTCACTGAATGACCATTTTTACCTTGAAGTGTTATACTCAGTATTGCTGGGTAGGTGATTCTTGGTTTTAATCCTAGCTTCTTTGACTTCTGGAATATCATATTGCAAGCCCTGTGATCCCTTGATGTAAAAGCTGCTAAATCTTGTGTTGTCTTGATTGTATTTCCACAGTACTTGAATTATTTTTTTCTGGCTGCTTGCAATATTTTCTTCTTGACCTGAGAGCTCTGACATTTGGCTACAGTATTTGTAGCAGTTTTCATTTTAGGATCTCTTTCAGGAGGTGATTGGTAAATTCTTTCCATTTCTATTTTACCCTGTCATTGGAAAATATTAGGGCAGTTTTCCTTGATAATTTATTGAAAGATGATGTTTGAGCTCTTTTTTTGATCCTGACTTTCAGGTACTCCCATAATTTTTAAAGTGTCTCTCCTGAATCTATTTTCTGGGCCAGTAGTTTTTCCAATGAGATATTTCACATTGTCAGCTATTTTTTTCATTCCTTTGGTTTTGTTTTATAATTTCTTGATTTTTCATAAAGTCATTATTTTCCATCTGCTCTATTCTAATCTTTAAAGAATTATTTTGTTCAGTGATCCTTTGAACCTCCTTTTCCTTCTGGTTAATTCTGCTTTTTAGGACATTCTTCTCTTCATTGACTTTTTGGATCTCTTTTATCATTTGAGTTAGTCTGTTTTTTAAAGTGTTATTTTGTTCAGCATTTTTTGAGTCTCATTTAGCAAGCAGTTGACTTGTTTTTCATAATTTTCTTGCATCACTCTCATTTCTCTTCCCAATTTTTGCTCTGCTTCTCTTACTTGATTTTAAAAATCCCTTTTGAGCTCTTCCATGGCCTGAGACCAATTCATATTTTTCTTGGAGGCTTTGAATGGAGGAGCTTTGATTTTGTTGTTTCCTTCTAGTTGTGTGTTTTGTTCTTCCTTGTCACCAAAGTAAGATTCTATAGTCTGATTCTTTTTCCAATTTTTGCTCATTTCCCCAGCCATTTACTTGACTTTTGAGCTCTTTGTCAAGGTAGATCTCTGCTTCAAATGGGACTGGAGTTTGTACTGTCAGCTGCTAGAATCCCCCACGATCCGTGTGCCTAGAGCTCCAGAAGCAGTGGTTGCAGCTGCTCCTGTTGCTTCTGTTGCTGCTTTGCATTCTTTCATCCCCTCTTCCTTCTCTGCCCCCTGGGGCTAAAGCTAGGTGTCCTGACCACTCCACTCTCCTGCACTGGTCTCATACGCATTTTCCACTGACCTTCTAATTTGTCTTCAGCATTTTGGTGTACTGAAGCCTGAGAAGTTCCACAGGTGCAAGAGAGTCAGTCTCTCCAAGACCTGCTCATGTCCTGCCTGTGCTGGCACAGCTCACACCAGGTGATCTTCCAGGCTGTGTTGGGCTGGAGATTTGTTTCATTCCATCATTTTGTGGGTTCTGCAGCTCCAGAATTTGTTTAGAGACATTTTTTACACACATATTTGTCTGGGCTGGGGGACAGCACACTAGAAAGTGCTGTTACTCTGCTATCTTGGCTCCTTCCTAGTTACTTTAAACGGTAGCTTATGAATTATCCACGCAAAGACTTTAACCTTCCTTGATGCACTCTATAGAGGGTCTCTAGTTTAACAATGACATTTATAAAGTCTAATACCCAGAAATGATCACAAAACTCTTGAAGTCATTTGAATTAAGTCTAGAAGGATAGAGTTCACAGGGACTTACTTTGTTTCTGGAAACTGATGCTCATAATTCAGTTCAAAATAGCCTTAGCATTTTTGGCTGCCACAGCACACTGCTTACTTATCAAACTTATAGTTCACTGAACCCTTCATATTTTTTTTCAGATATACTTCTGTTTTAACCTTATTCCTTTATGTTCTATACTTGTACATTTGATTTTTTGAACTCAAGTAAAAGCCTTGACATTTATCCCTGTTGAATTTCATCTTATTAGATTCACTCCAATGCTCTAGGCTGTCAGGATTTTTTTATTATACTCATTGTTATCCTGTGCATTATCTATCACTCCCAGCTTTCTGGCACCTATAAATTTGATGAATATGACATCTATGATTTTTGATAAAGCCACTGAGAAAAATTTTAAACTTCAGAGGACCAAGTATAGATCTTTGGGATGCTTTACTGTAGCCTTACTGCCATGTTGACATTGAACTATTAATGACTACTCTTTAGATCTGATCATTCAACCAGTTCCTGGTCCATCTGGTCTATATCTCTCTATCTTCTCTACAAGAATAGCTTGAAAAAATATTTTATAGTTGTTTGGCAGTGAAGAAATTTGTTTCCCTTTTTCAAATTTTAGGAGTTTTCTTGGTCATCATCTGAGAATTAAGATACTCAAAGCTAAAATCGATTTTCCACCTAAGATCTCTCACTTGTTGGCAATTATTGTTATTTCCCTCCCAACCCCCCATCCCCATATCCTGTCTTCTGTCCACCCCTGAGCCTACATGGAATTCCAGAGTAATTTTCAAACATTCCCATTGCCTCACCTTTTCTGGATCAGTAGAAGCTTCTGTTTCTTTCATCTCTTCTGTTTATGGCCCTTCCTTTTGGTCCTATCCCAGGCATATTCTAGCAGGGCCCTGCTAACACTCTCATTTTTCTCTACCTTTGAGGTAGGTAAAATAGATGGTATTATCCTCGTTTTTTGTACGAGGAAACTGAGGCCAGGGTTTTCTGGTAATGTGATCATTGTTGTTCAACTAGGAATATGTCAGGGATGATATTTGAATCCATATCTTCATGATTCTGAATCCAACACATTCTTTCACAGTACTGCCTTGCCTCATGAAATCTTTAATAAATATTTGTAGGGTTGAATGGAAGACAGGTTTATACCTAAGAATATCCAGATTTCCTTAAGAAATCTTGTTCTTAACCTGGGGTCTAAGAACTTGTCTTTCAAAATATTTTGTTAAGTAGCTATTTGTTAATGCTTGTTGATTTAGCTATATTTCAATATAACTTTTTTCTTTGTGTATTTAATAAATTTACTTGTATGTTTTTAAAAATTGTGTTCTAAGAAAGGGTTCCTAGGTTTGATCAGACTGCCAAAGGGGCCCACTACACAGAGAAGGCTAAGGACACCTGTATTTTGGGTGATGATATTTATTAGGAAAGAATTATTTATTTTTCAGAGTTCTGTTAAAATGCATTTAAAAAATGACCTTTCTTAGTTCTAACATAATTTGATTTAAACATAATTTTTCAGGCCTCCATATGTCATATAAAGTATAATATGCATCACTGTTGCATAATTCAGTGCAATTCATTTTAGTAAATATTTATCAAGCACCTGTGTGTTTATTGCATCTGTAGTACTTTAGGAGAACGTGACATTTGGGGGGATGTTTTATATCTTTAACCAATGAGCCAACTTTTTAATAAAATATAGTATCCCTCTCCTCCCCTCTCCCTTACACATTTTTTTCCAAAAAATTATCTTTATGCTTTTCCTAAAATAAATTCGGATGGTGACTTTAACATGGCCTTGGATCCTATTTCTGAAAGATCCGGCATATATTATCAAGAATACAGTTTTATTTTAAAAGCTCATAAAGCTTTATCCCCTGCTATTACTGATTTAGTAGTAACAGATATATGGAAACTTTCACACTCTGCTGAACGGGATTGTACATTCTTCTCTACTCCACATAACTCATATTCCCAGGCTGACTTCTTCCTACTTTCTCACTTTCTGATTAATGATATGAAGAGCAGAGCTACAGGAAATATTCTTTTATCTGACCATGGCACCACCTCACTTTGAGGTGACCTTCAGAAGGTATTAGGCGGCCTTCTACCACAAGTCCCTTAAGTAATGGGAAAGGGAAAGGGAAGTTGTGATTTGTGATGATAGAACTTCCTAGGAAGGGGTGAAAAAATAAATACATTAAGACTTGATTAGCCTTGCTTTGTACTGTCATAGACAGAAGCAGACTCTTTTGTCCCCAAATTGTAAATTAAAATTAAATCTCCAAAGTACTGTGTGATTAATTAAAAAAAAACAAAAATAGTAAAATCTAACTCACATTTAACTTTAATGGAAGTATATGGAGAAATAATTTCATGCCTTATTCTGATTAAAGGAAATGCTCTAGTTCAAGAGGGAAATTTATAAATTATATAGACACTTTTGAATAATAAAAATGTTCCATCCTCCCAGTAACCATTAAAAGAAATGGAATTAATATTGTCATGTAACCTTAGAATTTTTTGCATTTCCTGCTTCCATCACCCTTTAGCTACTAATAAGTGTTAAACTCCATAATATTGGATTAACAGGAATTTCTTTCTTTTCTTTTTTTAAATTCAAGAAATGAAGATGTACAAAATACATTGAAATTTTTGAGAAAATCAAATTATTCTCATTATCCTATAAGCACTTAAATATGCTGTTACAAATCTCTGCAGGCAGAATCCCGGTTTCCAATGTATTTCCTTTAGATTTTATATTTGTCAAGAATGAGTTTACATGTTTCCGACTACATAGTTTTGTAGTCAAATGTAGCAACTTCTAGAGAAAAATATTTTCTAGTCAATCTGTAATCAGAAGTAGTGTTGTAAAGTTCCAAGCCACAAATCAAAACTAGTGGCTCTTTGAAAACATTGCTCTGTTCATGAAATATTTATGAGATTAAAAAAGATCTGGGTTTGAGATGAATATTTATTTGAATTCTGAATGATGTATTTTTTTTTAATATTTGATTCAATAATCAATTCAATTTTTGGTTCAGTAATTGCTCATGAGTGTCCACTGTATGATGTACCAGTTTTAATTTGCATTGGTAGGAGTTCCTCACCTGCAATTGACTATATTGACAAAATCATCCACTCTTGGGTAGTAGTGCAGTCAGATGCACAAATATGCCATGTTTTAAATTTTCCCCATATATAGATATTCAGATTCGCAAAACATTTCATTTAAATAATGATTGTTTGCAGTACCAAAGGAGTATGAAAACACTTTGCAAAACTTTCTGTTCCAGGCAAAGATTTGAGATAATATTGACTATTGATTTTGTTACTTTGCGGTTAGTAATTTAAATGAAATGATTACCTTTGGAAGCAGTGGTAAACTTAGATTCAAACTCTGGATATCTTCCATGATTTTTCCAGAGTATTACTTTTCTATGTCGTGTAAAATATAGAACTGTGTTTAGAATACATTGATAAAGCAATGTACATTTTATGAAATGAAATTTTGATCCCTTGGGTTAACTTATAAGGCATATCTGTTTTCATAGCTACGTATTCTCTTTTCTTAGATTGCTGTTTACTGCTCCCAACAGAAATCAATTACAGGTTACCAGAATGAAGAGACCTGAAACGTCCAACTTCACAGAAAAAATCTGCTGACTATATCAAGGGAAATCATGGTAAGTTCACACTTGAAAATATATTTTTAGCAATGCTTTGGTTTTTTATTTTTATGTAACTGTTGCTTTATATTCGATAATTGGAATAATTCCCGGGTGAGGGAAATTTTGCTAAAAACCAACTACTTTACTACTTTGTCAATTATGTGGCAAATTACTTAGGTTTTTGTATGTTATCTCATTGTTATCCTAGATTTTATTATTTATCCTATAACCCTTTCTTTACATTTGAAGCCCTAATAATTTAATCATCACTGAATCATTTATAGCTATTCAAGCTTGTTTATCTTTCTAGATTGCACGTGTCTCTTGGATATCAATTTCAAATACTCTATCTAGCTCTGATTTCCTAATGGTAATAAGTGGAAGTGGTCAGTTCTACTAATGATCTGTGTATTTTACTGTATAGAATTAAGCTTCTTTTTGCAGGATAGTATTCTTGGGTACAAGACTTTGTTCCCTTTCTTTTGATTGTTGATGATGATAGAAAGAGCGTTACCTTTGTAGAGTACTTAGTTTTAAATCCTGTCTCTGATAACTGTATTTTACCCGTGTAATCTTGGGCAAGTCATTTAATTTCCCTGGGCTTCAATGTCCTCGTCTATTAAATGAAGATGTTGGACAAGGAATTCTGTAAGGTCCATTCTAGCTTTAGTTTGATGAACATATTCCATTCTTTTCTTTCTTTCTGGTATTTAATGCGTTATGCTTTGTGATTATGATAGGTGCTTTTTTTCATGCCTAAACTAGCTATTCTTTGTAGTATTTTTTATTTGACCCAGAAGCTTTGGAATTTAATAATCACATTTATTTGTAGGTCAAATTTGGCATTCTCTCTGTTTTAGCTTTGCCCTCATATGCCAGTAGTTCAGCTTTCTTTGTTTTCTTAAAATATGGTATCTAGATTTTTTTTAATCCCTATGCTTTTGGGAGAACTTAATAATATGTAAATGGTCCCTTATCATCTTCTTTCCAAGTCAGCTTAAAAATTAATGATTTCTTTTTGTTTTTATATTTGTCATTATTACTTAAAACTCCCTAGACCCCTAGAATTGAATGTTTACTTGTGACAAAGAAATGCGGTTCAGAAAATAAAGATAGGGTGTCAAAGATAGTTGTTTTTGATAATAGATATCTGTTGTTGTTCCAATTTTTCAGTTCATTTGACTTTTCTTTAATCTTTCTTGTTTCATTGTTGCTTTTTAAAATTATATTTCCTCCCGCCAGCATAACCACTACTTTGGTAAGACTTTCTGTTTTATGTTTTAAACTTTTATATGCTATCCAAATTTTTCCTCAAGAGATCTAATTTTTTAAAAATTTTTCTTCATTTAACTTTTTCACAATTTCTTTTAATACGTCTTTTATTCCCTCTTGGAATACTTCTGGCCAACATATTGCTTTTTTCTGAAGTGACACTTCTAATTTTTACAGATTTATTATTTTACAGTGGGCTTTATCTGGGGTTCTTTTAACTCATACTATTAATTTCATTTGAGGTTTACTTATGTTCACTTCTTTCTTCAGGGTATCATTCTCCACTTTTGATATTTCTCCATAACTATGCTCTGCAATTGCTGGATTTTCTATAGTGCTGTATCTTTAGCACAGGAATAAAGATTTGAGTAGAGGGCTTGTATCAGTCATGCAGAGCTATCAGTCTTTGGCCTAGAGCAGAGCAGTTAGCTACTTCAGCTGATTTACAGAGGTCTCCTCTCTGCTCTAGCTAAGAGCAGGTTGGTAGTGAGTTAGCATAGCTAGTGTGGTCCATTGTGTTGTGTGTGCATGTGTGCATGCATGTGTGCACACATGGGTGTGTGTGTGTGTGTGTGACTATACATGTGACAGTGACTGACTATTTGGGACAAAGCTTGAAAACTGAATACATTTTCAATTCATGCCCAAGTTTTGGTAGTTGCCATTGTTACAGAATTTATGGGATATGCATCTGATAACTGAGTACAATGAATGCCCTCTTGTTCCCAAAGACTTTTCTTACCTAAGTTTAGTGTTCAAGATGAATAGATGGAGCCACAAAAAGTATCCATCCTTCTATGCGTCTTTAAGTTTTTGTTGCTTTATAGCAGGTCTTAATTTGTTAGAGGCTGCCTGGATTTTCACTTGTCACTCTACTACTTACATCTCAAAGAAGTAAAAATAGACTTCAAATCACCTGTGGGGATTTGTTAGAGTAAAAGTGAGAAAAAATACTATAGAGAAAGCAGATCTTGGATGCTAGGAGAGATGTGATAGAACCAGTTCATATTTTCCCGTGAAGAGCAGTTGTTAAATTTTCAGTGTGATCACTTGAACAAAAATTTGACAAATGCTACAATTTAGGGCTTGATTTATTGTTTTTGATTGTTTCAGCTTAAGAAAGTGATAGAAAAAAATTTAATGCAGTTCAGATTACACTTAAAACTGTCAGTGGTACATATTTTTTTGAGAGCTCTCATTGAATATTTATCAGCAAACCCCTGGATGCTAGTGACACAAGAATTTGTTTGTTTTTATCTTTTTACTGAGATTCTTTAAGTGAAAACTATTTCTATAGGTATAGCTAATGAGTCTTTTAGGAGAGTGAAATTTTTCCACTTTATAGAAATTGTTGTGGATTTGTAGTAAAAGTAAAATGTTTTCTGTTTTTTTTTATTTTTTTTTAATTTAACTTATAACATTTATTTTCACACAATTTTGGGTTACAAATTTTCTCCCCTTTTTTCCCCTCCCCCCCCCCCAGACCCAAGCTTTCTAATTGCCCCTGTGACCTATCTGCTCTCTCCTCTATCCTCCCTCCCTGCCCTTGTCTCCGTCTTCTCTTTTGTCCTGTAGGGCCGGATAGCTTTCTTGACCCCTTAACCTGTATTTCTTGTTACCCAGTGGTAAGAACATTACATTTGGTCCTAACACTTTGAGTTCCAACTTCTTTAGCTCCCTCCCTCTCCACCCCTTCCCCTTGGAAGACAGGCAGTTCAATATAGGCCATATCTGTTTAGTTTTGCAAATGATTTCCATACTAGTTGTGTTGTATAGGACTAACTATATTTCCCTCCATCCTGTCCTGTCCCTCATTACTTCTATTCTCTCTTTTGATCGTCTCCCTCCCCATGAGTGTCAACCTCAAATTGCTCCCTCCTCCCCATGCCCTCCCTTCCATCATCCCCCCCACACTGCTTATCCCCTTCTCCCCCACTCTCCTGTATTATGACATAGGTTTTCCTATCAAAATGAGTGTGCATTATATTCTTTCCTTTAGTGGATTGTGATGAGAGTAGACCTCATGTTTTTCTCTTGCCTCCCCTCTTTATCCCACCACTAATAAGTCTTTTGCTTGCCTCTTTTATGAGAGATAATTTGCCCCATATAACTTCTCCCTTTCTCCTCCCAATATTTCTCTCTCACTGCTTGATTTCATTTTTTTTTTAATATATGATCCCATCCTCTTCAATTCACTCTGTGCACTCTGTCTCTATGTATGTGTGCGTGTGTGCATGTGTGTGCGTGTGTACTCCCACCCAGTGCCCAGATACTGAAATGTTTCAAGAGTTATAAATATTGTCTTTCCATGTAGGAATGTAAACAGTTCAACTTTAGTAAGTCCCTTATGACTTCTCTTTGCTGTTCACCTTTTCATGGTTCTCTTCATTCTTGTGTTAGAAAGTCAAATTTTCTTTCCAGCTCTGGTCTTTTCATCAGGAAAATTTGAAAGTCCTCTATTTCATTGAAAGACCATTTTTTCTCCTGAAGTATTATACTCAGTTTTGCTGGGTAGGTGATTCTTGGCTTCAGTCCTGGTTCCTTTGACTTCTGGAATATCCTATTCCATTCCCTTCTATCCCTCAATGTAGAGGGTGCCAGATCTTGTGCTATCCTGACTGTATTTCCACAATACTTGAATTGTTTCTTTCTAGCTGCTTGCAATATTTTCTCTTTCACCTGGGAATTCTGGAATTTGGCCACAATGCTCCTAGGAGTTTCTCTTTTTGGATCTCTTTCATGCGGTGTTCTGCGGATTCCTTGAATATTTATTTTGCCTTCTGGTTCTAGAATCTCAGGGCAGTTTTCCTTGATAATTTCATGGAAGATGATGTCTAGGCTCTTCTTTTGATCATGGTTTTCAGGTGGTCCCAGAATTTTTACATTGTCTCTCCTGGATCTATTTTCCAGGTCAGTTGTTTTTCCAATAAGATATTTCACATTATCTTCCATTTTTCGAATCTGCGCGGTATGTTCTGAGATATCTGTCTTTCTCGAAAAGTCCTTAGCGTCCATCCGTACCATTCCAGTTTTGAAAGATCTATTTTCTTCAGTGAGCTTTTGAATCTCCTTTTCCATTTGGTTAATTCTGCTTTTGAAAGCATTCTTCTCCTCATTGGCCCCTTGCACCTCCCTTGCTAGCTGAGTTAGGCTAGTTCTCAAGGTGCCAATTTCTTCAAGATTTTTTTGGTTCTCCTTTAGCAGGGAGCTGATCTGCTTTTCATGCTTCTCCCTCATCCCTCTCATTTCCCTTCCCAGTCTTTCCTCCACCTCTCTAACTTGATTTTCAAAATTCCTCTTGAGCTCTTCCATGGCCCGAGCCCATTGGGTGGGCTGGGACACAGAATCCTCGATTTCTGTGTCTTTGCCTGATGGCAAGCATTGTTCCTCCCCATCAGAAAGGAAGGGAGGAAGTGTCTTTTCTCCGATAAAGTACCCTTCAATAGTTTTATTTCTTTTCCCTTTTCTTGGCATTTTCTCCAACCAGTGACCTGACCTCTGAATGTTCTCCTCACACCCTCCTCGCCTCCTGGTCCTCCCAGCCAGCGTTTGGGAACTGAGATTCAAATGCTGCTTCCCGCCTTAGGATTTTTGGCGGGGGCAGGGCTGCTTTTCAGTGCGAGAATTAAGTTCAGGTGGTCAGGGGCAGGGCCGCCTCTCAGGCATAGTTCCCTCAGGGGGTTTATGCACAGACCTTCCACAATGGATCCAGGCTCCTGCCCGTTTGGGGAGCCCCCGTCCGCAGCCACCTCTCAGCCCCCACCTCCCGGGGGGGCCCGAGCCTTGGGGGCACCCCACTCCCCTCTCACCCCGCCAAAGAGACTCTCTCACCCACCCCCATCAGTCACCTGTTGGTGGGGGGGGCCCGTGCTGCCGCTGAATATCCCGCCTCCGGAGCCCTCTCAGATCTGTGCCTCTCGGAGCTGTGGCTGCCGCCGCCGCTTCCGCAGGTCCGGGCTGGGCTCCGCGTCTGCAGCGCGACGGACCTTTTGCGAGAGGTTTGCAGGTCCCTCTGTGGGTGGGGGGACCCGCGTGGCCACTGGAGATCCCGTCTCCGTAGCCCACTCGGATCTTTTTCTCACGGTGTCGCTGCTGCGATAGGGCTGCTCTCTGCTTCCCGCCCCAGCGCCCAGTCCACGGCGTGAAGGACCCCCCGCGAGAGGTTTGCAGGTCTCTCCGGAACAGAAATCTCCCTCGCTCCAATATTCCGTGGTCTCTGGGTGCAGAATTCGCCCTGGGTTAGTCCCCTCTGCTGTTCTGTGGTTTGTGGGTTCGGAGCTATGTGTATGTGCGTCTTTCTACTTCGCCATCTTGGCTCCGAACCCTCAATGTTTTCTGTTTTGGTACAGATGTTTGAAACACAGTAGTTAATTATAAGCCTTATTGGAAAAATTTCTCAGTCGCTGAGCACATCTTCCATCAGTGTCTCAACTTCTCCTACTTAGTTTTTAGGACTTGATTTAACTTTAGAGAAGATTCACTACAGAAAAACTATAGAGCCTCTGTTCTGACTCTGAAACTACTTGGGTAGGAACACATACAACAGAAATGTAACTAGGGTATCTTGTTGTTCAATCGTGTTTGATATTTCGTGACCCCATTTGGGGTTTTCTTGACAAGAATATTAGTGTTTTGGGGGGGCGGAGCCAAGATGGCGGAGTAGAAAGACATACATACGCTGGCTCTGAACCCACAGCCCATAAAATATCTGTAAAAAAGAACTCCCAACAAATTCTGGAGCAGCAGAAGCCACAGAAAAACAGAGCAGACGAGATTTCTGTTCCAGAGAGCCTGAAAACCTCTCACAAAAGGTCCTTCGCACTGCGGACCTGAAGCCAAGCCCAGCCCTGCCTTGGCCATGCGGCACTGAGAGGAGCGGATCCGAGCAGGCTTCAGGGATGGAATCTCCAGCGGCCATGCGGGTCCCTCTACCCACAGGTGACAAGGGTCAGTGAGAGGGTCTCTTTGGTGGGTCCAGAGGGGAGTGGGCTGCCCTCATAACTCAGGCCCCCTCGGGAGGCAGCAGTGGAGGTGGTAGCAGACAAGGGCTCCCCAAGCAAGCAGGAGCTCGGATCCATTGCTGAAGGTCTCTGCATAAACCCCCTGAGGGAACTGAGCAGCAAGAGGCAGCCCTGCCCCCACCTGCACTTAATCTCACACTGAATGGCAGCCCCGCCCCCACCCCAAGCCCTGAGGCTGGGAAGCAGCATTTGAATCTCAGACCCCAAGCGCTGGCTGGCAGGATCTGCAGGCAAAGTGGGTGTGAAGAGAATATTCAGAAGTCAAGTCACTGGCTGGGAAAATGCCCAGAAAAGGGAAAAAAAAATAAGACCATAGAAGGTTACTTTCTTGGTGAACAGGTATTTCCTCCCTTCCTTTCTGATGAGGAAGAATAATGCTTACCATCCGGGAAAGACACAGAAGTCAAGGCTTCTGTATCCCAGCTCACTCAGTGGGCTTAGGCCATGGAAGAGCTGAAAAAGGATTTTGAAAATCAAGTTAGAGAGGTGGAGGAAAAACTGGGAAGAGCAATGAGAGACATGCAAGCAAAGCATGAAAAACAAATAAACACCCTGCTAAAGGAGACTCAAAAAAATGCTGAAGAAAATAACACCTTGATAAATAGGCTAACTCAATTGGCAAAAGAGGTTCAAAAAGCCAATGAGGAGAAGAATGCTTTCAAAAGCAGAATTAGCCAAATGGAAAAGGAGGTTCAAAAGCTCACTAAAGAAAATAGTTCTTTCAAAATTAGAATGGAACAGATGGAGGCTAATGACTTTATGAGAAACCAAGAAATCACAAAACAAAACCAAAAGAATGAAAAAATGGAAGAGAATGTGAAATATCTCATTGGAAAAACAACTGACCTGGAAAATAGATCCAGGAGAGACAATTTAAAAATTATGGGACTACTTAAAAGCCATGATCAAAAAAAGAGCCTAGACATCATCTTTCATGAAATTATCAAGGAAAACTGCCCTGAGATTCTAGAACCAGAAGGCAAAATAAGTATTCAAGGAATCCACAGAACACTGCCTGAAAGAGATCCAAAAAGAGAAACTCTTAGGAACATTGTGGCCAAATTCCAGAGTTCCCTGGTCAAGGAGAAAATATTGCAAGCAGCTAGAAAGAACCAATTCAAGTATGGTGGAAGTACAATCAGGATAACACAAGATCTAGTAGCTTCTACATTAAGGGATTGAAGGGCGTAGAATAGGATATTCCAGAAGTCAAAGGAACTAGGACTAAAACCAAGAATCACCTACCCAGCAAAACTGAGTATAATACTTCAGGGGAAAAATTGGTCTTTCAATGAAATAGAAGACTTTCAAGCATTCTTGATGAAAAGGCCAGAGCTGAAAAGAAAATTTGACTTTCAAACACAAGAATGAAGAGAAGCATGAAAAGGTAAACAGCAAAGAGAAGTCATAAAGGACTCATAAAAGTTGAACTGTTTACATTCTTACATGGAAAGACAATATTTGTAACTCTTGAAACTATTCAGTATCTGGGTACTGGGTGGGATTACACACACACACACACACACATGCACATGCACACGCACACACACATAGAGACAGAGTGCACAGAGTGAATTGAAGAGGATGGGATCATATCTTAAAAAAATGAAATCAAGCAGTGAGAGAGAAATATATTGGGAAGAGAAAGGGAGAAATGGAATGGGGCAAATTATCTCTCATAAAAGAGGCAAGCAAAAGAGTTATTAGTGGAGGGATAAAGAGGGGAGGTGAGAGAAAAACATGAAGTTTACTCTCATCACATTCCACTAAAGGAAGGAATAAAATGCACACTCATTTTGGTATGAAAACCTATCTTGCAATACAGGAAAGTGGGGGAGAAGGGGATAAGCAGTGTGGGGGGGATGATGGAAGGGAGGGCATGGGGAGGAGGGAGCAATTTGAGGTCGACACTCATGGGGAGGGAGACGATCAAAAGAGAGAATAGAAGTAATGGGGGGCAGGATAGGATGGAGGGAAATATAGTTAGTCTTATACAACACGACCATTATGGAAGTCATTTGCAAAACTACACAGATTTGGCCTGTATTGAATTGCTTGCCTTCCAAAGGGAAGGGGTAGGGAGGGAGGGAGGAAAAGAAGTTGGAACTCAAAATTTTAGGAACAACTGTCGAGTACTGTTCTTGCCACTAGGAAATAAGAAATACAGGTAAAGGGGTATAGAAAGTTATTTGGTCCTACAGGACAAAAGAGAAGATGGAGACAAGGGCAGAGAGGGAGGATAGAAGAGAGAGCAGATTGGTGACAGGGGCAATGAGAATGCTCGGTGTTTTGGGGTGGGGGGAGGGGACAAAAGGCGAGAAAATTTGGAACCCAAAATTTTGTTAAAATGAATGCTAAAAATTAAATAAATAATAATTAAAAAAGAGTATTAGTGTTTCCTTTTCCTTCTCCAGCTCATCTTACAGATGAGGAAACTCAGGCAAACAGGGTTAAATTGGTAAGTACCTGAGGCCAGATTAGAACTCATCTTTCTAACTCCAGGCCTGATACCACCAAGCTGCCCCTGGATATCTTTGGATAATAGAATTGTAGATTCGGAGCTAGAAGTCAAGTCTCCTGTCCATCACTCTCATTGTATAGATGAGGAAACTGAATCTCAGAGATGGGAACTGACTTGGCCAAAGTCACCTAGTAGTAGTTAGGAATTAAATTCAGTTATATGATGACAAGTTTAATGCCATTTTCACTATCTTTCACTATCATTCATATTGTTTGTTCTTTCCTGAGACATCTTTGAGCAAGTTGCTAAGTCTACTGGGCAGCATTTGTACTGCCACAATACTATTAAGTTTTTCCAGCTGTGAACTTATCTTAAAACCCCATAAACTCCATTCTCATCCTGTAACAGTCTTAAGACTGGCCACTTTCAACATCCTTTCATTGTCAGTATCATCTTTTTTTTTCTTTAGAATCACATGAAAAGACATTTAGAGAATTGACATGGTGGATGGGAGTATAGGGTATTTCATGCTTAGGTCTTTCTCTGTTGGAGAAACTCCAGTTCATGGCAACCAATATGGTAAAGAGACTTGACAAGATGTATGGTCTGTTATAGGAACTAGTGATGTTTACTTTAGAAAAGAAAAAGCTTAGGTGGGAAGGAATGGCTATATTCAGATATATGAAGTGGTGTTAGATTTGTGTTGCCTGACCCTAGAGCCAGAATCACAATAGCAAAGAAACAAACTTTATCTTGATGTGAGAGAAAAAGTTCTGATGATTCTAGTTATCCCCCAGTGGAATGGGCCATGGGAGGTTATGGATTTTCCCTCAGTGAAGGTTTTCAAGTGAAGTGTGGGTCATTACTTGTCATAGAGGGCAATTCCTGTTGAGGTATATAGCCTACACTGTGACGCCTCTGAGGTATCTTCTGTCTCTAAGATTTTTTTTGATTTTTCACTTTTCATTATTGTAACTTATTCTCCCAAAATTAATTTGCATTTATTAAGTGTTCTTTTTGTGCAGACCAGTATACTAAAGATGTCATTATGATGTAAGCAACATGGTATACATTTCAAACTCTATAGTAGCTGAAATGATAATAGGAAAATAGAAACAAACATTTTTGAAGGACATATGCATGAAATAAGCAAAAGTACACTTCTAGGAACAAAAAACACTATATACAAGCAGCCCTCAGTTTACCATGATTGACATGTATAGGGCTCTGCCAACTGCAGCTGTATTGTTGCTTAATATATTATCACTCTTGTATCTTAAAATAGATACAGAAGAATGAGTTATTGGTGGAGAAATTGGTGACCCAGTATGGGCTTAAGGGCTGGATTTCAAATACAGCATCTGCTAAAAACTCATCATTCTGGAGCAATTTGTAGTCTCTTTATTCTATTTATTGATAACAGTAAGCTGCTACTCAGTCCAGTTTTACTTGAACTGATTGAGAATCTAGACCCTACACATTCTAACAAGTCATCATGGCTGGCGATAACCTGTCTCAGAATAGTTGAATGCAGCCTCTTAATAGCAGCATTTTTGGTGTGTGGTATCATTGGGTAAATAGAGTACTGACATTAACACATTTCAACCCACTTCTAGAAGTCCTGGTTTATTCCTTGCCAACATGCTTGCCTGTGTGGAGATACAGTCTGAAAGAGGGAAGGTACCAGATGGAGGATTTTCAATGTTATCCTTTCTATCATCCAAATGATTACTGAGAGACTGCAGAAAACAAGTGCAGTAACAATAGTTCCATAAATCTGCCTGATAAGACCCCTAAAATAACACTAATTAAGCATCTCATGTGAATCCAATTTCATGGAGCTTATTGTGTTTAGATGTTTTCACATCTTTGTCTTTGTTCACTTAGAATATTACATATGGAAATATTCAGAAACTGGGCTCCAAACTTCCCAAATATGGTGTTTTCTATTAGAATTATCCATTACAGATTCATTTATTTAAATAACTAGGCAGCATAATGGCTAGAGTGCTGAACTTGCAGCCAGGAAGACCTGAATGCAGGTCCTGCCTGTGAGAGTTGTTAGCTATGCGACCCTATTAACTTCTCTCAGGTTTCATTTCCTCATCTTTAAAATGAGGATAATAATAGTATCTAATAGGGATTTTGTGGGGATCAGATGTGATAGTTTATTCAAAATGCTTGCAAGTCTTAAAGTCTATATGAATGTTAGTTATTATTTTTAACAATGAGGAATGTCATATGTACAAATAGCTTAGAGTAGTGTATAGGTAATGCCCACTTACACTGACTGGGCTGATGATTGTTTTTTAGTTTCTTTTTTAAAATTCAGTTTTATTTTCAGTTCCAAATTCTATCCTTTCCTCACCCTCTCCCTCACCCATTGACAAGGCAATAAATAAAAAAAAGTCATTACAATTATGAAGTCATGCAAAACAAATTTCTGCATTAACTGTGTTCTGGGTGGGGAAGAGGCAGAGAAAGAAAAAGAAAGAGGAAAAATATGCTTCAATCTATACTCTGAATCTGACAATTCTCTTTCTGGGATTGGATAACCTGTTTTATTATTACTCCTTTGGAATTTGGGTGAGTTGCTGGATTGATGATTAAAAACTATCTTTGCCAATATATTATTTTTTTTGCCAGTGACCTCCTCCTTAAAAAAAACCCTTTCTTAGAAAGACAATTGAGCTTAGTCATGAGTTTTTAATTTAAGCAAAAATGATCTTGGGAAAGATGCACAGTATCAGAGAAGGCAATATTAACTTACTAATTAACTATTTTCATGAATCAGGATTCTGTCATTTTGCAACTTATTTGTTCACATTTAATTGTAATATGTAATTGACATAAAATAAACCTGTCTCATTTTACTAGTGTTCATTATAGAAAGACAATGCCTTCAGTAAATCAACAAATGACAGAATGAATTGTTTCCTATAAGGAGAAAAAAAGTGAGACAAATCTACTATTTTCAGACTTTAAGGCTAATTGGAGTATTTACACATTAGTGGTTGTATGTACTCTCTCTTGTGACCTGATAATTCTGGAATTTGGCTACAATATTCCTTGGAGTTTTCATTTGGAATCCCTTTCAGGAAGTGATTGGTGGATTATTTTTCAGTGACTGTTTTACCCTCTGGTTCTAGGATGTCAGGGCAGTTTTCCTTGATAATTTCTTGAAAGGTAATGTCTAGGTTCTTTTTTTGATTGTAGTGTTCAGATAGTGCAGTAATTCTTAAATCATCTCTCATCAATCTCTTTTCCATCTCAGTTGTTTATTCTGATGAGTGAGATATTTTATTTTTTTCTTCTATTTTTCATTCCTTTGATTTTGTTTATTTCTTGATGTCTCATGAAGTCATTAGCTTCTACTTGTCCACTTCTAATTTTTATGGAATTATTTTCATAAGTTAGCTTTTGTACTGCCTTTTACATTTGACCAATTCTGCTTTTGGAGTAGCTGTTTCCTTCAGTGATTTTTTTCTCTATTTGTCCAATTTTATTTTTTAAGGAATTGTTTTCTTCAGTCAATTTTTTCCTTTTTTCAAGCTGTTGACTCTCTCTTGCATACCTGTCATTTCTTTCCTCATTTTTCTCTTCTACCTCTCTTATTTGACTTTGTAAAATCTTTTTTAAAAATTCTTCCAAGAAGACTTTTTGGCCTTGAGACCAATTTACATTCCCCTGTGAGGTTTCACATGTAGGCATTTTGACATTGTTGTTCCCTTCTGAGTTTGTGTTTTGATCTTCCCTGTTGCCCTAGCAGCTTTCTATGGTCAGGAATCTTTTCTGTTTCTTGATCATTTTTTGACCTATTTCATGGCTTTTGAAGTTGACCTCTGCTCCTGTCACACAGGGGGCACTGTCTCAAATTTATTGTGCTGGGGGCCAAGGTCCTGCTCACTGGCTTTCTGCTCTAGGGCTTGCTCACTGTACTGGAGTGGCCTGGCCTAGTTGTGCCTGTTGTACCCTGGATTCTGTGGCTGTCAATTTGCCTGTTGTGCTGGGACTGGAGGCCTCATAGCTAGCCTTGTGTGCTGTTGGCCTGCTGAGTCAGAACTGTGAAGCCTCAGTTGCTGATCTGTGCTGTGGCTAAGAACCTCCCACTGGCTTGCCTGGGCACCATCTGTGCTGGACTGTGCTTCCCTTTTGCCCAAGCAAGATAGATCTTTCCTGAAGGTCCCTCCAAATTATCTTAAGCTGGAAAATTATTTCACTCTATCTTTTTGTGGGTCCTGTAGCTCTAGAATCCATTTAGAGACTTGATTTAACATTGTTTCTGAGGGAAACTGGAGAGAGCTTAGACAACTTCCTGGCTTTTCTCCACCATCTTGTCTCTGCCTCCAGTTTTAGTATTTTTTTACGGAATGCAGGTACTTCATACCCCTATTTCTAGTCTATAGTAAATCCTTCTCTATGATAATCATTTCCCTTGCAGAATAAGAACCTTCAACTCCAGGGATTAAGTTCTTCTGGAACACTGAACAAACTCCTAGATAAGCAGCACCATAAACGTTAAAATATGTGGTGATACCACATGCTTCCTAGTATCTGTGGTCAGAATTTCTTTCCTAAGCTGCTGTCTGATATAGCCTTACAAAGTCCTTGTCATTCTGATTCAGTTTTAGATTGTTGAAATGTATTCCTTCAGATTTATTTTAGGGACTTCCCCTTTAAAGAACCCATCAAAGACTTTTTAGGTCTGAAACCCTGAAGTTTTGTTTTTGAAATATTTTTTTAAAGTTTTCAGTAGACAGCATTTTTTTGTATCACATTTATTTCTCATTATATACTACCCACTTCATCTTTGATTTAGTAGGCTTTCCTTTTTAATAATTTTTTTTCTAAAAAAATTGAACTAAACCAGTCAGTATGTTGATCACATCTAAAAGATTTGCAATATTTATCCCCGTAACCCCCCTCCTCTATGTCAAAGGGAGAAAGATCCATTTTCTCAGCTCTTCTCTGGACCTGAAAGTTTTCTGAACCCTGAGATTGTTTGGGGTGTTCTTTGCAAATGATTTGGGAAAAAGTCAGAGAACACAAACCTGTAGTTGGAAGTGCTTAGAGACATCTCCATCTATCTCAGTCTTTCATTCCACTTTTCTACTTTATTGTGTATACATGGCTGGCAGCAAACTAGCTTCCATGTAAATAGTAGTACTTCAGTGTTGACAATATTGCCTGTATTAATGCATTTTAATTAATTTAGCTAATTTATTTTTTTTTCCTACAACCCTATGATGTGAGTATTATCACTGGTATTATTCCTGCTTTATATATAATGACAATGTGGCTCAGAACAGATTAAGTAATTTGCCCATATAGAACTTGATCTAGAACTCTTCTATCTCTTGGTCCAACATTCTTCCCAATAATAGCTTTTAGTAGCTGTCTAACTACAGAATTTAGTTTGAATTTTTGGTGTCTTAGGAAAGGGGTCCCAATGCTAGAGATAAAAAAAAACATGAATGGGTTGAGAAAGTGCAGGTTCCCTCTTGGAGAGTCAATGAGAAGTACTGAAAAAGTAAATTTAAGTAGCACAAGCCAGTTTTCCCAGACATAATTACCCCAGGTAAGCTGATCCTTGAATCTTCATGTCTATGAAACTAAGTGCCCATATCCTGAAGTGGAGGTAAGCGACCCTTGTGGTTTCAACAACTAAAACTCTTTACGATCTGGCCAACCAGGCCATACACTGTTGACATAACATGGAGAGTAAACGGTCTTCATTGCATCGTACCTTCATTTTATCATGCTAGTTTTATGTAAAGTGAAGGTTTAGAAGTGTTACCTTGGAAGGACAGAGATTCAGGATAATTTTCTACCTTATTTGCATGAGTGGCAGTCTGGCACAGTAGAGAGGGCCAGTCTTATTGTCAGGAAAATCTGAGTTCCAGTTATGCCTCTGACACACAGTTCTCCTATGCATGTATAGATCTTATTCATGGAATTATGAACAAGCTATCTGACCTCTCAGTGCCCCATGCAGCTCTTTAAAATCGTAAGCTAAACACAAGTTGTTGATTTTCTTTTTTGGTGGAAGTAGCCTCTCTACTAGGAGCTGCTTACACTGATGAAATCAGAAATCAGAGGCTACTACCCTGAAGTGACAATATACACTGAAGGAGAAGTCTTTGTATCAGTGATATCACTGATTCATTCAACTATCTATGAAGACTTGCCAGTAACCCATGAGGATGCTAGAAAGAACAAAAACCAAAGCTCTCCATGCTATCTAGGGTTAAAAAAGATACTTGTACCATATCAGAAGCAGGTCTTTAATATTAATGTACAATATTCATTTACATTTAAAATTAAGAGATAAGACAATTTCATAAATTGATGAATATACCTTCTTTAAATTATTTTCTTGCCATTTTGTTTTAGATATTTCTATTTTTAAAGCCCTTGACAAATTGTTAAATACTTAACACTTGATACTTACTGGTGATGTCCAGTTTTTAAGTCATAAAGTTTGTGTAGAGTCATATAGAAATATAGAATCTATTGTTAGCTGTGGAGAGAGACTTCTTTTCCTAGGATCTGCTCCCCTCCTTGGAAAACTCATGTAAACCTTTCTATGCTGCATGTGGGAGATCAATTGCTCTCCTCCTAAGGGAAGAAGACATTCAATGGGAAACTGGCATTTGGTGATTCCCGCTGGCCTAAAATGTAATCCCTGAAATTGGATTACTGGAGTGCAACCAATTATATTATGTCTTCTGAGCATTTGCCGTGCCCTGGGTGCAATTCTCATTTGAAAAATAGAAATACAATGATGATTCCTCATTCTTGAATTCACGCATTTAAACAGTAGTCTTAGTATGAGAAATTATTTCTACTGTCCTCGCTGTGTGGCTTTCCATCAAGAGAAGGGGAATGTTTTAAGAATTTGTAGCAATTTTCAGCAGCTCACTCCCCAGTTCTTAACAGAAGAGTACAGATGAGCTCCTCCAGTTAACGTCAGATGTATTATATCCAATCACAAAGGAAACTCAGTGCTAAGACTTTTTTTTTATAAAGGTCCTTGAATATGGTCAGTGAATCAACTTCTGTCCATTTGTGCTGGAGCTTCAAATTTAGTAATGGGCTGATGTCTTATTGCCACATTAGTCCTCTACCATTTAAACAAATGACATTTAAAAATGCAGCTCTTAGCATGAGCTAGGGGGTATAATGGTTAATTCGGGCAGAAGGAACTTAAATTAGTAATGGCATTACAGACTCGATTCATGACCTGCCCAGCAACTCTGCGCTCTTTCTTTCACCCCTTCTGGTTCTTCTTCAGCTAAGAAGCTAAATTTTGTATGCGTAATATGTACACATCAGATGTGCCTTATCTACATCCAGAGAAGAGAAAACTTGCCCATCATTTGGCACTTGATGTTTCACGGAAGCATCAAGTACTTTGTTTCATGGGACCGGGGCGAACTATTTGAAGCAGGTAGGGTCTTCAGAAAATTGATACGATTCAGTGGAAAAAAAGATCAGTATAATTTAATGATGTGGTATCCTTCCCTAGCAGTTACCTGTAGGTACTAAAATGAATTGAGAATAAATACTCTTTTATTAAGTTGAATTAACAATGTTTTTTTTTTTTCTAATCTCCAGAAAGATAATTGACCAGTTGAACTGAACTTAGTTTTTAACCAGTTACTTGATAATATATCAGTTAAGCCTCTTGATTTTTTCAATTTTTTTTTATTCTGGACTTAACAAATATCAGCTAGGCAAGCAATTCCATATATTTTTATAGTAGAACAGAAGGGGTTTTACATGAAATTGAATATCTCTATTATATCTAGATTGCTTTTCTTTTGAAGTTCATTATACATCTGATATGATATTTTCACCCCTATCCTAAGTCCCCTTTTATTGTTGTTAAGTCATTTCAGTCATGTCTAACTCTTCATGACCTCATTTTGAGATTTTCTTCACGAAGATACTGGCATGGTTTGCCATTTCCTTCTCCAACTCATTTTTACAGATGAGGAACTGAGACAGACAGGATTAAGTAACTTCCCCAGGATCACATGACTAGTAAGTTTCTGATGCCAGATTTGAGTTCATGCAGATGAGTCTTCCTGATTCCAATCCCAGTTCTCTGTCCACTTCACCACATAGCTGCTCACCTAACTCTCTTATCCCTCCCCAAATCTCTCCCCAAATTGAGGGGGGAAAAAAAAAACTTTTGCAACATATATGCATGGTTAATCAAAATAAATTCCTACATTGGCTATGTGCAAAAATATGTGTCTTATTCAGTAACTTGTATCCATCACCTGTTTGTCAGGATATGACACTTATGCTTCATCATGGGTCCTATGAGATTATGATCCTTTTATCACCATTCATAAGACTTCAAAGCTTTTTTTTTCTTTAAAATGTTGTTATTGTATAAGTTGTTCTCCTCATTCTGCTCTTTTCACTACGCATCAATTCATATAAGTTTTCCCAGGTTTCTCTGAAACCATCTATTTTGTCATTTCTTATGGCACAATAATGTTCCACTACCTTCATATGTCATGATTTGTTTATCTCTTCCCCAGTTGATGAGCACTGAGATCCAGTTCTTTGCTATAACAAAGATAGCTGTTATAAATATTTTTGGAGATGTGAGTCCTCTTTTTTTGATCTCGGGGGTATATAGATCTAATCGTCTATTTTGGGGTCAAAGGGTTTGCACAGTTTAGTTTCAGTTTTTTCTCCCATGATGACTGGGTAAATCCTTTGCCCTAACAACAGTGCACTATTAATGTACCAGTTTTCCTGCAACTTTTCTAGTATCATTTTTTTTTTTTTGTCATCTTTGCCAGTCTAATTGATGTAAGGTGGAACTTCAAATTTCCTTTAATTTGTATTTTTTCTAATTATTAGTGAATTGGAATTTTTTTCATTTTGTTGTTCCTACCTTAGATTTCTTTGAAAACCACCTGTTTGTATCTTTTTTATCTATTGGGGAGTAGCTCTTGTCCTTACAAATTGTAATAATTTCCTTATTTATCTTGGATATGAGACCTTTATCAGTGAAATTTTCATCCTAGATTCTTTCCCACTCAGCTATTGCCCTTCTAAATTTAACTATATTGGTTTAATATTTGTTGAAACCTTTTTTACTTTATGTAATTAAAATTGCCCATTTTATTTTCTGAGATTCTTTCTAACTGTTTTGATCACAAATTCATCTGTTCTGTATAGATGCAAAAGATAATTTCTTCCAGTTATTTTAAGTTGTTTGTGATATGAATTTTTCTAACTGTCATATATCTATTTTGCCTTATCTTAAGTCTATGGTGTGAAGTATCTATAGCTAAATCCTGCCAGATTCCTTTTCATTTTTTCCTGAAGTTTTTCTCATATAGCGACTCTTCATTTGCTTCATTATGTTGCATACCTCATCTTTTCACTGACTGAACACTTTTACAAACAAAAGTGTCAAATATTTTGATAAGTGATAATTTTGATAATTTGGTACTTCTAGGCCCCCTTCCTTCCCACATTTATTCTTTATTTCTTTTGAGATTCTTGACCTTTTATGTTTCATTATGAACTGTATTTTATTTTTTCTAGCTCTGTACAGTTTCATTGGTATGGCACTCGTTAAGTAAAATAATTTAGGCAATGTTGTCATTTTGTAAAATTTACATAGCCCACCCATGAGAAATCAATATTTTTCAACTTAAGTCTATCTTTTTTTCCATAATATTTTGTAATGTGTCTTCATGTAATTCTTGTGTTTGTATTAGTAGATTGAAACCCATGCATTTTGTGTTCTATAGTTATTTTTAATGGAATTTTTCTTTCTTTGACTTTCCAGTTATTTTCTTGCATAACATATAGAAATACTGATTTATGCGAATTTATTTTTTGTCCTACAACTTTGATGAATTTATTAATTTTAAAATTAGTTTGGTTGAACTTCTTGAATTCTGTAAGTAAATTATGTCTTTTGCAAAAATGATAGTTTGGCTTCCTTGTTGCTTATGCTTTTTATTTTTATTTCTGCTTTTTTTGGTCATTTTGGTTTATCTAGAATTTGTAACATGATAGCAAATAAAAGTTATGATAATGGACATCCTTACTCTACCCCTGATTTTACTGAGAAGGTCATTAGTCTTTCTTTGGTACATATAATCTTGGTTTTTGGATTTAGATAGATATTATTACTTACCATTGCCATATTAAGGGAATATCTATTTATTCCTGTGTTTTTTACTGCTCTTAACAGAAATTGGTGTTAGATTTTGTCTCAACATCTATGGATGAAATCATGATTTTTATTAATTTTTGTTAATAATAGATTTTATTATACTTATGGCTTTTATTTGTTTTCAATCTGCATTTGTGGTATATAAATCCAGCATGGTCATAGATTTTAATCTTATTAATATGTTGTCTTTTTTCTAATATTTTATTTAATTTTTTATGTCAGTGTTTATTGGGGATATTGATCTGCAATTTTCTCTATCTGCTTTTATTTTCTTTCTGGTTTACTTATCAAGGCCATATTTGTATCATAGAGTTAGAAAAATCAACTCCTTTTCCTAACTTTTTCCAATACATTGTGCAGTATTGGAATTAATTTTTCTTTGAATGCTTGATACCATTCACTTGTAAATTCATTTAACACAGAGTATGTCTTTAGGTATTTTCTTAGGTCATATTAAATTAATTTTTCTAGTCATGATTTATTTTAAAAAAATCTATGCCATTAATCTGATTATATTTTTGTAAACATTAATCCTTTTTATCTAAGTTGACAACCTTATTGGTATACAGCAGAGCAAAATAATTTCTAATAAGTTTCCTTTATTTCAATTTCAGTTGATGTGAATTCTTTAATTTTACATAGTATTTTTTCTTCTTTTTGACCAGCTAGCTGTTTATCTTTTTATGTTTTAAAAACGCAAATACCTCCTTGTGTAATCTATCACATAATTTTTTTATTCTGCTTTTCGTTTTGTAGTCTCTTCTTTGATTTTCAGGATTTCTATTTTCATGCTTGCTGAGGGTTTTTTGATTTGTTGCTCTACTAGTTTTTTTTCCCTAAGTTGCATTCGTAATTCATAGATCTGTTTTTTCTCTCTTTCACTGATGAATGAATTTAGAAACATAAATTTTCCCATAAGGACTACTTTTGATATATTATTGGTTGATAAAATTTCTATTATTCTAATATTTAATCTCAAACTCACACATTTTTTAGGATTAATCTCCAATTAATTTTTAATCCTCTACTCACAAGTTCCTTATTGAATATCATTTTTCTTCATTGTGGTCAGTGAAGGATGTGCTCAATATTTTGCTTTTCTGCATTTGTTTGTGAGGTTTTTGCATTCCAAAACATGGTCAGTTTTTGTAAAAGTGCTATAGCCATTTAAGAGATATATAAATTCCTTTCTGTTTCCTTTTAACAATCACAATAGTTCTACCATATATAAATTATCTAAAGTTCTGTTCAGTTTCTTAACTTATTTCTTGTTTATCTTTTTATTAGCTTTGATGAGATCACAAAGGGGTGTATTGAAATTTCCCTACTATTATAAAATTTGATTAATTTTTCTTATTTAGATTCTATGCCATTTGGAACATACATGTTAAGTACTGATATTGATTTATCATCTTTGATGCCTGTTTTCTGAAGTCATGATTCCTACTCTTCTTTTCTTAGTTTTCCTGAAACAGAGTGGATTTTGCGCTAGCCCCTTATTTTAGCTGTTTGAATTTTTGCTTTACTTTTGTTTTTTGTGATCAATTTTGTTGGATTCTGCTATTCTTATCTATCTTCTTCCATTTTATGGGTGAGTTCATCCCTTAAGTTCATTGTTATGATGTTAATTGTGTATTATCTTCCCTTCTTTCCTCTTGTACTTTTTCCTTCCCCTCCTCATCCATGTCTTTACAAAGAAGAAGGAGTTGAATAAAAGAGTTTATTTAGTACTAGTGATTCATAATTACTGCATGTTTCCCCTCCTTTTCCCCTCTTCTCTTTCTCTTGCCTTGCCCATGACCAGAAGTTTTTGCTTTTTCTTTCTTTTTTTATACCTCCCTTACCTTTGATCCTCTGAGATTGGAATTTGTTTAATTTGCAACTATTACTTCACATGTCCTTCCCCTTCTAAAAACTCTTTTTTTTCTCTGCTTCTCTGTATCTTCCTACTGAGTATAATCTATTTCTATACCAAACTCTTTGTGTATGCATACATGTATATGAAGAGGTGTATGTATTTAAAAATGTATTGAATCTTCCTTCATGTAGTTCATATAAAATTGAGGTTCATGTTATGCTTATTCCCCTCAACCCTTCTTCTTTGCATTGTGCTGATAACAGGTTTCCCAGAAAACCCAAGGTGCTTTGCTTTTCAGGTGCATCCCTGGCCCCTTTTTCCTGCTGTGGCTCCTCTATGACTTAGACATAAGCTGCGTGGACACTGAGCTGCCCAGGTGCTGGTTGGGCTTTGTATTCAGCTGTGATTCAATTTGGGGTGCTTGTGTTCTGGTCTGGGCACAGGGTAGCCTGGATACTGGTTCAGATACAGGCCCCACATATAAAGGCCTATGCTTGGTGCTAGTCTCGTCCTGTATGCTGCAGAGGCTGGTGATTTAGTAGAAGAATAAGTGTCTGAATCTTAGTTATTCCAGGTATTTGACTTGAGGCTCTCCCTGGTTTTGAAAATCCACCCAGGGAAACAGTTATTTTCAGATTCCTTTCTTACTGGTTGAAGAATATTTTTGGTGGGAAAGCCAAGTTGATCTGGAAGTCAGAGAGACTTGGGTAGCATGATGGAAGAATGACTGATTTTTTTTTGCTATAAATTGGGCCTGCTCTATGAAAACACATGCTTTTAATGTACAAGAAGACATTTTCCCTTTCACTACTTGGATTCCATAAATGGATGTTCATTAATCTTAGATGAGACCTTAAACATCATGTATTGACATCCCCTCATTTTAACAGATGAGGAAATCCAAGCCTTGAGAGATTGAGGATGTTTTCACATATATTTACTGTCTAAAGACTTCAGAACAATCTATTTTTCACAATGGCTTTTCCTTGCATACTTCCCTGACCCCCAAAGCTGCATGGCATTGTGTTTGCATAATATACATACACACACAGATGTATATGTATACATATATATGATTTTTTAACTTGTGAAGATCTGAGTAGGTTGTGACAATAAACATGTTCAAAGTCATGGGGCTAAATAGGAATCAAAATATTCCTTTAGTGTCAATCATTACCACATGCTTGCTCATGTATATTTCATACAAAGGGAAGTGCAGAAATACTGATATACCAGCTGTTAGTCTATCAGCAACTCTTGATGAAAGTTATGGTATTTTTTTGTAGTTGTCATTGAGATGAGGTACCATTGTTGTTAGAAATTGCTTCTAATAATAATTATTGTGATAATTATAACTAACATTTATATAGCATTTCCTAAGGTCTCTAATGGGCTTTTTCATTCAGTATTTGATTTGAGCTGTGAAGTAGGATTACAGTTATTATTCATATATTTCAGATGGAGAAACAGAGGTTCCCATGTTATATGGTTTCCTGATGATCATATAGTATTTGAGTGTATTTTTTATTATTATTAGTTCTTTTCTCGGTGTATCCTAAGGTTCATTTAACACTTCTTTGCAACAAGGAAAAAAATTTAACAAAACTATTTGACAAAGCAACTATTGGTAAAAGCACATATAACTCTCCATACCTATAGACCCCTACCACTCCACCAATAGGCAAAATGTGTTTTCATTTACATTGCTGAGATCTTTATGCATATTCTCTTAGTTCTGATGTGAATAACTTCATACCAGTCATTCTCTGTTTCCATGAATTGCTTCTTTTTCTTTGTTTCTTATGACACAATACTATTCCATCATATCCATATGCCATGTTCTATTCAGTCAGTTTCAAATTCTTGGGCACCCATTTGGTCTTAAGTTTTGTTTTTACAATAGAGTGCTGCTAAGAATATTTTAAAAATATATTGCATATTCATTTGCATATTCATTTCTATTTTTTGCTTCCTTGGTGGTATATATGCCCAGAAGTAGGATATTTAAGTCAAAGCTTTTTCATCTTTATACATATATGTATATATTTAATTTAAATTTAAAATTTATATCAAGAATGATGAGACTAGTTCACAGTTCAACCAATAGTGTTTAATATACCTATCAGAATCAACAGTCAGTAAACATGTATTAAGTACCTGTATACCCAGACACTGTGCTAAGCCCTGACATATCAACGAAAGGCATAAGACAGTACCTATCTTCAGGGAGCTCACGATCTTATGGGGAAGCATAACAGAGAAAGGAGCTGAAAAATGAGATGAAGGTGTTCAGTCCTGAGATTTGATGAAGTCTTTCAGCTGGGGTAGGACGTGATCTGAGGACGAAAGTTACACAGTTGATTTCATCTTGAAGAATGATAAATTTCTGGAGATCATGAAATCCAGAAGATGGTGGGAAACAATGAATAACCAAGTGGACTATCTTTTTATAGTCCTTCTATGATTAACTTTTTTTGTCTTTTGTCTTACTCATTTGTGAAGCTTGTGGTGCAACATCAGAGTTGTTTTTCTTTGTATTAAATTAGTGATTTGCAATAGATTTTCAGATGGTAATTTATGGTTCAAAGTTCTTCTAAGACTGTTCATATCCTTTGCATCTCTACTGGGGAATGGGTTTTAGCATTAGATATTTCTGCTAGTCAACAAACATTTATTAAGCACTTACTGTGTTCCAGATGCTTGGCATTACTGCTTCACATAAAAAGTAAGGCAGAAACATGGTCCCTTCCTTTAGGGAGTTTATATTCTAATATGGGAGAGTCTTTCTGTGTCTCTTCTATATATCTGTAGATATCTCTATATAGCTCTCTGTATAGATCTAGATTTAGATATAGATATATAGATATAGATATATGTATGGAGATAGACATACACACATACACACTGTGTGTGTATGGGGGTATCAGATTTCTGTCACTGATATTGGTGCAAATATTTTCCCACTTGACAATTTTTCTGTTCTATCATTATTTGTACAAACACGTTTTAGTTATATGTAGTTAACACTATCTCATTTGTTTTCATGGCCTCTATCATTTAAGAATTCTTTCCCTTGATGATGCTCTGTAAATGATGAGATTAAGTGTTACGCTAATCTAACTATCAAGGTGATACTTAATAGAGCTGGACAAAATAATAACAGAATTCATTTGGAACAACACAAGTTCTAGAATCTCAAAAGAAATCATGAAAGAAGTAGCAGCAATTGAGGAATAACTTTTCTAGACTATAAATTATAGTCTAAAGAAATAATCATCAAAAGTATCTGGTGCTTGTTAAAAAAAAGAGAAAGGTAGATCAGTTCAACAGACCAGAAAAGGAAGAATCAGAAACAACTGAACCCAGAAATTTGGTGTTTAATAAACCCAATAGCATAAATTACTTAGAAAAGAGCACTCTATTTTATAGCAATTGCTAGCAGAACTGAAAAGCTTTGGGACCAAAGTGAGGTTTAGGCCTATGCTATTAATATATGCTTATGTTAATATGGTTCAAAAAAGTACTGTAAAATGGTTTGATATTTCCTTTTGTGGGAAAGTGCTTTAGATTTTTTAGATATATGTGTATATGTGTATATATAAATACAGTATAATAACTATATACACATACATTCATGTAATAGAATATATATCTATCAATAGATTATTATTTGAACTGTTCTTCATATTCTAATACTATACTATCATGACTTTCTATATGAGAGGCAAAGAGGTATAGTGGATAATGTCATGAGCTTGGGATCAGAAAGACCCTAGGTTCACATCTCACCTCATATGCTAGCTCCATGACCTTGGGCAGGTGGTTTAAGTTAGTGAGTCTGCTGATTTGCAAAATTTAGCTAGTATCTGTGGTACTTACCCATAGGGTTCTGAAGATAAAATCCAATACTGTATGTAAAATGGTTCACAAACCTTAAATGTGTAAAGGTAAGTTTTTATTAGTGCAAGTGTGGCAGAAAAAAATCAGTGTATAATAATGCGGGCATGTGAAGAATGCCTTGGAATTTGCAGTGATATATAAATTACCTCAATATCTCAGGTAGTTTAGCTCAGTTGCTTAAATATATATAATGGTAGGAATCAAGAATCAGCTCCATCGAAGATGTGGGAGAGTTGGAACACTAATTCATTGTGGGTGGAGCTGTGAGCTGAACCAGCCATTCTGGAGAGCAATTTAGAACTATGCGGGCAACAAAAATATGCATACCCTTTGACCCAGCAATATTGCTTCTAGGACTTTATCCCAAAGAGATCACAAAAAATGGGAAAGGGTCCCACATGTACAAAAATATTTATAGCAGCTCTCTTTGTGGTGGCCAAGAACTAGAAATCGAGGGGATGCCCATCCTTTGGGGAATGGCTGAACAATTTGTGGTATATGAATGTAATGGAGTACTATTTTGCTATAAGAAATGATGAACAGGAAGACTTCAGAGAGTCCTGGAAGGACCTATATGAACTGATGCTGAGTAAAAGGAAGAGAACCAGGAGAACTTTGTATACAGCAACAACCACAGTGTGTAAAAAATTTTTCTGGTAGACTTAGTCCTTCACATCAGTGGAAAGACCTAAAAAGTTGCTAATGGACTCTTGAGACAAAACGCCTTCCACATCCAGAGAAAGAACTATGGAACTGGATCACAGAATGAAGCAGACCATTTTCTCTTGTGTTATGTTTTGTTTTGTTTTACAATTTCTCCCATTCATTTTAATTCTTCTATGCAGTATAACTAAGGTGAAAATGTATTTAATAGGATTGTATGTGTAGAACCTATATAAGATTGCATGCCATCTCAGGGAGGGAATAGGGAGGGAGGGGGGAAGGAGAGGGAGAGAGGGGAAAAAAAATCTAAGATATATGGAAGTGATTGTAGAAAATTGAAAAAAAATAAAATAATTTAAAATAAAAATAAATAAATAAGAAGAATCAGCTCCATCTGAACAAGTTCCATTTCATTCTGTGGTCACAGACTGTATTCCTCATTGTGATAAGAAACCTGGGGGAAAAAACAGCATGCTAGTGGATAAAGTACTTGTTGAGTTCTCTAATCCAGCCCTTTTACTGGAAAAAAGAAATCCAAGTATATGGACTACAGATGCAATATTTTCATATCTATTCACATGTGAATGATAGTTCATAGAATCATAATCCATAGATTATAGATCTATAGACCAAAAGTCCAGTTATAGGATTATGAGTCTAATTCTTCAAGACCCTGTAATATCATCACCATGGTTACTTCTTCCACCGATACACATTGTGACTCTTCTACATCTTACTTGGGGTGTGTATTTAGACCAAAAAAAGTCCTCCTATAGTCATCCTTTTGATAATGAACTTTTCTGAATTTAGTGAGATTGGTCCTAATACAAAAATTATATTGTCCATATCTAGGTGAATGCCTTTGAGATCTAGGACATGGCAGGATATTTACTTCACTGGAACTTCAAGAACCAAGTCTCCGTAACATGACGAAGCATCAGAGGGCTTTGGTGAGGATGTTTCTCCCCAAACAGATAAAGCACTTATTAAGTGCTTAGTATGTGCTAGGCACTACGTCAAGTGCTGACCATACAAGATACCAGAAAACATGACATTCCCTGCCATTGAGGAGCTTATCTTCTAATGAGGGAATGCAACAGGTAAAAGGGGGCTGAATACACATTGAATTTTAGCCTTCCATGTTTGAATATGGCAATGGTGTGATTCATCATAGGACTACTATGCAAATAAGTTGGTGATTGTCAGTGTCTTTTAATTATTGATTTAGATAGCATAGTTTTGTAGAGAAACACAGATTCTATTCTGTGTACTTTTGGTGTACTTTGCTCTTTTTATAGGTGTACAACTTTTTTTTTTTTTGACAGAATCAATTTTTTTGGTTGTTACAAGGGGTTTCCAGTGAAAAAGCTCTATCTTTATAGAAGTGCCTAGGTGATACAGTGAATAGCTCTCTGGGCTTGAAGTCAGGAAAACCTGAGTTTAAATTCATCCTCAAACACTTGTTTTCAGTGTTACCTTGGCCAAATCATTAAGTTCCGTTTACTATAGTTTGCTCATCTGTAAAGTGGGTATGATAATAATAACACCTATCTAGCAAGGTTGTGAAGCTCTAATGAGATCATATTTATGAAATAATTAACACAGTGGCTGGCACCATGGTGGTAACATGTTAATGGCAGTTATTATTATTCATTCAAATCTATACTTCCTCTTCAGTTTACTGTCATAGAAAGTTGGCTGGGCCACTGAAGGGTTCAATGACATATGTACAGTCACATAGCCAGTATGTGTCAGAGGCAAGATCTGTGTTCTTTCAGATTCTGATAACATCTCTCTATTGCCTACATGCTGAGGTTGTCTCTTATGTACTCTTTTTCTTATTAATTTATTTGTTTTCAATTTTTTACAATCACTTCCATAAGTCTCAGATTTTCTCCCCCTCCTTTCTCCCTCCCTCCCCAAGATGGCATGCAATCTTATAGGGGTTCTGCACATACATTTTTATTAAACACATTTTCACATTAGTCATGTTGCATAGAAGAATTAAAATGAATGAGAGAAATCATGAGAAAAACCCAAACAAAAGAAAATATAACACAAGAGAAAATATTCTGCTTCATTCTGTGATCCAATTCCCTAGTTATTTCTCTGGAACCTCTTATGTACTCTTAAGAAGAATACATTACAGCAAAATCCTTCATTTGTAGTCCCTTAGAAATCTGTACTATCCTCTGGACACATATCACCACATGATTATCCTCTACATCTTTTTAAAAGAGAATTGGCTGTAAGATCAGGCGCTATATGCCTGTTCCTCCTCTCTGATTTTTGAGTAATGGCTTGCTTGTTTTCATGTTATAAGAAATAATTGGTTTTAGTCTACCATCAGTGTTGAACGTGTGACCATAAGAAAAATTTGTGAAAAATAACTGGCTAAGTTTTATTAATGTGATCTCCACAGAGATTTTAGATTTGTGCCAAAATAGGGCATATACATCAAGTTCCAGAAACTCATGTTGGAAATCCAAACACATTCTTAGATGCTGAGAACCTAATAATACTTATTTTCTTGGCCATAAATGTGAATACCTTGGATTTTTTTTGTTTTCATTGGTAAAAATTAAGATTATCTTGTTGACTTAGCTCGTATAACCTGTGGTTTGAACTCTCCTTTTTGAAGAGAAAGGACTTAAGATTGCAAAATAGTCATCCCTTTTTTGTTGGGCCCATACTGTCTAAATAACTTATAAAAGTAGGATAGGGCAAAGTTGAGATTTGGCTCCTCTGTAACATGGCTCAGGTGCTTGTGATTGTTCTAGCTCTGGGACTGTGTGCTTTATCCCTGGTCTAGGAACCTGTAATGTTCCTCCTGAAAACTTGGGTCGTATGTGCCCCTCTTAATGAAAGATATTGCTTAGGCTAAGAGGTTCCTCTGTTACAAAGGAACCTGTGGTCTCTAAGTTCATTTAAGTATTTGAGTATTTTAAATATTTTGACAACTTTATTTCATTATATTTGGTTTCTTTTGTAATGCTATTTTAAAAAAAAAATTATGTATCTAAAAACATTCTAAGAAAGTGTCTGTAGGTTTCATCCATCTGCCAAAGGGACTCATGGCACAAAAATGTTTAAGAACTATTGCTCTTTTATTTTTTTCATAGCTTGTCCTAGGTACTCTTTACCCTGAAGTATTTCTTCCCTCACTGCTTTCTCATTGGCTGCCATCTTTTGGACCAAGAGACTTTGCCACTGCTTTTCCGTGGCTATCATTCTCATTAGCCTAGAGAGCAGGGCTAATAGGCAATCTTCACCTACTAAGGAGCAAAATCCATTTTCTTGTCTGCAACTTGTAGTCTGTCTCAGCTCTCCCTGAATCTCTTGAACTGCTTGACAGATTTCTCTGCCTCTTTTTATAGGTCTATTAAAGTAAAAGGCCTTAAATACATAATAGCCTGAAGAGGCCAATACTTAGATCGAGTAATTTCACAAGGAGCATCCAGCCTATCAAGAACACACAGAAGCTTTCACATCAACTTAATAAACCATCTCCTGGGGATTGTTGTACTTTTTTAGGAGACACAGGGTTCTTCCCATATATTTAAAGTCCCAAATGGCCCCTATCCTTTAACCTAATCAAGGTGAGGTTCTCCTCATCAAGACTATCCTTATCAACCCTCTGCACTTAGAAGGGATGTTTCCAAAAGACACTAATTACTTATCAGTTGTTTTAGAAAACCAAATCATTATTATTAATAAATATTGTGATCAAGGCTGTAATTAAATCATGATACATTTCTTTATGAGTTCCTAGTTAAACCACGGTGACACTTTGTGTGCTAGGGAAAGTGCTTAGAAGATGGAAATCTTCAAATCAACTTCTCCTGTGACCAAATGAGAGTTTGGGGAGCTGAAATATTAGTGCATTTATCTATTCTAACATGTAGTACTTAAGTGAAAAACTATTTCTACATATTATTTTTCTAGAAGAAACTTAGGCAGATTCCCTTTTTGGCTAAGTTTTAACAAAATGGTTTGAACAAAGGGTTATTCCCTGCCAGGTAATTTTAACTAAGTTACCTGGACTTTTTTTTCCCCCTCAAAAGTACAAGGAAGGTGTGATGCTGGAACTGGATTTCCTTTCCTTGGGACTATCATTATTTTAGTTCCTCCCAAGTTTTTGCTTCACATGCTGAGCTATAACTAGGGCAAGTAGGAATGAGGACAGAAATAAGCATTTATTAAGCTTTTAAAAATTATTACTGTATATCATACATGGGCAAAAAGAAAGACAGTTTCTACCTTCACGGAGCTTATATTCTGATGGAGGAGGATAGCATACAAGAGGAAGCTGAAAAATAGGGAGAAGGGTGACTGGAGAAGAAAGGGATGAAGGTACCCAGTTCAGTGTAGGGGCATTGACGGTCATGATGTTGAAGTACAGAAAGTCAGGGGAACAAAGGTGGGCTTGCCTGGCCACTTCACAAATTAGAGACTATATGAGAGGTAGAATGAGTCATTGGGGTCTTGATTTAGGAGTCTAATGTAGAGGCCACTAAAAGTATTGTCCTAGGGTGCTTTTCCTTCACTTCGCAACTCTATCTAGTAGCTGCATCCTATTTAAACTGTCTTTTCTTTCCCCCACCCCAAGTGTAAAAATTTCTAAGTATAACTGATCACTTCTAATATAATAAACAGCTATACTTCTAAAACAAAAGAAATATTTTATTGCTTGAGCAAGAACTATCCTCCTCTGTAGCTTCACATTGGATCCAGAATTTCCCAGCTTCATCTTGAGATTGTTTTTTTCTTACTACTAGAATTAGAATAGCCAGGAAGGAATTGGAGGAACACGTGACCTTCTCAACAAAACTCTCAACTAAAGTCAATTATATCATTCTTTTTTTCTTAGTACATAGGTGATCTTTTGAAGAAATTAATTCCTGAAAGTGATGGTTCAAAGTGTCTTATCTAAATTCAGGAAGTCCTTGAAATCACAGAACTATGTTTGGAATTCCCTATCTGGAAGGATTCTTCTGGGTTTTTCCTGGAACATATAATAGTTCTGATTTTGGTGGCCACTGTGATTTTGCTCTGTGATTTTGTGCATCTAATAGTCTTAGTTTCTTCAGTATTTGCATTCTCTTGTCTATACTGTCTTACATATTGTACTTTTCCCCATTTTTGTGTTGACATTTTTCTATAACCCTGCTCCCAGCTTGGCCCCTACAGCTACCTTTTAAGGGAACCAACCCTATGGACATGGAGCGTATCATCCCCTCTTCTCCCACTAACTTTAGACCATGTGATAAGTCAACCTAGCTTAAGTTATCTTTTGAGAGAAACAAGGGCCATTATGTGCCATAAGTGTCAGACTACAACCACCACCTCAAACACTTTGACCTAGAGCAGACCTGTAAAACTTGGCAGTGGGTAGGGGCTAAAATTAAAATAGCCTATACTTCTTTGGACCAGAGATAGGTTTTTAGTGGTTCACTTTCCAAGTAAAGGTATAATTAATGATTAAACTATTTTGCAAATAAACCATATTAAGAAGGGAAATTTCAATTAATACCAACTAATTAGAGTTTTACTTAAGATTTTTGTTTTTCATGAAATCACATTAATGTTAAAAATTACTTTGCTAAGTGGTACAAGTTTTAATACATTTTCAGGTTTTCTTACAGTTTACATTTAGTTAATGGGGCATATTACACTTCTTGTCATCAGTCAGTTTGCTGTACTCCAGAATCATGTTTAAAATCAATTTCTTTAGAAATCTGAAAGCTTATCTTAGTAGCCACCTCATTTTCAGAGTTTACTTTCTTGAAAGACCATTGTTCCCCTCTGGGATTTTCAACAATTTGGATTTAATTTTGGATTTAATTTTTTTTCATTGGTGTCCAATTTGCTTAAGTCAGGATGTTTTGATTTGAAATGGTGATGAAGGTTGTATTCCTTCAGAACAACTAGTACTTCTCGGCAGACAAGTCACAATATTTTGTCTCTCATGTACATAAACAAGAATCTATTTTTCCACTCTGGATTAAGCATTCTATGTTCTGATTTGTTCTTCCATTTCTTTTTATCACCCATTTTACAAAGTCACCTCAAAAACTTTTACTGGAACCAAAAAGTCTCCACAGCAACTGCTCACATACAAAGAAATACTGAACTGGGTGTCTGAAGAGAGTACCAGACACTCATGTAACTTGGAGCCATGCAGTGAGGAAGGAGAAAAAACCCTCACATTGTTGCCACTCATCACCTAGTCAGCATTGGCCGTGTTGTTTGGCTATACTGTTCACCACCAATAAAGACTAAAAACACAGCCCAAAGATATGCCTCTTACTCCTCAGATTATAATTGGTTGCCATGGGTCATGTGACAAACAGGAGAGAGTACAGAGTGGCAGCCCATCTGCCAAGTTACATCACAGGCACAATAATGACTAGTGGAAGGCGAGTTAAGCAGGGCAGGACATTTGTTACATCTTTACTTTCGTTTACATCCTCTACATTTTTCACGGGCTACCTGAAATTCACTGACAGGCCATATGTTGTGCAGGCCTGACCTAGATGATGCAGCACAACACTCAGAGTTCAAGATCCCTTGGAATTGTAGTGCCTTCCCTTCCTGTCAAGCAGTTGTTCTGTTTCCAACCTGATCCTCACAGCTATTATCAAGGGGAATGACCATTGTGGAGAAATACCCTGTCACTGCCAGCACTGTCAGTCACTTGCTGTTGACAGGTGTGTTTGTTCAAGACCTCCAGTGCCACCTAGACTACTAACTCTGCTGGCCAGTTTGGCCCTCACAGCTGCTATCCAGAAGAGCAATCCTTGTGGATTTTGTGACTTGGTAACTGTCTCTGCAAATGCCATATGTGCCCTGCTTCTTACCTGGGCTCCAGCCACCACAATCACTGAAGATCATTCAGAAAAGGAAATTCACATGTCATGTCAAAGACCTTGACATTATCAGAAAAGATACGATTTTATTAATGGAAGTAACACTAATGAAGATACATTACCAGCTGCTTTGCTGTTATGCTCTAAGGACCTCTGTGTCTTTCCTTCAGACTAAAACCATCTATATGTGTTGTCTCCCTTTATTAGAATAGGAGCTCCTTGAGAGCAGGGACCATCTTGCTTTCCTACTTTTATCCTCAGCTCTTAGTACAGTGTTTTTTGTATGCAAAGTGCTTAATAAACATTCTTTAATTTCTTTGTACCTCTTCTGATCAATCTTAGGAGTTCAGCACCAGTATAACTTCATCTTCATTCTCCTGAAGTCTCTTAGATATGAGCCAAGGAAATGGATCATCAAGAAAACTTTAGCATGTAGGCTAATTCTCAGCTTCCTCTTCTATATAAAGAAAGGGTAGAATTAGGCAGTGATTCTCTCAAAGAATCTTCTAACAGCACTCAATGAATTAGTAAAATACAACTAGCAGCTGGCTTTTAGGGGGAAACCTACAAAATTGGTAAGCCATTAGGTAATTTAAAAAGAAGACCAAATTACCATTAACAAATATGAAAAAGGTAAATCCAAATCAATAAAAAAGAAGCAAAAGAACTTATTAGAAACTATTTCACACAATTATATACTAATAAAACTGAAATCTAATTAAAGTGGATCAATATTGACAAAAAATAAAATGCCAAGATTAATGGAATAAGAAAAATAAAGACATAAATAATTCCATCACAGAAAAGGAAATTAAGCTACAAATGAGCTTCTAAAGGTGAAAAAAATCTAGTACCAGATGAATTTGCAAGCAATTACTATCAAACATTTGAAGAAAATAATAATTCTTATACTAAAAAACTATTTAAAATAGACAAAATCTAACCATGAGCCAGTTCCTTCTAGGATAGAAGTATAGTGATCATACCTAAACCTCAGTGTCAAAACAGAAACAGAATTTTAGATTAATACCCCAATTAATATCAATGACAAAGTTTTAAATAAACTATTAATTGGGCTAGAGAATGGCTGAACAAGTTGTAGTAGATGATTGTGATGGATTACTATTATACTATAAGAAATGATAAACAGGATGCTTTTAGAAAAGCCTGGGAAAACATACATGAATTGACCACAGTGAAAATAGAAGAACCAACAAAATGTTAATGTACTGTGAATAATTTAACTCCTCAAAACAATGATCCAAGACAATTCTGAAGAACATACGATTGAAAATGCCATCCACTTCCAGAGAAAGAACTGATGGAATCTGAATGCAGATTCAAGCATTTTCTCTCTCTCTTTTGTTAATGTCACTATTGTTGCTTATTTTGGACTGGATTTTCTTTTGCCATATTATAAATATGGAAATGTTTGCATGACTGCACATATATAATTCATATCAAATGTATGGGAGGAACAGGGAAGGAGAGAATTTGGAACTCAAATTTTTTTAAATGTTAAATTTTTTGTTTACATGTAATTGAGAGAAAATAAAATTAAAATTAAATGCAAAAAATTATTAATAGGGAGAGTATAGTAAGGTATACAAAGAGTATTCACTACGATCAAGTTGGATATATACTGGGAATGCAGGGCTGTTTCAATATTAGGAAAACTGTGTAATTGTGGGCAGCTAAGTGGTATGGTGGATAGAATGCTGGACCTGGAGTCAGGAAGATCTGAGTTCAAATTTGGCCTCAGCCACTTACTGGCTGTGTGATCCTGGGCAAGCCACTTAACCCTGTCTGCTTTCGTTTCCTCATCTATAAAATGAGATAGAGAAAGATATGGCAAACCACGCCAGTGTCTTTGCCAAGATAACCCCAAATGTCACAAAAGGTCAGGCATGACTGAAACAATTTGAACAAAAATTTATGCAATTGGCTGTAGAAATAACAAGAATGAAAAATCATATGATTGTAGCAATAGTTACTGAAAAATCTTCAACAAGCTACAAAAGCCATTCCTATTAAAAACACTAAACAGTATAGGAATAAACAATTCCTCTTAATACAGTGTCCCTCCCCAAATCTTAGTGCAGTTTTAAGTTATGAAAGCTTAAAATGTATCTTAGACTTTTGGGACAGTCTATGTATGCAGGATTCTTCTTTGGTTATTTTTAGTAGCTTAAAACTGAACCAAGACTTTTGAGACACCATGTCTGCAATAGGAATAAGCTAGAAGTCTTTCTAGTAAGATCACAGGATGTCTATTATCACCATTACTATTAGATATGGTGCTAGAAATGTGAACTATACTGACAAAATGAGAAAAAGAAATTGGGGGAATAAACATTGGTAAAGAAGAGACAAAATTATTACTTTTTGCAAATGATATGATTTATTTATAGAACCAGAGTTAAAAATCAATTGAAACCATTAAAAACAACAAAATTGCAGAATATAAAATAAATCCACATAAATAAAAAAAGTTTTTATATACTACCAACCATCAAAATCCAGCCAAGATGGATTATACATTTAAAACAACTGCAGAAAATATAAAATCCTTGTGGACCTATTTGTGAAGACACACTAGAAATATGAAAGCACAACTACAAAATATTATTTACACAAACACTTATTTAAATAATTGGAAAATATTTAATTGTTAATTAGTGAGCTGAATCAATATAATAAAAATGACAGTGCTTGCTAAATTAATTTTCTTATATGGTGTCATATCAAACTACCAAAGGACTTCTTTATTGAGACAGGAAAAAATATCAACAAATTTGTCTGGAGGAACAAAAGGTCACAAATCTCAAGGGAAGTAAAGGAAAAAAAGGTGGGAATAAAGGAGGCCAGTACCAGATTTTAAACTTTACCACCACAAAGCAGTCATCATCAAAACAAATTGGAGGTGGTTAAGCAATAGAAAACCTATCAGTATAATATAGTGAAATAAATGAATACAGTCATCTAATTTTTGATAAATCCAAAGATCTCAGCTATTGGGTAAGAACTCACTATTTGAAGAGCTGTTGAAAAAAGTAAGAAAGCAGTTAGGCAGAAACCAGGTATAGACTAACATCATACACCATATACCAATATAGACTCCAAATGGGTATGTGGACAAAGAGTAACATCATGAACAAAATAGAAGAGCAAGAAAGAAATTAATTGTCAAATCTAGGGATAGAGGGAGAGTTTATGACCAAACAGTGGATAGAAAGGATCACAGAAAATAAAATAGATACTTTTGATTACATAAAATTAAAAAGTTTTTGTATACAAACACACATACACAAAGGGAGAGAGAGCTGCTTCAAGTTTACAAGAATGTGAAATTCCATTATTGATGAGAAGTCAAAGGATATTAAAAGGTAGTTTTCAGAAGAAGAAATATAAACTTTCAATAACCATATGTAAAACACTCTAAATTACTAGTAATTAGAGAAATGCAACCCTGAATCTCCACTTCACATGCATCAGATGGTCAAAGTTGACTAAAAAAGAATAGTAAGACATGATGGAAATGCTGTGGGAAAATAGGTACATTAATTGGTGGGACTGTAAATTATTCTAACCATTCTGGAAAACAATTTTAATTTTTATCCAAAATATTATTGAACTGTTCATAGAATTGGCCTAGTAATGTCACTATTAAATCTAGGTTAAGGAAAGAGGAAAAAGATCTGTCTGTACATATATGTTTGTAGCAACTTTTTTCATGATTTTAGTCAACAATCATTTATTAAGCACCTACTAGGTTGTAGGCACTATGCTCAGCACTAGGGATACAAATAAAAACAAAGAACCTATCTGCAAAAAGTTTACAATCTAATAGTAGAGAAAAATATACAAGAGGAAGTTAAAAATCAAGGGAGTGGGGAGGAGGTACTCTGCACCAGTGCATGATGCAGAGTTCCAAAGGAGGCCAAAAGCAGTATGCCTTGTTGAAAATGTGGGGAGAAACATGGCGAGTCGCTTCTTTAAATAGAGATCTTAGAGCTCATGGCCATGCCCTCAGTCAGAGTCCAATCAGAGGGTACTGATAGAATGTGAGTCGTGCGAAGCAGATTCAATATTGCAGCATGATGAGATTTCCCAGTGATGTTTTATGACAAAGGAAGGCATGATGAAGAGTTTTAAATTGAAAACTGAGAGTGTCCAAACATTTGGGGAATGTTTGATCATGTTTTGGTATGTGATGAAAAACTATTGTGCTGTAAAAAATGGTGAAGGGCATGAAACCTGAAAGGTGTGCATGAATTAGAGCATAATAAAGGTAGCACAACTAGAATAACTTATACATTAAAAATGTTATCGTGAAGACGAATAATTTTGAAAGTTTTAGGAACTGTGTTTAAGACAATGACCAACCATTATTCCAAAGAACTCCTGAAGAAACGTAGTACTCACTTCCAAAAGAGGTGATAGAATCAGAATACAAACTGAGACTTATTTTGGGAGAGCACTTAACGGAGAATTTGTTTTGCATGACTGTACATGTTTGTAACAAGTTTGTTTTTCATTCTTAATGGAGAGGGGTATGGGAGGGAAGGAAGGTTAATTTTCATTGAGGGAAAAAATACAAGTTTATTTTAAAAGGTTGTCCTGGAATTTCTAAAACAGTTCATGTTAACAGAATCAAGCAGTTTAGAAGGGGATATAGACAAGTAGTACAGTTTTGTTACTGCCATGATAAATTTAATATACATTGAAAAAAAAACTTCATGTGGCAGATTTCTCAGTTTCATGTACAGTTTTTTTTTCCTGTTCTTTCTGTTGAAATGTTTGTGTTGATGTTTTAAGTTCATAATAAAAAAGAAAATTTTGAAAGGTCAAATGAGAGATTAAACTGTTTCAGTTTTTTCTGCCACAGAAGTTTATTTCAGAATGTTGTGTATTATAGAGGATATTGCATCTTTGTTTTAGCAGTCTGCTGACTACATGAGTAGCATATTAAAAGCATAAACAGGGGTGTGCAGTTTCAGATCTGTTATTACATTTTCAATAGTAATTTCTTTTATTTTTAAAATGATAGTACAGTAGTATGTACAGATTAAAATCTCACACTTGCTATGTGGTCATCATCTACTTAATGTAAGCATTTAAAGAAGATATTTATTTGACATTTTCAAAAATAAAGTTGAGTGAATTATATACAGAGGAATGAAAAAACAGATGTTTTTATTCTGCTCCAAACAAATCCAGGTATCTTTGCCTTATTACATATTATTTTGAAACATTTTGTTTTCTGTCAGCCAGTTGAATCCTACTTGATGATAAGGAAATAAAATTCCATACATGGATTTTAAAGAATAAGCATAAAATTCATCATCACATCATAGGTTTAGTGTTGAAAGGTATCTTAGAAGTCGTCTAGTTCAACTTCCTTCCAAAGGCAGAACAGAAGCCCAGAAAAGTTCAGAGATTTATTCAAGGTCACCCAGAGATTAAGGGATAGATCTGGGACTTTAAATTCAGTGCTCTTTTCATTTCACTGCAATGTAGCTGATTTTCTGATTTGTATCCTGTTTCTTTTATACACAAAACAGCAAGTGACATCTGACATTCTGAAGTCTGAGCATATAATAATATACACGTAGAATACATTCAATAATGTTCAATTGAATATGTGCCTATAGAAAGGTAGATGAAAGAAAGACAGAAAGAAAAGTACCTTTGAAGTCTTCTAGTATAGTTTCCCCGTTTTGATAAATAGGAAATTGAGGACCAGGAAATCAAATAACTTGTCAAAAGTCACATAGTATGTTAGTGGCATTTGGAACACCTGAATATTTTTCGACATATTTTCTCCCTATACATTTTTATAACCTTAACTAAATAGTAATGTCTTATATATTTGAGTGTTTAAAGCAGTGGTAAATTTCAGGAAAATCTTAGACTATGTGTGTGTGTGTGTGTGTGTGTGTGTGTGTGTGTGTGTGTGTGTGTGTGTGTGTTTTCTCCGCCTCTGTAATATTTGACCTCACTTTTCCCAAATGTTTCATTTTAACAAATAATAAAGTAACTTCATAGCACTTAACCTTAAAGCACCATATGAATGATGTCTATACTTAAGTGTTATCACTGAGAATGCCTCTGTGGTTTAACCCAATAAGAATATTTCATTTCATTGTTCTAGAATGAGGTCACCTTGAGCTTTGTCTTTGCCTAATACTAAATAGTAGGTATGACTGTAGCCATATGGTGAAATTCGTCTATTGGACTGGTTGGTTTCCACCTACACAGTGTGATTTCCTAGGACGGATGAGTAAGCACAAAATTTATTAGAATTGCATTGGAAAGAAAATGATAATTGGATTCAGATGGAGGGCATCATTGACAGCTAAAAGATGGTTAGGAGAGAGGCAGGACAGATGATTAGGCTGGAATTCTTATAGCAGTAGCAAATAGCATCGTGGTGGGTTCATTCTAAGTTAACATCTAATCAAGGAGTGGGGTCCCTGTGACCTCAAAGTCACATGTGGTCCTCTTGGTCCTCAAGTGTGGCCCTTTGACTGAATCCAGTCTTCACAGAACAAATCCCATTAATAAATAAATTTGTTGTATAAAACTTGGAATCAGTCCAAAGGTCACACCCAAGGACCTAGAAAACCACACATGCCTTTGAGGCTGCAGGTTCCCCACCTCTAGTCTAATTGCTTCTCCGCCCTATATAATCAGAAACTCACATTTAGTTATCCCAACTAGAGGCTATCTACCTCTGAGTGACTCAGTTTAACAACAACAAAAAAAAAAAACCCAGATTATTTAGAAAAAAAAATTGTTTGTTAATTGAAGACCTACCTGGTATGGGAATCAGTAACAATCATTTGCAAGGGAATAATCCCTTGTCCTTATGGTTATATCCACTCAGACAACAAGATAATAAAGTCAGAAATTTTCATATTAAATCTCTTCCTTTCCTACTTCCATCTTCTGGTGATGACTTAGACCTGATTCTCTTCTGATGATATTGCTTCCCTTTCTACCCTTTCAAAGTACTGATTATATCCTCTTTCATTACCTCTTTCCCTAATTCAATAGTAATAATGGGAAAACTGGAGTCTTCCTGGCTCCCCACTTCCAATTTCATACTTTCTCAATGTTGTTAGTCGTTGAAACCTCTCCTCTTTTGAGGTTCGCACTATTCAAATCTAGACATTCTTCTTCTTTCCCCAGTGAGTTGAGTGCCTCTTTATGATCTCTTCCACTCTAACACTTGCCCTTATACTAGAGGGAATCAAAATATATATTAATGAGCCTTCCCTCAAATATCCTAACTTCTCAGTTCCTTAGTCTGCTCTGTTGCCATGATCTGGCTGTATTCTACTTCAGCTGTACACAGAAATGATCATACCTTCGACCTTGCCATCATCCACAAGTATTCCATTCCCATGTTCATGATTTTATCTGATCATAATCTTTAACCCTTCCATCTTCGTTATATCTGCTGTGACCTCCATTCTTTCCTTACTTTAGTTCCAATTCTGTATTGGCTACCTTCTCTGCCCTGATGTATCACAACCCCTTATTGAACCACTTTAACTCTATGCTCCCTTCTATCCTCTGATCTCTTGTTCCCTTGTCCTATCTCAGATCATGGCTTTGCTAAAGACCAACCTTGGATTACTCCCAGCACCAGCTTCCTTCGTTTCTATTCATATGCTGCTTAACAGAGCTAGTGAATATCATAAGTCATGCTGACTGGGCCCACTACAAATTTATGTTATTTAATTTCAACTGAAACCTCACTCCAGCAAGGCATTCGTACCATTCTTCTCTAATCAATTCATTGTCCCCTTTCCATGGCAGCTATTCCCAAATCTTCGTTTGTCCTCATGACTCCTACTACACCCTACTTCCTACCTTCTCCACTAAATACTTTGCTTTATAATGCACCAAAAATTCAGAGGTCTGAGCCAATTTGGTGGAGTAAGAGCACGGACTTGCTTGAGCTCTCCCCAAACACTCAGCCATATATCTATCAAAATGACTCTAAACAAATTCCGGGGCTGCAGAACCCATAGAATGACAGAGTAAAGCAAATCTACAGTTCAGAACAGCCTGGAAAGTTTATGGGAAGTATCTATAATGCTGCACATGAAGCAGAATGCAGTACAGTGTAGGCTTCAGCAGCACAGATGGGACCTGAGCAGACCTCTGGGGGACTGAATCATTGTCAAAGTGGTGGTTTCTAGAGATCACAACCCCAAAATTCTTAGGACAAATTGAAAGGTCAGTGGAAAAAACCTATGGGACCTATGTGAGAGAGTAGAGTGGTCTAAACCCAGCCCCAAGGTGGCAGAGTGGGTGGAGGAGTCCATGGCAGTCACAGAAGCAGCAGGGGCAGTGGCACCAACTGTTTCTGGAGCTCTAGGCCCACAGATTGTGGGAAGATCAAGCTGCTGACAGTATACTTCTCCACTCCCACTGGAAGCAGAGAACTACCTTGACAAAAAGCTCGAAAGTCAGCTAAATGGCTGGGGAAATGAGCAAAAAGTGGGAAAAGAATCAGACTATAGAATCTAACTTTGGTGATAAGGAAGACCAAAAAATACAGACAGAAGAAGACAACAAAGTTAAGGCTCCTACATCCAAAGCCTCCAGAAAAATATGTATTGGTCTCAGGTCATGGAAGAGCTCAAAAAGGATTTTGAAAACCAAGTAAGAGAAGTAGAGCAAAAAATTAGGAAGATAAATGTGAGTGATGCAAAAAAATCGTGAAAAAACCAAGTCAACTGCTTCTTAAAGGGGACCCAAAAATGCTGAAGAAAATAGCAGCTTAAAAAATAGACTAATCAAACTGACAAAAGAAATCCAAAAAGCCAATGAGGAAAAGAATGCCTTAAAAAGCAGAATTTGCCAGATGGGAAAGGAGGTCTAAAAGCTCACTGAAGAAAATGATTCCTTAAAGATTAGAATGGAGTAGATGGAATCTAATGACTTTATGAAAAAAATCAAGAAATTTTAAAACAAAACCAAAGGAATGAAAAAATAGCATACAATATGAAATATTGCATTGGAAAAACAATTGACCTGGAAAATAGATCCAGGAAAGACAATTTCAAAATTATTAGACTACCTGAAAGCCATGATCAGAAAAAAAGAGCCTAGACATAATATTTCAAGAAATTATTAAGCAAAACTGCCCTGATATTCTAAAACCAGAGGGTAAAATACATATTGAAAGGATCCACTGATCACCTCCAGAAAGAAATCCCGAAAGGAAAACTCCTAAGAATGTTGGAGCCAAATTCCAGAGCTCCCTAGTCAAGGAGAAAATATTGCAAGCAGTCAGAAAGAAACAATTTAAGTATTGTAGAAACACAATCAGGATAATACAAGTTCTAGCACCTTCTACATTAAGGGATCAAAGAGCTTGGAATAGGATATTCCATAGGTCAAAGGAGCTAGGGTTAAAACCACTAGTCACCTACCCAGCAAAACTGAGTAAAATACTTCAGTATAATACAATAATAATGGTCATTTAGTGAAATAGAGGACTTTCAAGCATTCTTGATGAAAAGATTAGAGCTGAATCAAAAATCTGACTTTTCAAACATAAGATTCGAGAAAAACATGAAAAGGTAAACAGGAAAGAGAAATCATAGGGGACTTACTAACGCTGTACTGTTTACATTCCTACATGGAAAGATGATATTTGTAGCTCTTGTGACTTTTCTCAGTATTAGGGTAGTTGGAGGGATTATATACATATAGACAGAGGGCACAGGGAGAGTTGAATATGAAGGGATGATATCTAAAAACTTAAAATTAAGGAGTGAGGAAGTGATATATTGGGAGAAGGAGAAAGGGAGAAATAGAATGGGGTAAATTATCTTTCACATAAAAGAGGCAAGAAGAAACTTTTTCAATGGAGGGGAAGAGACGGGAAATGAGAGGGACAGAATGTACCTTACTCTCATCGGATTTGGCTTAAGGAGGGAGTCACATACACATTCAATTTGCTTTGAAAATCTATCTTACACTACAGGAAAGTAGCGGGTAAGGGGATAAGTGAGGCATGGGAGGGATGATAGAAGGGAGGGCAAATGGGAGGAAGGGGTAATTAGAAGCAAAAACTTTTGAGGAGGGAAAGGGTCAAAAGAGAGAATAGAATAATGGGGGGCAGGATAGGATGGAAGGAAATATAAAATATAGTTATACTTTCACAACATGACTGTTATGGAAGTGTTTTGTATTACTGCACATGTATAACCTATATTGAATTGTTTGCCTTCTCAGTGGGGATGGGTGGGGAGGGAGAAAGGGAAAGAAGTTGAAACTCAAAGCTGTAAAAACAAATATTAAAAATTGTTTTTACATGCAACTGGGAAATAAAACATACAGACAATGGGGTATAGAAATCTATCTTGCCTTACAAGAAAATAAAGGGGATGGGGATAAGAGAAGGAAGGGGAGTGATAGAAGGGAGGTCAGTTTGGGGGAAGGGATAGTCAGAATGCATGCTCTCTTGGAGTGGACGGAGGGAAGAGATGGGTAGAGAATTTGAAACCCAAAATCTTGTGGAAGTGAATGTTGAAACTAAAAATAAATTAAATAAAACAAACAAACAAAAAAACAATAAAAAAATATTGAAGGCTTTTTGTTAAGATAAGAGCTCTTGCTACTCTGCTCATTCTCAGTTCACATTGCTAAAACATTTTTCCCTTCTGTCTCCTCCTTTACACCACATCATATGTGCTTGCTACGGGAAGTCTTTTTATATGTACCCTTGATTCCACCCTCCCCTAGATTCTCCAACATATATTGTCCCTACTTATTTTTTCAATTCTTTTATCTTCAATCTCTTCCTCTTTATTAGTCCTATCCTTGTTGCCTACAAGTATTTCTATGTCTTCCCATTCTCAAAAAGAAAAATTACATTTGATTTACCAATCATAATAGCTATTTTCATATATTTTTCCTCCCCTATTGGCTAAATTCCTTGAGAGCCTTCCTTACTAAGTCCTTCTATTTCCCCTTACTTTTTTCTAAACCTTCTGCAATATGGCTAATCTTTCAACTAAAACTGCCCTCTTCAGACTTACCAGTGATCTCATCTTGTCAAATCCAGTAGATTTTTCTCAGTCTTCATCCTTCTTAACCTCCTTGCAACATTTGCTACTGTTGATCACCATCTTCTCCTGACTGTGCTAGTCCCTAGGTTTTCTGTTTTTCTTTCTATCCACTTTACTCTTCCATCTCATTCTTATTTGTTGGATCTTCATCCATATCCCCTGAAGCTTTCTTCTCTGTTTTTATTCTCTTACTTGGTTTCCTTATCAACTCATATAAGTTCCATTATCTTTATGAAGATGACTGAACTGATGCTAAGTAAAGTGAGTAGAACCAAGAGAACATTATGTACAGTAACAGCCACAATGTGCAAGGACTGATTTTGATGGACTTAGCCCTTCTCAGTGATGCAAGGACCAAAAATATTTCCAAAGGACTCATGATGCAAAATGCTGTCCACATTCAGAGAAAGAACTGTGGAGTCGGAATGCAGAATGAAGCAGACTACTTTCTCTTCTCTTATTATTTGTTTTGCTTTTCTCATGGTTTTTCCCATTTGCTATAATTCTTCTAGGCAATGTGACTAATGTGAAAAATGTGTTTAATGGGAATGGATGTATAGAGTCCATATAAGATTGCATGCTGTCTTGGGGAGGGAGGAGTGTGGAAGGGGGAAATTTAAAACTTATGGAAGTGAAAGTTAAAAGTGGAAAACAAATAAATTAATAAATTATGGAAAAAAGATGATTCCCATATATATTCATCCAGTCTTAGTCTCTCTTCTGAGGTCTTATCTCACTTTAATAACGATGTTTTAATTTTCCATCTGTAAGTGGATATTCTATGGGCATTAACATCTCAACATGTCCAAAACGGAACTCATCTTTATCCTTTAACGTCTCCCTGCTTCCATCCCCTCCCTTTCACATTTTTCTGTTACTATCAAGGATACCCAAAATTTCCTAGTCATCCCCACTTACATTCAACTCACATATCCATTTATGTTGTTAGGTCCTGTCTATCTTGGCAATACTCTTCTAGACATCTTCTATACATCCCTTTCTCTCTACTCACACCCTAGTTCAAGCCCTCTGATTGATCTCCCTCTTTCAAATCTCTCCCCACTTTAATGGATCCTGCACTCAATTGCCAAAGTAATCTTCCTGAAGTACAATTGTGACCACTTACCCCCATCTGCCTACTATATCATTTGCAGTGGTTCCCTAGTACTTTCTGGGTCAAATATAAAAATCTTCTAATATTAAGAGCTCTTCATAAGCTAGCTTCTTCCCACCATTCTGGTGTTTTTTAGCCCCTCCATATAATCAGCAATGCAGCTACCTTGCCTTACTTGGTGTTAATCACACAGTACACTATTTATCCTGTCTCTGTGTCTTTACACTGACTTTTCTCTATACTTAAACTGTTCTTAATATTCAGCTCTTCTTACTAGTTTCCTTGACTTCTTTAAAGATTCAGGCCAAATCATGGGTTCACATTTAACCTCTCATACTTACCAGCTGTGTGACCATGGGTAAGTTATTTAACAACTCTGAACCTCAGACAACTCTCTGAAGTATATCTTCTAAGATATAGACAGCTTTTCTTTTTCCACAATGAAACAGAGCTTCCAATGTGATGAAAACAGTTCCTTGATGTGTTATGGCCACTTCACAAGTGAAGGCACTTTTGCTCTGAGAAGGTTAAGGGGACTTTTCTAAGGTCACGTAACTGGTAAATATCAATGCCAGAGTTCAATCCTAGGTTTTTCTTGACTCCACATCCTTGACTTTTCTCAGTAAGGTAGGCTGCCCACAAGACCCTCCAAAATGTAGGTGTGGCAGTTTAAAGCTCTTCAAGAAAACACAAATTTAACAAGAAAGTGTTTTGATTTCCAAATATCCCATATTTTGTGCTTCCATTGTAATGAAGGAAATATTATTGAAGTCTCCTGATTTTTAATCATATCTTCTCACCTTAAGCCATTTCAGAAGATAAAAAGGTTGAGAAAAGTACAAAAGATTTTAAAGTAAATCAGTTATTTTAAGAGTTTAAAAAAAAAAACAATGAACACAGAAATCATAGAATATCTGATTTACAATCGACATCAAAGGTTACTTAGTTCAATTAAAGCAAAATTCCTTCTTTAAATGGTTAAACTTGACCTAGTATTCCCTGTGACATCTGTGCTGGAGGAGCAGTGGGGTTTTTGGAGTTTACTCTCTTCAATTTACTTCGGTACCCAGTTCTCATTAAATTCCTCTTACTAAAGATTTCTTGTGTCAAACTGTTTGATCTATGAGAGGAAATACTGGATGGACACTCCAGGCAAAGGATTAAAAAACGACTGACCCATAACAGCTTCCCAAATTCTGCTTCTTGCAGCAATGGGAATAGGGGAATTTTGTTCAGTAAGGCTTGTATTTGCCTCCAGAGTAGCACTATACATCTTAGAAAAATGTATATTTCTTTGGAGGATTAGGTTTTTTAGGGATTCAAAGTAGCTAATATTCTTTATTATTTAAGTGTTTAATAAGACTAGCTGACATAGCTTATTTTTCTAGCATTTTGTACTCACAGCAACTATACAAGGACCTAAGGAGAATGATACAGTGTCATTGAACTTCCTTCATTCTTTATAGCATCTGTTTCTCAAACCAATTTGAAAATATTATAATATCTTGTTAAACATTTATAAGATCTTCAAGCTTTCAAATAAGATATTGCTTAATGAAATTTCTGGTTAATTTAAAATTTTATTTTTAATTTACCCCATGCTATAAATGTTAAAAAATTGATTTGCATTTTCATCTTGAGCCTTATGGGAAATGACATAAGCTCTGACTGTGGCAACAAGGCAGAAGAAATACTTGGGATTTGGGAACCCTGAATGTTGGTTCATTTTCTTATCTAGATCTATGTATTATTTTTCTGGAGTGATGACTAGTAGAGAAGATTTTTGTCTTTTCTTTCTTAGTAACCATTTATTCCCTATGAATTTTCGATATACCAGCTGTCTTGGATGTGGCCATTGGACCCAGTCTCCTTGGGCTCTTCTTCTGTTGTGCCTTTTCCAGGTCCCGCTAGTATTTCATTCCTGGAGATATAACTTCATGTTCAAAGAGAACTGTTTCATTTAACTGAACCTTGCTTAATTATGCAAGAATTCTCTTAAAGAAATGGTTCTTTTGCCCCCTTCCAACTCCTTTATTTCCATTTGCATAAATGAACCTTTTTTGAAAGATCTCTATCTTCATAAAAATACACAGGTTACAAAATAAGTCAAAAGTTTTGATGACTTGAAAATAACTGAGGCTTACATAATCAGTAATTTAAAATTTGCAAAGTGTTTTATGTACATTATTTTTAGGGGGGTCCTCCCAACAACTCAGGTTGGTAGTCCAGCTCATTCTTATTTTACAGATGAAGAAATGGGTTCAATGAGGTAAAATGATTTTGTCACAAGGGATACTTGAACCCAAATCTTTTCTACTTCAAGTCGTGTACTCTGTCCACCCATACCAAGCTGCCTCTGAACAAACAAGGGCATATAGTTATTAGTTACAGTGTAAAGAAAAAGCACGTCATATTAACTTGAAGAAGCAATTAGAATCCGTTTCTAGCGTTGTAATTTTGTGGAAAACACAGAAACAAATGGCACCATATGAACCTGAACAATGCTTGGTGTAATTGATCAGGACAGTTGCTGTTATAATGAAGCCAGTGAGTGGAAGGGAAACAAAATTCCACTGACAATGAGTGGCTTGTGAGTAATCCAAATGCCAGAAATTAGAGAGATTTACCATTGTGCAGCCATTGTCAATTACCCTTCCCAGGCCATGCTACTTACTTCCTAAATATTCAGTTAGGAATGGCAAGAAAGTGAAGTTTTCTATTTCTCAATGCTGACATTTCTGTAGTATTTCTTAAGGGCATTTGTTCATTCTGAATGATGTTTGCAATCATAACTCCACTCATGGGAAATTCTGCACCAAGTAAAATGCCAATTTGACTTGTGACATATATTTCCACCTCCTCTGGCTTCTTTTCCCCTGTGTATACTCGTCCTCCCATATGCTTCTACTTCCTGCCCTCAACCTTTGCTTTCTCCTTGAATCACATAGGACTATGCCCCACACCAATAATATTATTTTTTAATTTTATTTTTTCTCAGTTGCATGTTAGAATTTTTTAATATTCATTTAAAAATTTTGAGTTTGAAACTCTTTCCCTCCTTCCCTTCATGCTTCCTCTTCTCCCTCCTTGAGAAGGCAAATGATTTGATATAGATTATACATGTGTAGTCATACAAAACATTTCTGTATTAGCTGTGTTGTAAAAGAAAACAGAAAAAAAGAAGAAAATGAAATTTTAAAAAGAATGGTTCAGTCTGTATTAAGAGTCTATCAGTTCTTTCACTGGAGGTAAATAGCATCTCTCATCATAAATCCATCTGAATTGTCTGGGATCATTGCATTGTTGAGAATAGCTAAGTCTTTCACAGTTGATCATCCTACAATATTGATGTTATTATTTCCAGTGTTCTCCAGGTTCTGCTTACTTCACTTTGAATCAGTTTATGTAACTCTTTCCAGTTTTTCTGAAAGCATCCTGATCATCATTTCTTGCAGCACAATAATATTCCATCACACTCCCATACCACACTTTGTTCAGCCATTCTCCAATTGATGGACGTCCCTTCAATTTTTAATTCTTTGCCACCACCAGAAGAGCTGCTGGAAATATTTTTGTATGTATTAGTCCTTCCCTTTCTCATTTTTTTTATCTCTGAGTTACAGACATAGTAGAGTTATTGTTGAGTCAAATGATATGCACAGTTTTATAGTCCTTTGGGGAAAGCTCCAAATTGTACTCCAGAATGGTAGGATCAGTTGACAACTCCACTAACAATGGACTAATGTTCCATTTTCCCCCCATCTCCTCCAGTATTTGTCTTTTGCCTTTTCTGTAATATTAGCCTATCTAATAGGTGTGAGGAGGTACCTCAGAGTTGTTTTAATTTTGATTTTTCTAATCAATAGTGATTTCGAGCTTTTTTGTATGGTGATAGCTATGATTTCCTCATCTAAAAATTGTACATTTACATCATTTGACCATTTATCAACTGGGAAGTGACTGTACTCTTATAAATTTGACTCAGTTCTCTATGTATTTGAGAAATGAGGCTATTATCAGAGAAACTTGCTGTAAAATTTTTTCCCTATTTTCCTGTTTTCTTGGTTTTTTTTTCCTGGTTTTCTTGCAAATTTTGGTTGTATTGGTCTTTATTGTGCAAAACTTCTTAAAATTTAATATAATCAACAATATTCATTTTATATGCTGTGATCTTCTCTATTTCTTGTTTAGTTATAAATTCTTACCTTATCCATAGATCTGATAGGTAATTTTTTCCATGTACTACTGTTTTGTTTAGGATACTATCCTTTATGTCTAAATCATGCATCTGTTTTTGCCTTATCTCAGTGTATGGTATGAGATGTTGGTATATACCTACTTTCTGCCAAGCCATTTTCCAGTTTTCCCAGCAATTTTTCTCAAATAATGAGTGCTTATTCCCAAATCTTGCATCTTCTCATTTGTCTGACACTAGATTACTATGGACGTTTACTGCTGAGTACTGTGTAACTGATGGATTCCACTGCTCCACCATTCTGTTTCTTAGCCAGTACCAGATTGTTTTGTTGATTACTGCTTTGTAATACAGTTAGAGATCTTGTCCTGCTAGGCCACCTTCCTTCATTTTTTTTTTCATTGATTCCCTTGATATTCTTGACATTTTATTCTTCTACATGAATTTTGTTATGACTTTTTCTAGCTCTACAGATGACGTTTTAGTAATCTGAAGTTTTATTTTTTTTTTAGCTCAGTGGTTTTATTTACAAGTTCAATGATTTTTCTCTCGAATTTATTAATTTCTCCTTTGATTTTCAGGATTTTCAATTTAGTGTTTAATTGGGATTTTTTATTTATTTTCTTTCTAGTTTTTTTTCTTTCTTTAGCTGCATGCCCAATTCATTGATCTACTCTTTCTCTATTTTATTTATGTAAGTTCTTAGAGATGTACATTTTACCTTAAGTACTACTTTGGCTGCATTTTATAAATTTGGTATGTTGTCTCGTTGTCATTTTCATTAATGAAATAATTGATTCTATGACCCACTTGGACTCACTCACTCTTTAGGATTAAATTAGTTTCCAATTAATGTTTAATCTGCACTTCCATGTCCCTTTAAGGAATGTATATATATATTTTTTGGCATTATGGTCTGAAAGTGATGCATTTAATGTTTCTTCTTTTGTGCACTTGGTTGTAAGTTTTGTTTGCACTAACACATGGTCAGTTTTTGTCAAGTTGCCATATATAGCTAAGAAAAAGGTATACTCCTTTCTTTTCCCATTTATTTTTCTCTGGAGGTCTACTATATTCAATTTTCTAAGATTCTATTCATCTTCTATACTTCTTATTTATTTATTTATTTGGTTATATTTCGTTCTGAGCAAGGAAAATTAATGTCTCCCACATTTTTTACTGTCTACTTCCTCTTATAACTCATGTAACTTTTTCTTTAAGAATTTGAATTACGTTGGTGATTTGGATTAATCAACTCTGCAGATGCCTCATAGAGCTTTGATTTCAGCCTTCTTTACTGTGCTCTGGTCATGTATCACTAAGTCTTTGCCAGACTTGTCTACCTGCATGGTCCATAGGATTCTCAATAATATTCAAAATGGATCTCATTCTACTTTCTTCTAAACCCACTCTTCTTCCATACTTATCTAGTTCCATTGAGTCTACCACCATCCTTCTATTCCTAAAGATTTGCGATGTCAGAGTCATCTTGGACTCTTTCCTCTGCTTCACCTCCATATTCATTCAGATGCCTACTCCTGTTGATTCTCTCTTATCAATATTTCTCACGTCTTGTCTTTATTTACTTTTCCATCATGTCAGTTCATGTCTTCTTCACCTTTTTCCTAGATTATTGCTGTAGCCTCCTAATATTTAATTGGTCTCCATACTAACAATCTTGTACCTATCAAGCCCATCTTCCAACCTCAACTTGGTCTTCAAAGCCTTTTGTTACCTCTTTTTGGTTACCTTTTCTGACTTGCTTCATGTTGCTCTCATTCCATATTTTACATTGCAGCCAAACAAGTCTGCTGCCTATTCTCTAATCTATATAGGTCATATTTTATATGTCCTCATGCATTTGCAAAGACTGACATTATACCTTGAATGGCCTATCTTTTTATCTGTTCTTCTTGAAATTGTTTTCTTTCTTCAAGGCTTACATCAGGTGATATCTCCTATAGGAAACCTTTTTTAGTCATTCCTAATTCTTGGTGTTCTCTTCCTCTTCAGTGTATCCTGTGTTTACGAATCTCCTTACGTTTTGCATCCTTCAGTGAAAGGTAAACTTCTTGAGGGCAGAAATATTTTAATTTGTGGCTTTGTATCCTCAGAACTTAGTATACTGCCTGGCACAAGGAGATTCTTAATTAATGTTGATGCAATTTAGTGTCACATCTGTCTACTTGAACTGTCTACTTGAACAGTTACGTTAACATTGTCATATCTATTGAGAGTTAGATGGCAGGATGGATTTGTACATTTCAAGTCAAACATCATTGAAGTGACATTCATTATAACAAAACTCTGTCTTGTCAACTATGCGGAGGGAACAGATGACAAGATGCCCAAGGACCTTCTATATGGGCAGCTAGCATGGAGGCAGAAGTAAGGATAACAAAAATGTTTTTGAAAAGTCTGTGCCACTTAAAGTAATATGTTATCACTGAAGTGGCTGGGGAAAATAGCAATAGCAGATGAACCAACTTGTTGTGATGTTATTAGACATAAAAGAACCAGCCTTTTCTCAAACAAAGGGATTAAACCATTTTTTAGATGCAAGCAGAACCCAAAGGGACTGTAAACCTGAAAATCAGAGATCAAGTTTTACACATAGATCATCTCAAAAAATATTTAGTACATAGTGATATTTCCAGTCACATCTGGGCACACATTTAGTAGTCAGTTATCTGTAAATGTGATTGTGTGTGTGGGGGAGAGTTAGAGGGAATATAGTCCACTGTTTAACAGATCTTAAGCAGTAAAATCGATGTAATAGATTACATCCAGGTCCCAATTATTGCATCTGAAGTAGTAACATGTATCCAAATATTCAGCATTCAAAGTTATAATTATATGAAATATAATTATTAGTTCTTGTCCAATGTAGTCATACAATATGAATTAAAATAATGCAGCCACTTCACAGGCTTTATTATTAACACTAATCCAGAGCTAGCTACAATGTCCAGAATTGTTATCACCTGGTCACTAGCACTGCGAATATTTTGTTAAAGGTCATCATTTTAATCTCCTCGGGTTGTTATTTGATGATCATTGTTATTAATATATCAACATATACATCAACCCACCAGGTTATTATAAGATTCACATCAGATAAGAAGTCTGACGAAGTGAAGCAGATTTGGTGCATTTTTCCTAGTGAGGACTGTGCCCTTCTTCAAGAGACAGAAGAACTGAAAAAGGAGAAATGGCTCTTGTGACAACCAAAATCCACAAGGGTCACTGGACTATGATAGAGACAGATCAGGATCCAGAACTCAAGACCAGTGGGAAAAGCAGTGCCATCAATACCCTAAGCCATGTTAAGACCATCCCATAGAGCCATCATAAAGGGAAGCAACCCCTATGTATAAGAGTCAAAAGAAGTCCATCATTCTTGCCACCACCACTGACCAGCTAACACAGGGAAGCTATGCTAGCATACCTGAAGCAACAAGACATCCTGAATGAAAGACATATGGGTCAGACTTCTTTCACCACCTCTCCTTCGACCTTGATGGAAGCATCCCAAGTTGCAGAGCACAAAAGCCCTGAGAAGAACATTGTCCTTCAGATCACCAACTACTCTGCCAAACTGGCCTTCACGGTCATCGTAAAGATGAGTGCTCATATGAAAAGACAACCTGACCATTGTCTCTATAGATTTGAAAACCCCTGCCTTTTTGACACCTCTAGCTACCAAAGATCTGAAAAACTGACTTTTACCACCACAGTTCTTGGGACTTTCATATGATTTAATATCCGAAATAGAAATAATTTTGTGAATGAATATAGCATTAAAAAGATATATTACCTATCTCCCAGAGTAGTTGTGAAGACCCCAACATAATATTTGAAAAGTACTTTAGTTCAGTGATTAGTGCATAATAAATAATATAGGCTTGTTTCCTTCCTGTTAGTGCATCCTAAGGTTCATTGAATGTGTTTATGTGACTTGAAGCTAAAACCTGCATTGTATTGTCTTATGTGCTTAGCACATAGTAAGTGCTTATAATTATTTTTCATTCATTGTTAATCTTATTTTGTCATTGTGAAAACTGAGGCTTAAAGAATCATGAATTTTCAGTTGAAAGTACTTTTTAGCAGCTATCTGCTGCAGCTCACATTTGAAAAAGAAAACTTTCTCCAACATGCACAACAAGTGATCATTTAGCCTTTGTTTAAAAGACTTCCAGTGCACGTAATCAAATCCACAAATTACTGAGGCATCCCATTCTAGTTTTGGGTAGATATAATCACTAGAAAGTTTTTCCCCCAGCATAAAGCCTAAATAAGCCTTTCTGAAGCTTAATTTTTTTTTTCTCGCAGAACCAGTCAGAATGAACCTACTCCCTCTTCTCCATGATAGCCTTTCAAATACTTGAAATCAAAGTTGGTGGAGCAAAGGCAGGGAATTACCTGAGTTCTCTTACCTCCCCCAAATACCTTTAAATAATGACTCTAAACAAATTCTAGAGTGGTAGAACCCACAAAAAGATGGAGCTAAACAATTTTCCAGCCTAAGGCAACTTAAAGCGTCAGAAGGTCTGTTGCACCATGGTGAGAAAGGAGCATAGTCCAGCACAGGGCACACCAGCCTGGCCCCAGCAAACCAGGGGCAGTCCTCAGGGTGACTGAGTCAGTGGCAGCAGTGACAGTTTCCAGACCTCTCAATCCATAGATGGTAAGGGGATCAGGAGACAGGTAAGAAGAAAATTTACAGGGGCCCTTTTCTGGCACCAGGGTCAAGACTGCGTTGCATTGCCTATACTTGGATCTGGGTCATAGTCTTAATCCCAGTGCGAAGAGCACTAGCACAGCAGAGCTTGTGACTGCAAGGGAGTAGGAACTCTAGGCACAGTTCCTGGGTTGAAAAGAATGACTATGGCTGCTCACAAACCAGTGCACAGTACAGAAGAGTAGCAAACACACCTCTCCCTAGATCATACCACCTTGTAGGAGCCAAAAACTTATAGGATCCTTGAAATAACTCTGAAAACAGCTACACAAAAAAACCTGATGCTTAGGACAGTGCCCCTTCCACTTGGGAAATAGAGCCTTGCTTTAGCATAGAGTTAAAAGTAAAAAAAAAAATAGGTTTGAAAATGAGTAAACAACAGAAAAAATTCTGGTGTTACTGTGGTGACAGGGAAGGTCAAAACCACATACTCAGAAGAAAAAAAAGTAAAAATTCCTGCACCTAAAGCCTCAAAGAAAAATATGAATTGGTCTCAGGCCATGGAAGGGCTCAACAGGGATTTTAAAAATGAAGTAAGAGAGATAGAGGAAAAATTGGGAAGACAAAGGAGAGTGATGCAAGAAAATCTTTAAAAAGTCAAAAATTTGGTCAAGAAAGCACACAAATACTCAATAAAATAACACCTTAAAAAGAGAATAGGCCAAATAGTAATAATTACAAAATCCCATGGAGAGAAGAATGCCTTAAAAAGCAGAATTGGTCAAATGGAACAATATATGCAAAAAATCACTGAAGAGAACTCCTTAAAAAGTATAATTGGTCAAATGGAAAAAGAGGTACAAAAGCTCACTGAGGAAAATAATTCCTTAAAAGTTAGAATTGAGCATGGAAGCTCATGACTTTATGAGACATCAAGAAACAATCAAACAAAATTAAAAGAATGAAAAAATAGAATAAAATGTGAAATATCTCACTGGAAAAAAAAAACTGACCTGGAAAATAGCTCCAGGAGAGATAATTTAAGAATGATTGAATTACCTGAAAGTCATGATAAAAAAAAAAAAAGAACCCAGACATTATCTTTCAGTAAATTATCAAGTAAAACTACCCTGATATTCTAGAACCAGAGAGTAAAATTGAAATAGAAAGACTCTACCAATCACCTCCTGAAAGAGAGCACAAGATGAAAACTCCCAGGAATATTATAGCCAAATTCCAGAGTTCCCAGGTCAAGGAGAAAATGCTGCAAGCAGTCAAAAAGAAATAATCCAAATATTGTGGTGTTGCAGTCAGGATAACACTCGATTTAGCAGCTTCTACATTAAAGGTTTAGAGGGCTTAGAATATGATATTCCATAGTGCAAAAGAGCTAGTATTGACCTACCCAGAAAAACTGAGTATAATCCTTCAGAGGAAGAAATGGACATTCAGTGAAACAGAGGACTTTCAAGCATTCCTGCTGAAAAGACCAGAGCCAAATAGCAAATTTGATTTTCAAATACAAGATGCAAAAGAAGCATAAAAAGGTAAACAGGAATGAGAAATCATAAGGGATTCAGTAAGGTTAAACTGTGTGAAAATGACATTCATAATTCCTAAAAGCTTTCTCATTACTAGGGCAGTTAGAAGAAGTATACGTGGACAAAAAAGCATAGGTGTGAGTTGAATGTGATGTTAGGATTATCTAAAAAAGCAAAATTAAGGAATGAGAAAGAAGCATGCACTGGGAGAAGAGAAGAGAAGAGGAAGAATGGGATAAATTATCTGACATAAAAAAGGCCTGAAAGAGATTTTACAGTGGAGAGGAAAATGGGGAAGGTCAGAAGGGGGGAGCACATGAACATTACTCTCATCAGAACTGGCTCAAAGAGGGAGTAATATACACACTTATTTGGGTATAGAAATCTATTTTACCACATAAGTAAGTTGGGAGGGAATGAGGATAAGAGAAGGGGAGGAGGAGCTGATAGAAGGGAGGGAAGTTTAGGTAAAAGTTGGAAGCAAAACACTTGAGAATGGACACAGCAAAAGGAGAGAGTAGGATTAATGGGGAGAGGGGAGGAAACAGAATGGGGGGGGAGGAAACAGGATGGAAGAAAATACAGAGATGGTAATCCTTACTGTGAAAAAAGTTTACAGTGAGTTTCTCTGATCAATACTTCATTTCTCAAAAATAGAAAACTAGTTCAAATGTATAGAAATAAGAGCCAATCCTGAATTAATAAATGGTAAAGAATGTTAACAGGCAGTTTTCAAAGAAATCAAAACTTTCTCTAGTCATATGAAAAATGCTTTAAATCACTATTGATGAGAGAAATGCAAATTAAAACAACTCTTGAGTTACTACCTCACTCCTGTGAGATTGGCTAATATGACAGAAAAGGAAAATGATAAATGTTGGAGAAGATGTGGAAAAATTGGAACACTAATGCATTATTGATGTAGCTGTGAACTGATCCAATCATTCTGGAAAACAGTTTAGAACTATATCCAAAGGGCTATAAATCTGTGCATAGCCTTTGATCTGGCAATACCACTATTAGGTCTGTATCCCAAAGAGATCATAAAAATGGGAAAAGGACCCACATGTACAAAAATATTTATAGCAGCTCTTTTTGTGGTGGCCAAGGATTGGAAATTGAGGGGCTGCCTATCAAACACATTGTATATGAATGTAATGGAATATTGTTGTACTTTAAGAAATGATGAGAAGGATGCTCTCAGCAAACCATGAAAAGACTTACATGAACTGGTGTGAAGTGAAATGAACAGAACCAGGAGAACATTGAACACAGTAACAGCAATATTGTATGAACACACATGTATGAATAACTTAGCTCATCTCAGCAATACAATGATCCAAGACAATTCTGTAGGCCTGATGATGAAAAGTACTGTCCCTCCCCAGAGAAAGACCTGGTAGAGCCTGATGCTGATCAAAGATACTTTTTCTTTACTTTAATTTTCTTGAGTTTTTATCCATTTTTTTTTCACGGAATGATTTACATGGAAATGTGTTTTGCGTGACTACACATGTATAACCAATGTCAAATTACTTGCCTTCTCAGTGGGGAGAGGGAGGGCAGGAGTTGGAGAATTTGGAACTCAAAATTTGAAAAAAAGAAGGTTAAAATTGATTTTCCATGTAATTGGGAAAAAGAAACTATTGAATAAGATAAAAAATACTTGGTCAGCTATCATGTCCATCACTCAGTCAGTTATCTAGCATTTATATTTTGCCATCCTAAATATTTTTGTTTTTTTCCCAATTACATGTAAAAAGAACTTTTAACAATCATTAAAAAAATTGAGTTCCTGATTCTTTCCCTCCAACTATATTTTCCCTCCCCCCTCATTGAGAAGGAAAAACAATTTGCTATAACTTATACGTGTGCAGTCATGCAAAACATATTTCTATATTAGTCATGTGGTGAAAGAAAACACGGACCAACAAAAAACTACAAGAAAAATAAAACTTTAAAAAAGTATCCTTGATCTGCATTCATACTCCATCAGTTCTTTCTCTGAAGGTGGATGGCAGTTTTCATCGTGCATCCTTTGGCATTATTTTAAATCATTATGTTACTTAGAATAGCTAAGTCATTCACAGTTGATCATCTTACAGTATTGCTATTACTGTACACAAGGTTCTCCTGGTTCTGCTCACTTCATTTTGCGTCTGCTCATGTAAGTCTTTCCATTACCTAGCATTTATTAAGTGCTCTGTGCCAAGCTCTGTGCTAAGTGCTAGGGTTACAAGCAAAAGCAAGGAGTTTACAGTCTAATTGGGAAGACAATAGGTAAATAACTGTGTAAAAATTCCCCCCTTTTTCTCTCCACACATACTAGTCCCATATATAGGATAAGTTAGAGAGAAGCAGCACAAGGAAGGCACTAGCATTAGCATCTTTTAAGTTTTCTCTTCTCCAGGCTAAGTATCCCAAATTCCTATAACCAGTCCTCATAAGACACTAACTTGAGGTCCTTCACCATCCTTATTATCCTTTTCTGGATATTCTCCAGCTTATCAATGTACTTCCTGTTGTGTTAAGAACTAAAATATAATACTTTAAATATGGTTTACCTACTTATTCATTTTTCTCTTCACGCAAACCAGATCATGCTAGGCTTTTGGGGGTGCCACAACATACTCTTAACTCACTGAGCTAGAATTCAGTGTTATGATAGTTATTTTAAAATAAATTGCTATCTCATCATGCCTCTGCAATCTTGTACGTGCAAAGACGATTATAAACCAAGTATAAGAACTTTAACATTCGTTACTTTTGAGTTTCATTTTATTAGATTCATTACACTGTTATAGACTACTCTCTTTTTTTTTGAACAGTGACTCTGTCATCTACTGTAGTAGTTATCTCTACTAGCTTTGTGTAATCTGCAAATTTGATAACTGTTCCATTTACATCTTTACGTTATTGACAAAGCTGTTATATAGCATAGGGCTAAGCTCAGTTTTCTGGGACTTTGCAGTGGATATATGATTTCAAGTTGACATTTTCTTTTTAAGGACTAATCTTTTACTCTAGCAAGCTAGCCAGTTCTAAATCCATCTAATTGTCATATCATATAGCCTCTTTGTGGTCCTTCACCATCCTAGTCATTCATCTTTTGCACACAAATAGCATGAGACTTTATCAAATACTTTGCTGGAAAATCTAAGCGAAATTCTGACAATAATTCTAGCATTTACCTGAATTACCAGCCTAGTAGTTGTTCAGTTATTTTTCAGTTCTGTCCAACTTTTTGTGACCCCATTGGAGGTGGTTGACTCAGCTACTCAAGTGGTTTTCCATTTCCTTCTGCAGTTCATTACACAGATGAGGAAACTGAGGCAAACGGATGAAGTGACTTGCCCATGGTCACAAAGCTACTAGGTGTCTAAGGCCATATTTGAACTCAGGAAGGTAATTCTTCCTGACACTAGGCACCCTGTCTAGTCTAGTAACCCTGTCAAAAAAAAGAAAAGAAATCTGTTTATTCTAACATGATGTGTTGATAAAACCATGACCATATTTATTGTTGCTCCTTTCTTTTATTGATGATTGATAACTATATTTTAATTATATGTTTTATAATTTTCCTGAGAGAGAGGTGAGAAGAGTTGCTGATGGTTACGCTACTGGTGAGTGGCCAAGATGGGATATAAAACATAATTTTTCTCAGATTCCAAGTCCTAAGGTTTGGCCACTGCACTAAGCTGCCCCTCATTTGCATTGAATAGTAAATTCTCTGTCATCTTGAGAATGTTTTACTGACCCTGGTTTTATTCTGAATTGACTACCATTAATAATACTGAGAACTGCATCTCTTGTGATTTGTGTTTCAATAGGAATTTTTAAATTGGCTACCTCATTAAATAGTACTGAAGACCTAACTCCATATCTTGAAAGATCAAGACATTGGTTATGGGCAGAGGTCATTTAGGCTCTGTCACTGGAGTTTGTTTAATTGTTAATAGTTTTATTTTCAATTAGTTATTTTTCTTTTTCTTTTGACTCAAGGGCCCTAGAAGATATTTTATTTATGATACCTTTCTGTGACCACTTATTGCTAGCAACTGATAACCTTTCTTCGGGGTTTGGAAATAACATTTCTTTTTTCAACTGTGTGTAGCATTGCCTTCATTCATCAGGGGAATTGTTTTCCTAAGACATCCTTTGAAGGTCACTCATCACAACTACATTCTCAGTTCATTGTGCATGCCTGCAGCCCTGCGGGCTCTCAATAAGTCTAATGATATTTATGGTACTAAGGCCCTAAGAGATGAGAGGAAACTGCCCCTTCAAGTTTTGATTTGTGGTAGGATTCCTTGAAAAATAATTCATTGCAGGTATTTCAAATTAGAAAAATAGAATGTAAAATTCAAAACTGAACTTTCTATTAAAATGGGAGACTTTATTCAATTACATGTACATATGGACCTGTATGCTCTGGAATTTTAGTGAACTGTGAATGGTAGATGTATAACAATGACTCAGGAACAAGAATGCTTGGGTATAGCAGGAAATTGGTAGTCTAGATTTGGCTGAAGGTCAGAAACCAATTAGGTAGTCTTGAACAGTGAGTACCCAGGAGCTAAAGGTCATGATGAGTTAAGGAACAGAAACCATTTATACAAACAGAAGGTTGGTCACCTAGAGATGATGGAGGTCAGGGGAGGCAGATTGTCAGAAACTGAGTCGGCAGGCAAATAGATGAAGAAGATACAGTTACTGAAAGGTAATGCAAGATAAATGGTCAAAACAGTAGGAAGTCACTGAGGAACTGAATTCATCATAGTAATAAAATGGCATGGTGAAGGAGGCCTTACAGTACAATGGATAGGATGTTCATCTTGGGGTCATGAAAAGGTGGGTTCAAATCCTGCCTCAGATGGTTACTGGCTTTGTGACTGGGCAAGTTCTTCATTTCTTTCAATCTCAGTTTTCTCACCTGTAAAATGAGCATAATAACATTTATTTTATAGGGCTTTTGTGAGAATCAAATGAATAATGCATTTAAACATCTTTTAAGCCTTAAGGTACTAAAGCAAAATTAGCTGCTATTATTATCTCTTTTTCCCTCTGATCCTTCCCACACACTGTTGCCAAAGTAATTTTCCTTAAGGGCACATTCAGCCACAGTGACTCTTCTTACTCAACTCTAATGGCTTCCTATTGCTTCTAGGATAAAATAGAAATTCCTCCATTTAGTCTTTAAAGCCCTACCCAGTCTGGCCCAACCTATTCTTCTGGCCTCCTAGGGCATTATTCCTCATTCTGTATTCTACTGGCCAGCTCTACTGGCCATCTCTCTCTTTCCCACTTGGTATGCTCCATCTTCTCTCTACTATGACCTTTGCACCAGCCATCTCTCATGCCTGGAATATACTCTTTCATTAAGTCTATCTTATACAGTCACAATCTTTTTTTAAGCTGTGTCTTCTCAGCTTGAGCATCTTCTGATTAAAGCCTTTCTTGATTTCCCCACAACTGTTAATGTCTTTCCTTTCAAATTGCTTTGTATTTAACTATTTTGTATATATTAGTATGTATTCACTTTGTGATGATATATTTCTAGGGTGTCCCAGAATTCTTAGTGCAATTACCTGTAATAACATGCTACAAAGAACATTTGAAAGATTTTAAGTTTTAAAATATTTGTTTCTTACTAAAATTCATCATAGCCACTATCTTAACTATATATCACTTTATTACTTTTTTGGTGGAAGGGGTAAGGGTCACACAGCTAGTATCTGAAGCTGGATTTGAACTCAGGTTCTCCTGATTCCAGAGCCAGTGCTCTCTTCACTGTACAACCTGGCTGCCACATTTTATATCATTTATATTATAAATATTATATATTTAGACAATATTCAAACATTATTTTAGAATGTTGATTAGCTGCTGTTCAGTAACTGAAATGATTCCTTTTGCATTCCTAGCTTTGAGGTCATTCAGAAAACCAGGTTTTAGTGCATGCATGACAGTTTCATTGTGACTACAAGAAAAAATCTAATGGACGTAGGTCAAGTGATCATGGTAGCCAAACAAAGTCTCCTGTATTGTTTGAGCAAGTGTCATCCAGAAATTATCACACATACAATTACTAATGACAGGGTGCTCCATCTTGTTAAAGTTAAAATTCGAAAAAGGTATTCAAAATGTATAAAACTAAGTAATTGTAAAAGAAACTTAAATAAGCTTTCATTTGTTTTTTTTAAAACTCTATAGCATTTGTACTTATGAAGTTAAACTTAAAACTGCACTAAGACTTTTCAGACATCCTACATATTTCAACTAATAAACATTTATCAAGTGACTTCTCTGTGTCAGACAGTGTGCTAAGTGTGCTAAAGAAAGGAAAAAGACTGTCTCTCCCCTCAAGAACCTTACAGTCTAATGAGGGAAGGCAGTACACAAAAGGAAGCTGAAAGGGAGGAGTAAGGAACAGGGAGTACAGGTATGATGAGAAAATAGACAGGAGGATAGCCTGGTGGGAAAGGAAGAAATGACTGGCCTAGGGACCTTCCTTAAATGGAAGTAATTCAGGTTCTGGGAGAAACTCTACACTTTGAATCAGAGGGTTGAAGGGACCCCAGGGCAGAAAATGGAGGAAGGGAATAAATATTTATAAAGTGCCTACTATGTGCCAGGGGGTATGCTAAGTATTTTGTTAATATCTCATGTCATGATTCTCACAACAACCCTGGGAGGCAGGTGCTAATATTATCCTCATTTTACAGTTTGAGAAAACTGAGGCAGAGATTAAGTGACTTTCCCAGGATCACAGCTAGTGAGTGTCCGAGGCCAGATTGGAGCTCAGATCTTCCCAACTCCAGGCCCAGATCTCTCTCTATTGAGCCACCTAGTTGCTTGTGGAAGGTACTGAGAAGTATGTGTTTTAGGACTAAACTGATCTTTCAAGAAGAGTTTCTTGGCACATGATGGGAAAATCCATAGTACAGCTTGGTGGGAAGTGAAGAGGACATACACACAGAGACACACACACACACACACACACACACACACACACACACACACACACATACACATACTTGTTTCTTTATTAGAATAAAAGCTACTGCTTCTATTGCTTTTAAAGAAGCAAATGAATTTATTACCCTAGTATTCAGTAAACACCAAGACACCAGCTACTATTGCTGGATCAAAGGGCATGCACAGTTTTATACCCGAAGCTCTGCATTGCTCTTCAAAATGATTGAATCAGTTCAGACCTGCACCAACAGTGTATTAGTGCTACCATTTTCCAACAGTTGTTATTTTTTTCTGACATATTAGCCAATCTGAGAGATGTGAGGTGGTACCTCAGAGCTGTTTTAATTTACATTTCTCTAATAAGTAGTGATTTAAGGAATTTTATATATATATATATATATATATATATATATATATATATATATATATATATATATATATATATATATATATATATATATATATATATATATATATATATATATATATATACATGTAGCTTTGATTTCTTTATCTGAAAACTGCCTGTTCATATCCTTTGACATTTTGTCAAATGATAATTTGACTCAGTGGACAAAATATTTGAGAAAGTAGGTCTTTATCAGAGAAATTTACTGTAAAATTTTCCCCCTAGTTTTCTGCTGTCCTAGTCTTGCCTGCATTGGTTTCACTCGTACAAAACCTTTTTAATTTAATATAATCACAATTAACCATTTTACTTCTTGTGACATTCTCTATTCCTTGTGTGGTCATAAATTCTTCCCTTATCCATAGATCTGACAGGTAAAATTTTCTATGCTCCCCTTATTTGCTTATGAGATCACCCTTTATGTCTAAATCATATGCCCATTTTGACGTTGGTCTAGGGGCAGCTAGATGGTGCAGTGGATAGAGCACCAGTGCAGGAGTCAGGAGGATGTGAGTTCAAATCTCACCTCAGATACTTGACACTCACTAGCTGTGTGACCTTGGGCAAGTCACTTAACCCCAATTGCCTCATCCTGGGTCATCTCCAGTCATTCTGATGAATATCTGGTCACTAGATTCAGGTGGCTCTGGAGGAGAGATGAGGCTGGTGATCTGCACAGCCCTCCCTCACTGAAAATGAAGTCAAGTGCAAGTCAGGTCATGATTTCTCTGATGGCATGGTCTTTGGCAATGAAGGATGAACACACATCTCTAGCTTCTGCCAAATGGCTTTCCATCTTTCCCAGCAATTTTTATCAAATAGTGAATTCTTGTCTCAAAAGCGTGGATCTTTGAGTTTATCAAATGCTAGATTACTATGTTCATTTGCTACTGTGTATTGTGTAGCTAATGTGTTTCTATGAACCACTACTCTGTACAATTTTAAATGTGGTACTGCTAGGTCAACTTCCTTCACATTTTTTTTCCATTGATTCCCTTGCTGTTCTTGACATTGTGTTCTTTCTGATTAATTTTGTCAGGCTTTTTTACCTCTATAAAATAATTTTGGTAAATTGGTTGTTATAACACTGTATTAGTAAATTAATTTAAATAGAATTTTCATTTTTATTTTGTTGCCTCAGCCTACTTATGAGTAATGAATATTTTTTCAAATTGTTTAGATCTGTCTTTATTTGTATTAAAAGTGTTTTGCAATTGTGTTCATATAATCCCTGGGATTGTCTTAGTAGACTCCCAAGTATTTTATGTTTTCTGCAATTATTTCAAATGGAATTTTTCGTTCTATTTCTTCCTACTGGACTTTGTTGGTAATAATAGAAATACTGATGATGTGTGTGAGTTTATTTTATCTCCTACAAAGCTACTGAAGTTGTTAATTATTTCCACTAGTTTTTAGATGATTCTCTACAATTTCCTAAGTATATCGTCATCTGCAAAGAGTGATTGATAGCTTTGTTTCCTCACTTCTTATTCTACTTTCAACTTCTTTTTTCCCTTTAATTGCTATAGCTAGCATTTCCAGTGCAATATTGAATAATAATGGTGATAATGGACATTCTAGCTTCATCCCTGATTTTATTGGGAAGGATTCTAACTTATTGCCATTATAGATAATGATTGTTGATGGTTCTAAATAGTTATGATTTTAAGGGAAACTCCATTCGTTTCAGTGCTTTTTCAGTTGTTTTTAAATTGGAATGAGCATTGTATTTTGCCAAAAATTTTTTCTGTATATATTTTTAATCATATAATTTTAGGTGTTTGGTTTTTTTTTGCTATTCACATGGGCATTAATACTTAGAGTTTTCTTAATATTGAACCAGCCTTGCATTCCTGGTAGACTTCCCACTTTTTCATGCTGTATGAGCTTTGTGATAGAATGCTACAGGTTCCTTCCTAGTATTTTATTTATTTTTTTCACCAGTATTCATTAGGGAGATTTCTCCATGGGTTTTTTTTTACCTCTGCTTTTGCTCTTCCTGGTTTGGGTATCAGAATCATCTTTGTTTCATAAAAGGAATTTGATAGGATTCCTTCTTTGTTGATTTTTCCACATAGTTTATAGAGTACTGGAATTAATTGTTGTTTAAAAGTTTCATAGAATTCACTTGTGAAACCTTGTAGTCCTGGAAGTTTTTTCTTAGGGAGTTCATTGACAGCGTTTTTAGTTTCTTTTTGTAAGATAAGGTTATTTAAGTATTCTGTCAGTCTGGATAATTTATATTTTTGTAAATATTCATCTATTTCCCTTAGATTGCCAAATTTATTGACATATCTGGTAAAATAGCTTTAATAATTTCTTTAATTTCATATTCATTGATGTTATAGTCATTCTTTTAATTTTTGCTATTGATATTTTTGCTTTTTCTTTTGTAAATCAAATTAACCAAATTTTTACTTGTTTTATTGTTTTTTTTAATAAAACCATATCCTAGTCTTATTAGTTCAATGGTTTTCTTTCAAGTTTATTAATCTCTCCTTTGATGTTCAGGATTTCTATTTTGGTATTTAATTAAGGATTTAAGATTTGTTCTTTTTCTAGTTTTTTTTTTTTCAGTTGCATGACCAATTCATTGATCTACTCTTTCTCTATTTTATTGACTCAAGCATTTAGAGATAAACGTTTTCCCCTAAGTACTGCTTTGGCTCCATAACACAAATTTTGGTATGTTGTCTCATTGCTGTCATTATCTTTAATGAAATGACTTATTGTTTCTATGATTTGTTCTTTGACACACTCATTCCTCTTTTATGAAAAAAGTAATACTTCATTTTTCCCAAATTCACCTAAAACAATTTTTAATATTCATTTTTTCACTGTTTTGAGTTTCATATTCTTTCCCTTCCCCCCTCCCCTATTATTGAGAATGCAAACAATTTAATATATGTTACACATACAGTCATGAAAACATATTTCCATGTTAGCCATGTTATCAAAGAACACAAAGACTAAAAAAATAAAAAATAAGAAAAATAAAGACAACTTTTAAAAATATGCTTGTTCTGTATTCAGACTCTATCAGTTCTTTCTCTGGTGGTGAATAGCATTTTTCATTATTAGTCCTTTGAAATTATCTTAGACAATTGTATTACTGAGAATAACTAAGTCATTCACAGTTATTCATCCTATAACATTGCTGATCCTGTGCATAATATTCTCCTGGTTCTGATCATTTCACTTTGCATCAGTTCATGTAAGTCTTTCCATGTTTTTCCAAGAACACCCTGCTTATAATTTCTTATAGCAAGATAGTATTCCGTTACAGGGCAACTAGATGGTGCAATGGATAGAGCTCTGGGACTGAGGTCAGGAGGACCAGAATGTAGGTATGACCTTAGACATTTACTAGGTGTGTGACCCTAAGCAAGTCACTCAACCCTGCTTGACTAAGTTGCCTCCTCTGTAAAATGAACTGGAGAAGGAAATGGCAAACCACGCGAATATCTTTGACAAGAAAACCCCAAATGTGGTCAAGGACAGTAAGACAAGATTAAAATAACTGAACAACAACGTTCCACCAAAATCATATATCACAACGTGTTCATCGATTCCCTAATTGATGAGCATCCCTTCAACTTGCTAATTTTTGCCACTACAAAAAGATGTGCTATCAATATTTTTGGAATATAGATCTTTTACCTTTCTGTTTTTTATCTGTTTGGGATATGAACCTAGCAGTGACACTGATGTATCAAAAAACATATATGGTTTTATAACCCTTTAGGTATGATTCCAAATCGCTCTCCAGAATGGTTGAATCAATTTAGAACTATTCTAGCAGTTCGGTAGTGTCTCAATTTTCCCATATCACCTCTAGCATTTATCATTTTCCTTTTCTGTCATATTAACAAATCTGATAGGGGTGAGGTGGTACCACACAGTTGTTTTAATTTTCATATTTCTAACCAACAATTATTTATACCATTTTCCCATATGAATATCGTTATCATTGATTTCTCCTTCTGCAAACTGCTTGTTCATATCTTTTTCCATTTGTCAGTTGGAGAATAACTTAAATTCTTAGAAATTTGACTCAGTTCTCACTGAATTTGAAAAATGAGGCTTTTATCAGAGAAACTTGCTGTGAACAAGTTTTTGTTGGTAAACAAGTTTTTCACAGTTATGATTTCCATGTATTCTCCATGCTATTTTTTCTGCCTGTTTATCTTACTCTCTTTTTTTACTCTGTCCATCCTCACAAGTATTTTGCTTCTGATTACTACCTTCCCAAATCTGCCTTCCCTTATATCAACCCCCTCTCACTTTCTCTTATCCCTTTCTCCTCCTATTTTCCTATAGGGTAAGATAGATTTCTGTACCCAACTGGCTGTGTATGTTATTCCCTCTTTCAGCCAATTCCCGTAGGAATAAGGTTCAAACACTCCCCTCCATCTCCTCAACCTTTACTCCACTGTAAAATCTCTTTGGTGCCTTTTTTGTGTGAGATAATTTACCTCACTCTACCACTCCGCTCCTTCTTCTCTGAGTGCATTCTTCTTTTTCATCCCTCTTTGTTTTTTTACATACCATCCCATCACATTCAACTCACACCCGTACCTTTGTCTATGTAGACTCCTAACTGTCTAACAATGATAAAGTTGTTAGGAGTCACAAGTGTCTTCCCATGTAGGAATGCAAGTAGTTTAATCTTATTAAATCACTTACGATTTCTCTTTCCTGTTTACCTTTTTAAGCTTTGTTTGAGTCTTGTATTTGAACTTCAGAGTATCTATTGAGCTCTGGTTTTTTCATAGGAATTCTGGAAAACCCTTTATTTGAATGAACATCAATTTTTTTCCCCTGAAGGATTATATTCAGTTTTGCTGGGTAGGTGATTCTTGTTTGTAATCCTAGTTCTTTTTTTTTAATTTATTTATTTATTTTCAATTTTCAACAATCACTTCCATAAGTTTTAAATTTTCTCCTCCTTCCTCACCAGGACAGCATGCAGTCTTATATGTGCTCTATACATACATTCTTATCAAACACATTTTCACATTAGTCATGTTGCATAGAAGAATTAAAATGAATTGGAGGAAGCATGAGTAAAACAAAACAAAACCAAGTATAACAAAAGAGAAAATTGTCTGCTTCATTCAGAATTTCAACTCCATAGTTCTTTCTCTGGATGTGGGCAGCATTTTGCATCATGAATCTTTGGAAATGTTTTAGGTCCTTGCCTTGTTGTGGAGGACTAAGTCTATCAAAAACAGTCCCTGTACACTGTGACTGTTATCATGTACAATGTTCTCCTGGTTCTGCTTTCTTCACTTAGCATCAGTTCATATAAGTCTAGATGATGAGAGTTCTTAAGTCTTTCAGACTTGTCTTTACAATGTTATTGTTAAAGTATTAATTGTTCTCTCTCTCTTTTTATTTCACTCTGTGTCAGTTCATATGACTTCTCAGATTTTTCTGAAGCCATACCCTTCATCATTTCCTATAGAAAAATAGCATTCCATTTCATTCATAGATTATATTTTGTTCAGTCTTGCCCTAATTGATGGGCACCCAATTAATATATAGATATTTTTCTCTTTGTTTGATCTTCTTGGGGCACAGGTCAGTGTTATCACTGATGACTTAGCCTTTGAAGACTTAGGATCATATCCATGCTATGATAAGGCATGAAATAGACTTGAGTGGAGAAATGTCTTCCAGTCCTGGCTAGTAAAGAACTTGAGATTGGCAGTGTTCTCAGGGAACCAAATGTTGAGGTCAGGGAACCATAATGTTGAAGTTTAGGGTACTTACGACCCCAAAATATTAATACCCCAGGGTCTGCTCAAATGAATTTACCCCAAGCCTTCTTTCAGCCAAACTAAAACAAAGTTTATTAAAGATTCGCCCTATTGGATTGACTTGTAAGAAGTCTCATCATTTGTGATGTTTGGATTAACTAGCAAGTCAGATTTAATCTGAAATAGATTGAATCTGAGCCTGTAATCCTAGTTTTTTGAAGTCCAGAATATCATATTCCAAGCCCACCAATCCTTTAATATAGAAGATGTTTAATCTTGTGTTATCCTGACTGTGGTTCCATGACATTTGACTTGTTTTTGTCTTGACCCTTGCAGTATTTTCACATTGACCTGGAAGCTCTGGAATTTGGATATAATATTTCTATGAGTTTTTATTTTGGAGATCTCTTTCAAGAGGTGATTGAATGATTCTCCCCTTTTCTATTTTACTCTCTGTTTCTAGAATATCAGGGCAGTTTGCCTAGATAATTTCTTGAAAAATGAAGTCTATTAGTTCTTCATAGCAAAGCAAGGACCTAAAAAATTCCCAATGGATTTTTGAGGCAAAACGCCTTCCACATTAAGAGAAAAAACTATGGAATTGGATCACAGAATGAAGCAGACCACTTACTTTTGTATTTTGTTTTGTTTTGTTTTCTGGTTTCTCCAATTCATTTTAATTCTTCTATTCAACGTGACTAAGGTGAAAATGTATTTAATGGAAAGGTATGTGTAGAACCTATATAAGATGGCATGCTGTCACAGAGAGGGAGTAGGGAGGGAGGAAGAAAAGAGAAGGAGGGAAGGGAAAAATCTGAGATTTATGGAAGTGATTGAAGAACACTGAAAACAGATAAAATAATTTAAAAAAAAGAAAAATGAAGTCTAGATGTTTTTTGATCATGGCTTTCAGGTAGCCTGATAATTCTTTAATTTTCTCTCATCAATTTGTTTTACAGGTCAGTTGTTTTTTCCAGTGAGATAGTTCATATTTTCTTTTGTTTTTTTCATTTTTTGATTTTGTTTTATTGTTTCTTGATATGCCATAGGGTTATTAGTTCCACTTACCCAATTCTAATTTTTAAGGAATTATTTTCTTCATTGAACTTTTCTATCTTCTTTTCCATTTGGTCAATTCTTCTTTTTAAGGAGTTCTCGTCAGTGAACTTTTGTACATTTTCTTCCATGTGGACAGTTTTGCTTATTAAGGAGGTCTTCTCTTCAGTGAATTTTTGTACACTTTTTTCCCATGTTGCCAATTATGCTTTTTAAGGAGTTCTCTTCAGTGAATTTTTGTGACTCACCATTTATCTTATTACTTTTTAAGGTGTTATTTTCTTCAGTAATTTTTTGTGCCTCCTTTACTAAACTCTTGAATTTTTTTCATTAATTTTCTTAAATTACTCTTTTCTTTTCCCAATTTTTCCCCTATCTCTCTTCTTTGATTTTAAAAATCCTATTTGTGATCTTCCATGCCATGAGACCAATTCACATTTTTGTTTGAGGCTTTGGATATAGCAGTTTTGACTTTGTTTTCCTCTTCTGAGTTTGTGTTTTGATCTTCCCTGTTACCATAGTAACTTTCTGTGATCAGGTTCTTTTTTGTTGTTTGCTCATTTTTCCAGATTATTTTTTGAATTTTAAGTTCGCATTAAAGTTAGGTTCTGCTCCTGAGATGGAAGGGATGCTGTCTCAAGCTTTGGAGTTGCCAGGCCTAGAGGCCTGAGGGCTACCCGAGTCTTCCCTTACCTCTATCGGAGGTCTTCGGCTGGCCAAACCGGATGCTCGTATGAGAGAAAGGACGTTCCAGAGTCGAACAAGGGTTGAGCTTTATTTCAGGGTCTAGTTACAAGTGCAGGGGAATTCTTCCTTAGGAGGGAGAGAGAAAGATCTCCCAAGGAGGCAAAGATCTTACAATAAGAGATTGGAAGTAGAAGTATAAGTGGGGAGAGAGGGGGAGGGGAGAGAAGAAAGAGGAAAAGCGGAGCCTTGTGTCCTCACACGTGGCCCCTCCACCCAAGAGCGCTTTCAGGCTTTCCTGATCCTACTTAAGCTCTCCAGCCGTATAGTTTGCATCTGAATACCGTGCTGTTAGATAACAATAGTGTGCCCAGATCCGGGACAATCTCGAGGGCGGGGAGAGCTCTCTCCCATCACGTCTCTCACGGGAAGAGGCGGAAATACACGAGATAGCTCGGTTCACCTCGATTCCCAGTCGTTTTCCTGGGGGGCCTCGTGAGAACTCTAAGATTTAGAAGTTCCCACCTTTACCCTCCCGAGACTGTCCACATGGAATTGAGCTTCCATCCCCAGCAGGAGTTTTTTTGCAGCTGTTTTCAGAGCCAGTTCTGCAATCCATAAGCTTTCAGTTCTTCAAAGATGGTATGATATCAAGGAGAAGTGTGTTTACTAATCTCCTGGCCTGTGCTCTGGTCTGTGAGTAACCACAAACACTGTTTTCTGCCCTGAAACTGTGATCAGGTTTCCTCTGGCTACAAGCTCTAGTGTGCTAGTGGTCCTCTTCACCCTGGGGCTGCAACCCAAGACTGAGATCCCAATCTGCATATGGGTGATGCAACAGAGTTCTACACTCAGTGCCAGCAAAGGGATTCCTGTAATCTTCTTCTGACCAGTTGTCCAACTCCCTTACTGTCTGTGGGCTGAAAGTTGTGGAACCCAGTGCTGCTAATTCATTTACCTCCAATAGCTATGCTGGCTTGCAAGGTGTTGCCTGCACTAGACTGTATTCCACTGTCATGCCAGTGCAACAGACCTTTCCTGCTGACCTTTTAAGATGTCCTGAGCTGGAAAATTATTACATCCCATCTTTTTCTGTCTTCTACCATTCCACATTTCCCTTATTTTAAAATGTTATTTTAAAGTTGTTTAGAAGGAATTTCCAGGGAGCATGGGGAAGTCCCTGCTTTTTCTCCACCATCTTGGCTCTGCCTTTGGTGTCTGCTAAATTGACTTGGTTTATTTATTTCCCGATAATTTTTTTTATTTATGTTTCCACAGTTCTTTATTGAACCCAATTTTATTGCACTATGATCTGAAAAGGGTACATTTAATATTTCTGCTCTTCTGCATTTGGTTGTGAGGTTTTTATGTCCTCAGACATGATGAATTTTTATGAAGTTGCCATGAACCCCTAAGGAAAAAAAAAAGATATATTCCCTTCTCTTCCCATTCAGTTTTCTCCAGAAGTCTGTCATACCTAACTTTTCTAAGATTTTATGCATTTCCTTAACTTTTTGGTTTTTGGATAGATTTATCTCATTCTAAGAGTGGAAAGTTGAGGTCTTTCATTATCATAGTTTTACTGTTTATTTCCTTCTGTAACTCATTTAACTTTTCCTTTCAGAACTTGGTTGTTATGCCATTTGGTGCATATATGTTTAGTATTTATATTATTTCATTATCTGTTGTACCTTTTAGCAAAATTTAGTCTCCCCTCTTATCTTTTTTAATTAGATATATTTTCTCATTTTCTGAGTTCAAGGTTGCTACCCTTGCCTTTTTTATCTCAACTGAAGCATAATTGAGTTAGCTTCAACTTCTTATTTTTACTCTGTGTCTCTCTTTGTTTCAAGTATGTTTCTTGTGAGCAACATATTGTTGCAGTCTGATTTCTAATCCATTTTGCTATCTACCCCATTTTGTGGCTGATTTCATCCCATTCAGATTCACAGTTATGATTACTAACTGTACGTTTCCCTCTTGAATGTGAACTTCTTAAGAATGATTGCTGTGTATTTCCCTCCAGAATGTAAACTTAAGAGTATTAGCTACTTCATTCTTGTATTTATTATTCAGTATTTAGTAAATACCTAATTATTTGATTATTGTATGTTACACCTGAAATGAAAGGGACTTTGAAGATGATAGGATAAGGAGATATTTTGAGAGGAAGATGAGTGGCTTAGAAGTTTTTGCTGTCTGTACTTTTGGCCAATGTTTAATAGCTTACACAATATTTACTTAGACAATGTTTTTCCCATTTGTTCCCCACTAGAACACATTGAGTTATGTTGTTGCAGGTGACCAAGTTATAACTAGGGCCCAGCACTATGTTGTAACTATGGCCTGGCACCAAGTTAATTTAAAGGACATTGAAAGCACTTGCTGTCATTCATCAATGTAGGAAAAACTGTGATTAGCATATAGCTAACAAGAATAATTGGTATAGAAAGAAATTATAAAATTGCATGCATTCATTTCCTCCCCTTGCTGATGTACCCTAGGTGAATTCTACCTCCCTTTGCCCCTAGATTTCCTGGCTGTCCGTGTTCTGTTCTCCCCAGTAGCAGTTTTCCTAGCAGCAGTCTCCTGCTGTTCCAGGATCTCTGGTTTCAGGGGCCACGTCTCACCTACCTCCCAACATTGGATGGCTCATTTCATGCCTTAGGTACACAGACTGCTTGTTAGGAATCTGGAAGTTGTTATTCTCATTTCGCAGATAAGTTAAATGAAGCCTAGAGAATTCTAATGAACTAATAGTTAGAAAAGCTCAAAGAGGAGATCAGTTCCTCTGACTTTTAGTCTAGTGGAAGTTCTTTCAACTACACTGTGCTTCAGTGAATTTTCTTGTACTTTGTTCATTAAACTTGTCTTACCATTTCCTTGGGTATTGCATTATTTGGTATTAAAACTACAAACCTTTGTTTTGCCAATATCAGTCACTTTGTAGTACAGACAACAGATGCAATTCTGGATTAGCATACAAGGGATGAAGTTCGGCTGAACTCTGTTACTATTTTATATTTATACTTGTTATATATTACCTTTGATTAAAACTTTTTTTGATGAGCAAAACATCAAAGGAAACCAACAGATCTCAATGAGTTTTCTTTTTACTTTTAAGAGAGAAAAACACATATTATTTTTTCTTTCTTGTTTCACCTTATTTTTTCTCAATTAGATGTAAATATTTTTAATTTTTTTTTTTAATTTTGCTTTTCAAATTTTCACTCCCTGCCCTTACCTTTCCTTGAGAAGGCAAGGAGTTTGATATTGATTATATGTGTTAAGTCCTGCAAAACTTATTTCCATGTTAATCATGTTGCAAAAGAAAACACAGACTGAAAAAGAAAGTTTAATAAGTATGTTTCTTTTTTTAAATTCTAATTTATTTATTTGTTTTTAGTTTTCAACATTCATTTCCACAAGATTTTGAGTTCCAAATTTTCTCCCCATCTCTTCCCTCCACCCACCCCAAGACAGCGTGCATTCTGATTACCCCTTCCCCCGATCTCCCCTTCTTTCTATCATACCCTTCCCTTCTCTTATCCCTGTCCCCTCTATTTTCTTGGAGGACAAGATAGATTTATATATCCCATTGCCTGTATATCTTGTTTCCAAGTTGCATGTAAAAACTTTCATTTTTAAAACTTTGAGCTCCAACTTCTCTCCCTTCCTCCATCCTCACCCATCCCCACTGAGAAGGTGAGCAATTCAATATATGTTATACATGTGTAGTTATGCAAAAGACTTCCATAAAAATCATAAAAAATATATTTCTCTCCATCCTATCCTGCCTCCCATTTATTCTACTCTCTCTTTTGACCCTATCCTTCCTCAAAAGTTTTTACTTATAATTATGCCCTCCTCTCATTTGCCCTCCCTTATATCATCTCACACCCCTACCCCACTTATCTGCTTCTCCCCTACTTTCCTGTGTGTAAGATAGAGTTTCATAGCAATTGGAATATGCATATTATTCCCTCATTAAGCCAAATATGATGAGAATAAGGTTCACTTTTTCCCTCTCAATTTCACTCTCCTCATTTTCTTTGAAAAAGCTTTTTCTTGCCTTTTTATGTGAGAGATAATTTGCCCCATTTAATTTTTCCCTTTCTCCTCCCACTATATTCCTCTCTCACCCCTTAATTTATTTTTTTATATCATCCTTTCCCATTCAACCCACCCTGTGACCTCTGTCTATTTGTTAATATCTCTCCAACTACCTTAGTACTGGGAAAAGTCTTAAGAGTTATAAATGTTATCTTTCCATGTAGAAATATAAACAGTTCAACTTTAGTAAGTCCCTTATGATTTGTCTTTCCTGTTTACCTTTTCATGCTTCTCTTGATTTTTGTGTTTGAAAATCACATTTTCTATTCAGCTCTGGTCTTTTCATCAAGAATGCTTGAAAGTCCTTCTCATCACATGCCTATTCTTTCCTCTGAAGGATTATACTCAGTTTTGCTGGGTAGGTGATTCTTGGTTTTAATCCTAGTTCCTGTGACTTTTGGAATATCATATTGCAAGCCCTTCTATACCTTAATGTAGAAGCTGCTGGATTTTGTGTTATCCTGATTATATTTCCACAATACTTGAATTGTTTCTTTCTGGCTGCTTGCAATATTTTCTCCATGACCTGTGAGCTATGGAATTTAACTACAATATTCACAGGAGTTTTCATTTTGGGATCTCTTTAAGGAAGTGATCAGTGAATTCTTTCAATATTTATTTTACCCTCTGGTTCTAGAATATCAGGACAGTTTTCCTTGATAATTTCATGAAAGATGATGTCTAGGCTCTTTATTTGATCATGGCTTTCAGGTAGTCCCATAATTTTTGAATTGTCTCTCCTGGATCTATTTTCCAGGCAAGTAGTTTTTCCAATGAAGTATTTCACGTTGTCTGCTATTTTTTTCATTCCTTTGGTTTTATTTTATAAATTCTTGAGTTTTCATAAAGTCATTAGTTTCCATCTGCTCTATGCTAATCTTTAAGGAATTATTTTCTTCAGTGAGCCTCTGGACCTCCTTTTCCATCTGGCCAATTCTGCTTTTTAGAAATTCTTCTGTTCATTGGCTTTTTGGATCTCTTTTGTCATTTGGGTTAGTCTATTTTTTACAGTGTTATTTTCTTCAACATTTTTGGGAGTCTCCTTTAGCAAGCAGTTGACTCATTTTTTTCATAATTTCCTTGCATTACTCTCATTTCTCTTCCCAACTTTTGCTTGGCTTCTCTTACTTGATTTTTAAAATCCTTTTTGAGCTCTTCCATAGCCTGAGACCAATTCATATTTTTCTTGGAGGCTTTGGATTCAAGATGTTTGGCTTTGGTGTCTTTTGTTTGCATTTTTGATCTTCCTTGTTGCCAAAGTAAGATTCTGTAGTCTGATTCTTTTTTTTTTTTCAATTTTTCCTCATTTCCCCAGCCATTTACTTGACTTCAGAGCTCTTTGGGAGTAGGGCATTGTATTGTCAGCCACTGTATTTATTCCACAGTCTGTGGGCCTAGAGCTCCAGAAACAGTAGCTCTCTCTGCCCCTGTTGCTGTGGCTGCTGTGGGTTCCTCTGCCCCTTTCCCCCTCTGCCACCATGGGTCTGGGGCTGAATCACTCCACTCACCCACACTGGTCCCACAAGTTTTTTCCAGTGACTTTCCAATTTGTCTTCGGCATTTTGGGGTCCTGAAGTCTGAAACCTGCCACAGGTGCAAGAGATTCAGTCTCACCAAGATCAGCTCAGGTCCTATTTCTACTGGTTTGGCCCATGCTGGACTGTGCCCTGACCCCTGTGTGGCATGATAGATACTTCCCAGCGACCTTCCAGGCTGTCTTGGTCTGGAGATTTGCTTCACTTCGTCATTCTGTGGGTTCTGCAACTTCAGAATTTGTTTAGAGCCATTTTTATAGGTATTTGGCTGGACTTGGGTGTAGTGTTCTAGAAAGTGTAAGCTGTTACTCTACCTCCCCAAAAATGTATGCTTCTTTCTGCATTCAGATTTCATCAGTTTTTTCTGTGGAGGTGGATAGGAATTTTCATGGTAAGTCCTCCAGAATTGTCTTGGATCATTATATTGCTGAGAATATGTAAATCATTCACAATTGATCATCATAAAATATTGCTGTTACTGTGTTCTTCTGATTCTGCTCACTCCACTTTGTATCAGTTTATAAAAGTCTTCCCAGGTTTTTCTGAAAACTTCCTGCTTCTCTTTTTTTTTTAATTTTAATTTTTAAATTATTTGTTTCTTCTTTATTGTTCCTCAATTACAATTTTTAACATTGTATTTTTTTAATTTTGAGTTATAAATTCTTTCCCTTCCTCTCCTCCTGTCCCATTGGAAAGGGAAACAATTGGGGATGGAGCCAAGATGGCAGAGTAACAGTACAAACTTTCTAGAGCTCTTCCCCAAAACCCAGCCAAATACCTGTAAAAAATGACTCGGAACAAATTCTGAAGCTGCAGAACCCACAGAATGATGAAGTGAAGCAAATCTCCAGCCCAAGACAGCATAGAAGGTAGCTGGTAAGTGTCTATTGCACCATGCTGGGAGCAGAGCACAGTCCAATTTGTGCTGCACCAGCAATATGGGACCTAAGTTAGGCCAAGGGGAACTGAATCTCTCGCACTTGTGGCAGTATGCAGACTTTGTGACCCCAAAATGCCAAGGACAATTTGGAGGATCAGTGGAAAAAACCCTGTGGAACTTGTGTGAGAGAATAGAGTGGTCAGGTCCCAGACTCAGGGCAGCAGAGTGGGGAGAAAGCAGAAGAACCTGCAGCAACCACAGCAGTAACAGGGGCAGCTGCAGTCACTGTTGCTAGAGCTGTAGACCCACAGATTGTACAGAAATGGAGAGGCTGACAATACCCCCACCCCCACTGGAAGCAAAGAACTACCTTGACAAAGAGCTCAAAAGTCAAGTAAATGAATGGGGAAATGAGCAAAAAAAGAAAAAAGAATCAGATTATAGAATCTTACTTTGGTGACAAGATCATAATATGAAAGCAGAAGACAACAAAGTCAAAGATCCTCCATCCAAAGGCTCCAAGAAAAATATGAATCGGTCTCAGGCCATGGAAGAGCTCAAAAAGGATTTTGAAAATCAAACAAGAAAAGTAGACAAAAATTGGGAAGAGAAATGAGAATGATGCAAGAAAATTATGAAAAAATGAGTCAACTGCTTGCTAAAGGAGATCCAAAAAGATGATGAAGAAAATAACACTTAAAAAATAGACTAAATCAAATGGCAAAAGAGATCCAAAAAGCAAATGATGAGAAGAATGCCCTAAAAAGCAGAACTGACCAGATGGAAAAAGAGGTCCAATAGCTCACAAGAAGAAAATAATTCCTTCAAGAGAGGGCAAACAATTTGATGTAGGTTATTCACGTGCAGTTATGCAAAACATGCATCCATATTAGTCATGTTGTGAAAGAACAGAACAACAAAAAAAAAACCTCAAGAAAATAAAGTTTTTTAAAAAAGTATGCTTCAATCTGTATTCATATTTCATCAGTTCTTTCCCTGGGGCTCAGGAAAGGCATTTTTCATCATAACTTCTTCAGAATTGTCTTGGATCATTGTATTGCTAAGAATAGCTAAGTTATTCACAATTGATCATTGTATAATATTGCTGTTACTGTGTATAGTGTTCTCCTGGTTCTACTCATTTCACTTTGCATCAGTTCATGTAAGTCTAGGTTTTTCTGAGAAGATCCTGTTCTTCAGTTCTTATAGCACTATAGTATTCTGTCAAAATCATATAACAAAACTTTTTCAGACATTCCCCAATTGTTGAGTGTCCACTTAGTTTCCAATTATTTGCTAGCAGAAAACAACTACTGCAAATATTTTTATATTTATAGGTCCCTTTCCTTTTTATTTTTTAACTCTTTGGGACACAGACCTAAGAGTAGTGTTGCTGGAACAAAGGGTATGCATGGTTTTATAGCCCTTTGGACGTAGTTTCAAATTGTTCCCCAGATCATTTAGATCAGTTCACAACTCCACCATTAGTGTCTCAATTTTTCTACATCCCCTCCAGCATTTATATTAGCCAATCTGATAAGTGTAAGATGATACCTTAGAATTTTTTAAATTGCATTTCTCTGGCCCGTAGTGATGTAGAGCATTTTTTCATGACTATAAGTACTTTTTATTTCTTCTTCTGAAAGAAGAAATTCATATTCTTTGACCATTTATCAGTTGGGGAATTTCTTGTATTTTTATAAATTTGACTCAGTTCTATATTTGAGAAATGAGGCCTTTATCAGAAAATCTTAATGCAAAAATTGCCCCTCCTTCTTGCTTCTAATCTAAGACAAGCTCATATTAATGACAATGAAACATAAGACACCAATGTCAGAAGGATAGCTTAAACTCTAAGAATATTTTAGGTATCTACCGAGTAACTTTGCTTGCAGCTAATAAGTAATGTGGTGCAGCTAGGTGGTGCAGTGGATATAGCAACAGGTCTAGAGTCAGGAAGACTGAATTCAGTTCAAATCCAGACCCAGGATACCGATCTGGTAGCCTGAGGAGAGAATTTGCTCCCCAGTCAAAGAAAAAATACTGCAGGCAGCTAGAAAAACCCAGGTCAGGTACCAAGGAACCACAGTCAGGATCACATGATTTAACGGCAGCCTCTTTAAGGAATAGAGAGTTTGATATATGGCTTTGCAGAAAAAAGAGGATATTGGCTTATAGCTAAGAATAACTTATCTAGCAAAACAGTGCAATAATAAAGGGAATAAAAAATGGACCTTTAAAAAAAGAATAGGGCAACTAGGCCTGGAGTCAGGAAGACTTATCTTCCTGAGTTCAAATCTGACCTCAGGAACTTACAAGGGCAAGTCTCTTAACCCTCTTTGCCTCAGTTCTCTCATCTGTAAAATGAAGATCCTGGAGAAGGAAATGGCAAACCACTCTAGCATCTTTGCCAAGAAAACCCCAAATGTTGTCATGAAGAATTGGACATGACTGAAAACAACTGAACAACAGATAGAACAACAAAAAGAAATAGAGAACTTCCAAGCATTTCTGATGAAAATACTGTAGCTATGTAGCAACTTTGAAGTTCCAACACAGGAGTTAAGAGAAACATAAAAAGTTATATATGAAGGAATAATCCCCAAGGACTTAAACATTTAAAACAATTACTAAGGATGATTTGCTTACCTTCTAATAAAGGGAAATGATACTTGTGTCCCCTCTGAGGCCTACCATCATCAGAGGTTATAGAGGGGATGTAATTAGACAAGGTCTAGGCGTGGTTCTATAATGTCTTCATAATCTTATAAATATGATAGAAAACTATTGTACTCTAAGAATTATAAGGGGATGATTTCAAAGAAATATGAGACTTACATAAACTTATGCAGAGTAAAGGCAGTGTACAGAACCAAGAAAACTATGTATAGAGTGATAATATTATGTTAGACAACCAACTTTGCAAAAATTAAGAACTCTGATCACATAATAACCAGCCACAATTTTTGAGTACCAATGATGAAATATGCCTATCCTGCCTACTGGATAGAGAGATGAAGGACCAAGATTGAAGAATGAGACATTTTTTTGGACATGACCAATGTGGAAAAAATAATGGTTTTGATTGATTATACATGTTTGTTACATCATTTTGTTCTATTTTAATTATGAATTGGGGGAGGTTTTACAGTAGGAAGGAGGGAATGTTGATTTTTGCTGACTAAAAAGAAGACGAAAATATCTAAATGAATTGTAGCAAAGTCTAGGTGACTTTTCTGCCAGACATTAATGTGTTAAGAAAGAGCATGTAATCAAAGGCAATTTGTTAGACTTTTTGCTTCAGTACCACTAACCTGTTTGATTACATCATTCTGATAATATTTATGAGACCATTAATGTAATGATGTTTATAACTCGTAAGGTGACATTTTTCATGTTGAAAATATGGAGACTCTTCGTATTTAGCAAGAATAGCTTGATCATTCTTTAACAAATTTTCTCATTAATATCCTTTCTCTGTAGAACACTTTTTTACATATGATCCTTCCCTTTAAAAAGAAGAGGAAAGTTGACAAACACATCAACTAAGTCTGAAAGTATATGCAATATTACACACTCATAGTTCCCCACCACTCCACAGAAGGGAGGGAGGTGAATTTGCTTCTTTTTTTAAGGGTTAGAATTGATCTTGGATGCAATGTTGCTAGTATCAAGAGCAGGGTCATTGACTCTGGAGTTAGAAGACCTGGGTTCAAGTTTTGACACTGACATGTAACTTTTGGTCAAATTACAACCTCCCTAGAAAGACATTTTCTTAAACTTTAAAATAGGAGTGTTGAACTAGAAACTAGATGGTCTTTGAGGTGGTTTCTGGCTTGGAATCTCTGATTCTGTGATCATTTTTTTACTGAATAATTTCTAATTTAAAAAAAGTATTATAATTTAATCTGTTGATTTCACTCAACTGGCAAGCTAGCATTTATAACATTGCTTGATGGACACAGTGTTGGCCTTTGAATCAAGAAAATTTGTATTTAATGTCCCTTGCCAATCTGTTGCTGGGTTTTGTTGACTCTGTCTCTACAACCTATCTCCCATCTATCCCATTCTCTCCACTCCACTGCTTTCGCTCAGGCCCTCACCACCTTTTTGCCTAACATGTTGTAGTACACACCTAACTGATCCCTCTGTCTTCAGCCTGTTCTATTCCAAATCCATTCTCTACACAGCTGCCAAATTGATGTTCTTACAGTATGATACTCATCTACTTAAGAAGGTTCAATGGATTCCTTTTGCTTTAAGAATGAAATGAAGACTCATATGTGATTTAAAGCTCTTCACAATCTGCCTGCAACCTTTCTTTATAGACATTTCATATTATTTTCTCTCATACTCTATATTCTAGCCAAACTACTTGCTTATTATTTTCTAAACATGGATTTGCACTTCCACCTGTGTTTCTTTCTATAGGCTATTCCTCATCCCTGAAATGCCTTTCTCCTCACCTATGCCTCTTGGAACCCTTAATTTCCTTCAAGGCTTAGATCAATGCCACCTCCTACATGCAACATTTTCTCTCACTTCCAATAGTTAGTCTCCCTCTCCCCCATTACTTTGTATTGCATTGTGTGTATATGTGTATTAATTTACTTATCTGAGTATGTGTTATATCTTCAAGTCCTTGCACAGTATTTAGCATGTTTTAAGTGCTTGTTAAATGAATAAATAAACTCTAATGAATTCTTCAACTACTTATTATGACATGGTCATATATAAGTTAGACTTTACCATCTCTTAGAATTATATTGTGTACAGAGTCTGGAATTTGGAAATTTCCCTCTCAGATGACAATGTCCTTTTGATTCATTCTGTCATACTCTTATACTTGTTTTTTGACTCATCACTTTCTTTCCATATACTCTCCTCCATTCTGGCTTTGCTTGCCTCTATTCCCAGCTTTGACTCTGGAGTCTATACTTTATTTTATAAAAATGTTACTGATACTTTTATTTTTGCATCACCTGCATTTCCCAACTCCTATCTCTCAACTCTGCTCACAGGACTATATCTTTTAATAATCCAAATTAAATAACAAATTTAAAAAAAAAACTCTGGCATGTTTACTAAGCCACCGTCATATTTCCTATCCCTGTGAATAATGGAAGGAACTGCATTTCATACTTCTTTGGGACTAAGCTTGATCATCATAATTTCATAGTGTGTGGTTAAGTAATCAGTGTAAGGTGATGATGAAATTTTGAATGTGTTAACAGATGGATTACACATTCTAATGTCTTTATAAGGAGTGAACCACTTTGGATCAAGAAGTTGATTGGCTAATCAAACAAGTTAGCTTTTCCTATGGCATTAAATAGCTGGACAGATTTAACCAGTGGACCAGTCTAGTGATGGAAGACTGCAAGTTAGGGAGCTAAGGAGTTCACTCACAGAGTTGAAACCAAGGCTCTAAGAAGAAATGATAAGTAATAGATGAGAAATAAGAAGAAATCATTCTTGGGTAGAGTGTCTTACTGACTCCATCCCTCTCCCCCATCAACAGTATCATCAGAGGGACTGGTACCACAGCAGATAGTACAGCCAGCTAGCATCAAAAAGATTGAACTACTACTAAAATGTCCATTTAGTAATGGCTGTTACCACCCCTGGTTTATCAGGGTCCTCTGCTTTTTTGAGAGAGTCCCATCATCTATCAATTACTTCAGTAGCTGAGAGGAAGGGAGATCACGTGATAGTGATCCAGCTTATTGTGCCTATCCTGTTCCCTCCTCTACCTTCTCCCACCATCTTTCACCATTTGCCATCTCTCTTTAGCCCATTTATGGTGATACACATCCTCTAAGTTTCAGTATAAGTTTAGAAGATGTGGTCTAGAATATATTCAGATTTGCAAAATAAATAAATAAAGAAAAACTCAAGTCTTTTCCCATGGACTTTCTTCATTTTTTCAATTAAAATCCCCTTCTATCCCACCTTTACCTCTAGCAAATGGGTTTGACAAGAGATATCACTTCACAATTTGCTTCCCTCTGCATAGCTTCAGGAACAAAGAATGAATGCAGCGTGCTCTATGACTTCAGAAAACCTGTAATATAACAAGGCAAAGTCATCTCCAGTCATCCTGAGGAATATCAGGTCTCTGGATTCAGATGGCTCTGGAGGAGAAAGTGAGGCTGGTGACCTGCACAGCCCTCTCTCACTCAAAACAAAGTCAAGTGCAAGTCATGTCATCATTTCTCTGATGGCATGATCTTCTTCGGCAATGAAGGATGAACACAGTCCTGTGAGTAGATGCAACTGGCTGAATGCTAGCTGGGTAACTCACCTCCTGCTCTCCTGTCTGTCTCCCCCTCCCCTTCCTTCTCCTCTCTAAAGGAAGGTAAATTCGATGGCCAAAAGGTGTCCAGTTGACTTGGGTTCCTTTTCTATTTCCCTCTCCCCTCCCCTCCCCTCCCCACCCCTCCCCTCTCCTCCCCTCCCCTCTCCTCTCCTCCCCTCCCCTCTCCTCCCCTCCCCTCCCCTCTCCTCCCCTCCCCTCCCCTCCCTTCCCCTCTCCTCCCCTCTCCTCCCCTCTCCTCCCCTCTCCTCCCCTCTCCTCCCCTCTCCTCCCCTCTCCTCTCCTCTCCTCTCCTCTCCTCTCCTCTCCTCTCCTCTCCTCTCCTCTCCTCTCCTCTCCTCTCCTCTCTCCTGTCCTCTCCCAAAACCTTAAACCTACTGCACTCTGAAACTGAGACTCCATTGGGACCCTGTCTAAGGGCTCCTCTGCACCCTCCTAGCTTCAGAGTGATTATCAACATCAACTGTTACTGCTTCCCACCCAGTCTGATGTCTTTCTTTCTTTTTCTTGATCTCTTTAAAGGGATTATGCCCTGGCTACTTCTTAAACAGTCCTATTCAATGAATGGGCGTTGCCTTACCCTAAGTGAGTACCTGCAAAGACCTTGGCCTAAAGGGCCCAAGGTCTCCCAGTGCATCCTGCCTGGGTCATTGCCAGTCATCTTGAGGAATATCAGGTCTCTGGATTCAGATGGCTCTGGAGGAGAAGTGAGGCTGGTGACCTGCACAACCTTCTCTCACTCAAAATAGTCAAGTACAAGTCATGTCATCATTTCTCTGATGGCATGGTCTTCTTCATCAATGAAGGAGGAACACAATATAGCAAGGCTGCTCCTTCTTTGTCTTCTGTCTAATCCAGGACTTAATATTTGTGTGTGTGTGTGTGTGTGATAAATCCCTTCTCAGAATCATGCTTTTAAATGTATAAAATAAAATATGTAGGATTATAAAGGAAATGAAATTGTATTGAAATAGTCATTTTAAAAATCCCAACAAAAACAACTCAGTGAAGCCCAGGTTAAGAACCTGTGGTCTAAGCTTAAACAAATTCTGGGTAATGGAAGTGGCCACTTGAGAATACTGGGAAATGTAAGCTTTTGTATGTTTCCTAATGTGCTTGAACTTTTCTTGAATTCTCTTTACCCTTTCTTCCCCTGGGAAATCTTCGACAACCAGAATTACGTAAACACACACATACACACACACAAACACATGCACACATGTATCTGTCTGTGTATGCATATATACATACACATATATGTATATGTATATATACATATATATACATACATGGCTATATATATATAGCCATTGGTCCTATTAGAGGAGACAGAGGTACATTCACTGCTATTGAAACAAAGTGAGTTTGCCTTATATTTTTTAATTAAATTTATTACAAACAACATTTCTGTACATGTAGATTCTTTTCCTTTTTCTTTGATGTTTCTGGGGTATAGACTTTGTAGTATTGCTTTGTCAAAGGATATGCACAGTAAAGTAAATTTTTGATCTTAGTTCCAAACTCCTTCTCTAGTGGGAACTTGGAGAAGGATGGTAGGAAGAAAAAATATTTTTTAAAAGTTTAAAATTTTTAAAGTAGTGTTTTATTATATCAGATAGTTATTTGGAGGACAGACAGTCCTTTGGATTAACCAAGCATCTCAATTTGACCAGAGAAGTGTGGGAATTAGATACAGTTGTGAAAAATTCTCACATGAGTGTTCTAGAAATTATCTCATAATTTTTACATTAAAGCTACATCTTAGAAACAAAGTGTTTATCTGAGGGAAAGGGAAAATGAAACAAATCAAAGTTATAATTTGTGATGTGAAACAATAACAGTCTCATAACTTCAGGGACTTCAAGGACAAGGTTAAGATAATGGAGTCATAGAGATTCTAATAATAATAGTTTGAGAACAAACCAAATTCTTTCTTACTACACATATATAAAAATTTAAATATCTTCTAATATCTTAAAATATATGTTAGAATTTGCATATAGATTATTTTGTTTTGATTACCAACATGTAGCTTATAAATTTAGAAGTATTAGTAAATTTCTAGCTAATGCTAATATATGACTTAATTTTAATTCATCTATAATCTGAAGATTCTGAAACTTTGCTTCCACAGTCCATAATTTTATGTCTTTGATGAGCCATGTATTCTGCTTTGTATCAAATTTCATTTCATTTTTATCACACTTTCATTACAGTGCAGATATTATAGTCTTTTTTCTGTTCTAGGCTAAAACTTATGGACATTTGACTCAAAGTATGAATTACACAACATATCATACAAGTATGATTGTCATACACATAATGTCAGTAGTGCCAAGGAATCCCACAATAAAACTATACCAAGATTTAAAGTCCCATTAATTGTCCTCATGGAGTTCTGATACTTGTTATCTCATATCAAAAAGTATATCATGAATAAGTCTGAAATATAAGTACAACATTCTTTTCCAATAAGGACACATGCTCCATCCTTATTTCCTAGTACAAACATCCAGTAGCCATATGATTCTGAAGGACTATTGTTCCAATGGGAGAAAAAAATTTCCTGTTATAATTATGTTAATGGGAGAAGTATCATTACTCACTTGGTCTAGGAGTCGAGATAAAAGTTTGATTTCTTTAGAAGTTCTAACAGCTCGATAAGATGAGAATAATATGCCAGAATTTTTTTTTCCTTGGAAAGTGCTCTTTTGTTTCTTATTTTACTTGGCAGAAGTAGAGTCTAGTGATTTATAGTAGGGTTTAAGAACCCTGTGTAGTGCTGTCCTGTCTAGTGGGCCAGTATAAGTAAGGTAAGTAGAAGTACCCTTAAGATTTAAAATGACATTGTTTTCTCTTGGGGATAGTTTAAAACATAGGTAGATAAGTCTGTTGGTGGTAACAGAATGAAGTCTGGTTATAGTGTAATTCCAATTGCTTTTAGATACTGTAACTCATCTTCTGCAGACATTATATAAAATCCAATAATCTGTTTAGCTAGAAAAAGATGTAAATGAGGGATTTCAGTGCTATTTTTCTTTGATAAATTTGGGTAATACTAATCTTTAAACTTTTTGTTCTCCCAGTAAGAGTGATTTAAATAAGCGGGAATGTGTTCAGCTTAATTTCTTATAATACTCAAAAGTATGTAAATATGCAGTTGTCCAGGGAACGGATAATTATCAATGGGATGCTGCCTCTTATGTATTAAAGAATGTGAGAATATATCAAGCATTTAGAAACTTTCAAGTCTCTAACAAATTGGCATGACATATGTGGGAAAGCAATATTGTGTTCACTTACAAAAGGGAATTTTTCATTAAGAATAGTAGCTTAGTTTTCTGATAATTTTGATAAGTTTTTAATTGTTCATGAATGATAGAGAATAGTACAGAATTGTTCACTGAAGATCAACTGTAGGATAATCATGCATTGTCCATTTTAGGAGCCTGTAACTAGGTGGAGATCTTGTTCCTACTCCAGAAGCTGTAACAGGACTGCTATGGCAAATCTTTTGTGTTTTAGTGTGATGGATCATCTTCATCTAAGGAAATTGGCTCTTGTTTCATTGTTGGACATATACTATTTTGATGGTTAACAGTAGGCTTGCTACCTTCTGCCATGGATGGTTCCGTTGAAATAGATCATGGTTGTCCAGTGTCCCATGGAACAATTGTTTTCTTACCACTTGACACATGAATCCATGGGGAGCCCTTGGCATTTTGTTTAAGTGCTGGTTTTGATGAGAACTTGATATGCCCCTCCTGTAAGATTGCAGGCAGGATTTCCATTGATAACCTACCTCTTTCTTTGAACTGAATCACCAAACTGAATAGAATGATCTTTCGTCTTCAGTGTTTGGTTAAAGCAGATTATATCCGTGTATGACACATTTCATTAGTGCTTTACAATGATTCAAAAGAATATCAAGTAAGTGTAGATCAGATAATTGGGCTGACATGAAGTAGCAAAGTCTCATAGATCTGCCAATTAATGTCTCATGTGGATTATGTCAAGTCTTCATGTTGATGCTAAATCCCATGTTTATGAGGGCTAAAGGTGGAGCTTCTGGCTACTTAAGGCCACTCTCAACCCAAATTTCAAATATCTTGCTGTTAAGAATTTCATTACTTCTTTCTATTATAATAGTTGAATCTATAAACCTTCCAGATTTCTCTTTAATCTGCCGTGTAAATGAGTGCTTCTGTCACTATTCGTAGACAGGGATACCAAATCTAGTAATAAATTCCTTTAAAGCTCTGTTAGCAAGATATTCTCTCTCTCTCTCTCTCTCTCTTTCGATTTCCCTTTCGATTTCTCCTGAATATATATATATATACATATATATATACATAACTATTATAAGTGTATATTCAAGAGAACAGCATTTTGACCTTTGAATAAAATCAGTCTCCATGTTTACAAAAGGTCCCCATGATAAGATAATCTATATGTTTCACTTTTTCAGGTTTTTCATTCTTAAGCCATTAAAGAAAATTGGAAGCAAACTTCTGTTTTCTAACTCTTGAAAAATGTAACAAATGTCCTTTAACACTTTTCAGTCATTTCCCTCCCTACCCTGCCCCAGTCCCCTGCTATGTGCTGCTTCTTTGAGTATGTGAATAAAATATAGCTGTGAGGAGAAGATGGGACAAAAGATTCTGGAATCATTGCAGGTCCTTGAGGTTCTCTGAGCCCATTTATGAAACCTATTAAGGATTACTTGCTGTCTTTTAATGAATTGACAGCCTCACATTAGCATCCTTAAACATAAGCATTATTTAAATTTATATACTTCGAACAACTAGGAAATGTCACATTTTTTAAAGAAAAAAGTTATTTCTAATTTTAACTATTTTTAACCTTCAAATACTAATTTTTTCTCAAAAACAGAATTAAAAAGTTCAGAATTAGAAAATGAATTGTTTATATATATTAGCATAACTAGGTTAAAGTGGTATACAATGGGAAATGTATCTTAGATATTTAGTGATTTTTAAAGGAAAGGCATCATATTCTCCAAAAGATAAATATGCGTTAATTAAGGAGTCTGTATTCTCAGTTACAGAAAAAAAAATCCTTTGATACGGATTCTCTGTATGGTATTATTGTTATTGTTAATATATCTCGTGCCTTCTAACTTTGATGTTTTAATATTTTAAAATCAGAACATTCAAAATCTTTACCAACAGCCCATATGCAGTTTTTCCCCCATCATGCACATGCATACACAGACACATACGTTTGCACAGGTACAGATATATACAAACCCTTTCCAGAAAGAAAATATTCTGGCCATATTAGAGAAATCTTAGCTCAGAGATGAACATACAAATGAGTTAAAATGAGCACCAGCTAGACCTGTTAGTTATTCATATGATGAACTTTATTTAAATAGCTTCTCATGGCAAATTATATACTTCACAGGTTTTTACACTAAGACAGAGCTAGAAAATATCTTTCTTGTGGGTAAATGACAAGACCTGAATACATGTCTATCACATGGGAGGTAAGTCGAGTCTGTACAAGATTTTGAGGCAATTGATTGTGCAGTCAAGAGAAAATCAAGAATGTTAGAAAAGGGTGCTTAGAAGACTAGATGTGTTATTCAAATACCTAATTCCCAATTTAATAATCCCAATTTATTACATCCAGAGAAATTTCACCTGGGAAATTATCTGTATCTATCTATCTATCTATCTATCTATCTATCTATCTATCTATCTATCTACCTACCTACCTACCTACCTATCTATCTGTCTATCATCCATCTATCTATCTATCTATCTATCTATCTATCTATCTATCTATCTATCTATCATCTATCTAATTTTGTTCCCAAATAATTTCAATTTCATATTCAAAAGTTTGCTACATTTTGATGTACATCTTAAAACATAATCATATATTCAGTTCCTTTTCTAAAGGCTATCCAGACAATAGAAAAATAATTGTTCAAATTGAGCCTCCATTCCAGTCAAATAGTTTCTGTTTCCTCACTTTAAGGTTCATACATATAACTCTTTCTTTGTATGTATGTGTGTACATATATATTTATGAAATATGAACAAATACTTTTGTTTTTCCATATGAAACATTGATTTTGATACAAAAGTAATCTTATGTTTCTGGGATACATGCCAGGTCATACAATGCTTCCTACTGGGTTTTCTTATCTATTAAGTTTCTCCTCTTCAGTTTCTTTTTTATCACGTTCTCAGCATTTCACAGTTTATTTGAACAATTCTGAAACAGCTGAGTTCTGCTTCATACATGCTGGGGAATATATTTCTGTCTTTGTTTGACTGTGGCTTAGAGTTTGATTTTTTTATTATTTTTATTTCTTTTCTTTTGTATTCTGAATTCTGTCAAGAAGAGAAAAGGTAACGTTTCTTTTGTCCCGGGAGAAGAGGCTGAAATAGTAAGATTTTCTACAGGATTGTTTAGGCTGAGATGATAAGAAGTAGGAATCATTTCAGAAGTGTCTGTTTTGGGCAGCTTGGCCAAGTTACTTATAAATTGCTGGTGGTCAGACTGAAATACTTTTCTGAAAAAGGTATGTTTTAAACTATTATTGCTTATTGTTTATAGATTTCGTCGGTTGAGGATGTGGTGAAATTATTATTAATTCATAAGAATATCAGTCTTATGTCTAAAGCCTTCTAAGGACTTTTAATTGTTTTTTTTAAATTTAAGTTCAGAGTTTTTAAATGTGCAAGATTTAGATTCCATTTTTTAGAAAAAAATCTGTCAGTGTCGATCTAAGATTTTAGAGCGTCATGATTCAATTATACTTTTCAGAAGAGTAATTTAAATTATAAACAGCTTGTACTGGCTACTGTTTAGAATGACTGCTATCAGTAAGAGAGTTTAATCATGTCCTAAGCTGTTGGACCTTTGCATAATGGTATATGTACATAAAGCAGGTTGGAGAGGGTGATACATTGCTCATTTTACTGTTTATTTCATTTGTGCTTACAGATGGAAGGTCAAGTAATAGTAGCCATTCTTAATCTAGGATCCAGAAATTTTTTTCAAAAAAAATGTTTTTGATAGCTGTATTGTAATTCTGTATATTTTATTTTATGCATTTGAAATCAGTATATTGAGAAGAGGTTCATAGATTTCATTGAACATCCAGAGGGTCTGGGTCTAGGTAATAGTTGACATTAGTTTAAGACAGAGATTCTTAAGGTGTGTGTGTGTGTGTGTGTGTGTGTGTGTGTGTGTGTGTGTGATGGACCTCTTTGATATTCTAGTAAAGCCCATGGACATCTTCTCAGAATAATGTTCTTTAAGATTTACAATAAAAGGAAGTGGTAAATTTCAATTGAAATTTAGTAAGAATAATGATCTGATTTTTCCCCATGCAAGTTCACGGACATTGTAGCTTCAGTATACTCTTGGATGAAGGACGGGGCAGTGGGTGTCCTAGGGACTCCAGTTTAAGAATTCCTGGTTTCTATCTTAGACCTAATCAACAGATTTGTATTGCTAGGATATCACAGCTAGCTTTCAGGGGTGATGCATTCATTCCTTTACTGAAAAATGTAAACCATTCACATTCTTTATGTATATTATGGCAATTTTTACAGGGGAAGAAGTATAAATGGATGAAAACACCTGAGAGCTACCTGTTTTGAAATCAAGTCATTCGTAATTGATGATAGGTAAGGACATTGTGGATGGAAGAAATTTCTTGCTTTACCCAGTGAAGAAAATGACAGGAGAATATTCACCAACTCCATTTGAAGGAAATCAGGGTAATCTCATATTCTGTTCTAGCAAAAACTTCTCTGACTTGTGCTAAACATATTATTTAGACATAGCAATAAACTCTCTAAACTCTTTATTTAAATGTTGAATCCAACAGATCTGATATATACAAAATTGGTCTGATATGGATCCAAGCAAGTTATAGTAGTTAGAGATAATTTCTCACTGACAAATCTCATAGAGTTTTAAATGAATAATTCTGACAATTGTGACCATGGGGTTAATTAAAGAAAAGTATGTACCATTACCAGCCTGAGTCTAGGGTACTATATTGTTGAAAGAAATAAATTTAGTTACTCAGAACTGTGTTTACTGATCAAATCTATTAGAAACAATATTTTTATTATATATGTTAATTAACTGCTTAGAGGATAGTTACCTAAACAAGATTGACACAAGAAGTCTAGTTTTTATACTCTCTTGTGAAAAATCATCACAGAAAGTTTTATAAATTATTTTATGCTGTAGAGTTTTACATTAAAGTCGCAACTTTACATTAAAATCACAAATCATTTGTAAACTTGGCGTAAATTGTAGCTTAAACTTCGTATTTTTCAAAGGAAGAGGAAAAACAAATAAAAGTTTCATTTTATAATATAAAATCGTAACAGTATCATACAACTGCAGAGACTTCCAGGATGAGGTCAGAATATCTCTGCGATGCAGAACATCTCAAGGTAATAACATTTCAGGCTCAGACATTATTTTGAATAAACTAAAATTATTTAGAATAAACCAAATACTTTGTGCATATGCACATACACACATTAGTATGTGTGTAGATATGTATACATATGTATATATGTGTATGTATGTATATATATGTATGTATGTATGTATGTATGTATGTATGTATGTATGTATATGTATTTTGAGAGCCACTTGTTAAACATTTACCACAAGGCCAAACCATCAAGTTGTGTAAAGGACAGTAAAGAATATTGGAGAGATAGGAAGGGTCTAGGTTGTAAAGAACTTTAAATGACATGAGAGTTTTTTTAATCTTGTTGTTCGTCCTTTGTTTTCAGAGGACCAATAAAGTCGGGGGTAATGCCTTGACTTGTACTTGAATTGATTTAAGTGAGGCAGAGTAACACAGGGTCATTAGCTTCACTTTCTCTTCCAGAGTCATCAAAGTCCAGTGGCAAGATAAAAGTCAGGATGACTGGCGATAGGCCAGAACGTAATGGATGACCTCAGTGTCTTCCATGTCTGACTAAGCTCTAAGCACTCCACAGTACCTGCTTTAGCCCCCTTCTAGGCTGTTGGAACAAATTGTTCTCATCTACCCATTGCGCCAGAGAAAGTCTTCAATTGCTTGGGGTAGACATCCCCTAACTCACTCACAGGTTTGAGACCTGTCAGTTCCCTTCAACCTGATTTAGCCCTTCTGCTGAGACAATTTTACTGGATGTGGCCCCTGTGCATGCTTCAGCTTCTTAGAGCCCCAGGAGAGAGATTTTAGGTAATAGGAAGCTATTGGAGTTCACTGAGTAGGGGAATGACATGGTAAAACTTATGTTTTATTACAAGGATTCTCAGTATTTTTGTTGTGAGAACCCCTTTCAGCAGCACCAAAAATGTGTTATTAATTCCCAAGGTAATTTAACATACTGCTTATACTATTCTTTGTGATTTATTAATTAAGGGCTTACAATAATTACAATGATAATCCCCCAAATCTTCCAGTTAAAATTTACATGAAATACAAATTTTTATTCTGCCCATAATGATGAAAACTAAATATAGAATGATAAAATAATTATGCATGTTTTATATGGAACATTCTATAAGAATTAAAAGAAGTAATCCAGCAAAAACTGCATATGCTTTCTATTATCTATAATATATAATATAATCTATAATCTATATCTATATTTATATATCTATAATTAAATTTTGAATTTTGCAATTTTTAAGATAAATATAATTTTAAATAAAATAAGTCTTAACTTAGGACACTTGCATTATTTGGCTCACCATGAGACAAAGTCTTAAATCTGGTTTGGCATCAAGTTTATTTTTATATTTTGATTTTAGATAAAATAAAGTGAAAATGCTTCCTCACACAAATATGTATTAGAAAATGGTAGGAGAATTTATAAGCTCTTTTGCTGATAGAAATTCATTTTAAAAACTTTTTAGTCGCCATTTAAACAGTTGATTAAAATGAATAGCTAGTTTACTCTGTAAAAATTTCCTTTGTTTTAAACTGTGTTTATATATAAACTAACTTTGCTTGTGATACTTCTAATGTGGCTTTCTTCTCTTTTGTCATTGGCTGTATGCTCACCAAACTCTACTAAATGACCAACTGGTTTCATCAACCATTTCAGTTGAGATTTTCCCCCATTGAGGAATGGAAGTTTATATCAGAAAAGAGCCTTAATACTGCAGTGAGGGACAATATAAGATTTGTAATTATCTTGGATGGTTGCAAGATGGCTATTAGTATGCATGCACAGTAACCTGATGTGGATCAAGAGCCCAAATGCTCCTAACATCTTGATCACCTTATTCCCCAGCTCACCCTTGCAGGGTAACTGAGGGGAATGTGGGAAATACTATGGTACATTGTGCACAATGCAAATAAGGGTTTACCACATGTAAATGAAGGCACGTAAGTGCATCTTACCATCCATTGGTAATTGGTTTGTGCTAACATGTTTAACCCTTGTGCTGGTTTTGAAAAAAAAAAAAATTGACGACAGGCTGACAAAGTACAAAAGTAGTCAGAGTTTAACGAATCATTGCATGGATGTCAAAATTGTTGGATGATTATGGCTGTTGCAGATTTGAAGAAACAAACCTATAATGTTTCAAATATGCACATGCTTCTTGTCATGGAGGAAAGCATCGTTGTGACATAATAATTAGTTACTTATTTGCTGCTTAAGAAGTCATTAAAGAATTTTGACTATAAACCCCACAGAACTACTAAATTGTAGGAACCCATTACTTTATAACATTCCCTTTGGCATCTGTGTGAAATGTGTATTGGAGCAGGGAGATACTTGAAGTAGGAAGCCCAGTTTGAAGACTATTCTAATAGTCCAGCTGCGAGGTGATGAGAACCTGAATAGAGGTGGTAGCTAGAAGAGTGGTGACAAGTGCAGTATACAATTAATGGTGTAGAGAAAGAAAAGATGAAATTTTTTAAGTAATTGGCTGTGTGTGGTAAGTTAAGGATTATAACTAACTTGTAGGCCTGGATGACTAGAAAGACAGTGGTACCCTTACAACTCTCGCAGCTCAGAAGAAGGGGAACCTGAGGCACTCAGTTTTGTACATGTTGTGTTGATACATCTCTGGAGCATCCTGCTTGAAATTGTCCAGTTGCCACTTGGTGATGTGTGACTGGAGTTAAGGAGAGAAACTAGGCTTGGACTTCTGGTTTTAGAAGTAGCCTGGATAAAGATGGTAACCCATGGGAACTGATGAAATCACTAAGTGAGAGTACAGAAGAGAAGGGAGTCAAAAACAGAACTTTGGGGAAAAATTATAGTTGTCAGATATGATATGGATGAAAAATTAGGAGAGGAAATGGAAAAGGAATGATTAGACAGGTAGAATGAGAACCAAGGGGCAGGTGTATCACAGAAACCTACAGAGGAGAGAATATCCAGGGAGTGATGATGGATAACAGTGTCAGGTGCTACAGAGAAGGCAACAAAAGTGACAGTAGAGAACAGACCATGAGATTTGTCAATTAAGAGAACATTGGTAACTTTGGAGAGAGCAGTTTTAGTTGAGTAATGAATCAAAAGCCAGATGATGACAATAATGATCATATTAGTAACATTTATTGTAGTACTTTAAGTTTGCAGAATTTTTTAAAAAATATCATCTCATTTATTCTCACAAAGCCTTGAGAGGTAGTTGCTGCTAATATCCTCATTTTATAAGTGGAGAAATCAAGGTAAACAGAGGTTAAATGACTTGCCCTGGGTTACATGGCTTGAGGTTCTAGTTTTTTGGAAGATATGGTCTCAAATAGTTTCAATTGTTTCCTCCTCTGTGAAAGAAGTTCAGGAAGTTTTGCATAAGATAGGTCCAGCAGGTACACAGGAACCAGAGCACACAGTTCAAGAGGAGAGAAAAATCTCCTGGAGGTTGAAGTGCCAGGTCACTCTTCTGACCAGTAATAGTGCCATGTCATCCCTCTTCCTCTCTTGTGCATAAATGTTCTGGGCCAGTGGAGGAAGATGAGTTTGAATGAGTTTGCATGAGTTTGAAATGGACTCTTGGATAGTAACTCTAAGAGTTTGATCTTCAATTTGACTTGCTGTCAAATGCTAGAGAGGCCGAATAAAGAGCTGGCCATGGATATTGTTAAGTCTAACCTGGCTCCAGCATGGTGACTGCAGATGAAATAGCAAAAGTGGGAGCATCGAGTGTGTCTGCTCAGTGGTGAAATTTCTCTTGACCAAGAATTCCCTTCTTCTTTCTTGCTGCCCCAAAGGGCAGATGCTAAAACTTTTCTTGAAAGTTGCATGCTTGCTATTTTAAGTAATTCTAAAGCAAGACAATTTAGCTAAAGATAAAGGATTTATCTTCACCAGGCCTGATTTTGAGCTTCGCTATGAAAAGGAAGCCATGAATGCCTTGTAGTGTGTGGAGATAAAGAGACAGAGAAGATGGGCCTTTTATGGATGAACGTTGGGTTTGGAAGAATTATTTTCTGTCTTTCCCCAAATGGACTAGGGGTTCCTTAACTAAAATTGGAGGGAATCTTTCTGATAGCAATTTATTGGTTTCACAAAAATTCCAAAATTAAGTAGCATCCAGGATTTTTAGTTTGACTAGGTGAAAAGCGAGCCATTCACCATTGCTGTTCTACTGTGGGAATGAACAATGTAGGGCCATGATGCCCCTTCCTGCATGGTTTGCCCACCCTTTCATATGAAGAGAAGTGTTATTATTGTTGTTATTTCGTTGTTATTAATATTAGTAGCAGTAGTAGTAACAGCTAGCATTTATATAGCACTTTGCAAAACACTTTACATGTTATCTCATTTGATCCTCCTAGCACCCATGTGAGGTAAATACTTTTATTTCCATTTTACAAATGAGGAAAAAGAGTCAAGGAAAGGTTAAATGACTTACCCAGGGTTACACACTGGTGAAAGTCTGAGACACGATTTGAACTTGAGTCTTCTTGATGCCAGGTACAGTAGCCTATACCACTAGACTGCCTCAGAAATATTTCTGTTGGTGCAAGGCTGAGAGCAGTGACCAGACAGTAGATCCTTTTGGGTGGGAGGAGAGGTGGAAGTGTCTGAGAAGTTGTGACATGATGACATTCCAAAGATGGAGACCAGAGTGGAAAGTGAGCACACTATTCTTTTCATCTTCAAACAAATCTTCGATACCCATAGACACCTGACTTCAAAATTAATTCCTGGGGAGATGCAAAAAGCACTAACACCTAAAGAAAGGTTCAGCAAAGACCTTAATATAAGGGTGGCATGAGAGCTGATCCTAGAGGGGAGTTAGTGGTGATGAAGAGCATTCCAGGAATGGGACATAGATTGTTTGAAGTATGTACATGGAAGATGGAATGTCACATATGAGAAAGTAGTCTAGGTAGTCCAAAGGACCCAGGAAATAATCCACTTTGATTTAGAAATAGAGTGAATGAGGAGTGGCAGTGTGAAATTAGTTTGGAAAGTCAATATGGAGAATAATTATGAATATTCTTCCATTCTCTCTTCCTTCCTTTCCCCTTTTTTCTTTCCTCCTCCCTCTTTCTTCCCTCCTCCCCTCTTCCTTCCCTTCCCCTTCCGAAAATCACCATACACCAGATACTCATTAAAGGGATTCATGTACATTCTCTTTCCTGAAAGCTTATTTGCTTTTTGGCAAATGGGAAAAGAGACCTAAATACACATCAGAAAGCTTTCTATCCCCAACCCCAACAGGAACCCAAGACAGTATATCTGTGATCTTCTCAAGCTCCAAAAATTCAAAGAATTGCATAGTAAGAAGGGAGCTCAGAGATGAGTTCATATGCATTTATTAAGCACCTGTTATATGCTAGACAAGGTGCTAAATGCTGAAGTTATAAAGAAAGGCAAAAGACAGTCCCAGTCTTAGAGGAGCTCACAGTCTAAAGGGTATTTAGTTCAACCTACACTTGCAAAATCATTCTCTTCTGCAACTTCCCTAGATACATAGTCCCTGCCCTGGTTACTTGCCTTTGTATTGAATCCACGGTCTGGGATTGGAAAAATGACCCACTGGGACTTCTTTGTGAATTTCCTGATCATTTCTTATTATAGTGCTCTTCTTTCATCTTTGTTAGAATACTTGTAAGAGATATGGACAAGAATGTTTCTTCCAATGACATCGTCTTTACTTATTGGTGATCCCTTACTTTCACTAGGCAGCAGTGATGAAAATGCATCTTGTGCTTTTGCATATTCTTCCATAGATCTTTGCATTTTTAAATTTTAATAATTTATTTTTAAAACTCTTTACTTTTTAATTTTGTCCAAATTCCTTCCCTCCTTTCCACCCCTCCCTACCCCACCAAAAAGGTAAGCAGTGTGATATCACTTATACATGAGAATCATACAAAACACATTTCCATATTAGCCATATTTCAAAAAAAAAAAACAAGAAAAATAAAGAATGTGAGAAAATTATACTTCCGTTTACATTCATACTTCATCACCTGTCTCTGGAGGTGGATAGCATGTTTTTCATCATGGGTCCTTAAGAATTGTCTTGGATCATTGGATCAGAGTAGGCAAGTCTTTCATAGTTGATCATTACAACATTGCTGTTACTGGGTACAATGATCTCCTGGTTCTTCTCACTTCAGTTGGCATCAGTTCATATATGTCTTGCCATATTTTTTTCTGAAACAATCTCTCTTGTCATTTCTTATAGCACAGTCATGCTCCATCACAATCAATTATGTGCCACAATTTGTTCATCCATGTCCCAGTTGATGAGCATCCCCCCAATTTCCAATCCTTTGCCACTACACAAAGAGATACTTGAAATATTTCTGTGCATATAGATCCTTTTCCTTTGTCTTTGATCACGTTGGGATATAGACCTAGTAGTGTTATTATTACTTGGTCAAAGGGTATGCACAGTTCTATAGTTCCTTGGACGTAGTTCCAAATTGTTCTCCTGAATGGTTAAAACCACTTTTCTACCCTACCAGCAGTTCATTAGTGTACTTATTTTTTCCTCATCCTCTCTAGTGTTTCTCATTTCTGATAGATGTGAGGGGGTACTTCAGAGTCGATTTAATTTATATTTCTCTAATCAGTAGTGATTGAGAGTATTTATTTTTCATATTACTATAGATTACTTTCATTTGTTCTTCTGAAAACTGCCTGTTTGTATCCTTTGACCATTTATTACTTGGGAAATGTCTGTTATTTTTATAAATTTAACTCAGTTCTATGTTCATTATATACTAGAGAAATGAGGCCTTTATCGGAGAAACTTACAGTAAATTTTTTTGAGATTACTTGTCTATGGTGCCTTGTAGCAAAATGTAGTTTCCCTGATTATCTCTTTAATTTCAGTCTCTGTTTGCTTTTGCTTTGTCTGAGAGGCTGCCCCAACTTTCTAACTTCAGCTGAAGAGTATAAAGTTGTTTTATTTTTATTTTAACTCTGTGTGTGTCTTTACGTTTCAAGTTTGTCTCTTGTAATCAATATATTTTTGGATTGTGCTTTCTAATTTATTCTGCTATCTGCTTCCATTTTATGGGTGAGCTCATCCTATTTCCAATCATAGTTATAACTATGTATTTCCCTCCATCCATTTTCTTTTGTTTCTTCTCTTTTTATCCTGTCCTTCCTCAGAAATCTGTTTTGTTTCTAACCACTGCCTTCCTTAATTCACCCTCCCTTTTGTCTTATCCTCTTCCTTTCCCATTTCACTATTTGATGTCATGGTCCTCTTTGAGAACAAGGGACAAACGCCACAACAAAAATTTGGTAAGTTAGATTTGTATACCCAACTAAGTGAGTATATATATTCTTCCCATTTGGAACCCATTACAATAAGAGTAAGGTTTAAGCATTGCCCATCACACCCCTCATTTTCCCCTCCATTGTAAAAACTTTGCCTTGTGTGCTCCTCCTTCCCACTTCTCTTAGTATATCCCTCTTTCAACACCTTTTCATTTTTTTGGAGAGCATTTCAATATAATTGACTCACACCTGTGTCCTCTGTCTAAATAAATTCCTTTTAATTGCCCTAATAATGATAAAATTCCTAGGAATCATCTTCCCATTTAGGAATGTGAACAGTTAAACTTTATCTAGTCCATTATGATTACACACTAGTGTTTACCTTTTTATGCCTTTCTTCAGTCTTGTGTTTGAATGTCAGATTTTCTATTTTGCTCTGGTCTTTTCATCAAGAATGCTTGGAAGTCCTCTATTTTGTTAAATATCCATTTTTCTCCTCAAGGATTATATTCATTTTTATTTGGTAAATTATTCTTGGTTGTAATCCTAGCTTCTTTGACTTCTGGAATATTTTTTTGCAAGCCCTCCACTCCTTTACTGTGGAAGCTTCTAAATCTTGTGTGATCCTGGCTGTGGCTCTATAATATTTGAATTGTTTCTTTCTGGCTGCTTGAAGTATTTTCTGTTTGACCTAGAAGCCCTGGAATTTGACTGTAACATTTATGGGAATTTTCTCTTTGGGGTCTCTATCAAGAAGGGATCTGTGCATTATTCCAATTTCAATTACACTGTGAATCCAAGATACTAGGGCAGTTTTCCTCGATAATTTCTTGAAACATGATATCTAGGCTTTGTCTTTGATCATGGCTTTCGTGTAGTCCAGTAAATTTTAAATTATCTCTCCTTGATCTATTTTTCAGGTCATTTGTTTTTCTTATAATGTATTTTACATTTTCTTCTATTCCTTTGACTATATTTTATTATTTCTTTATGTCTTATGGAGGCATTGGTTTCCAGTTATCCATTTTTAATTTTTAAGGAATTATTTTCTTCAGTGAGCTTTTGTACCCCTTTTCCTGTTTGACCAGTTCTGCTTTTTAAGAAGGTCTTTTCTTTCTTTGTTTTTAATTTATTTATTTTCGGTTTTCAACATTCACTTCCACAAAATTTTTAATTTCAAATTTTCTCCCCTTCTACTCCCTCTTCTTACTCTAGGACATCATGAATTCTGATTACCCTTTCATCCAGTCTGCCCTCCCTTCTATCCTTTCCCCCTCCCCCAGTTAAAAACAAATTTTAACATTCACTTTTCAAGCTTTGAGTTCCACATTATCTCCCTTCCCCCTCTCCCCAAACACCCTCATTGAGAAAGCAAGCAATTCCACATATATGTGTGTGTGTGTGTGTGTGTGTGTGTGTAGTCATGCAAACCCTTCCATAATAGTTAATGTTGTGAAAGACTAACTGTATTTCACTCTATCCTGTCCTACCCTCCATTTATTCTATTCTCTCCTTTGACTTATACCTCTACCAAAGTGTTTGCTTCTGATTACCCCTTCTACCAATCTGTTGCCCCTCCTATAATTCCCTCCTCTTTCATCCCCTTCCCCCCTGCTTTCCTGTAGGTTAACATAAACTTCCATACCCAAATGAGTGTGTGTCATTCCCTCCTAAAGCCAAATCTGATGAAAGGAAGGCTCATTTATTCCCTCTCATTTTCCCCTTCTTCCCTTCCATTGTAAAAGTTCTTTCTTGCCTCATTTATGTGAGATGATTTACTGCATTCTACCTCTCCCTTTCTGTTTCTCCTGGTACATTCCTCTCAATACTTAATTTTCTTTTTTAGATATAATTCCTTCATACTCAGCTCACCTTGTGTCATCTGTCTGTATGTCTCTCTATACACACACACACACACAAACACACACAAACGCACACATACACACACATATGTATGTGTGTATATATATGTATATATATATGTGTATATATATATGTATATACACATATACATGCACACACACATACATATATTCCCTCCAACTGTCCTAATACTGAAAAAGGTCTCATAAGTTACTAATATCACCTTTCCATGTAGGAATGTAAGTAGTTCAACTTTAATAAGTAACTTATAGTTTCTCTTTCCTGTGTGCCTTTTTATGCTTCTCTTGATTCTTGTATTTGAAAGGCAAATTTTCTATTCAGCTCTGGTCTTTTCATCAAGAATGCTTGGAAGTTCTCTATTTCATTGAAGTTCCATTTTTCCCCCTAGAGTATTATACGCAGTTTTGTTGGGTAGGTGATTCTTGATTTTTATCCTATCTCCTTTGACCTCTGGGATATCCCTTCTGATCCCTTGGTATAGAAGCTACTAAATCTTGTTTTGTCCTGATTGCGTTTCCACAATACTTGAATTGTTTCTTTCTGGCTTCTTGTAACATTTTCTCCTTGACCTGGGAACTCTGGAATTTGGCTATACTATTCCTAGGAGTTTTCCTTTTGGGATCTTTTCCAGGAGGTGATTGGTGGATTGTTTTCATTTGTATTTTACCCTCTGGTTCTAGATTATCTGGGTAGTTTTCCTTGATAATTTCTTGAAAGATGTTGTCTAGACTCTCTTTTTTATCATGGCTTTCAGGTAGTTCGATAATTTTTAAATTGTCTTTCCTGGATCTATTTTCCAGGTCAGTTGTTTTTCCAATGAGATACTTCATATTATCTTCTTTTTTCATATTTTGGTTTTGTTTTATAATTTCTTGATTTCTCATAAAGTCATTAGCTTCCATTTTCTCCATTCTAATTTTGAAGGAATTATTTCCTTCAGTGAGCTTTTGAACATCTTTTTCCAATTAGCCCATTCTGATTTTTAAGGCATTCTTCTCCTGATTGGCTTTTTAGATCTCTTTTACCATTTGGATTAATTTTAAAGGTGTTATTTTCTTCAGCATTTTTGAGGTTTCCTTTAGCAAGCTGTTGACTCTATTTTCATGATTTTCTTATATCACTCTCATTTCACTTCCCAATTTTTCCTCTACTTCTCTTACTTGATTTTCAAAGTCCTTTTTGAGCTCTTCCATGACCTGATACCAATTCATATTTTTCTTGGAGGCTTTAGATGCAGGAGCTTTGGCTTGGTTATCATTCTCTGTTTTTATGTTTTGATCTTCTTCATCACCAATGTTGTAAGAGAATTCCTCTTCACTGAGAAAACAAGAATCTGTAGTCTCTTTCTTTTCACCTTGTTTTCTCATTTTCCTAGTCAACTACTTGACTTTTGAGCTCTTTGTTAAGTATAGGGCTCAAGAAGCAGCCTCTGCTTCAGCAGTTGCTGCTGTCACCCTGGGACTGGTACCAGGGCTGGGGTTGGGGCTGAAGCCACACCATGCTCCCCTCTCAAACCCTTCCCACCAACCATTGAAGCTGTCTTTTGCGTTTGTAGGTTAAATCTGGAAACCACAGCAGCTGCCAGTGATTCAATCCCCAAAGGCTTGCTCTGTCTATAATTCTGGCATGGCCCATACCAAATTGCATTCCCTCCCAGCCTGGTGCAATAGACCCTTCCTATTGATCTTCCAGATTGTCTTGGGCTGGAAATTTGATTCAGTCTGTCCTTTTGTGGCTTCTTCTGCTCTAGAATTTGTTTAGAGTCATTCTTACAGATTTTTGAGAGGTTTTGGGGAGAGAGTTCTAGCAGGCCCCTGCTTCTACACTGCCATCTTGACTCTACCCTCAAGGAATTCTTTGCTTCAGTGAATTTTTGTGCCTCCTTTTACAGTTAGCATATTGTGCTTTTTATTTTCTTCTTTTCAGTGAATTTTGTGCCTCTTTTACCTTTAGACCAATTCTGGTTTTTAAGGTATTATTTACTTTAGTATTTTCGTGCCTCTTTTACTAAGCTGTTAATTCTTGTTTCATAATTTTCTAGCCTAAGAAAACTTATGAGGTCAGCAGGAGAGGTCAGTGTGAGAGATCTGTGACACCAAGGTGGAGGATTGTTCAGAATGCATCAGTGGTGACAACAGTAGCAGCAGCAACTTTGAGGGTTCTCAGTCCAGAGACAGTAAGGGGGTCCCACTTTGACTTTTTGTTGTCCCTGCTGCTCCAAAATTTGATTAGAGGTATTATTTTAAAGTTGTTTGGAGGGGACTGTTCAAAGAGTTTAGATGAGCTGCTTCCTCTAGTCCACCATCTTGAGTCTATCTCCAGATCATTGTATTTTCAACAGTACATTTTCAGGTTCCTTCTAGTAGGATGTGTTCTACCTGTGTCCCTGTGAGTCACAAGAAACTAGTAGTTGTCATCCATCTTGATAAGTTGTCTGTTATATCTTGGCTACCTGCCCTGAATGATAGAAGATAGATATCACCTCTATTATTGTTATTTGAGTAACAGTATAACTTCTTTGGTCCCCCTGAAAAAGGAGTCCTTAACCCCAATTCTTCTTCATCTGACCTTTATCAATTGTCTCACATGATGGCTTCTGGGGCTTTTCTTGATCATTCCTTGAAGGACAGGCAGCATATTTTTCTTCAGATCATGTTGCTATGAGGAGCAACTACAGATTTGATTTAAGTTTCAAGTGTGCACTTACTGTTCATTGCTTCCTCCTCCGTGTGACATTCTGCAACCTCTTGATTGGTTACTTCTCCTCTACCACTTAAATCCTCATTTTCAAAGGTATTTTTTCTGCATTGAATTCCTCATTTCTTTTATTTTAAGGAAATTTTCGTTGGGCCTGATAATTTGAAGTGTAGATTAACTTTTCTTGAACCCTTTCTTATTTTTTCTAGGAAGGAAAGTAGTCTGCACATTGGACGTAGCTAACAGTTATTTGACTGTAGGAGAAATATATACATCACACACTTAATTTGTCACTTGAGGTTTTTGGCTACTCTTCACAGAGTGAAGCCATCAGCCTTATTTTTCAAATTGATTATGAGTGGTTACAGCTCACTTCCCAACCACTTCCCTAATACCTTTCAACACCTTAACAGTCTTGCCCAGTGTTCTGTTCTTTCTCTCACTGATCTATTATTTACTTTTACTAGTTTTTAAATTTATTTAAATTACCAGTTTTTATTAAAAATTTTTACTTTCTCAACTAGCTTCTCAGTCTATGCTAGTCTTCTTTAACTTAATCCAATAAACATTTAAGTGCCTGCTATGTGCTAAGCACTGGACCTATAGTTAAAAGAAAGACAGTCCCTTCTCTCAAGGAGTTTACCATCTAAAGAGGGAGACAAAGCACAAAAAAGGCAGAAAAGTTGGGGTGGAGACACCAGGGGACATCTGGCATGAGTATGTCTTGTTCTCTGGTGTTAAACCCATGTAAAACAGCGGATGTAAAGTAGAATGAGCTGAGTTGTCTCTGCCCTCTATAAAGGAAGGCAAAAGGAGGAGTTCAGTACTCTGTCCTCTAGACGGAAGGGAAAGGAGGCTGAGGGAGATGATGTTTATCAAGGTCTGCATTAGCATCATGATGGTAAATTTAGAAGTGAAGTGTTGAAACCAGGCAGGGCAGCAGATGTGAAGTAGAGTGGTTTCAGATAAAAAGCGCAAAGTTTCAGATCTTTTATCCTATATTATTTTGCTTCTTTAAGCTGATGTCTCTTCTCATGTCATCTACTGACACCTGAAGTTGTTTCCTTCATCTTCTATTTCTTAAATTCAATCTCTGGCCTTTCTCAAAATCCCAAGCCATCCCAGTTACCTTAAAAATTTCTTCTTCCTTGTGTTCATTTCCAGTTCCCATCTTTTCTTCTCTTCTTTCCATCTTTTCCCATGGAAACTGGAAGCAGTGATTTAAATGAACTACATTGAATTGATGTTCTCACTGGACTGAGCTATTACGACCAAAGTTCAGCCAAAAATATCAGTGAGAGTCTAACTATTTAGTCATGTGATTGCTAGCAAATGAGATTGTCATTTTCCAGAGGGAATGTAATTTGTATTCCAAATAATTTTTGTTAAATTGTTCTTGGAAAAAGTCTTAATGGCCATCCTTGGGAGGCTGGGCTGCACACAATAAGATGGAAATGAATGTGAATGGAAATTCATTAAATTTTTTATGTTTAGAGAATAGTTAGCTCTGTTTTGTTCCTGTGCCATAGACTACATCCTTGAATAGCTGACTGTTTTGCTCATCTTCACTATTATATTGGGAGGAAGGGGAAAGACAGGAAACTCAATGAGAAAATGTGGGTAGATCGGCACAAAACTGTCCTGGCTACTGACCTATTAATTCAGAAGACACCCTTTACTTAAGGGAGCCAATATTATCCTCTTTGCTAATGCCGAGCACATTTTTTTTGTTACTCATACATAAATTAAGGTTCCTTTTTCCACTTACTGTGTTCCATATTCACATTATCCCTCTGGGTTCAGGGAACCAAAGAGCCATGAAGAAAGATGTGAATTTATTCTAGGAAAAAATTTCTTCTAGCTCATACACTGAGCCTCTGACAGAGCTGGTAATGAAAGCCATCTCTTTGAGTTCTCAGACTTGATCAACTTCTCTAAATACTTCTCTTCCACAGTGATTAAATATATAATAAATTGTTCATAATATATTACATAAAAGTATTACACTTTCTTTTCTGCTGTTATTGCTTTAGCTTGCCAAGATAGGTGTCACTGCCTTTCTTTGTAGAAGCCAAGTTCCTTTGACACATGCCATTGTTGAGTTTATTAAATTATTGCATCTTCACTGTGATTTATAATTTTGAAAGCACATTCATGCTCTTGAAATTGATGGCACCTGAATTTGTAGAGGCATAGAAACATACTGCAATTGATCACGAAAAGACTTTGTCATGTAAATGAGCAAGGGCAATAAAAAAATGGAGCTCAGAAGGGATTGAAGAGTAACTCATTTGCTATCATTCTAGAATTCTGAGGGAATGGATGAAGCTGGGAATTTGACTTTTTGCTAGGTAACTTCATGTTTTCTGAAGCATCTTTTTTCTTCATCCTCAACTCCATGAGTTTCACTTTTCATTTTCTCTTTTCAAAAAGTCCCTTTAACAGTTAGAAAAATGCCATCTTTAATGATTTCTTCTAATAGTTCTTCTTTTCCTTTTTCCTTTTCTTTTCACACTCTAATATAGAGTAGTCTTACACAGGCTTTGGAAGTACCTTGTGATGGCAGAAAGTGGTGGGATTTTTTTTCCTAGTACTAAAGATGAGGAAAGATTGGACCAGGTGTAAAGTTCCACTTTTTGTTAAGGTCCTAGTGAAGCAAGGTCTGTATTACAAGAATTCAGTCCTGGGTTCCAAGTAAAAGGTCCTGATGGCAAGTGATTTGGTGACTGAATTTCTATTCCTGGTAGGAGAGACTCTGTTTTTGTTTATTTTTAATCTTTAAATTTTACTTTTTCATTTACACATAGAAACAATTTTAACATCCTTTTTAAAAAATATTTGTGTTCCAAATTCTTTCCCTCTCTCCCTCCCCCCTCTTTGTGAAGGTAAGCAATTAAATATAGATTATACATGTACAATCTTGAAAAACATCCATATTAGCCATGTCGTGAAAGAAAACACAGACACCCCCCAAAAAATCCCAAGAAAAATAAAGTAAAAAAAAAGTATGCTTCGATCTGCATTAAGACACCATCACTTTTTTTCTCTGGAGGTGGATAGCATTTTTCCTCCAAAGTCCTTTGCAATTATCTGGGTTCATTATGTTGCTGAGAATAGTTAAATCATTCACAGTTTATCATTGTACAGTATCACTGTTACTATGTATAATGTTCTCCTTGGTTCACTTTACCTCAGTTAATATGTCTTCCCAGGATTTTCTGAAACCATCCTGCTCATTATTTCTTATAGCACCATAGTGTTCCATCACAACCATATACCACAACTTGTACAGCTATTCCTCAATTGGGTATCAGAAGCTTTGATCCTAGGCAAGGTCCAGTGTAACACAATAAACGTTTTTCCTGTCACAGCTTGATGGGTATGCAGAGCTGTAGTATTGTTGGACCCAGTCTGGGCAGAATAGCAGCAAACACTGAAGCAATAGATTGGAAGGGTGAGGTGGAAGAAAGTAGGACAGTTCCATTTTATAAACATAGGGCCCTGCCTTTGCAGTGATTGATTATTTTTTGGTGGACTTTCAGAGCAGTGATTACTCTTCAAGATATCCTTGTAAATATGGTATAATACCAACTTGGGTTGGGTGAAGAGAGCTTTATCCCAGAGTGCTAGTGTTTGGAGGATGCTTCTTCCTCAGTGATCTTCCAGCCCACCATAATCATGCCTCTTCTCATTTCATAGTACTTAGCCTGATTACTCTCATTTGAACCACCACCCCCTAGTCACCCTGATACCCTTCTTCCATCGTCTGATTGGTTCACTCCCTTCTTTCCCCCTTCCCTCAGAGGGAAGGGTCTTGGGATATGTCCTCCAATGGAGCATTTTGTCCCTAGGTTTTCATTTTGCTTCCTGCTTACCTGAGTTTTGCCTGAGCATTCTAATTCCCAATTTTGGTTCTGTCTTTGATTCTAATAATGATAAGTTCTTGGTGTAAGCAATTTCTTATTACCTTTTTAGTAAGTAAATATTGGTGGTACCATGTCCTATTTTGGTTATTTTCATTTTTTTTTGTAGAAATCAATTCATCCTTGTTATGTGATAGTATGCCTTTAAAAAAAAAATCATCTACTTTGGAGGTATTATGTATGCATTTAGTTTTTTTTTTTTAACTATAATTGGACTGCTTTAACAATAATGATAATAATAATAACTGTACTTTAATTGAAATGGCTTGTCAGCATAGTCAAAATATTTTGTATATAGACATAACTGAAAATGTAAACATTAAATAAATCAGTACTTGATAGGATCATTGAACTAAAACAGGATTTAACCTTAGAGGTCATCTTTAGCCTACCACTGGCAGCTTACAGATATGGAAACTGAGACCCAGAGACTTGCTGCATAGGCAGAGTAAATGACAGATCTGAGATTTGAATGCAGGCTCTTTCTCCTGCACCACAGTGCATTTCCTTTATGTTGTGCAAAATGATTAATATTAAAATTGTATCAGTCAGTTTATGGACACAAAAGGTTTTGTTAGCTATAGTGCATCTACTATATTATGGAAGAAGGGAGGAAATGACAGAGAAATGAACACTGATAATTCCTTGGGTTATGTAGAGAGAGTTGATAGAGTCCTTAACCCTCTCAGATCCGGGGCAAAATCCCCAAGGTGTCAACTGTGGCCAAATGGGTCCTTACCCATAAAGGGATTCTGGTTCTAAACTATGTCCTGGGGGGAATCTAATCCAAAATGGAAGAGATTTAGGCATTTTCTTTTATACTTTGGCCCATTATACGCCTACCACAGAGCCTCAGGAAAAACCTCTTAAACTAAGATTAGATAAAGCTCTTATTTAGAGTTCCCCTTAAATGGGATCTGCAGAGTTCCTTGTAGAAAGATATTTGGGTTTCTTTTTTGTTTGTATTCTCTTTTACAATATGACTAATATGGAAATCTATTTTGCATGACTACATGCGTTTAACCTATATTCAGTTGCTTGCCTTCTTTTGTTTAGTATTTTATTTTTCCTCAGTTACATGAAAAAATATTTTTTAACATTTGTTTTTAAAAATTTGAGTTCAAAATTCTCTCACTTCCTCACTCCTCACCCCTCTTCATTGAGAAGGCAAGGAATTCAATATAGGTTATACATATGTAGTCATGCAAAACATATCCATAATAGTTATGTGGTAAAAGAAAGCATGGACAAAAAAACTCAAGAAAAATAAAGTAAAAAAAAAAAAACACAACTACATGTCAATCTGTATTCAGACACTATCAGTTATTTCTCTGGGGATGGATTGCATTTTTCATCATAAGTCTTTCAGCATTGTCTTGGATCATTTTATTTCTGAGAATAGTGAAGTCATTCACAGCTGATTATCTTACAATATTGCTGCTATTTTGTATACAGTACATTTCACTTTACATCAATCCATGAAAATATTTCCAGGTTTTTCTGAGAGCATCCTGCTCATCATTTCTTATAGTACAAAAATATTCCATTATAATCACATGCCACAATTTGTTCAACCATTCCCCATTTGATTGGCATCTCCTCAATTTCTAATTCTTTGCCCCCAGAAAAGAGCTGCCATGAGTATTTTTGTACATGTAGGTCATTTTCCTCTTAGTTTTTTTTTATCTCTTTTGGGATACAGACTTAGCGGTGGTATTGCTAGGGAAAAGGGTATGCATGGTTTTATAGGCTTTTGGGGATAGTTACAAATTGGTCTACAGAATGGTTGAATCAGTTCACACTACACCAACAGTGCATTAATGTCTCGTTTTCCCCACATCCCCTCCAATGTTTGTCATTTACCTCTTATGTTCTGTTAGCCAATCTAATAGGTATGAGGTAGTACCTTAGAATTGTTTTAATTTACATTTCTCAAAACAATAGAGAGTTAGAACATATTTTCATATGGTTATAGATAGCTTTGATTACCACATCTGGAAACTGATCATATTTTTTGAGTATTATTTGGTGAATGGCTCTTAATTCTATAAATTTGACTCAGTTCTCATTTGAGAAATGAGTCCTTAATCAAGGAAACTTGCTTCTGTTGCTTGATTTCTTAATGAGGGGTTTGAGGAGGGAGGAAGGGAGAGAATTTAGAACTCAAATTTTTAAAAATGAATGTCAAAAATTGCTTTACCTGTAATTAGGAAAAATAAAATACTAAGTTAGAAAGATACTTGTTATACAAACTAGTAGTTATCAGGTATGAACCTTGTATTTCTTTCTTCCAAAGACTCATAAGCATGTATAATGCACATATTTAACATATGAACTATAAGCTATTACTTCTGCTGTTCTCTCCTTAGAGAAAGGATTCTAAAACATTTTGTTGTATGTCCTGAACTCCTTTGAAAATGTGGTGAAATGGGGGTGGAGCCAAGATGTTGGAATAATAACATGGACTTTCTAGAGCATTCTTGCCAAGTCCAGTCAAATACCTGTAAAAAAAAATGGCTCTAAACAAATTCTGGAGTTGCAGAACCCACAGAATGACAGAGTGAGGCAAATCTCCAGCCCAAGACAGCCTAGAAGGTCACTGGGAAGTGTCTATCACACCATGCTGGGACAGAGGACAGTCCAGTGTAGGCCACAAGTGCACAGAGGGGACCTGAGCAGTCCTTGGAGAGACTGAATCTCTCACACCTGTGGTGGTTTCCAGACTTCATGACCCCAGAACTCTGAGGATAAATTGGAAGATCAGTGGGAAAAGCCTGTGGGACCAGTGCAGAAGAATGGAGTGGTCCAGGCCCCAGTCCCAGGGTGACTGAGAGGGGAGGGGGCAGAGGAACCTGCGGCAGCCACAACAGCACCAGGGGCAGCTGCAGTCACTGTTTCTGGAGCTCTAGGCACACAGATTGTGGGGGTATCAAGTGATTGACAATATACCCCCTACTCCAACTGGAAGCAGAGAACTACCTTGACAAAGAGCTCAAAAGTAAAGTAAATAACTGGGGAAATGAGCAAAAAGTCGAAAAAGAATCAGACTATAGAATCTTACTTTGGTGACAAGAAAGACCAAAGCATGCAAACAGAAGAAAACAAAATCAAAGCTCCTCTATCCAAAGCCTCCAAGAAAAATATGAATTGGTCTCAGGCTCAAAAAGAATTTTGAAAATCAAGTAAGAAAAGTAGAGCAAAAATTGGGAAGAGAAATGAGAGTGATGCCAAAAAAAATCATGAAAAACAAGTCAACTGCTTGCTAAAGGAGACCCCAAAAATACTTAAGAAAATAACACTTTAGGGGGGCAGAGCCAAGATGGCGGAGTAGAAACACACAAATACGTTAGCTCCAAACCCACAGCCCATGAAATATCTGTAGAAAAGAGCTGCCAATAAATTCAGGAGCAGGAGAAGCCACATAACAGCGAAGCGGACAAGATTTCTGTTCCAGAGAGCCTGAAAACCTCTCGCAAAAGGTTCTTCGCACCACGGAATGGGAGCCAAGCACAGCCCTGCCACGGCCGCCTGGTGCCAAGTGGAGCAGATCTGAGGGGGGGAGCAGATCTGAGCAGGCTTCAGGGACAGAATCTCCAGAGGCCGTGCGGGTCCCTCCACCCGCAGGTGACAAGGGTCGGTGAGAGGGTCTCTTTGGCGGGTCGAGAGAGGAGTGGGGAGCCCCCATGACTCAGGCCCCCTCGGGAGGCACCAGCGGAGGTGGGAGCAGACCGGGGCTCCCCAAGCAGGCAGGAGCCCAGATCCATTGTTGAAGGTCTCTGCATAAACCCCCTGAGGGAACTGAGCCTGTGAGGTGGCCCTGCCCCCACCCGGGCAGCTGAACTTGATCTCACACTGAGTAGCAGCCCTGCCCCCGCCCAAAGCCCCGAGGCTGGGAAGCAGCATTTGAGTCTCAGACCCCAAGTGCTGTCTGGGAGGATCCAGAGTGGAGGTGGGTGTGAGGAGATTATTCAGAGGTCAAGTCACTGGCTGGGAAAATGCCCAGAAAAGGGAAAAAAACCAAGACTATAGAGGGTTACTTTCTTGGTGAGCAGGTTTCTCCTCCCCTCCTTTCTGATGAGGAAGAGCGGTGCTCACCATCAGGGGAAGACACGGAATTCAGGACTTCTGTATTCCAGCCCACTCAATGGGATCAGACCTGGGAAAAGCTCAAAAAGAGCTCAGAAAATTTTGAAAATTATGTTAGAGAGGTGGAGGAAAAACTGGGAAGAGCAATAAAAGACTTGCAGGCAAAGTATGAACAGCAGATCAGCACCCTGCTAAAGGAGACCCAAAAAAATGCTGAAGAAAATAACACCCTGAAAAATAGGCTAACTCAAGTGGCAAAGGAGGTTCAAGAAGCCAATGAGGAGAAGAATGCTTTCAAAAGCAGAATCAGCCAAATGGAAAAGGAGATTCAAAAGCTCACTGAAGAAAATAGTTCTTTCAAAATTAGAATGGAACAGATGGAGGCTAATGACTTTATGAGAAACCAAGAAATCACAAAACAAAACCAAAAGAATGAAAAAATGGAATATAATGTGAAATATCTCATTGGAAAAACAACTGACCTGGAAAATAGATCCAGGAGAGACAATTTAAAAATTATGGGACTACCTGAAAGCCATGATCAAAAAAAGATCCTAGACATCATCTTTCATGAAATTATCAAGGAAAACTGCCCTGATATTCTAGAACCAGAGGGCAAAATAAATATTGAAAGAACCCACCAATCACCACCTGAAAAAGATCCAAAAAGAGAAACTCCTAGGAATATTGTGGCCAAATTCCAGAATTCCCAGGTCAAGGAGAAAATATTGCAAGCAGCTAGAAAGAAACAATTCAAGTATTGTGGAAACACAATCAGGATAACACAAGATCTAGCAGCTTCTACATTAAGGGATCAAAGGCCATGGAATAGGATATTCTAGAAGTCAAAGGAACTAGGACTAAAACCAAGAATTACCTACCCAGCAAAACTGAGTATAACACTTCAGGGGAAAAACTGGTCTTTCAATGAAATAGAGGACTTTCAAACATTCTTGATGAAAAGACCAGAGCTAAAAAGAAAATTTGACTTTCAAACACAAGAACGAAGAGAAGCATGAAAAGGTAAACAGCAAAGAGAAGTCATAAGGGACTTATAAAAGTTGAGCTGTTTACATCCCTACATGGAAAGACAATATTAGTAACTCTTGAAACTATTCAGTATCTGGGTACTGGGTGGGATTACACACACACACATGCACACGCACACACACATAGAGACAGAGTACACAGAGTGAATTGAATAGGATGGGATCATATCTTAAAAAAAATGAAATCAAGCGGTGAGAGAGAAATATATGGGAGGAGAAAGGGAGAAATGGAATGGAGCAAATTATCTCTCATAAAAGAGGCAAACAAAAGACTTTTTTAATTTGGGGAAAAAGAGGGGAGGTGAGAGAAAAACATGAAGTTTACTCTCATCACATTCCACTAAAGGAAGGAATAAAATGCACACTCATTTTGGTATGAAAACCTATCTTACAATACAGGAAAGTGGGGGATAAGGGGATAAACAGGGTCGGGGGGACGATGGAAGGGAGGGCATGGGGAGGAGGGTACAATTTGAGGTCGACACTCACGGGGAGGGACAGGATCAAAAGAGAGAACAGAAGTAATTGGAGGCAGGATAGGATGGAGGGAAATATAGTTAGTCTTATACAACACGACTATTATGGAAGTCACTTGCAAAACTACACAGATTTGGCCTATATTGAATTGCTTACCTTCCAAAGGGAGGGGGTGGGGAGGGAGGGAGGAAAAGAAATTGAAACTCAAAGTTTTAGGAATAACTGTCGAGTACTGTTCTTGGCGCTAGGAAATAAGAAATACAGGTAATGGGGTATAGAAAGTTATTTGGCCCAACAGGACAGAGGAGAGGATGGAGACAAGGGCAGAGAGGAATGATGGAGGAGAGAGCGGAGTGGTGATGGAGGCAATTGAAATGCTCGGTGTTTTGGGGTGGGGGGAGGGGAAAAGGGGGGAGAAAATTTGGAGCCCAAAAATTCTGTGAAAATGAATGTTAAAAGTTAAATAAATAAATAAATAAAAATAAATAATAAAAAAAAAGAAAATAACACTTTAAAAAATAGACCAGCCCAAACAGCAAAAGAGATCCAAAAAGCCAATGAGAGAAGAATACCCTAAGAATCCGAATTGGTCAGATGGAAAAGGAGGTCCAAAAGTTCACTGAAGAAAATAATGTCTTCAAGATTAGAATGGAGTAGATGGAAGCTAATGACTTTATGAAAAATCAAGAAATTGTAAAACAAAATCAAAGTTATGAAACAGTAGCAGACAATGTGAAATATCTCATTGGAAAAACAACTGATCTGGAAAATAGATCCAGGAGGGGCAATTTAAAAATTATGGGAGTACATGAAAGCCATAATTTTAAAAAAAAGCCTAGACATAATCTTTCATGAAATTATCAAGGAAGACTGCCCTCATATTCTTGAGCCAGAGGGTAAAATAGAAATGGAAAGAATTTACTGATCACCTCTTGAAAGAGATCCCAAAAGGAAAACTCCTAGGAATATTGAGGGCAAATTCCAGAGTTTCCAGGTCAAGGAAAAAATACTGCAAACAGCCAGAAAGAAACAATTTGAGTATTGTGGAAATGTAATCCAGATATCACAAGATCTAGCAGTTTCTACATTAAGGGATCAAAGGGCTTGGAATATGATATTCCAGAAGTCGAAGGAGCTAAGATTAAAACCAAGAATCACTTATCCAGCAAAGCTGAGTATAATACTTCAGGGGGAAAAATGGTCATTCAATGAAACAGAGGACTTTCAAGCATTCTTGATGAAAAGACCAGAGCTGAATAGACAATTTGACTTTCAAACATAAGAATCAAGAGAAGCATGAAAAGGTAACCAGGAATGAGAAATCCTAAGGGACTTACTAAAAGTTGAACTGTTTACATTCCTATATAGAAAGATAATATTTATAACTCTTGAGAGTTTTCTCAGTATTTGGGTAGTTAGAGGGAGTATATACATATAGACAGAGGGCACAAGGTAAGTTGAATAGAAAGGGATGATATCTAAAAAAATAAAATTAAGGGGTTAGAGAGGAATATATTGAGAGGAGAAAGGGAAAAATGGAATGGGGCAAATTTTCTCCCATAAAAGAAACAAGAAAAAGCTTTTTCAATGGAGGGCAAAAGGGGAGAAGTGAAAGGGAAAACATGAAGCTTACTCTCATCACATTTGGCTTAAGGAGGGAATAACATGCTCACTCAATTTGCTATGGAAATCTGTTACACTACAGGAAAGTAGGGGAGAAGGGGATAAGTGGGGTGTAGGGGGATAATAGAAAGGAGAGCAAATGGGAGGAGGGGATAATTAGAAGTAAACAGTTTTGGGGAGGGATAAGATCAAAAGAGATAATAGAATAAATAGGGGGCAGGATAGGATGGAGGGAAATATAAATTTTTCACAACATGACTTTTATGAAAGTCTTTTGTGTAACTACACATGTGTAACCTATATTGAATTGCTTGCATTCTCAGTGGGGATGGGTGGAGAGGGAAGAAGGTAGAGAAGTTGGAGCTCAAAGTTTTAAAAACAAATGTTAAAAATTGTTTTTACATGCAACTGGAAAATATGAAATACAGATAATGGGGTATAGAAATATATCTTGCCCTATATGAAAATACAGGAGATGGGGATAAGGGAAGGGAGGGGTGTGATAGAAGGGAGGGCAGATGGGGGGAAGAGGTAATCAGAATGCATGGTGTCTTGGGGTGGGGGATGGGAGAGATAGGGAGGAAATTTGGAACTCAAAATTTTATGGAAATGAATGTTGAAAGCTAAAAATAAATTTAATTTTAAAAAAAGAAAATGTGGTAAAATAAAAAAAAATAATTGTTGGGATTGGAAACTCAATTCCGTGTGGACGGTCTCGGGCGGGTAAAAGTGGGACTTCTAAATCTTAGAGTCTTACGAGGCCCTCCATGAACAGCGGGGATTCGAGAAGGTTAGACTGAGCTAGCTCGGCTAGCTCGGGTATTTCCACCTCTCCCTGGGAGATACGTGATGGGTGGAGTCTCCCTGCCCTTGAGGTCGTCCCGGATCTGGGCACACTATTGTTATCTAACAGCACGGTATTTAGATGCAAACTATGCTGCTGGAGAGTTAAGTAGGATTGAGGAAGCCTAAAAGCTCTCTTAGCACGTGTGGAGCCAAAGAGGAAAGTAGGGCTCCGCTTCTTCTCTTCCTCTCTCCCCTCCCCCTCTCTCCCCGCTTGTACTTCCACTTCCAAGCCCTTAAGATCCTAGCCTCCTTAGGAAATCTCCCCCTCTTCCTCCTAAGGAAGACCCCCCTGCACTTGTAACCTGGACCCTGAAATAAAGCTCAACCCCTGTTCGACTCTGGAACGTCCTTTCTCTCATATGTGCATCCGGCGTGGCCAGCCGAAGACCTCGGAGGTGAGGTAGGAAAGACTCGGGTAGCCCAATACAGGCCTCTAGGCCTGGCAAATAATGTTTCAAAATTATTGAAGGAAATGCTTAATTTCAGTTAGAGGTTAGTGAAAATTAAGATATAATTTGTTTCCCAACCAAGAGCTCTGGACTCTAAATTCAAAACATCTGGAGAGGTAAGAGACTCCTGTGAAACTGATTTCACTTTTTTCTCAGTCTCCAATGTCAAGCAGCAGCTCAGAGTCCACATCCTCTGTCCATGGCTTAACCTGCTTGATTTACTTATATTTTTCTCTTTTGCTCATTAAAGGGGCCATTCCCTGACTCCTTAAAGAGGCATGTTCACTCAGTGGGGATTACCTCCCTCTAAGTGAATACCTGAAAAGACAAAGGTTCCCCATTGCATTTTGGGTCATCTCCAGTCATCCTGATGAATATCTGGTCACTGGATCCAGATGACTCTGGAGGAGAAGTGAGACTAGTGACCTTGCACAGTCCTCCTTCACTCAAAACAAAGTCAAGTACAAGTCATGTCATCATTTCTTTGATGTCATGGTCTTCTTCAAAAACGAAGGATGAACACAGCAACAATAACCTGCTGACAGTCCTTAGCTTCTCCATGGAGAAAGTGTAGTTGGAGGGAACTCCTTTCAAATCAGATTTTTCAGAAACATTATTTATCTATTTCTTTTTGGTTTTCAACATTCATTTTTATGAGATTTTGAGATTTGAATTTTTTCCCCTTCTTCCCTTCCTCCTTCCCCAAGACAGCTTGCAGTGTGATATAGTCCGTACATATATAATCATATTAAAGAGATTTCCATATTAGTTAAAGAAGAATAAGAACAAAAGGGAGAAAAACATGAGAAATAAAAGACAAAAAAAAGAAAAAAATCATATGCTTTGATCTTAATTCACACTCCATAGTTCTTTCTCTGGATATGGATAGTGTTTTCCATCATGAGTCTTTTGGAATTGTCCTAGATCCTTGCATCACTAAGAAGAGCTAAGTCTATCAAAGTTGGTCATTGCACAATGTGACTGTTACTGTGTATAATGCTCACCTGGTTCTGCTCATTTCACTCAGCATCAGTTCATGCAAATCTTTCCAGGTTTTTCTGAAATCTGACTGTTCATCGCTTTTTATTGAACAGTAGTATTCCCTTACATTCATATACCACAACTTGTTCAGCCATTCCCTATTTGATTGGCATCCCCTCAATTTCCAGTTCTTTGCCACCACAAAAATAACTGCTATAAATACTTTTGTACATGTAGGTCCTTTTAATTTTTGATGATCTTTTTGAGATACAGACCTAAAAGTGATATTTCTGGATCAAAGAAAATGATTTGTATTTTTTAAAATTTGACTCAGGTCTCAATATAATTTAAAAATGAAGCCTTCATCAGAGTCACTGGTTGTAAAAATTATTTCTCATCTTTCTTCTTCCCTTCTAATCTTGGTTTCATTGGCTTTATTTGTACAAAACCTTTTTAATTCAAGGTAATGTAAATTATCCATTTTGTATTTCATAATGCTCCCTATCACTTGTTTGATCATATATTCTCCGTAGATCAGACAAATAAAGTATTTCTTGCTCTCCTAATTTGCTTATAGTATCACCCTTTATGTCTAAAGTGTGTACCCATTTTCATCTTATCTTGCTATGCAGTGTAAGATGTTGGTCTATGCCTAGTTTCTGTCAAAATGTTTTTTTTAGTTTTCCCATCAATTTTTGTCAAATAGTGAATTCTTATCCCAAGTACTGGAGTCTTTGGGTTTATCAGACAGTAGATTACTGTAGTCATTAACTGCTGTTTCTTATGTAGCTAACATATTCCACTGATACACTACTCTATTTCTTAGCCAGTACCTAGCAGTTTTAATGATTGCTGCCTTATGATATAATTTTAGACCTTATATGACTCAGCCACATTCCCTTGAATTTGTTTTCGTTAATCCCCTTGATATTCTGGATCTTTTGTTCTTCCAGATGAATTTCGGTATTACTTTTCTAGCCCTATAAAATAATTTTAGTAGTTTGATTGGTATGGCACTGAGCAAGTAAATTAATTTAGGTAAAATTGTCATTTTCATTATATTAGCTTGGCCTACCCATGAGCAACTGATATTTTTCCAGTTGTTTATATCTGACTTTATTTGTGTAAAAGATTTAATTACTTCTGACATCTGGATCTCATGTAGTAGCAACTGAATCTGGAAATATCCCTTTCCCAGTATTACTGTTTAGTGATCAGTGCTAAGAAAAAGAAACACAGAGGAGGAGAGGCAGCCAGGGACTTGAGGACTCATTTCAGGTCCACTTTGGCTGCCTTCTTCTTTAGCCAGTATAGTTATTTCTAGGCAGGAGGAATGGAAAGAAATCCCTTCCTCTGCCTCTACCTAGCTAAAGAAGTTATGAAATTGGCAGAGTTCCAAAGAAGAAGCTACCTTAAAAATAAATGAGTGAATGATTACTATTAAATATAAAAGGAGAGAAGATAGTCCTTGCTCTAAGTAAATTAAATTCTAATGGGAAAGACTATACAGATAGAAAAATCCTGGCCAGGACAGAGTTTGATCTGGAAAGTCCTAGAAATGGTGAGTTAATATACATGAAATGTCCTTTCCAGAAAAAAATATTGATTTGATTTCTATGATGAGCAAGAGATAGAAAGCAGGCTTGGGGAGGAGGAATAGGGAGTAGAGGTTAAATGCACAGTAGCAGACAAATAGTGAGAAGGGCTTTGTTATATGGCTGGATGGAGTACGAAGATGAGGTGAGGTCTGGGATCTAGGACCAGAGTAACACATTTAGTCAGCTGAGTGAACTAGTCAATAGTTTGCTCTCTGCTAGTAGCCAAATGGGTTGGACCTTAGAACAGGAACTCCGAATATGAGTGCTAACTTTCCCAGGGACTGAAGGTATGAATTCCAGGGCATTTAGTGCCACGTCCAATGTGAAAATGTAGATTCAGAAACTTCCCTTTATCTCACCCAACAATTCTCTTTTCACAGCCCCCTTCACATCCCTTTAGGGACAGCTCAGTGGTACAGTGGATAGAGTACCAGTGCAGGAGTCAGGAGGACCTGAGTTCAGATCTCACCTCAGACACTTGACACCCACTAGCTCTGTGACCTTGGGCAAGTCCCTTAACCCCAATTGCCTCATCCTGGGTCATCTCCAGCCATCCTGATGAATATCTGGTCACTGATTCAGATGGCTCTGGAGGAGAAGTGAGACTGGTGACCTGCCCAGCCCTCCCTCCCTCAAAACAAAGTCAAGTGCACGTCATGTCACTACTTCTCGGATGGCATGGTCCTCTTCAGCAACGAAGGACGAACACATGCACATCCCTGTCTGTCCTTCCTCCCATGTCCACCCTAGAAATCAAAAGACAGATTAGGACCTTCTCATCCCACATGTACTTTTGCGAGGAGTCAGAGCATAATACTCCACCCCAAAGCAATCAACCCTGCAGTTACATGCAGTTAAAGAAACTGAGGTTGAGAAGATTATAATGACATCCTCGTGACTACAGAACTGGTAAATATTAGAGGTAGGATTTGAAGTGAGGCCTTTCAAAACCTTCTCCCTTTACAACACATCACTCTGCTTATAGGAGTGAATTAATGTGGTTCTGTTTATTAAAAAAAAAAGTAGAAATAAAGTAATATCTATTCCTCATATAACCAAAAAGTTCATTAATAATATACTAGCCAGTATTTGTACATTCATTTACCCCTTCCCCCCAAAAAGAAATATAAGGCAACATAGGCTTCTGCCTCACTTACCTCCTTTGGATCCCATCCTGGTCTGGTTCTAGAAAATGAAGCTACACAGATGACTACAACCCAGGAAATGGTCTCTTTCCAGAGTGTAGATCAGTTCATTGTGGTCCGAGGTGGTTAATTCCTATGGGCTTTTGTACTAGAATAGACAAATGATGTTGGAGTCTTTTATAAACATAGCAGTCCAGGGTAAAGTAGAACCCTGCTGTCCTTGAAGAAATGAATGAATGAGCAAGATACTATTAAATGCTTACTATGTGCAAAAGCACAGTGTTAAATGCTAGGGAAACAAATAGAAAAGTGATTGAGTCCCTGCTCTCAAGGCGATTGTATTCTAACATGAGAAGTCACCATAGATAAGGGGTTCAGCTCTACGTTTGATGGATAGGTCAGGTATCTTTGATGAGTGTCATGAGTAGGGTAGATATGGATAAAAATGGATTGATTCGTATTAAACTCAGTACCCAAAAACTCCTGAGTCATCTTAGTTGTTTCTGTCTCCCTCTCTGCCTTCTCCTCTCTGGAGGAAAAGGCCCCGTCTAACTAGCCTGTATTAAGGAATCAATGAAAATAAAACATAAAGATTGTGATCTGAAGAACATTTGCTTGTGCTATTTCTGCCATGAGAAGTGTTAGGCAGGAATATGGAATGGTTCATCTTTTAATCTGGCAATGGTGGTGAAATTCAGTACTAAGTGCTTTCAGGTAAGAACTTTATGACTAGGATTCCAGTGATTCATGATTTAATTGAAGTCTTAGGCTTATGCTATAGCTCTTACTTTTATTGGGTAGTTGTTAGAAAAAAAGACAATATTTACAAATCTGATGCATAATGTGGCTTTGGGGAATATTTGCAAAGCATTTTCACCCATAAGATTCAATATTCCTTGTAATATATCTGATTTCTCTTGGTTTAACAGGAATACACATACATACACACATACTACACTCAGTAGTATAAATCTCATGTTTAAAAAATTGCATATAAAAAATTGATGATAGATTTAGCACTGTATCTCAATATTAGATTTTTGCCAGTGTGTTCTCATCATTTATATTTCCAGTTGGAGTTAATATGCATCAGCACCGTGAGCATCCCATGAAGGCAATATGAGGTGCTTTTAATTTCATTTCATGTAGCTGCAAATAACGCAAACTGATGATTCATAAGAAGTGCTGCAAATAATTTCCTAAACTTTTGCATTTACCTTCAAGGTTATAGATACTTGTGATTCAATTGACACCTACAGAGAAAACAAAATTAAAACTGGTACTGAAAAGTTAATTTTCTTTTGGAACACAAAACCTTACATGTAGATTTTCATGGCATTCAACAAAATTTATGGTGACAAATGAAAATTGGTTTTGTTAGAGGGAGACAAAAATAGTTCCCCATATCTTTAGCATAGTTGGATGTATTGATTTTTTTAAAAAAATTCTGAACCAACAATTCTAACCAAGATTCTGTATGAAACTATGTATCACTATTTCTAATCATTTGATCTTAAAGAAATAAATAATTTTACATGTTATTTTCAAAAGCATCCTTTTTTTGAAAACTAACTTCTAGTAGTGTGAAGAAGATTTGGAGGTGGGGAAGTCCTCCATCTTATGCTATGCCTTTCATTTTGTGAAAGTTCCTGTAAGAAGAAGAGAGGTGGGATCCTTCTGTGGGAGCTCTCCTACCTATTTCTAGCTTCCCTTGAAAATATGAAATGCAGAGGTGGGTGCCTTACCCTTGCTCCATCCCATCTTGCCAGCCTCCCATTGCTGAGGTATAGAGAGAGAACACAAACCCATCAAATTTTCTGCCTTGTCTTCTGACTTGGGAAAGGAGAATATCACTAATCTACTGTTCCAAGGTCTTGTCCCCTCATCTGATCTACCCAAGGTTCTGAAAAGACTCCATCATTAGGTCATAGCACTATTTATTGACTTTTAAAATCTCTCTAAACATTTCACTTAATGATTGACAAATTTCTATCTGGTCATACCCCACCCATCCTTGTGATTTCAAACCCCTGTAGACCATTGTCCAAATCACATTCTCTAGCTCCCCATTACTTGATTCCTTATTCTTATCCTTCTCAACCCACCCACCCCAAAGTCCCAACCTGACACCCACCTCTTTCACTGTGCCCTCTAGAATGCCTGTTCCATAGTAAACAAATTAATTTTCATCTTAAATCTTTTCTTACTCCTTCTGTCTTCTGGTTCTGAGAATCAAGGTCCTCCATTTGAAATTTCAGGTCTTGAAAACTTGTTCCCAACCTAGTTTTGTAGTCTTATGACACATGATATGTACTATGGTCTAGCCCAAAGTTGCCTTCTTCTTTTTCCTTATATAGCTTTATATTGACCGTCTGACTTGCATGAAATTCACTCACTCGTCTTTGACTATAAGAATCTCTTAGTTTCTTTCAAAGTTCAGCTCAAATGCTCCCTTTTTACATGACAGCATTTATTGTCGGCCAGGCTTTACTCAGACTAGTCCAGTGATTCAGAGTCAGGGGTAGAATGCACTGAGGTATATGTGGACCATGTCAAAGGATAAAAATGATACAATTCTTAAGGTTAAAAAAGATACTAATTTGTAAAAAAAAAAAATAACTACTTCCTTCTGCCTTTGCATTCAATGATTGGTCACATCAGGTGGGAGAGATATTCACAAAGGGTATTAGAAATTCCCCTAAAACATTTACCTCCTCCCTTTATGAAGCAGCCCTTTGGCTGGTTGAAATACAATTATCAGTCATTCAATTTATATCCTGGGACTTTCTGCCTCAGACAGCAAGAAAGCTGTACTAGTGATAATCCCCCAAACAACCTCCTTGCTCCCTTAAAGGGAAATCATTTCTACCAGTCCTATCCTTTGGCAGTAGGGTCCTCAGTTTTTTTTCTAGAAGACCTTTCACCCACTACAATAATCTTAAAACAATCCTAGAATAAGGATTTCTGGAGACAGGACTTAATAACAATTTTAAAACATTAAGAAATACAAATAATCTTTTAAAAAATGCAAGTCATACAGTGAGGGTAATGTCAGGAAAGCAGAAGAAAAAAACATGATTAAACACTTGTTATGTGTCAGATGCTGTGAAGTGCTTTGCAAATATCACATTTGATCCTCACAAAGACCCTGGAAGGTAGTTCCTTTTGTTTTCCCCATCTTATAGTTCAGGAAGTTGGTGCAGATAGAGGTTAAGCAACATGCCCAGCATCCCACAACTAGGAAGTGCCCAAGGTTAGATTTGAACTGATTTCTTCCAGACTCCAGGCCCAGTGATTTATACTCTGAACCATGTCTCTGCCTACTGCAGTATGTAGTTCAATAAGGGGCACTTCAGAGTGAGTTCCTTGATTTAAAAGCCACCATAAATGACCAGGGGTTGCACCAGAATCATCATTTCCACAGCACAGAAGGTACCTCCACTACTGTCACTGGTCTCCATCACTGGTCTAAGAAATTTCTTGCAATGATTTTTCTCCAAGTAAGTGTTCCTCTTCTAATTGATTTAATTTCTCTAAACTTTTCAAGTTTTATGGATTCAAAATTGTCCGTATCATCCTTTATGAACCTCTCTGTTGCTTATTCGGTCAAGAACATTCTCTCTATGTGTATATGTGAAAGGCATCTCCTTCCATCTCCTCTAATTTATTTGATAAATAACCTTTTATATATAGGTCTTGGATCCATTTGGAGCTTATTATGGTATATGGTGTTATATATTGATCCAAGTCCAATTTTTGCTAGACTGCTTTCCAGTTTTCCCAGCAGTTTTATAGAGTAGTGAGTAAGTCCTTATACCCAGTAGTTGAAGTCTTTGGGTTTATCAAACACTATGTTCACTTACTTCTGGGTCTTGCGTACATAAACCATTGTACTAATCAACTTTTTCTGTTTTCAATCAATTCCTAATAGTTTTGATGATGACCATTTTTTAATGTGGTTCACAATGTGGCATGACGTGGTTCCTTTCATTTTTACTATAGTTCATTATTTTTCTTGATGTTTTTCATCTTTTATTTTTCTAGATGAATTTTGTTATTGTTTTGTCTAGTTCTATAAAGTTAAAGTTTTGTTCCCCAGGTGCTTCCAGGAAATTGAATTGTGCCTCAACCATAAAGAGGTCAAGGATTAAGTGGAGTTAGATATAAATGTAAGGTTGGATAGCCCAATCTTTCCCTAGATATTAGGAATTTTCTTAACTGGAGGCTCAGGGCAGTTATGACAGAATGTAGGGCTTTTCGTCTAAAAAAACCTCCCTGAAGCTGAAGAGAAAGGAACAAAGTAAGCCTTGGAGGCCATTATAGTGCCCCACAGGCTTAAAATGAGCTACTTATAAGAGGTGATGAAGGCCTGAAGTAAGGTGATCACTGTATGAATGGAGAGAAGGGAGCATATACAAGAGCTGTTGTAACACACAAAAAAACCCCTCAAGGTTTGACAATACATTGGATATGTTGGGTGAATGAGAATGACAAATTGAAGATGTCATCAAGTTAGTGCGCCTGGGTGACTGGGAGAACCGTGGTGCTCTTGACAGCAAAAGGCACATTGAGAAGAGGGAAGGATTTAGGGGAAAAGATAAGAAGTTCTCTTTTGGATGTGTTAAGTTTAAGATTCCGTGGAACATCAAATTCAAAATCCCCAAACGACAATTCCTGATGTGTGATTAGCGATGGAGAGGGGTTCAGACTGGATATATGCCTCTCTCTGTCCTCTGTTACGGTGGTAATTGAATGTATGGCAGCTGATGAAATCACCCTGTGAAAACAGCATGAAGAGAAAAGAATGAGGCCTAGGACATAGCCTTGGGGGACACCCCCCCCATTTGTTGGTTAGCATAGTTGAAGCAGCAAATGAAAATGAGAAGGAAGAGTTAGATAAGAGCCAGAAGAGAACAGTGTCATGAAAATGAATCCTTTTCTATTACAAAAAAAAATTCTTATAGGAAAGTATTTATGGATATGGGACCTTTATTTTTATCATCAACCTCCTTGCAGTTTATGCCTAACCCTGGGATCTCAGAATCAAAGGGGTCACTTTCTTAGCATAATTCCGAATTGATTTCCAACTTCATTAGACCAGTTGACAACTCAAGCCATTGTGCATTTATGTGCACCGTTTGTACAGCCTTTCTAAATTTTTTAATTCCCATCTTTTGTTATCTTTTTCAATATGTTTTATGTGGTAAATATAATCTTGCCAGCCTTTGTTAGGTGTGCTGCATTCTTAGCCAAGAGTCTTTCATTCCTGTCTTTTGAGCTATGATCCAGAACTGTAATTCTAATTTTTGGAAACTCTTAAGCAACTGCCCACATTCCAAAACTGTTTTTTTTTTTTTTCCCTTCATTGGATAGCAGTGAGGAAAATGCTGCCTTTTGTGAGGTGGTCTTCAGTTTTTGCCCCAAACTGTGAAATTTTTAGAAATCTTTTTTAGGTTCTTAAGATCATTCTGGCTTTATCATTTCTGTCTACATGAATCATGAGAAATAGGTAGTAGTTGTCCAGTTCTCTAGGTTTGGAAAGATATCTGTTGTGTCTTTGATACATGCCTCAGGAAGATGAAAGACTTATCTTTTGCAGTTACAGCTTTGACAGATCTGTAACTTGCCACCCGTGAGTAGGGAATTACCAGTCACCACTACTGTTTTACTTTTTGGTCTGACCCTGATTAAATGATCCCTCACCTGGTAACATCAATGGCTTTATTATATCATCCCTCGAAAGATAAACAGCTGCTTCTTCCCTAGAACATTTTTATATTCTCCTTTCCAGGAGAGCCTCAAATTTGTTTTTAACTCCATGTCTACAGTTATACAGAATAAAAAGGTAAAGAGATATTCATCCACTCTCCAACCTTCTGACAAGGGTTAAATTTCCCCTTTACCATTCCAGATCCTTTCCTATAAAAGCCTTTGTTTTTTTGTTTTATTTTCCCCCAAAACACTTCCTTGTTTCTGATGAACAGAGAGCCATTACTTTTGTCTCCTTTTTTTTCCTGACAGAGAGATTAACTTACTGTTGGAACATAGCAGCCCCTTCACTGGTAGAAATACAGACACCATTCACTTGATTTAAGTCTCTGTAATATTTCCCAGTTCTCCACACCAATGATTTCTTGTTTTTGATCTTTAAAAAGCCACAGCTGCTTATTGGTGTTTGTATTTCACCTTTTTGTCATTATCATAAAGCCCTTATAGAAATGGAAATAATTATTCTCATTCCTATTATTTCTTTTTTTGCCCAAACTTATGGTTTCATTGGTATAAGGAGCTCCTGATGGAGAACTTCCTCTTCCAATGCAGATTTGTACTTTTTGTCCTCACTTTATAGTCTTAGCAAATTATCTGGGGCATGGACAGGTGAAGTCCCTTGCTCACACTCATGGAAGCAGTATGTGTGAAAGGCAGAACCTGAATCCAAGTCCTGCTGACTGACAGTCTAACTCTCTATTTGTTCTGCCTCGCCCCCAACCCCCTCACCTTTTGATATTGTTATTATATGGAGCACCTTAAAAGCATTCTCTGATTCCTCATTGTATCAGGGAGGTGACCTTGATTTCATCAAAAGTCATATCTTTCCAAGTTGGGAAGGTTTAAAGGACAGATCCATCACAGATTATATGGCTTTTGTGTGAGCACCAGCGTAACCGAGTTCAAAATTACCTCCCTAGGGATGTGAGAAAGAAGCTTTTAGCCATAGTAATATGTTCTTGAAGAGTCAGTGGAGGCAGTACCCATCTTGATGGAAATATAGATGTTTAAATTATAGAAGAGATTATTATGTAATAATCATTTTTACTCAAATGTCAAGTTAAACTCTGACATCAGAACAATTCATTGAAAAGTTCCAAAAATTCAGGTAAATAGATCATTTGATACCATATAGATATATTTCCCCCTCTTACCTTGAAAATAACAGGTTATTTATCTATGTTGATGTCTTACCTTCTACTGGACTATAAATTCCTTGAGAGCAGAATCTATGTCTTATCCCCAGTCCCCAGTGAATGGGTATTAGGTACTTAATATCTGTTATATTTGTGGCCCATATAAACTCTGAGGATCCTTCTCCCAATTCTCATTCCCACTGATAAGTCCAGGCCTCAGAGATTGACTCTTTGGGTTCTAGAAGTAGCCTTGAGGGGTCAAGAGTACCTCTCTAATGTTGCTGTTTTAAACCCCCAACGGTGTACTTCCTCTCTTGATTATCAGTTGAGAATCAATTTAGTCAGCCAGCCATGAGTAGCATTTATAAAGGACGACCTAACAACGTAGTACATCAGAACAGTTGGTAAGAAATATCTTCCCAGAAGCCTCTGCCACATTCTCTCGCAAGTCTTGCAGGGTCAAGGTTAGAGAGCACATAAAGCAATGAGTTAACTCAAGGCTCTTGGTCACTGAGAGGTGTTCTTTCCACTAAATAATGATGTCTCCAGTGGTGTTGGATCAGAGTACATGGAGAGGGGTAGGGAGAAAGGGGTGGTATAAGTTTTAAGAAGACTAGGCAAGAGGACAAGTTATGAAGGGTTTTATACTTTGGAGAATTTTTATGTTTGGTCCTGGAGGTGATAGAGGGCCACTGGAGTTTATTGACTCCCTTAAGGGAGGGAAGAGAGCAAAGGCAGACCTGGGCTTTACAAAGATCCCTTCGGTAGCTGAGTGCAGAATGAACTAGAGTGGGAAGAAACATGAGGCAGGGGAGCAACCAAGAGGCTATTGAAATAATCCAGGTAGGCATGAGCAGATATCAGTGAGAGAAAGAGATATATGTGTGAGATGTTTGGCAGGTGGAATCTGTAGGTCTTGGCAACAGACTGGATACAGTGAGAGCAGGAATAAGGATGGTGACCAAGATGGCACCTAAGAAACAAACCTTAGTGATGGAGCCTAGTGATGCCCTCAACAGCAATAGAAAGGAAGGTTGGAGAGAAAAGACAGTGAAGTCATTTGGGGCATATTGAGTTTAATGTGTTTAAAGTACAACCAGTTCAAGATACGCAATAAGCAACTAGGAATGGGAGATTGGAGGTCAGCAGAGAGGTTAAGACTAAAGACATAGATTTGAGAATCATCAGCATGGAGATGAAAATTGAATCCATTAGAGATGATGAGATTCATATCCTGGGTTGGGTTAGGGACATAACTAAGGAAACAGCTGACATAAGATCCATGTCCATGATGAATCCAAGGCACAGCCTAATCATAAGAAGGAGGAAGATAGAGATAACTCCAGTCCAAATGAGTACTGCTAGGTGGGAAAAAATCGAATTGTTTTAATAGATTAGTGGCCCTATAAGTAGTCTCCTTATAGAGAAGCACTGCTAGTAATCATTTAATACATTCTTATTGACTTGCCAACTTAGCACCTGTAGGTAGCATCTTTCCCCCTCCCTTGACTCCCTCCTCCTTCATTCCCCATTGCAATATATGTGAGTATTTTTGGCTAAACTGTATTTTCTATTCTTGTACTCTACTGTATACGATATGCAGGCTAACTTTCTTTGCTAGAAAATTCATAAATCAAATTATGTGGATATTAGGCATGTCTTAGTGGAACAAGTCTTAGTGTAATTCATCATTTCTGAGTTCTACATATGCCAATTCATCAAAACAGCAATCTTGTCAGTATGTACCTTAGTAAATAATGATTTCCCTTTGCAGGCTTTCCAAAAGGCTTGGCAGGGTATCTTGCCATCCAGTCAACATTAATGAAAAAGCCAACTGTTCGTGATATGTGGCTATGGTTTGCCCACAGTTGAAGGGGTATCCCACTTTTGTGCATAATAAACATAACAAAGTCAGTACTTTCTTCTCACACAGTTATTTCACCATGCTTTGTTAAAAACATTTTTCTTTGTCAAGAATGATTAGCAAATTGTCTACATAATAATTGCACAACTACTAGGTGACTGATTTATCTCAGCTACAATTTTGCCAACACATTTCGGAGCATTAGCTGCTCTCTCATCTTGGTCTACAAATGTAATATTAATATAAAAAATAGGATTTAGATAACTTGACTAGATGCAGAGAGTGTGACTATTCTACTTCCACAGCCATGGAATTCCCTTGGATCCACTGACCAAATAAGGTGCAAAATGCTTAAATCTGAATGCATCTTTCTCTTTAACTAGCTTTCCCTTCTGCTTTCCTGTTTCTGTTAAGCAATCTCTCAGGCGTCTTTGACTCTTCCATCTCCTTCACTACTCTGGGTGCCTTTAGTTCCCAAGTTCCCTGGATTCCTCCTTGTCAGTATCTCTTACTTCTCCAACTTTCACCTCCATTCTTAGTACTGTCACCACCTTAGTTTGATACCTTATGGACTCAATCTTAGAAGGCTGAAATAACCTTAATTATAATACAAATAATAAAGGTGATAATAACTGTACTAATTCACACTTTTGCATTCAACTAAACTAAGTTACTTAATTTTTAAATTCACTAATTTCAGTGCATACAGTATCCTAAATTACAAGTCAATATGTTTAAAGGTCTTCAGGATTCTTTTCTATCATTTTCATTCACTTTTCCCCTTGCATGATCACACTTAGCCTGTACCTTGTTCTAATCCTTCCTTCCTTCCTTCCTTCTTTCCTTCCTTCCTTCCTTCCTTCCTTCCTTCCTTCCTTCCTTCCTTCCTTCCTTCCTTCCTTCCTTCCTTCCTTCCTTCCTTCCTTCCTTCCTTCCTTCCTTTCTTTTTGCATTATTTCGTATCTTCATAGATTTCTTTATATTCTTTGTACCTGTTCATCTTAATTGCAGGTTCACACTCTGTTGCATTATTAATTTATTTAGCCATTCTCCTGTTGCTGGATTTCAAGGTTATTTACATTTTGTTGCAATTACATAGAATGCTACAGTGAAAGTCTTTGTAACAATTGGCTCTTTTTTCCATCTTGCTAATAATATTTTCAAGGAATAACCTGAGAAATGGAATGATTGGTTCAAAAGATGTGAATATTATTTATAACTTTTACTCTGTATTTCAAGATTGCTCTTCAAAAGGATTCTACAAATTTGAAATTCCTCTAGCAGTAAAAACACTTGTTTCTCTATAAATCTGCTATCAGATTTCACTGCATTTCTTTTACTCATTTTTCCCAATTTGATGGATGTAGTATTTATTTTCTGTTTTGAAAATTGTTTATATCCTTTGAAATAACCTCTTTTTCCACTGCTTTTCTTCTTCTGTTTCTCCTGTATATATTACCAAGTTGCCCTTCCTGAACCATTGCCTCATTCAGGTAATTCTGCCGAAAACCCTGAAATCATTCTACATTGCTTGCCAAGTAAAGTCCAAATTCTTGAGCCTGTCATTCAAGACCCTCTACATCTAGCTCCAATACTTGGCTCTTCTCTTCACATACTCTAAGCAGATTGAGTTTATAACTCTGTTTCAACATATCTTCCTTCCTTCCTTCCTTCCTTCCTTCCTTCCTTCCTTCCTCTTTCATCAGATCTCAGTACCTGATTAGACTGTCTCCTCCTGACCTCCTTACAGATCAAAATTCCTCTTATATCATATGTGTGTACATAATATTATTATTTATTGTTTCCAATAAACCTTGCACTCACTACTCTAAGCTTAAAACTAAGAGAACATTTATATTCTGTAATTGATTTTCACAACGAAAAATATTTTTAAAAATTATTTTATTGAATTGTTATTTAACTTTTCATGTTCCTATGTCTTATCTCTCCATCTTGATTTAAAATCCTTGAGGAAAGAAAGGGATAATATATTATGTGAGAGTGCGAGGAGTGATTACTGAATGTAGGGTCAGAGGGACCTGGGTTCAAAGCCTGTTTCTGTTCTTTCAGTCTCTGTGAACTTGAACAAATCTTTTTAATTCTTTGGACTTTGGTTTTCTCATCTCTAAGATGAAGAAGTTAATCTAAATGAGTTCTAAGATCTCTTTCAGCTCTAGCTCCATGCTCTTTTGGTTGTCCCATTCTTTAGTTCTATTAATAACAATAGTAATGCTATCATTATTATTAACATTATTATTGCCATTCTTAACAGTCATTAACCATTATACATCTGTGAAGTGATTGTAGATTGGCATTCTAAGGAGAATGTGGACATGTGATGGAATTAAATTCCTTACTTTGTTATGACATGTCTCCCATCTTTTTCACAGGAATCACAACCTTCCAATGGAACTGAGGAAATAGATAACCATTGTCATTTGTTTTGTTATTGATAGCTACAGAGGTCCTGTTTTTCTGTCTTCCTGTCCCTGTAGTTAGTAATAATTCTGTTCCTCAGGGAGGGTAATTGGAGTATTTTGCATTCATTGGGAAATCAATGCAGCATGCCCCATAAACACTATGAAATCAGAATTGTCTCTTTATTTGCTGAGCACAGTACTATTAATTTCATCACTGTGGGAATTCTCCAATGCTTTGGAATGTTGAATGACTTTTGTGAACAGTCTCCTATCACTTTGTCAGAATTTCAAAAGCCCATGATAATTTTTTTTGGGGGGGGGTAAGATTATAGGCATTTTATTTACCTTATTAGCCTAATTTCAAATTTATAATTCTGCTAACAATGGATTAGTGTGAATGACTGATATTTGTATAACACTTATAACATTTGCAAAGCACTATATACATTATCTGACTTGAGCTTCACAACACACTTGCCAGTTTGTCTATGAGTATGATTATCTCTATTTTACAGATTAGGAAATTGAGGCTCAAAGGGATGCCCTCTTCATTTTTATTAATCAGAACACCAAAGTCCAGAGAGGTGAAATGTTTTACCAGACCTCAAAAAAGTCAGAAGTTTCTTGTTTTTCACTTAATAGTATTTTTTTCCAATTTCACGTAAAGATAATTTTGAACATTTATAAGATTTTTGAGTTCCAAATTTTTTTCTCCCTACCCACCCCCCTCTCCAAGATGGCAAGCAATCTGATATGGGCTATAGATATAGAATCAAATTAAACAAAATATTGATGTAGGCCATTACAAAGATTGGATTTGAACCTTTTGATTGCAGATTCAGCACTCTACCAAAATATTAACTGAGTGATAGGTCACAGTGAAGAACACTGAGATGAGGTGACATATGCCTCAAAAGCTTATTGGAGAGTAAGTAACACATTTACTCTATTGCTTGGTTGAAGTAAATGATACTGGTGTGGTTTTTTTTTTCAATGGTTTGAATATTTTTAAAATGTGAATTGCAAATTGTTCTGTAGAATGTTGTTGGTCCTGCCTCAACTTCTTAAGTTATTTCTTATGCCCCAACCTGAATCTGAGAGATAGCACTGTGTCATGGATAGAGACAGGGCTGACTTGGGAAGAGACAGGGCTGACTTGGGAAGCAGGCACAGCTCAATTCATTTCCTGCCTCTGACACAGACTAGCTGTGTGCCCATAGACAACTTCTCCATTGTGTAAGCTGTGAGGCTAAGCTAACTCTCTAAGACTAGAAGTTGCTCAAAAGTTGCCTGTCTTGATTTTTGGACAGTTTCATTCTAGAGAGTTCCTCATCTGTGCAAGAACTGGGGGGAGGGGATTGGGGGGAATCAGCTTTGGAATCCAGAGACAAGAAATAGTATAAATTTTTTCCACTTTGACTTGTCACAGATGTTGATAATGAAAATTGCAATGATAACGATGAGTGACAACTATTTCCTCTAAACCCAGCTCATCATCTATGAAGGTGAAAGTAGAGATCAATGAAGAGCAGGTAAATGTCAGCTGGGATGTATGGTAGGTTTTTCACATACCCTGAAATTGTTGTAGTAGCTGTGAAGTCCTGGTAGTCATACTGAAATATTTGTCATTTGGAGTTTGGTGACACCAGTGATCAAGTTACCATCTTAGTGTGGTTACAATAAAATAAACCTTTTGAATTTGATTGTTATGGCACTAAACCTATGAATTACTTTATGTAATATTGTCATTTTCATTGTAATAGCCTGGTCTGACTATGAGCAATTAATATCTCTCTAATGATTTGTCTTCCTTTAGTTTCTGAGATTTTTTTTTTTATACTGAGGTTCATGAAATTCCTTTTTGTAGGGTTAGGTAGCTTCCCAGTTATTTTCATGGAGTTTCTTTTTCTCTTTCTGCTGGGATGTTTTGGCAGTATACGGAAAGGCTGATGCTTTGGGGAGTTTATTTGTTTTATATATATATATATATATATATATATATATATATATATATATATATTACTAAAATTTCTGCTTCAGTTAATTTTAGTTGAATCTCTAGGTTTATCGAAGCAAACTGTTGTCATCTGTAAGCTACATTAATTTTGTTTCTTCTTTGCCTATGCTTATTCTCTAGGCTCTTTTTCTTGTACTATTGCTAAAGCTAGTATTTCCTGAATCATGTCAAATAATAGTGGTGACAGTGAACAGCCTTGCTTTACAACCCTGATCTTATTAGAGAACCACCAGTTAATGCTGAGTTTTGGTTTTAGATAGATACTGTTGACAGTATTGGTATGTTTGTTAATTTAATTTTTACCACATAAAGAAGTTACATTTAAAAAACTTTCTTTTTGCTTTCTGTTGATATATTCCTGTGATTTATATGAATATTACCTATTATACTTTTAATTTTCCTAATATTGAACCCATCCTACATTCTAGTATATATCCATTCTGGTCATATTGTATAGTCTTTTAAATATTTTTTTCTGTAGACTCTGATCATATTTATTCAATAATTTTGCAACTATATTTTAGAGATATTCATCTATAATTTTCTTTTTATAATTTATCTCTCCTTTAATATCAGGATCATATTTTTATCATAAAAGAAAGTAAATAAAATGCTTTCTTTCCCAGTTTTTGCAAACAACATGTAAAATTGGAAATAATTTCTCTTTGAGTGTTTGACAAAACTTGCTATACATGTATGTGTGTGCATGTATGTATGTATGTATCCATCCATCTGGTTCTAGGATGTGTTTTGTATAGGAATTGATCTCGTGATTCCTTTTATTGGTATTTGTCTCTGTTAGAGCCTCTACATCTAGCATTGATCTATGTATTTCATATTCGTGTCAATATTTGTGCATTTCATTTAATGTATTGGTCTTATTGACATATAAGAGAGCAAGATAGCTTAGAATTATTTCTTTTTATCTGTATCTATTTTGAATTATTCCATTTTTGTTTCTGGCAATCTGGTTTTCTTTATTTTTATATCAAATTAAGTCACTAATTTGTCTGTTTTGTTAGTTTTTTTTAACCAGCTCCTAGTTTCATTGAAAATTTTTAGTTTGATATTTTTGTTTTAAATTTTATCTCTTCTTAGATTTCTCGATTTTCTCTTTTTGTCTTTCATTGGAGTTCTTATTTTTTACTTGCTATTCAGTTTTTTAGACACATGACCAATTCACTTAACTCTTTTCTTTCTCTTTTATTGATGGAAGTTTTTAGAGATATAAATTTTTACCTAAGTGCTATTTTGACTGCTTCACCAATATTTTAGTATATTGTTTTATTGTGTATGCTTTACTTTGATAATATGTATTTTTACTCTTTGACCCACTTGTTACTTAGGATTATATTAAGTGTTTTTTTATTTTACAATTCTCTTTTTCATTATAATTTTATTTCATTAAGGCCCATTTTTAGTATTTTTATATTTCTGAATTTGTTTATGAACTTTTTATGTTTTAGTGGTTAGTTTTTCAAAAGGCATGCTGTACGATTGAGAACAACTCCCATGGATTTAATTACCATGGTGATGGCTTCTATTTACTCCTTTTATTAGCCCATTGTGGGTAATGGCCTTGGTGCCTTCTTGGAGAAAGTAATTGTGGGCAGGAGGAAGAGTCCCAAGCCCTGTTCTGGTTCATCAGAACACAATGACCTTGTGGTAGTTCTTCAGACAGTACAGAGCCATGATGAAGGTGAAATACCTATTCAGTCATTCTACAAAATGCTTCATGTCTAATTTGTTTCTCTGGCTCATTCTCCTTGTATAATACAAAACTGGGAGTATGCTCCCTTCCCTGGTATGGTACTGAAGGTCTCTAGTTGGATGTCAGCACTTGAATTCTGCCCATGTCCTCCTGTTATTGAGCTGATACTGTCTCATACTGTGGGATACTCTATGGCCTGCACTACCCACTCCTGTCTTGCTGAGCCACAACCCATCAGTGGACTTTCTCTATGTCAAGATTGAGATTCTGCTCATTTCAGGACCATTTATGGAAATTCATATTGCTTTCTTGCCCCCTTGGTGAATCTCAACAAATTAAATATGAAATATTTTTCAAGATTACTGAATTTATATTTCATAATAATATCAGTTAACATTTATGTATCACTTTAAGGGTTACAGAGTACTTTAAAATGTTATCACATTTTCTCCCACAGTAACTCTGGGAGGTAGATACTATTATTATTCCCATTTTACAGTTGAGGAAACTGAGGCAGACAGAATGATAGTGACATGCCCAGGGTAGCATAGCTAGTAAGTATCTGAGGACAAATCTGAACATTCATCTTTCTAACTGCAGATCCAGTGTTAGATCCACTGTGTTACCTCGCTGCTTCATTTCACCTTGTCTTTGACCATTCACTGTCTGAACAACTCCTACAGGCTCTGTGTTCTGACAAGCCAGGCCATATCCTGAGCTTCCTTCTCCTGCCTATAGTTTTCTTATTCATCCTCTCTTCAGCTGTCAAATCAATCTTCCTTAAATACAATTCTAACCATATCACTCCCTTTTAAATAAACTCCAGTGGCTTCCTATTGCCTCCAAGATCAAATATAAAGTCCTCTGTCATTCACATCCCTTCCCTATCTTTCCATTCTTCTTATATCTTACACTCTGGCCCAATATCCCCTCCCACCCTCCCATGTTATCTGAGAGCCAGTGACACTGACCTCTTTGCTGTTCATCGAATAGCTGACACTCCATTTTCTAACTCTATGCTTGTTTATTGGCTCTCCTCTACACCTGGAACCAGTCAATCAGTAAGCAATTATTAGTTGCCTACTTGATGCCAGGTACTGTGTTAAGTACTGGGGATACAAATGGAGGCAAATACAGTCCCTGTCCTCAAGAAGTTTATAGTCTATTGGGGGAGATAATATGAAACAAATATATACAAAGCAAGTGATATACAGAATGCATAGAAAATAATTAACAAAGACAAGGCAGTAGAATTAAAAGGGCTCGGGGAAGGCATCTTGTTGAAAGTGGGACTTTACAGAAGCCAGAGAGGTCAGTAGTCACAGAATTTTGTATCTGATCCTAGAGGCAATAGGGTGCAACTGGAGTTTATTGTGTAAGTGTGTGTGTGTGTGTGTGTGTGTGTGTGTGTGTGTGTGACATGTTCAGATTTCACAGCAGGCTATTGTAATAATCCAGGTATGAGGTGATGAGAGCCTGCACAAGAGTAAGAGGAGAGAAGGCAGTATTTGAGAGATTGTTGCAAAGGTGCTTGCTACAGTTGTTGCTGCAGGCCTTTGCAGTAGATTGGATATGGGGCAAGAGACAGGAATCCAGGATGACTCTTAGGTTATGAGCCTGAGCAACTGAGAAGATGACACTAACCTCTACAGTAATAGGGAAGGTAGGAGAAGGAAAGAGTTTAGAGAGAAAGAAAATGGTTCCATTTTGAACCTGTTATATTGAAGATGTGTATTGGACATCCAATCTGAGATGTCTTAAAGGCAGTTGGAGATGTGAGATTGGAGGTCAGCAGAGAGTTTGGGGCAGGATAAGTAGATTTGGGAATCATCTACATAGCTATGGTAATTAAATCTTTGGCAGTTGATGAGATCACCAAATGAAGTAGTGTAACGGAGAAGAAAAGGAGGACCCAGGGCAGAACCCTGAGGGATATCTATGGCTAAAGAGTATCATCTGGAAGAGGATCCAGCAAAGGAGAATGATCAGTCAGATAGGCATGAAAAGAACCAGAACAGAACAGTGTCCCAAAAGCCTTGAGAGAAGAGAATATCAAGTAGGAGTTAGTGATCAACGTTATCAGAGGTTACAGAGAGGTCTAGAAGTATGAGGATTGAGAAAAGGCCATTGGATTTTACATTTGAGATATTATTAAGGAACTTTTGAGAGAGTAATTTTGGTGCAACCATGAGGTTGGAAGCAAAATTGTAAGGGGATAGCAAGAGTAGGAATAGAGAAAGTGGAGTAACCTATTATAAATGGCCTTTTCAAAGAATTTAGCTACAAAGGGCAGAAGAAACATAGAATGGTAGTTAGAGGAGATGGAAGGATCAATTGAAAGTCTTTTTCAATATGGGGGAGACATGGACATGTTTGTAGGTGGTAGGGAATGAGACAGAGAGATTGAAAATAAGTGAAAGAGTGGGAAAGACAGAGGAGGCAATCTGTTGAAGGAGACAGGATGAAATGAGATTGCTTGAACAACTAGAGAGGTTGCACTTGGTAAGGAGTAAGTCTATTTCTTCATGTGAAACCAGGGAGAAAAAGAAAATAATGGCAGAAGGTTTCTGAGTGATAAGAAATAAGGGAAGGGGAAGAAGAGATAGGTCATGGAATAGGGACTAATTTTTTTCTCTAAATTATGAGGCAAGCTTTTCAGCTGAGTGAGGGGAAGGAGAGCCATGAGAGGTTTGGGAAGGGATGAAAAGGTTTGGAAGAGCTGCTGTGGAGAGTGGGATAGTGAGTTAGTAAGGGAGGTATAATAGGATTGCCTAGCAGGAGAGAGGGCTTGTGTGACAAAAATTTGTAGTAAACCCAATCAGAATGGTGGCATGATTTTCTCCGTCTTGTTCAGTAGCATGTATGGAGAAGTAAATGTGATCCAAGGCGAAGACTTGACAGAACATAATCAGCAAAATGATGAAGGGGGTGTGGATTTAAGATAGATAGACAATGAATGAATGAATGCATCAGTAAGTAGAAATAGGGATGAGAGGAGTGAGTGGCTAGTGAAGGGGACAACCCGGGAAGGTTCAGGGGATACGAGGTTGACGTGCAGATGAAGAGTAGGGTTTTGTAAGGGAAGCCCGAGGGAGAAGTGATAAGCCAACAAATAAACATTTTCCCACTTCATCTCTCTTTATGGCTTCTCTGAAGTCTCATCAAAAGTTCTACTTTTTGTAAGAAGCCTTTTCCAGTCCTCCTTTATTCTTAGTGCCTTCCTTTGGAGACTACCCCCAGTTTATCCTTTTTATATCTTGTTTGTATGTGGTTGTTTGAATTTTGTGTTCCCAATTAGCCTGTGAGATCCTTGAGAACAGGGAGTGTTTTTTGCCCTTTTTGTATCCTCAGCTCTTAGCACAATGTCTAGCTCATAGTAGGTGGTGAATAGATCCTAGTTAATTGACTGAGGTAGTTGTAGAGTTGCCATCTTACTGGCCCCTGAGGAACCCAGAAGCTCCTGATCTCTCATACTCAGTGAGGCTGTGACCAGTGCTTGAAGTTCTGCACACATTGGTGACACCAAGCAGTGTCACCAAGCTTGCCAACTGGTAGGGAAAAGGAAGAAAACTTTTTTTAAAAAAAAAGCAGATTTAAGACTACAGAAATCTAAAACAAAAAGCCATGAGGTTATTTGAATATTCTTTGAAAACATTAACTTATGATGTAAATGTGAATTATGCACAAGAAATTGGAAAAAAAACCATGTCAAAATCATCACATAGGGTTTCTCCACTGACCCAAAGAATGTTAGAGTGAGAAGAGACCTTAGTAATGATCTTGTCAAACCCTCTTATTTTGCAGAAAGTATAATTGAGGCTCAGAAATGGAGAATCACTTGTGTCAGATCACAGAACTAGTAAATGGCCAAAGTGGAATTCAAACCTAGTTTCTCTGATTCCAAATGCAGTGTTATTTCCAGTATATCATGTAGGTTTTTTTAGCCAAAAGTTCAAAAATGTGATTTGTTTTCTAATTCATCTATCTGGATTTTCTTTGTCTTATTTTAATCTGAAATTGTGATTTTCTTCCTTTGAATATTTTTAGTAAGCTATCCTGGAGAATGCAATGGATTCCCAAGTTTTATATTCCTTGGCACAAATAGCTTTTCAATAATTTAGATTGTAATTTTTGTAATGAGTGTGTAGGTGTTAAAAATTAATGATGAATAAATAATATAATGATGAGACTTGTTAGGTAGAATTATCCACCAAGGGATAGGACTGCAGGCATTCTTACTAAATGTTGTGATTAGAGCAACTGTTTTCCATATTTTTGCCTTACCATTTGTCTTTGAGTGCATATATAAGTTGCAGCGAGAGGGTTTCATGTTGTTAAAAGCATTAAGATCATGTATCCTTCCATTTGGCAATATACTACTAGAATATTTTGTTGAAATAAAATTTATCAGGAGCCTACTGTATGTTAGGCACTGTGCTAAAGGTTGGAAATAGCAAAAGGAAGTCTCTTGCCTCAAGGACCTTGTGTTCTATTAGGCAAAAGTGGCATGTCCTCAACTAAGTAAATATAAAATGTATACGTAATAATTGGGGAAGACATTGATAACTAAAGGTATCAGAAAAGCACTAGTGTAGGAGGTAGAACTTCAGCTGACCCTTAACGGAATCTAAGGATTTGAAGAGTTGGAGGTAAGGAAGGAGAACATTCCAGCCATGGAGGATTTCCTGGGCAAAGTCTCAGACATGAGAGATAGAATGGAATGTATTGGGAAGCAGAAAGTAGTCAAGTGTGGATGGAATATGGAGTGCATGAGCAGGAGTATTGGACAATAAGCCTGGAAATATGAGCTAATGCCAAAATGTTCAGAGCTTTAAAATGCCAAACCCAAAGGATTTATATTTCGTCCTGCAGGCAGTGAGCACCTGCTGTAGCTTCCCTCCTCAGGGAAGGGGGGATTACATGGTAGTATCTGTGTTTTTGGAGTATCAGTTCGACACCTGTGTGAAGGTATACCTCTTAAAACTTATCAAATAGCTATCTCAGTCAAGAGTCATCATAGAATGTTTAAGTTGCAAGGATCATGGACTCAAATTTTGTGCCTCATTTTATAGATGAGGAAAATGAGACTCAGAGTGGATAAGTGACTTGGCCAAGGTCATACAGGGAGATCAGGATTCATGTCCAGTCATTTGATTCCAAACCAGGACCCTTTCTTAAGGCAGCAGAGAAACACACACAGGTCTCGGGGACCTCCAAATAATTTTTAAATCATGAGATTGTATTCTTTTGTATAGAGTATCCCAGAATTCTTTCTGCATTCAAAAGATATTTAAGCTACTAAAGCTTAAAAATTCACTAAGACTTCCATAAATCCTGCATTTGCATTTGGGGTTGAGGAAGAGGTGAGAATGAAGGCCAGAGTAGAGGGGGCATGAGCTAGGGATGGTTGGGAAAATCATATGGATAATAAGTAGCAGAGATCAAACCCAAATCCAGTGCCCTTTCTCTGTATCATGGTGCCTTTGAGGGGTACCACAATTGTCCAATCTCCATTTGAATGTGAGATTATAAATTGCTTCAGGAAGTCAAAAACATCGACTGAGAAGGTCCTTTGAATAGAGCATTTCTCCAAGTACTGTGCCATGGGCAAATAGAAAATAAGTATCATTCAAATTCCAGCATAACTAAAGCTGGTATGGTGAATGCCAATGATTTTTGAAAGCCCTGGTCGGTGGTTCATATATATTCCAAGTTATTTGATAGCACAAAACTTCTGATGAACTTGTTTTGGATTGAGTGCAGGGTTCATTGTAATACAACTAAGGAAATTTAATTTCCACACTTGTGAACATAAATACAATGAACAAAATCAGTCAGTGACATAGGTTATTTTATTGTCCATAAGTTTCTGGCCCTCACTCAATTAGAATGAAACCCATACTTGTTGAATTTGAATTTAGAGCACATAAGGTACAGAAGTTTAATTGGAATTTTTGAATATAGTTGAGCAAATGTTCTCTGTGTCTGTATAGGTCCAAATATGAAGTAATGCACTTAAATTCCAAACAAATGATTAAAGTTAGACAGATGACAAAACATATTGAGCCTCATGTGGCTAGCAGGATGATGAAGTAATGTTTTTCTATAAACAACCTCAATTCCACACCCCCAAAAGAAAGGAATTATGCATCAGATATAGAATAATTACAGCTGAATTCACATGATGAGAAGCTATAACCCCTGCATAAAAGTTTTCTTTTGAAAAAACCTCATAAATTACCACTGGAGGACTTCACTACTTTTGAACTTCCATTAAGCATCTTTACAACAAATTGTGACTCCACCTATCTCCAGCAGTGAGTACACACTTAAGCTCAAAGGTTCATGGTTATGGGTCCACTACCCATCGCAATGACTTTGCCTGAACACCACCTGAAAAGCTGACAGATGTTGATTATATTAATTTGTCTGAAGGAAGGAGAAAGGCTAGGGTGGGGCAGAATATAAATCGGGTGCTTTTAGACCCAGGTTAAAGGGAGACTAATGTCAGTCCTGACAAGAACGGAATGGAAACTTCATTGGCAATAGTTCCTTCTTCCTGGAGGTTACTTAGGGCAAGGATCTAGTCCTGACCAACCCACATATCCCCAAATGTGTCAAGGCTGAGGCTGCCCAGAAATCCAGCTGTGGGTTTCTGTGCAGCAGTGAAAGGTAGTGGGGGAAGGACAGAGTGAGGTAGTAGTATCCCAGACACAAGTAAAGCTAGAAGATGAAAGGATGAAGAAGAAAACTTTAAGTCAAAATATAGCTTACTACAGAGAGCATCATAAAAACTGAAAGGATAATAATTAAAACATCAAGTAGAACCAAATCACTTAAAACAAGTGTTACAATATGGAGGAAGATGATCTGTTATTACCACACAAGGGACAGAATCCTGTGGATTAACCAAGTACTGTGAACAATGGCCAGAAACTCTAGAGATATTCAAATGAGAAAGAAAATTATTAAAAGAGAAGAGATTAGCAATGAATTTAGGTAAAGTATATATCTATTTCTCACTCTTGCATAGTACTTGTACAAATAGTATGTCATATACAAGAGTGAAGAAGAATAAATGTAACAAAGTAAAAATATTAAATGTGTTCTTTACAGATCATAAAGCAATAAAGCTATCATCAGTACAGGTGAGACAGCAAAATATAGAGACCTAAATGGAGATTTAATGACAAAATCCTAAAGAGAATAGCGATGAAACGGCATGGCAGAATTTCTTGAGATGAAGTAAAAGTCATTCTCAACATACAAATTATATCTCTGAAAACATACACTAAGAAAATAGACAAAAAGAGAAATAATTAAGAAAGCTAGGAAATAACCAAAAATAAGCACAAAAGATGTTGAATGTTAAATAAGTAAATAAATTGGAAAAAGAAAAACACCTTAGATTTAATAAACATCTGAAAGCTGGCTATTTGAAAAGATTAACAAAATTGATAAATCTTTTAATCTACCTGTTAGAAAAGAAATGGGAATAATTCAGAGTACCAGAATTAAAAGGAACAATGCTAAATTGCAGCAAATGGGAGAAATACAAAGAATTATCACAACCTACTACGTAATGATATGCTGGTAAAATCTAAAATAATATTTAAAGCTCACATTAACAAAGCTCACAATAGAGATATTAATCCAATTTCAGGAAGTGAAATTGAACTAGCTTTACCCAACCGGGAGACAGGGGACATGAGGACCCTGGTACATATGGATTTACAGGTAAATTCTATAAAATGCTTAAAGAAAAATTGATACCTAAGCTATGCAAATATATAATAAAAAATCAGAAGAATACTACCAGCCTCCTTTTTATGAGGCATATATACAGTGTCACAAAAATGTTGGTGTTATTTTATAACTCAAAACTGCACTGCACTGTCACTTTTTGAATACCTTGTGTAGTCTCAATTCATAAAGCAGAGGAAGATAGATCAGTAAAAAGTTAAATATAAGACAATATCATTAGTAAATATTCTTTCAGAACTTTTAAATAAAATATTAGCACAAAGGTTCTCTCACTATATACATATACCCGCATATATACATACATAATTTACTGTGACTAAGTAGACTTATAGCAGATACAAAGATGGTTCCGTATTAGAAAAACAGTTAACATAATTACTTATTTTAAAAATGGAACACCTCAGATAACATTGTTTGAGCATGAGATCGAGGAAAAAAAGAGTTTGCTGAAGCCACATTCATTTCTACCCAAAAGCCTGCAAAGAAATACAGCATATTAGATAAGGAAGAATCAGAAATAGATGAAGTCAGTAACCAAGCATTTGATAAATATGAGAATATAAATTTATTAGGGGAAAGCTCCCTTTGTGACAAGATTTGCTAGAAAATTAGAAAAGTTTATCTAAAAATTAGGTGTAGATTATATACGAGATACCACAGTCATCTTGAAGTAGATACATGGTCTGAATATTAAAGACCACAGCATGAAAGTTAATAGAGAATCAGATGAAGTACCTTTCATAGCTATGGATAAAGTGAGAGTTTTTATCAAACAAGTGATGAAGATAATCACAAAAGGTAAAATAAATGATTTCTGTTATATGAAATTGAAAAACTTACATGAGAACAAAATTAAGGCAATTGAGATATAAAGAGAAACTGGATTAAAAGAAGGGGGGGGAAACAGCTTTTCTGTGATGAAGCTTCATAGAACGTTCTGTTTGCCAAGCTAAATAGAGAATGCAAATATAACAGACTGATAGTCATTCCCAATGGATTACTAAGTGGTCAAAGGAGATGAGGAAGCAAAATAACTTGCAGAATAACTCTGGAGTTTTGTCTCAGATAAAGCAAATCTGAAAAGATCAGAATAATCGGTGTTTGAGGAACCATAAAAAGAAACAAACAGTTACCCTAATACACTGTTGTTGGAGCTGTGAATTGGACCAACCATACTGGCAAGAAATTTACAGTCGTTCTTCCATGGAATCATTGAGAATTGTTAAGACCCTTTCTAACTCTAAAAAATTAAGATAAAAATTAACAAGATAATAGTTTTAGATACTTCAGTAATTTCTCTAGAGAAGAGACTGTGCTTCAGGAACTTACAACATTACGGGATACATTACGATATATTATAAACTATTTTTGATTACAACATTGGGAATGGGAGAGTTGTCACTGAACTCTGTCTTCCTTTTTCTACCAGCAAGTCTGTCACATAACTTCCTCATCTGGGAATGATTGTGCTATACCTCTGGGGGCTTGTATCCTTTAGAAAGATCCTTTTACATTATCCAGGTCATCAGATCATATGTTTAGCTTGGATGAGCTTTGTTGCCTACGTTAATGCTTATCGCCACTAATTTTTAGGTTTATAACCTCTTAAAAGATTTTTAAAATTGAAATTTGATCAGCAAAAAAAGAGGATTTCCATATACATAGCAGAGAACAAAGAGAATTGTACATGAAAATGTACGTCTCAATTTTGTACTATTTGATAGATGTGTATATATATATATATATATCAGTCAACTAGGTGGCTCATATATATGTATATATGATACATATATATATATATACATGGATACAGACACGTATATATGTAAATAAAAATTCAGTCATCTGGGTGATGCATATTTATGTGTGGAGGGGGGCAGCTAGGTGGTGCAGTGGATAGAGCACCAATGCAGGAGTCAGGAGGACCTGAGTTCAAATCTCACCTCAGATGCTTGACACTCACTAGTTGTGTGACCTTGGGCAAGTCACTTAACCCCAATTGCCTCATCCTGGGTCATCTCCAGACATCCTGATAAATATCTGGTCACTGAATTCCAGTGACTCTGGAGGAGAAATGAGGCTGGTTACCATCCCAGCCCTCCTTCACTCAAAACAAAGTCAAGTGCAAGTCATGTCATCATTTCTCTGATGGCATGGTCTTCTTTGGCAACCAAGGACGGACACACACACATACACATGTGACCCCCTGAATGTTCAATTTTCCAGGCTATGCATCTTCATTTCCTTCAACTCATTGTTAGATAGCATGAACTCAAGGAACTTTACTGTCCTTTTTGCCTTCTCAGTGTGCTCCAGCTTATCACTGTTCTTTGACTGCAGAGTCTAGTACTTAACTTAGTATTCCAAATGTTGTCTGACCACTGCCGAAAACAGAGCTGAGTCTTATTTCCTAAATCTTCCACATTTTACTAATGTAAAAATTATGTACCATCCATTTTGGTGATGGGAGTGGGGGTGATCGGGAAAAAAAATTGAAGGAACCCTAAGATATAATTATATATGTATGAACATTATAGGGTTTAAAGATACCTGTGGGTCATAAGATCTCTCTCATTTCCCTTGGAGAATCAAATCTAGAGCTAAAATGGCCAACCTGTAAATGTAGACATTATTCATCAAATACCCTTTATCGAAAGGGTTCCTTGAATGTACTGAAAGTCGTGTTGAAATTCCATTCCCTGTGGTCATTCACCATCTCATTCTGAAACCAATACCTTTGAATCTATTTCCACTTTCCAAATGAGGTCGCAGACAAATAAACTTTGAGACAAATGTGATGAGAAGGATAAATAGGCATTTTATAGATATAGTAGTAAACTTGGCAAACATTAAAGAAATTTAAGAATGAAAAAAAGATGATAGACTGGTCTCATGGTAACACCAAAGGATGACCATGGTATCCTTACTGTGTCAGAAAACATTAAGGGAAACCCCTACTACAATGGGTAGATCTTCAATGACAGACTTATTGGAAGAAATGGATGAAAGTCACAAGAAGATGGACAGAATTGGGTGAGTTAGTACATAGTTAAAGAGAACCATTGAAGTCCTTGATATTGCATAGCCATTGGAATATTGAAACATTTATTTAAAACAATCTTAAATAATAGTTTTTATGTGCTTCTTAGTTTTAGGTCAAATGTAATTAAGATTTATAAATTACTCTTTACACCTTTTAGGGAGTTCGAAATTTTGCAACGTTGTACTGGCATATAGACAAAACACTGATCTTTGAACTCGTCCACTGTTCCATCTGGTAGATACAGTACAATTGCAATGTTTGCTGCTGCATTGAGCTAAGATTACATAAATCTTCCAGATCATTATTGTGTATACTAGGGAAATTTTCCTGGGATTTATTTTCTGGTGACCTTTCCATTAATATAGAGGATATATGGGGTCATGATACAAATGAGGGAAAGGAAACACTAATGGATGCAGACACTCATTTTTTCAGTATTAAGTCTTTCCTCAGTATTTTTATGAAGTAATAAAATGATCAACAAATGAAAGTTAAATACCCCCTACTTCCCAAACTTGAAATCAAATTAGCCAGATGACCTCTGTACAGTAATATTAAATCAAACTGTTTTGATCTGCATTATGAAAATAGACAATGGAAAAGAAAGTAGTTTGCTTAACAAGGTGTTGAGCCAATCCCCCACTACTTCATGCTTTTTCAGCTTTTTATCATTTCTCATTAGTATAGTTGCAGGGGAAGCTTTGCTGCACTGTTGACCTATATGCTTTATTTGCCAATAAGGGGAAGGCAAAGGAGCCTTCTCTTTGGGCCCTGGATCATATTGTCTGAATGTTTCCGGATGTAAACATGTCAGTCAGATAGTAAATTGGATGCTAGTGGTGTGTAGGATTCTTTGCAAAATCTCTAGATTTGCAAATTCCCTAGCACCTACCAATGTGGACGCTGGCGTTTGAGAGAGGTTAAATGGGAAAGTAATGCTTCTTGTATAAAAAGTCTGTGGCTGTGTTCTCACATATAGATTAACCAGAACATCTAACCATAAGGTCACCTGCTTTAAAAAGTAGTGAGTTCCCTATCACTGGAGGTGATCAAGTTAAAGGTAGGCATGAACCTACTGGAAATATCAATGAAAGTATTCTGGTGAGCAGGTGGATTTCAGAGAAACCTAGAAAGACTTAATGAACTGATGAGGAGTGAAGTGCGCAGAACCAGGAGAATACTGTCCACAATGTTGCTTAACAGCAACATTGTGCAATGACCAGCTTTGATAGACTTAGCTCTTCTGAGCGATGCAATGATCCAAGATTATTTCAAAAGACTCTTGATGGAAAATGCTATCCACATCCAGACAAAGCACTATGGAGTCTGAGTGCAGATCGAAACATACGTTTTTTTCTCTCTTTTTTTCTTTCTCGTCGTTTTTCCCTTTTGCTCTGATTCTTCTTTCACAGCATGACTAATGTGGAAATATGTTTAATATGATTGTACATGTATAGCCTATATCAGATTGCATTCTATCTTGGGGAGGGGGGAGAGGAAGGAGGGGGGAAATTTAGAACTTAAAATCTTATAAAAGTGAATGTTGAAAATGAAAAATAAATACATTTTAAATAATTTAAAAATGAAAGTATTCTTTTGTGTGGTGGGTTGCTAGACTTGTCGACTTATATTTATGATAGTCTGTGATTTTCATTTTCATAGTGCACGATTTTTTTAGTGGAATTGAAAATATAGTTAGCTGAGAAAATGGATTTTTACCTAATTTCAATCACAATAAAAGCCAGATTTTAGGGCCATACTTTTGATGAAGAAAAAAAGAGGGGGGAGCCAGGTTTGCAGGAGAATCAGTTATAGAAAAAAAAAAAACAATTTTAATATGATATGCATGTTTCATAGTTTCAATGCTTTGTATGTCTTGTTAACATTTGCAGTAATTTATAGTCGATGTATTTATGGCATTCTTTTTAAAACTGACTAAAACATCTTTACCCATTGGCAGGAAGTTGAGAGCACAAAAGAGAACAGCATAAAATATTCTGTACATTGGTTTTTAGCTGTACTGACCTTCTGTGATCTCATATAATTCAACTCATGTACCAAATTGGTTTCATAATTCTTTATTCAGTAGATTCAGAGGACTTTTTTGAGTGCCTAGAATGTTGAAGGTAAAGACACTGTAATAAGTAGCATAGGATATCTGAAGTAGTATAAGGTAGGGTGCCTGTGGACAGACTTGAAAAAGATAGTAGTTGTGCAGCAAAACTCATGCAGGGCTACGTTTAGTTATGGATTAGGCCCCTGGACTTGAGGGAAAGTGTCACAATACTGATATTCCCCTTATATTGGAAATCAGTGAAGTAGCTTTGTTATCAATTTGATCATTCTGTATTCCTGATGAGTATGTACAACATCTTGAATATGTACAAGAATGAGTTAGTACTATATTTGAGTGACTGTATGAAAGCATCACACTTGATTAGTGACAGAGTTAATGGAGAGAGTGTTAGGTTTGGATTGAGCGATTAGTGGTATGTTAGTGATTAGGGGAAATGTGTGTTCAAGTGTGGATCCCCGGACAATTGGAAAGTCAGTCAGGCAACAAGTATTATGAAGGGCTTATTATATGTCAGGCACTCTGCTAAGGGTTGGGAATACAAAGGAAGCCAAAAACATTCTGTATTCTGAAGTATCTCATATTCTAACGGAGGAGGCCAAATGTAATTAACCATATATTTGCGTGTGTATTTTGTCTATGTGTGTATACATACATATACATACATATGTGTCTGTGTGTGTGTGTGTGTGTGTGTGTGTGTGTGTGTGTGTGTGTGTGTGAGAGAGAGAGAGAGAGAGGAAGAGAGAGAGGAGAGAGAGAGAGAGAGAGAGAGGAGAGAGAGAGAGAGAGAGATGGAGTATATGGAAAGTAATCTGGGAATGGAAGGTATGGCTGCAGATTCAGGAATGGCCACTTAAATAAGATGAGATTTGATCTGAGTCTTGACAAAAGCAAAGGAAATTTGTGCAGAGGTGCAAGGGCAGAACATTCCTGGCATGGAAGACAGCCAAAATAAATGCACAGAGATGAGAGGTGGAGCCATGCATTCATGGAGCCATAAGCAGGCTAGTGTAATTGAATCAGAGAGTTAGAGGAGTAAGGTGTCAGAAGGCAGATTGAGGGTTGAGGCTTGGCACAGTATGATCAGTGATAGGAATGGCGGCAAGAAGCTCTTGTGCAGAGAATAGTATAAATTTGAATTCATTTAACCAGGCATCAAAATAGGGAAGGGAAGAAGGGTATGACTAGCACAGGGGTAATGGGATGGTAAAGAAATGTGAGGTGGGGGAATGAGGGTCATTATGAGGATAAAGAACAGGGATAGGGGTCCTGAGGCATAAGAAAAGTCAGCATAATGAAGGAATTTTAGAGTTCATAGAGCACTGAAATAAAATACTTTTGGGTGATGTCAAGGTAAATAGTGTGACCATGTCTGTGTGAATGGAGGAGCAGGTCACTAGAACTGAGAGTAGATTGAGGAATTGGGATGTTAGGGGTCTTTGCAGGGTATTCTCTCTCTCTCTCTCTCTCTCTCTCTCTCTCTCTCTCTCTCTCTCTCTCTCTCTCTCTCTCTCTCTCTCTCTCTCCTCTCTCCCTCTCTCCCTCTTCCCTCTCCCCCTCCCTCCCTCCCCTCCCTCCCTCCCTCCCTCCCTCTCTCTCTCTCTCTCTCTCTCTCTCTCTCTCTCTCTCTCTCTCTCTCTCTCTCTCTCTCTCTCCTCAACCCCCAAAAAAACAAATGTATTGAAGTCATTTTCTATGGAGTATGTTGTAGCAGTTCAGTCTGGTTATAATAAATAACTCACAAGTAATGCCTGTTAATAGAGCTGATTTCCACCCCCCCCCCAAGGTTTATAGCAAAACAAAACATTGAAGCTTTGATTCAAGTGTGATTTGCAGATTATCCATGAATGGGAATTCTATGTATCCTGTTGCTGGGATAATCGCAAGATTACAGTAGTAAATCATAGTCTGAGCATGGAGAGGAATCTTCAAAATGTGGTTGATGATGAGCTATCATTCTGATTCATATTGTTCTGAAGATGTTTGTTCATTGGCTGAGTTGTCCCCTGGGGTCATTATAACAATAAGCACCCCAATGTACACGGGGGGGGGGGCTGCTATCACAGGTTCTTAGATCTGCGTTCATAAAAGGAAAGCCAACTTTTGGGGGGTTAGCAATCACTTTAATCAAGCACATGTATCAATCCTTTAGTCCAGCACACATATCATTCACCTAATTCAGGGGAGTCAACATCCTGAACCCCAAAGTAATCAGCAGACATGGCTTCCTCTGTCTGGCCATAATTCAACAGACAGATACAGCTGTCTGACCAGTTACCAGAGGGGGAAGCACAACATCTAGGTTCTCAAAGCCAGGGGGCTCTTTAGCAGCTTCCCAGAGTCCTCATCTGGTACTCAAACCTTTTTACCAAAATTAAGCCCCCAAATAAAACCGTACCTCAGAGACTTTATACACTTCTTAGAGCCACAGGTCATCACATCCCTAGAGAACCACTGCCTCATTAACAAAAGGCATGGACCTTCTTATAAATCTTCCCAGGTCAGACTATGGATGGGAAAGATCCTCCTCAGTCACATTCAAGTAGAGGCAATATACTTGATTATACTAAAACAAAAACAGTAAAAGATCCCACTTTACTTGCCATGACAGTCTTATGCTGTAGACCTGAAATCTG